>NC_090925.1:677708301-678324730 GCF_040938575.1 Ambystoma mexicanum
CCCGGACAAGATTAAGGCCATTACCGATCTCCAAGCACCTACGACCACGGCAGACCTGCGCTCCCTAGTGGGCATGGCAGGATACTGTGCACGTTACCTCCCGAACTACGCCACAACAACTGACCCACTCCGCAACCTCCTAAAGAAGAATACACCATTCGTATGGGATGCACCCTGTCAGGAAGCATTCATAACGATAAAAGAAGGTCTCACCAACAACCGACAACTGGCGTACTTTCGTCCGGACTGGCACACCATCATTACGGTCGATGCAAGTCCAGTAGGACTAGGAGCCATCCTTGCCCAGACCGACACCGCAGACAACACTCATCACGCGATAGTTGCATATGCCAGCCGAGCCCTGTCACACACGGAAAAGGCCTACTCCCAGGCAGAAAGGGAAAGCCTGGCTGCAGTATGGGCATGCGAAAAATACCACCACTTTATCATTGGCCGGAGGTTCACCCTAGTAACGGACCACCAAGCCCTAATATTAATCTTCGGGAACCCCAAAACGAAAATGCCACCTCTCATAGAACGGTGGGGGATAAGACTGCAAGAGTACGATTATTGCATCATCCACAAACCAGGAGGAGACGCCAACCCAGCAGACTATCTATCCAGACACCCCCTACTGGACAAAGACGGCACCCTAGCCAGGGAAGCCACAGAATACATCTCATACCTGTCATCAAATGCCATGCCACCGACCATCTCGACCGCAACGTTCGAAGAAAGGAGCAAAGCCGACCCAACACTCAGAGCTGCTGTCTTTCTCACTCGGTCCAACAAATGGAGGGAACGTCACACAAAAGGAACCGGAGGGGAGGATGTAGACCAGAAGGAACTGGACCGGCTGGCCAAGATACACGACAAACTCGTAGCCACTGACCAAGGACTCTTGCTATGGGGGAGAAGGCTAGTAGCACCAAGGGACCTAAGGAAGACCCTAGCAACGCTGGCACATGAGGGCCACAGGGGAATAGGCAGCACAAAACGATTTCTCAGGAACTATGTCTGGTTCCCCTACATGGATGTGATAGTAGAAGACATGCTCAGACACTGCAGGCCATGTCAACTTGCAGCGAAAGGACCAAACCCAAACCCTCTGCAACTAACCACACTCCCGACAAGACCCTGGCAAAAGGTTGCAATGGACTTCTATGGACCTTTAGAAGAAGGGGGTTATCTATTAGTAGTAATGGATGAATATTCGAGATTCCCCTTTGTTAAGCAAACGCCGTCAACATCCTTCATGGAAACCACACCCATAGTGGACGAACTATTCAGCGAGTGGGGCATCCCCAACGTCATCAAGACTGACAACGGTTCTCCATTTCAAGGAAGAGAATTCGCAAACTTCGCAAGCCACCTAGGATTTCACCACCAAAAGATTACACCTCTCTAGCCCCAAGCCAACGGGATGGTGGAAAGGTTTATGGCCACAATCAAACTAACCAGACAAAAAGCAGTAGCGGAACAGACGCCTCACCCGAAAGCCATCTGCAGCATGCTTTGGAGCTACCGAAATACCCCACACGACGCCACGGGAAAGACACCAGCTGAGCTCATGGTGAGGTACCAACCCAGGACACGCATTCCCCGAAGGGAGGACTACACCCCTGAAGAAGACCTAGCCATCAGGGAACGAGATGCCGAAAAGAAGAGAAGGGCCAAGCAATGGGCCGACACCAAACGGAGAGCGAAAGAACAACAACTAGAGATGGGGCAAATGGTCCTGGTGCAACAAACTCAACGCAATAAAACGGACACCCGATACAGCCCCGAGCCGCGAATCATCACAGCCATCAAGGGGCCCATGATCACAGCGACGTGAGAACTGGGAGACATCACTCGCAACTCCTCCTTCTTCAAGAAGCTATATCTGGAGGAGCCCGAAACACAAGAGACACCCGACGAGAACTTCAGTGAAGAAGAAGAAGCAGAACCCCCAGTGGAGTCAGCCGGCGAAAGCCGAGAATCCCCGGGGAGACCCCCTAGAACAGTAAAGAGACCAGTGAGGCTCATCGAACAGATGTAACTGGGCTCCCATGTTAAGTACGGGGGAGGTGTTGTACATTGTACAAAAGGGACACAGCCCCTTTAAGAAAGACCACAGGGAAAGAGCGGGAGGAAGGAGGAAGGGGAGGGGGCTGGAGGGGCGGAAGGCAGAAAGTGTACAGGCGTGAATAAAGAAAGTTCACGGCAGCGCTGGCTCCGTCTCGTTATTGCGTGACTGAATAGAGCCCAACACAGCATGGCTTTGTCGTGCAAAGTGTATCGCGCTCTGGATAGTTTGCTCAGATTGTTGACTTATTCTGACCTTGCTGCTTCTGAGCCGAATATATTCTTAGATTTGACAAGGCATGTTCTGAATAAGTCTGTACCATGGAACAATTATAAATCCAATGTATACTTTAGTCTATACATTCAATAAGCAATCTGCTTCTATCCGCTATTCTTAAGCTCGAATTGTTCTATGGTACGCCCTTGTCTTTCTAGTTCTGTGCACACATTGGTACAACCCTGCCCTTCTTACCAGTTAGTCAATAAATGACTTTCTATGGTTGTAAGCATTTTAAGCACTCACGTGCTGATGTTCTAACACTGTAAAAGCATTGTAGGTCATGGCATTTCACTTAAATCCAATGCACAACGCATGCCATACAACACGTGTAGCTCAATAGTGCATGTAGGATTTACATATTGGCATTTCACGTGCATACAAAAATAATCATCCGGTGTTCTGTGCAACAATCACTCAAAGCCCGTATTTGGGGCTAAAATGGCTTGTACTGCTGTAACTATCCAGATCCACATTCCCCTCTCCCAAAAGCTGTTTCAAGATCCAACAACATAGTACATGTGAACACAATCAATCCACATTCTAAAACGACACCTTGCAATTCCAAACCACCACCTCGTGTGTAGTGCAGGCGCGTTATTGACATGGCACAGCGCTTCCCTAAGGACATTTTCCCGATTGATCAGAATATGATGGGAAAAGATGCACCGTTCCCATAACATGCCAGCAGTATAGATACTGCTGGAGGCATGCTATGAAAATACTTTCCGCACCACACCAGTGGAGTTATGTTAACGCTCCCTCCCCTAGAGGGAGAATGTATTTTGCCTACAGAGAGACGGAGTAAAATCCAGCCAGCAAAAGCGGGTTGACTGCTGCAGCCTTCCCCAGTATTTATTTGCTCACAGATCATCTCCAAAGGTCATCCTGGGAGACGCTCCATGTGCCAAGTGCTGTTAGGGAAAGGCTGCTCTAGCCAATAAGCTACTTGATTATAGGCTGCTGCAGCCTTCCCATGGCATGGCCACTCTCTGTGATTGGCTATCGTCACTCGGTTTGTGAGATGGTAGCCAATTAGCTTCAAGTAAGTATTCCAAAAGGTATTTGGCCGAAGCCAAATACCAAAATGTTGGCCGAATGCTCACTCGAAGCCAAAATTCAGTACACCCCTACTATTTGGTGCCTTGTAACCAAAGATCTGGAGAAAATGTATCTATGCTTTCAGGACTTCCAATGTACCTTTCTTTTTAGATGGAAAGAAACGCTTTTCTATTAGAAGGGCTCTCGTTATTAGTTTGTTTTTTTCAATTACCTCTGGTTTGGCTATCTGCTGACCAGAAGCACCAGTTTAATTTCTGCTTTGTCTGGATAGCGGGTGAGTGGGGGGGGGGGCTTCTTTGAAGCAACATTTTCTGTCTCCTTGCAAATTTCTTGGCACTGTTTGCTGCATCCCCTTCACAGAGCTCTGACTTCGATTGCAAAAGAAAACCACCATGGTTCTTCCCCTTGCTTGATCTGTAAACTCAGTATATATATTTTAATCTGTACAGTATATAATAGATCATCGCGCCCCAATTAAATTACAGTTTGGGTGACTGGCGGGAGCATTATTTACTGAGGAATTGCCATCAGTCTAATGTTCTCAAAAACGAAATGTGTGACATGGCATAAAAGCCGGACAAAATTTACCAGCTCACCTAGAGTTAAAAGTGGCTCACGTATGTGCCACAGTGCCAGCAAACAGATTTGCAGAGAACCAGTTAAATACTAGGTTAGAATTGGACATTTTTTAAATAAAAAATAATTTGGTTTACATTGGTGTAAGGGTTTTAAATTTGTTTCTCACATGTGGTTTTAAATAAGCGAAACAGTTTACTGGACAAACCACTTGTAGCTATTTGTTAAGACTGCAGAAATATACTGAGTGTAGGGATTTCAGTATATTATAAAGCCATTTTATGGAGTGAGTTTGTTCTCATATCAACACATGAATTTATGTTAGGCATTCTGATTTCCCTCAAGAGTGTTTAATCTCTTAGGTCTCCCTCTTGTTAGGGAGATCTTGTAGAGTAAGTGGACTCTCCTATAGGGTCACAATTATGAATTAACCCGTTGGGGTTTACTGGTTTTGCGCCAAAGGGCCCTGTTTGACATGTATCCAGTGGACAACTCCAGAGGACACCATCACATGCATTTTAACCCAAGGGACTTTTGACCACTTGCTCCCAAGAACAGAAACTCCTCAGGGTAATCGGACTATGTCAACATTCACCCTGTATGATCTCTCTGAAAGCTTCTGCTTTGAAAAACATCCCTTTGTGGAGCGTCCGTGCACTGGGAAAATATGGTCTGCCACCAGACTTGTTAGTATATATTCCACCGAAGGTAGCCTTTGTTTCACTGTAAAAAATAAAAAAGGAAAGGCATATGAACTGACTATTATGTCCCAAACAAAATGGAAGAAACAGGCACATGAAGCAATCAACTCCACACAAAAGTAAAGACCATAACACCCACTCCACATAAAATGTTTAGAAATGCATGGGGAGCCTATTAAAATGCAGGAGTTATCAAAATATGTTAATGTTAAAGGTATTTGTACTGCTCACCGTCACCACCGGAGTCATAGCTCTCAACCATTTCTGTTGCAAAGGCGGGTGAAATCACCCGATTTTGTTTTAGGCGGGTGAGACGCCCATTGCAATGAATGGGCGTGCAGGAGGCTTGGCGGGTGAGTCAGCCTTTTACAAGGCGGGTGACACCCGCCAAAAGCGTGTGAGTTGAGAGCTATGCCGCAGTGGTCCCCAGGCACACTGGCAGATCAGAAAATGGAGGGGATAGGGGGTTAGTAGGGTGCAGTGGCAATAGGACAGTGAGAGTTGTGATGTTCGGTGGGCAGCTTCAGTTCGGTTTATACCGTTTGCTGAACTTAGGTGCAGTTTTTCAGGTTGGTGCGAATTCCCATGTGTAAAGACCGGAGGGGGGTGTCTGTACTCCTGCGCTCTATATGGCAGAGGAGAGGCACAGAGGACCCCAGCCAAGATTCTCTATTGTTGGTAGCAATGGACGAGCAATCAAGGCCTAGCTTCTCAGGAGGTGATGCGGGCTGGTTCTTAAGTACAGTGTAGTCCCCAAGCACCCCCAAAGGAATGTCTATAAACTGTATTAGTTAAAACACATTTTTTCTATAAATAAGGTTCAAGGTTATATACACAATAACGATAATAAACTTTGTGCTCCGACAATTCTAAAATGGTAAATCTATACAGTTCTAGGTGGTACCACTGTTACTCTGATTCCATTAAAATGCATCAACTGTACTCTGTTCAAATAGCATACGAATCAACACAGTAAAACGATATCAACCATAGGCTTGGGAGGAAAACAAGTTGGTTAGAAAATTGGCAGAATACTGAGCCCCTACCACTAGGCACAGTTCTGTATGAGGATCCCCCCACCTGGGCAACCTGTAAATGAAGATGCACTACAAGCCCAGTCCATATATTGTCTATTAAAGCCTTATCTTCTTCTATAGTTCTGCAACCCAAATGTACCTTGTGTTGGAGAGTTCTTCGTCAGGGAATCAACTGACCCTTCTTGAGTACACTCCCTTTCAGGCAAGAGCCACGGGTCATCGAACTTCCGAGATGAAGAAAAGGTGAATGTTGTCGTTGAGGCAGCAGCTTCGTTCCTTGCCGCGCTTGTTGACGATTGGTCTAAAATGTCCTGCAACAGGGGAGGCGTGCGGTACATCTTGACGAGTGTTCGTTGCCGCAAAGACTCAGTGAAGAACTTTGGCCCATCAAGGGCGTCGGGTCTTTGGCGTCTGGCGTCAGCGAATGGGACGTGACCACTGCTGGCTTCAGTAGCTTCATCGGCGTCTCTGAGGTCTTCGGGTGGTGGGAAACCCACCGACAGATTCTCCTCAGTCATCGGCGCCCTTGACTTTCTCCGGCAGGACGAAAGCGGTCGACGAGATTGAACCGGGGAGTCCTTGGATCAACTGTTCTTAGGCAAAGGGAGCACTGCGGCTCCAGTCGGCGACAGCGGTCATCGACAGTGGTCCGGTGCTTCTCTTCGTTCTGCTTGGCGGTCCCCTTCTCCAGTTGGCAGCCTTTTGTAGGTCTGTCTACCAGGGAGCTTTGGCAAAGATCAGCTGGTGCACGATGGTCCCTCATAGCTCAAGAAGAGGTCTCCGAGCCAGGTCCTTTCTTGGATCAGTTACTTGAAGGCACAGCAGCTTTCAGATTAGCGAAGGACAGCAGCAGCAGTTCTTCTTCCTGTCGGCTTCAAAGTGAAGCATCAGTTTCAATGTCAGTTTCTACTTCAGCTTCTGAACAATTTCTAGCAGTGAGAGGCCCCCAGATATACTGTTGATCTCCCAATCATTCTGCTGGATCACACGCAGGCAACCAATCACTCAAAAGGGCATTCAGGCAGTCAGGCAGCCAATCAGGCGCATGGTGTATTTCGGCCATTCTTCTCCATCCAGACACTCACAACACAGAATGTGGGTTTCGACAACCACTCTGCCATTCATCACTACACACTACATTCATACCAGTTTCGGGCAGGGCTGTCTCAGTCATTGTGTCAAACACCAGATACTAGACACCCATAACACAGAATGCGTATTAGTCACACACTCCATTCACCCAGGTCCCACCCCATGGGTGTACCCACAACATACAGTCTTTGGGAAGGCTCCAGCCTGGTCGTCACTTCCCCACACTACCATATATGGAACTTCCACCCAACAGCCAGTCAGGTGGGAAGGGAAAGAGTCAGGGCTTCCCAGGACTTTGGGAAAAGTAAGGTAACAGGCAATAGAAAGCAAGAGGCCCCAGCGGCCATCTTCTTTCCTATCAGGAATCCACTGATACCAATGACAGGGCCTGGGCATCCCAAAATGGAGGACGCTCAGGGCACCTGTCAATTCAGCACAGAGCTGCCACCAGCTGTACCCTGCTATGTGGGCCACTCACAGATTCCCAAAAACATACACTAGGAGTACAGGGTCGTACTGCCACCCATGGGTGCCATAAGGGTAACCCAAGGATCTGTTCATCAAACCAAAAGAGAGCTGCACTGCCAGGAGTCCCACATGAACTCCTGCACGGAAAACAAGTCAGAACACACATGATAAAGCAATAAAGGATAAGGTTACGGAGGCCCTGTCCCTCCAATGCATTTCCAGCATCACACCATGTGCTGTTGTGCCGGGTTATGTGATGTTTGTCTGTTGTTGCAATGTTGCGAAGTACGTGTGGATTGCTGTGCAGAGAAGTGGTTGTGTGAGTTTGTTTATAAGAAGAGTATGCAGAAAGTTGAGGTTTTAGCATTGGGTTAGTGGGTTTTCTTACCTTCATCTTTAGTAAACAACTGTTTCCTAGTTAAATTGGGCAGTGACCTGGCTATTGAGCTTATCGTCCTTTGGAACATGTATATACAATGGATAGGATTCCACCAGAATAATTTGGATTCCAAATAACCGGACAAACCCAAGAAGATGGCAAGTTACTGTTTTATTAACAAGTATCTTAAACAGGGAAGTTACAACGAACATCAATGGACGTATACTCAGTCTCTCAATGAGCTCCACAAAAATACAAGTGGTTGTGTGGGTTTCTGTGTGAGAGCTGTATGTGGAAAGATGAGGGTTTATAGTTGGGTTAGTGGTTTTTTTCCTCTTTCTTTTTCCTCTTAGTTTTTGAGTTTATGGTGATCCTGTGTATTTGTTTTTTTTTATTTGTCCCTTGCGGGTGGTCCTTACCTACCTATGTTTCCTCTGTGGACTAGTGGTATGTGGTAATGGCATCCTCCCCCCGCCCTCCGGACAGGGAAGATTAAGTTAGGGATGATGAGTTCCCTCTCTGGGATTCCGTTTCCTACTGCGTATATGCGTCCTAGTAGTTTCCTTCTGGTTCTGGAGCAGAGAGCCAAGTTTTGAGTAATTTTCTGAATTGAAGAGGATCTCTTGTGTTACGTATGTTTTTTGGTAGTTCATTCCAGGTGCCAGGTGAGCGAAAGATTATCCTCTAAATTTTCTTTTGTTGTGCGGTAATGATTCTAGATGGATGTTGTTGCTTGATCTGAGTGGTCTTGTTGGTGGTAGATGTTTATTTTCTCTTTTAGGAACTCTGCTGCTTGGCCATGGACTGCTCTGTGTGTTATGCACATTGATTTGAACTTTAGTCACTGTTTTCTTGGTAGCCATAGTAGCATTTTCAGTGCTGGGGTAATGTGTTCTCTTCGTGGCAGTTTGAGCAGGTGGCTGGCCACAGCATTTTGAATGCACTGTAGTTTTTTTTAACTGTTGTTCTGGCATTCCTAGGTATTGGCTGTTAATACAGTCTACTCTGGATGAGAGTGCAGTCTACTCTGGATGAGAGCAATGATGGTGAGCATTTCATGAGTGAAAGAGACAAATGGGAGGATCCTTTTTACTGCATGCAGGAGGAAGAAGCATTTTTTGATTATAGCGTTTACTTGTGGCTCCAGTGTTAGATCGTTGTACATCAAAACTCACAGGTTCTTTAATATCGTCGATTGAGCTGGCACTGTACCAAGTTCCGTCAGCCAAGGGAGGTAGTGATTGTTTTCTCCGCTTTTGGATATGATCATTATTTCTGCCCGGGTTGAGTTTGAGGTTGTTTGAGTTCAACCAACCATAGAGCTCTTGTAGGCAGCCTTCCAGCGTTGTGTTTTCTTCCTGTGCATCTTGTATTTTGTAGACTATTTGTGTGTCGTCAGTGTAGTTGTAGCATGCGAGGCCGTGCCTTTTAATGAGCTAGATTAATGGAGCCAGGTATATGTTGAAAAGCAATGGGGAGAAAGATGATACTTGTGGTGCTCCACAGGTGGATTATTTTGAGATGGATTTGAAAGGTTTGATCCATATAGTTTCTGTTCTTTTTGTCAGGAAGGATTTAATCCATAGTAAGGCTAGGTCAGTGATTTCTATTTCTTCCAATCTCCCAAAGAGAATGTCGTGGTTGACTGTGAAATGCTGCAGAGTGATCCAGAAGTATTAGAGCTGTGCTTTTGTCTGAGTCTGCATTAGTCTTTAGATCATCCCAGATTGAAAGCAGGGCCATTTCTGTCCCCCCTCATCGGTCTGAAGCCTTGTGCCTGGTCCATCAGTACGTGGTGTTCTATGAATTCTTGTGTTATTCCATAGACGCATGTTTAGAGGAGTTTTTCTGGGTACGGGATGTTGGAGATGGGTCTGCAGTTGGAGAGGTCCTCAAAGTTGCCTGATGTGTCTTTGAGGAGCGGGTGGATGTATGCTGATATGAAGGATTGAAATTGATTGGTTAAAAAGGTTTCTGTAGAACCATGGGTGTTCCTTGTTCAAGGATTGATTTGTGCAAGTCTGGGGGACGGGGAGCCTGCTGTGTTGCTAGCTTTGATATTGTTTACCAGCTTGACTAATGTCTCCACCGATATTTGGGGGAAGCTTCGGAGTTTGTTCTGGCAATCCTCATAGGGGTGGGTTGCTTGGTCTGCTTTGTATGATCTGTTGGATGGTGCTGATTTTGTTTTTGAAGTGGTCTGCAAGGTCGTTGCATAGTTTAAGCGATGATATCGGCGTGTTGTTGCAGCCAGGGATGTTTCTCGTTTTGTTTAGGATTTTAAACAGTTCTTTTTGGGTGTTGGGGTCTTTGGTGATTCTGTTGTCAAAGTATTTATTTTTTGCCTTTTGGATTTCCTTTTTGTACGAGTGAATTTGTTGTTGGAATTGAAATTTCTTGGCCCAGTCTTTTTTTATTCCTCATTCTAGTCCAAGCTTCCTGTTTTTTCTTTACATGGCGCGGAGTAGTGGGCTAAACCATTTTGCTGTTTTTGCATGATGGGGTAAAAGGTTTTTCCTCAGAGATCTCGTCTATTGTTCTGTTGATCCATTTTTTGAAGTATTTCTGTTTTTCTGTCAAGGTCAGCTTCATCCATTGTTGTTGCCAATGGTTTGTTTATTTCCAGTCATTCTATTAGATTGCTATTTTTGATGGTTCTCCAGTTTCTTTTCATGATAGTTGACAGTTTGTCGGGTTGTTGGTGTAGCCAGCGTGATCATGAAGGGGATGATGAGGTGGTCGCTCTAGAGGATCTGTATTGGTGGTGCCGTGGTAACAAGGTTTTTGTTGGCGAAGATTGCATCTAGTGCGTGTTCCGCCACGTGAGTTGCTCCTTTGACTAGTTGATTTAGTTTCATTGGCCCTCACTATAAGGTTGGCGGAATGGTTTTACCGGCACCGGTAAAGGTGCCGGTGCCGGTAAACCCGTTCTACCCTATTATGAGGTCACCTCGCGGGACCCGCAATGGGTGCCTGGAAAAACCAGGCATCCTTACCGGGTCCCGCAATGGGACCAGGGAGCTAACAACGGGTCCGTCATCAACAGGCTTGTTTTTAGCTCCATCCCCATTGAGCCCTATGGGGGCTCGAATGGGAATGGGGAGGGACCGGGTCCGGGTTCCTCGGACGGGGAATTACCGGGTCCGCCAAGGTTGCGATGGCCCGGTAATTCCTCATTCGAGGAACCCGGGCCCGGATTGCGGTATGGAGGCAACCATGCCGCTAAAAGCGGCATGGTTACCTCCCACCTTCTAATGAGGCCCATTGTCTTCAGTTGTTTGGCTAGTGATTGTTGTGTTTGTGGTTTCTTCGTCAAACCAGATATTGAAGTCACCAAGTATTATCAGGTGTTCCTGTTCGATGGCTAGGTTGGTGATTGCTTTCATGAAGGAGTCCACAAAGGTTGCAGTGTATGTCGGCGGTCTGTATACCAGAATGCATTTGAGGGTCTTTTGGGGTCTGTTGATAGGCAGCATTCGATGCTTAATAGGTTTTCAGTTTTAAATTTGCAGGTGTTCCTGGTATGCTATTGCCAGTCCTCCTCCTCTTTTGTTTTTCCAATTTACTTGTGCACACTTGTAGTTGTCAGGGAGGCAGTTATGGGGTTACGAATAAGATGTCTATACCTCTGTCATGCAGGAGGTCGTAGATCTCAGTGGCTGGAGTGGCCATGGACCTGGCGTTGATTAGATTGCAGTGGATCGTTTATGTGATTTGGTTTGTTTTTTGATCCTTGTTTTATCTTGCGGATGTTCAGTTGGAGTGCTTCTGCGTTGTTGTTGCAGACTGGTTGGGGTTCCATGGAGGCTGCTTCGTCATTGAGGCGATCAGTTAGATTGATAGTTGGGTTTATGAATTCTACAGCTTAATCATCTTTTGTGCTTTGATGTGGTTGTTGGCAGTGCCCTTGTGTTTTTGAGATGTATGGAGTCAGGGTGTTGGTAATGTATCTTTCTGTTCTTGGGTCCTCCAGAATCTGGTCGAGCAAAAGTGGTGTGTATAAACTTGCACCTGAATATTTGCAGTAGATATGAGACGCCTGCATAAAGACTGCCGAATTTGGAGAAGATATAGGGTACTGAGAGCATTTGAAATAATGTAGAATTTAAATAAAGCAATTTGAGTAAATCACTCTCAGGGGTCGAAATAAGGATTTTAACAGCCAAAGCTAAAAGCATCTCCAGCCTATCACCCAGTAAGCAGGAACTGTGGGCAATCAGTGGCGGTTAGTACAGCGCAAGTGTAACTCCATAAAACATGCATACTATAACTTTGTCAATTCTATTTGACCAATTATGCTCTAAATGTCTTCTGGATGTGTCAGAGTGCTCATTTATATACATTATTCAATCCACAGTTTTAGTGTCACATAGGTATGATTGCATAGCAACAGTTGGCTTGTGGAGCCAAAAGTAGACCCCGGTAGCTGTTTCTCTCAAGCCAACCAGGCTCTCTTAGGCTATAACCATGAATTGCCAACAGTTCCTTTTATCCCAGAAGGGCAGACTTTGCATTTCATGTTGATAACTTTGGGCACTTTTCAGTTTATTAGTCGCACACCAAAATGGCAAAATCTTCAAGGAACTTTAGTGGGATTTGGGGCAGGTCATGTTGCAAGCGGTCATGTTGAGTCTGTTTATTATGGAACATTTAGTACTAGGAGCTCCTCAACACTCTGCAGTTCATGCGTGTGTGGGGAGGTGGTTTGTCTGCACGGAGCTAGTTGCATTATGTAGTCCCAGGGCATCAGTCGTAAGAGAATATCCGGGTAGGAAACTGCAGCATTTATCCCTTTTTTGATGGACTAGGAACATAGCAGCCTCTTAAAACAACTTGTCCCAAGACATTCAAAGTACGTTTGGGGCATGCAGTACAAAGTACTAGTACTGTGTGACAGTAATTTCAAAGTACAGCAGGTTTGGGTGGACTGTTCTATAACAAGTGGTGAAATGTATATTCCTTGAGCTTTCTGTCGGCTGCTCTTCTTTGGCACTTTGGTCACTTCAGAGCAGCTAGAAACATGGAAACTGCTCTCCTGAACATCCGTGAAGACCTGCTCTCTAACCTGGATTCCAATCTCCCCTCTGTCCTCATCCTACTTGATCTCTCCTCTGCCTTGGACATGGTCAACCATGCCATCCTGCTCAACCATCTCTGTGATAACCTGGGTATCGCAGATCAGGTCCTGATCTGGCAGATAGATAGATAGATAGATAGATAGATAGATAGATAGATAGATAATCTCTCTATCTATCTCTCTCTCTCTCTCTCTCTCTCTCTCTCTCTCTCTCTCTCTCTCTCTCTCTCTCTCTCTCTCTCTCTCTCTCTCTCTCCCTCCCCCCCTGCAGTGTTCCGCAAGGGTCTAACCTATCTCCCTGGTTGTTCAACCAATATTTGGCACCTCTCGCCCACCGCATTGCCGCACTCTGCTCCAACTTCCAGTGCTATGCATATGACACCCAGCTTGTTTCAGGCTCCCCTCTGCCACCTCCTCTCCTTCTCTCATCCCTGATTGTCTGTCTGCAATCCGAGAATGGTGCACCCCCAATTATCTATACCTGAATGCCAGCAAGACAGAGATCCTCTTTATCGGTACACCTACACCTCTCTTTCCCTGCACTCTATGGCCAGCCTCCCTTGGCTCTCTTCCCACCTGCGTGGCTAAGAACCTCTGGGTTATCTTCGACTCCACCCTCTCCTTCTCTCCCATCATCACTGATGTCTCTAAGAAGTCAAACTACCAACTTCACCTTCTCAGAGGATTTCTTCCTTTCCTCTCCTTCCCCCAGAAGCTCACTGTCTCTAGAGCTCTGGTCCTTTCTAGGCTTGACTACTGTAAGAGCCTCATTTTAATTCTGCCTGCCTCTACTCTCTGTCCTCTCCAACTCATCCAGAACAGGGCTGCGAGACTGGTCCTTGGCCTCAAGCCCAGGGATCGTATCTGTCCACCACTGAAATCTCCCCATTGGCTCCCAGTGGCTGCAAAGATCAAATTCAAGACCCTTTGCATTGTCCACAAGGCCTTCTGGGGCCTGGGACCAAAATATCTCCAGGTTTCTCCTCTGAAGTATCCCCCTACTAGAGCTCTTTGCTCTTTGAACTCCAACTCCTTGAGGGACAATCGCTTTTCTAAGCAAAGAGCTGAAGGCAGATCTCTATCCTCGGCTGGCACCTCCCTCTGGTACAGCCTCCCTGCCTCTATGAAACTTGAGCAGAGCCATCTCTGGTTCCAGAAGCTGCTGAAGACTTTCCCCTTTGCTTCTGCCTTCTCTCTTCCTCTTCCCTGCCAATCTCCTGTGTCACTGCACAAGTTACCTGGCTACCCTTTAAACCTCAGGACCCTGTCCGCCAGTTGCAAACCTGCACTGCCGCATGGCAACCTTGCACTTAGGGCTGTATCTGTAACCCTACAGTCCCCTTACCTACACGCCCATTCACCTGCTGCCTGCACTTAACCCTTGCGCTGCCACCTTCTGGGCACACTTCCTTTCTCCTGTTTTGTTTGGGTTTTGTTGATCCTATGTCCTGCACTTCTCCCCCTCCCCTTCCCCTGGCACTTCTCCCCCTTTCCTCTCCCTGCACTTGCGCAATCTCAATGTCACTGGCCCTAGAAGATTGTTGTCTTGTTCCTCCCTGTTCCCTTCCCATGCCTCCTTGCGTCTTGAAACACCTGTCTATAGGCGTGCTATAAATAAAATATATCATTTCATACTGGCCAATTTCAACCACTCCATCACAAACGGTACCCGAGGTCCCAGGAGTGCAGCAGCGTAGAGGAGCAAGAACCAAATAATTCAAGCCTGGTTATGAAAGTGGCCAAAGCTGGCTAGGTGCCAACTCAGAGCACAGCCAAGATTAACATTCATCCTATGCCTAGAGTGTAGGGTGCCCAGCCCCTTTACTGTAGTGACCAAACTGAGCTCTTCAAGCTGTTAAAGGGTGGTGGCAGTGAGTTGGGCAGATTCAGAAGCCAGTGGGCATTAGGATATTCATATCACAAGGCTTGAGGTTGTGAGAAGAGAGGCTCTATCCCTAAATTTATGGTCCATTGTTGATGGTTTGAAGGCATGGTGGTCTTCGGGCAACCTGTTAGTCTGGGTTCACTCCTTTATAGGATTGGACAATGAACCCTTATGTAGAAAAGAGAGGAGTCAACGATCTTAAGATAACCAAGCATACCAATCTCCAGCATGGTGCAATGCAAGGAAATGAAGACCACCACTAAAACAGGATTTGCCAGCTATACACCAACCATTGAAGATTCCATTCCTCTGTACCCTTGGCAAGACTATGATCTCTTCACATTCTACAAGGGTGTAAACAGTTACTGTAGCAAAGGACAAACATGAAGCCCCCCTGTGCAGACCAGAAGACAGATGAGTATCAACTGTGGACGTGTGTGTTGCAATGAGCTTAAATTGCTGTTGGGTGGTAGGAGACATATCCCTCAGTGATTCACCAGGCAAACTCGTGAAGAAATGCCTAGCACAGTGGCTTGAAAACTACAGACAGTTCAACTTGCAAGCATCACTTGCCCAACAAAAACAAAAAATATAAGTAAAAGTTCTGTGATCATATATATATATATATATATAGCTCCTGCCATATGTAATGGCATAGAAGGGCTGCATGGCAGAGCATATCCTGAACAGAGGAGGAGTACCGCCATGCAAGCAGAAGCAATTGTATTTTAGGCACTATATGGAAAGCAGAGCAACCTAGGGTGGAGGCGCTGGAAGCCAAAGAGGGTGAAGAAAGGCAAGGAGTGCATTAAAGACAATAGAAACGGACAGCTGTGCCACTTTTGTGGGACTCTATTGGGCACAGCACTGCAAGATGAATGACCAGTGTATGAACTCCTAGGGCAATACCTGCATTTGAGGGCACTGCTTCACCATAGGTTGTTATAGGGGGCCCCTTTTTTCCAATGTAACATTTTTGACAGGTCAGAACGCCCCCTGGTTGTCCTTCGTCCCACCTCTTTTTGATATGGGGTTTTCTTTTTGATATGGAATTTGATATCAAAATGTTTCAATATCAAATTTTATATCGATTTGATATCCATTTCATATAAACGACAATATAAAGTGTGTTTGTGTACTTTGATACAGTTTGATATCAAGTGTATATCAAAATGTTTTAAAATGAGAGCGCATGTGCGCTGTTGCTTGGTCGAGGGCAAAGTGAGTTGTGAGAGTTAGACAGCAAGTGTTAGGGTTTGGTGATGCGGGAGTGTGTGGTGCTGTGTGTGTGAGAGTAGATAGAGATGGAAAATAAAATTAGGCAGATTGGGTGACGTCACGCAGTGCTAAGAGTTTTATGAATATAAATCTAGGCACGCTAAACGACATCATGACTTGGTGGGGCTTTAGAGAATTTTAATATAATTCTAGGGGGATCACCAACATGATTTTATGTGGATTGGATATAAAATTACAACACTTATAGCCAATGTTTGATATCAAATATTTTTCTGATATTTTTTATATAAAATTATTCATCAGTCATTTTTATATCACAATACATGTTATGCTATCAAAATTTCTAGATATCAAAATAATACCTTTTATATAAACTCTATATAATGTTAACATAAAACGTGATTGAAAGGGCCATCTTAAGATTGTGATGGTGACACAGGGGAGGGTCGCACAACCCGGATATATACCACTCTGCGATGGGCTAGAAAACACAGCGCTTTTGAGCTTTTCACTGACTATTCCGGAAGCAGCTATTAAGAACAGCTATAGCTATGGCGACTGGCGAGCACCCCCAGGAAGTCCCATGAATTTGCTGGTGTACGAAGGGATGGAGGATGCTCAGGATCAAATGGCCGGCTATGAACCCGAAGAGTTTTGGAACAATGACAATGCTGTTTTCGAGCAATCATTTGCAATCGACGCAAACCCTGAAGATTAGGACTGCGAAGCTACAGTGATGTCGGCGGACGCGGCAATGATGACAGAGTGCTTCCAGCCCCCAAACACTGATTAAAAACAGGGCCAAGTGTGCAGGGGTGCGGCGAACCAGACTGCGCCACAGACTATTCATATTTATTGCGCTTGCTGTTCCAGCCGTTTGAAACCCCAGGGTCTTTTGAAAGTAGGCTGTGTAAGGACTGTCTATCGCTGCTGGAGACCGACAGACTTAAAGGCAATGCCACTATTCAATGCATTTGTTGTTCAAAACAAACTGAAATCCCAGCAGATATCAATCTATGCGAAGATCGACATGTACACGCAGACCCCTCTTTGCGCTGATATTCGTGCCACCCAGGGGATTACAGCCATCGTAACAGGGACATGTTTAAAACAAAACTTTTATAGGTGGTGCTATGGACATAAAATAAATGATCCACAGCAGGATGCTCATGAGTGTTTGGAAAAAACAATTCGATACGTAAAATATGTTTTGTGTTGAGCCCAAAACGCATTATAGACTTGTTGCAGCTGACACAGATAAGGATCATAGCAGGGACTGAGCAATGGATATCTTAAACATTATGGGCTATAGAATCAGCAAATCACCTGCTTTTGAAAATGAAGCAGTTTCGTCGCTTGTGTCCTGATCATTGAAAAAAACTGTCCCCAACTGGGCGTGGATACAATGGGCCTCATTCCGAGTCCGGCGCTAATGGAAAAACGATGGCGGTAAAGTAATTCCGCCATCCTTTTCTGCCGTGGACTATTCCGACCCTTCACACCGTAATTACCGCCGCCGTAAAGTACGACGGCGTAAATAGCGGACCAGTGTCGCGCGCCCGACACACCACGTCGGAAATAACGCTAAGGCGTAAACCAGTGCTGATCCCAAGTAAAGCGGACACGGTAAAAACGGCCTCCACAAGGGCGCAAAGTACCTTAACGCCATGGCGTAATTACCGGCATCGCAGAGAAGGTGTTAACAACCCTGAACAGTGCCAGAAAGAGGAACAGGTGCACCCAATCAGCACAGGTGGAGTCCATAGAGTCAGGCACAGCACAAAAGGAGCACACCCACACACCACACCCCCTCCCACACCAAGATGATACCAATTCTCGCAGCATTCATGGAGCTGGAGGCCCTGCTTGCAAGGCAGCAACGACGACATCAACAACATCAACAACAGCAACCACAGCAACCACAGCCCCCACCACAGAGGATACACAGGAGGAGAAGGAGGCAGAGACAGGCCCAGCATGCCCTACCGGTGCAGCCACCATTACCATGCCGTCAGCCCCCAATTCCACGCATCAGACCCACCCCCTTCAACCTCACACCAGAGCAGATACACACCCTGTACCGGCTTGACCGGGACACGATAACCACCATAGTGGCCCTGATACATAACGACATAGTGAGCCTAATAGAAATCAGCACTGCCATCCCCCCTCTACTAAAGGTAGTGTCTGTGCTCCACTTCCTTGCCACAGGGACCTACCAGCATACAGTGGGGCACATGCATGGCATTTCACAGCCCATATTTTCCCGGATACTCAACCAAGTGCTCGATGCCCTCCTCAAGCACAGAAGGGACTACATATGCCTCCCCCGGACTCCCCAGGAGACATATGATACCAAAGCTGCTTTCCATGCACTTGCAGGCATGCCAAATTGCATAGGTGCCATCGACTGCACCCACGTAGAATTGGTGGTTCCCCATGCCATGGAGGTGCCGTATCGCAACCGCAAGCAATATCACTCCATCAACGTCCAGATGGTGTGTAATGCCAGTAAAGCCATCAGACAATGCAATGCCCGATACCCCGGATCAACTCATGACTCCTTGGTCCTGCGCAACTCTACACTACCACGCTACATGGAGCGACATGCTGAACGACATACCTGGCTGCTTGGTGAGTAACCGGAATGGGCCATGGCAGTCCATTGGGGCTGTGAGTAGGCTGGCAGCATACTCCACCCGGGTGGTAAAGGGTGGGGTAGAGAGATGCATAAGGGTGGGACAGTCAACGCCATTGTACGATGTAATGGGGTGACTGTATCCTGGGACATGTGTGCATGGCCAGTGAACACCTGCTGCAATGTCAGATTAGCCCAATTCTCCACCATGATTGCACGAACACTTACCTTCATTCCACTCTCATGCAGGTGATGCTGGCTACCCATTGAAGCCGTGGCTCATGACCCCGGTCCGCAACCCACAAAACAGGCACCAGGAGGACTACAATAGATCTCATACCCGTACACGGATGGTGATAGAGCAGACCTTCGGCCTTTTGAAGGCACGATTTCGTTGCCTCAGCCGGTCAGGTGGGGCCCTCATCTACAGCCACAAGAAGGTGTCCAAGATCACCATGGCATGTGCAATGCTGCACAACATGTGCATCCATCGGAACGTGCCACTGCTCCCTGACGTGGGTCTGCTACCACCAGAGGAGGAGGAGGAGGAGGAAGGAATGGCAGGACAGCATCACGGGGCCGATGCACAGGAGGGACGTCACGTGCGACAAGCATTGATTGACCAATATTTCTGAGTCACAAGTCAGCTGAGGGGGTGAGGATGACAGGACATTGGGCACTGGGTGTGGGGATACATGTACTACATGCACTGTGAGACATTAAAAGACACATGCACAATGATCAATGTCCACTCTGTTTTCCAGGATACACCAAACTGTGTATTGTATAATCATGTGAAAACGTGTACAAATAATCCTCCACCCTCACCCCCCTCCCCCCCAACTCCCACGCACACCCTCACCCCCCTCCCCCCCAACTCCCACGCACACCCTCACCCCCCTCACCCTCCCCCCACAACAGCCCCACAATGGTCCCATCAATACTACATAGGCCACATGTGTGTGGCTTCATAGTCAATGGGCACGCCTCGAGCATGAGGAATCATTTTCGCATTGTGCGTTGTGACCTGCGGACCGGGCTGGTCTGCGTGGAGGAGCACTGGGAGGGTGGTTCCTCCTGCTGGGGCTGAGATCTGGGGGTTGCTGCCTCCAGGGCATCAGCAATCCTGCCGAGCACCTCACAGAGCCGGTTTGTTGATGTAGTGATGACCTCGCCCAGAGCCTGCAGGTCATTGTGATGCACCAACCCTGATTCCCGGTTGTCCCGGAGAAACTCCTCAATCATGGCCGTGAGGTTCTGGGAGTGCACAGCTTCTGTGGCCGATGTGGGGGATGTGGTTGGCAGGCTCGGTATTGGGCCTGCAGGCCTCTCAGGTGTTTCGCCAGGGGACGTGGGCTGATGTGAGACAGGTGTTACCCCTTTGCCTGTGAGACCTGGCCCATCACTCGACCCGGAGTCGCTGTGTGCAACCTGGCTGTATGATGGTGACTCAGGGCTGTAGACGTTGGTCTCCTCCACGTTGACCACGGAATGGGATGTGGGGCTGTCTGGCACACTAAGGAGGCACATGGCAGCATTCTCCCCTGACATGCTGGATTCCTCAGGGTGCAGCGTGGTGCATGTTTCCGGCGGAACTGCAGCCATGTCCAGGTGCGCGGGTGGGGGTTGTGTACCCTCCATGGGGGTTGCTGGAGCAGGTGGTGTAGTATGGGCCTTATGTCTGCCAGCAGGTATGCGCTGTACCCTGCCCCTGTCCCGGGAGGTACTTGGCCGGGAGCCTTCCTGCTCCTCACTTTCATGACCGCTACCTGTGGGGGGCAAGAGAGAGACAGCATGATCAATGATCTGGGGGTCATCATGACTTCAAGCCTATGGTAACACATTGGGAGACCAGCGTCTTGGTGATATTTTGGTTGGTGAGTGAACTTGGCTTGGATGGTAAAAGCATACTGTTGGCGGGGTCAATCATGTTGGCGGAGTACTGTGGTGAGTGACATTGACCATCTTTCTGTGTGGAATGGCCAATATGGGTGTCAGCCTTGCACCTGACATCATCTTGGGTCCCACTTGTTACGACATGGTTGCGGGGGGGGGGGCTACGAAGCAAACATGATGTGACTCTTTGGCCGGCCCTTTGCGGTGAATTACATTAGGGATGCATGTACTGTTTGGACTCATGACACTCACCTGCATCAGCGGATGAGGGGTCACCGCAATCCATTTCGCCCACACCTTCGATGGCTTCTGTGCCCATCATCTCTGCACATGTTTCCTCCCAGGGCATCATTTTAATGGGTGAGCCTGGGCCTCCTCCTGTCTCCAGGGCCTGCTGACGGTTTGCTGACATGATGGCCCGCACCCTGAGACGGAGGTCATCCCAGCGTTTGCGGCAATGCGTTGTGCTGCGGGGGGTGTTCCCAACGGCGCTCACCCTCTGTGCGACCAACTCCCATATCTCCTTCTTTCTGAGGATGGTGGGCCTACGCATGTCGCTGCAGAATACGTTATCTGCATGTTCATGCAGAGTGTCGACCAGGACCTGTAACTCATCCTGGGTGAATTTTTCTTTTCGGATGCGCGCAGCGCCCTTTTTCAGAACTTTTGGCATGATGATCTTCTCTGTTGTATATTTGGGCGATCTGAGTCCTGTATGGAGTCCTGTATGTCCTGTATGGAGAGGATTGCAATGGATTGGGTTTTTAAATATGGCCGCCGTGATGCTTCCCGTTCCTGTGCGATGACGTTATTTCCGTTTCCGGTATTTAACGGTGGCCGTAATTTACGGTTAGCGTAAATTACGGTCTCCGCTAATTACGGATTCCATCGAAGGCGATGTGTTAAATGCGTCTAGGTCTATGGCGGTAAGGGGTTTGACGGGACCTTTTGCGCTATGCCGCAAGGGAGTTTACCGCCATGGCGGAATACTCGTGCACGCGAAGTCGGAATATGGTGGAAATAGCGCCTTCCGACCACATCGTACATGGTATTTACGCCATGGCGGTAATTACTGTTACTTACCGCCGGACTCGGAATGAGGCCCAATATATATAAATGGAGTGTAACACGAGTGATTAGCCAAGCAGCAGCATACAATGTGCTTTCACGGTATTCGCAGGTGTTATTTGAATAACTATATATTGAATAAAATTGTTGTTTTGAAATGCAAATTAAACCTGTGGTTTATAAAAACAGACTGTCTTTATGTTGAGTTGTTGCAGGGATACACGTCTGGCCTGAAGCAGTCAAAAATATATTATGATGAAGGCGGTGCCAGCAGTTATGGCGGGTTGACAGCCTGTACCATAAAATGCAAGCCAATGATGAGAAAGTGTCACGGGGGGCTGTTAAGACCTGGCTTTCAGGTGAGGAGGCCTACGCATTGCATAAGCCAGCCTTAAACGGCGAATGACCGTGGTATGTGATGTCAATAAACAACGGCAGGCAGATATCATGGATTTGAGCCAGCTCAGGCAAGACAACGATGGTTTACGCTATATTCTAGCCGCCATCAACTTTCTATCAAAATACACCTATATTGAGGATTTGAAGAACAAGACGGAGCACAGCGTAGTGGCAGCTTTTAAGCCCATATTTAACAACGGCAAAGTCCCTTCTAAACTACAGACGGATGCCAGTAAAGAGTTTCTAAAAAACTGCTGCAAAACCTTATGAAGCAGGACAGCGTACACCACTTTGTAACACACTCTGAAGTTAAAGCCTCTATTGTAGAATGTTTTATACGCACCTTTAAACCACGACTCCGGTGCTTTTTTACAGGCAAAAACACCAGCAGTTGTTACATTTTCAACAACCGGGAGCCTGCGCAGCATATTAACTGTGCAACACATTGAAAGAAAAGAACCGTGGGACAAAACCTGCACCAATATTAACAGTTTTTTTTTATAGCTTATTGCTATATAGCAACATTGTGGAGTATCAAAGGGTGGGGGACAGCTATGCCCGCTGCTTGGAACCGTGGAGATTAAAGGAAACAAAGATAGTGTGTACATTCAATATAGAAAACCAGAGTATGTCCCAGTGTGTAAAAACCACTTTGTCACCATCAACATACAGATAAGAAACGATCAGGGACAGTTTGTATCATTTAAATATGGAAAAATCCAGTGATGGTCGCACTTCAGACCGCTCTGGCTAAAAGACTAATAAAAGCAGCACTATAATGGCGGTGGTAAAGAACTATGTAGACCCAAGGGCTTACATGCAATAATATATGAACCAAGCCGGTTAAGGCAATCAATTTGTTAAGTGTGTAAGCGTCTCATCGACTGTTAGACTGGCGCATGCAGAGGCACTCCAGATATAGAATGTGAAATACCCTGTGGAGAGAGTCACTCTAAAAGTCTTCAGCTTGCCTACCGGTAGCCGTGGTACCAGTCAAGACAACCTGTTTCTAGGGAAGCTCCCAAAAATAATCATCATGGAGATTGTTGAAACAATGGCCCTCAATGGGGCATACGATAAAAACCCCTTTGAGTCGAACACTAACATTAACTATGCATCGCTGCACAAGAATGGTGTTTCGATCCCCGGCAAAGCGTATACCCACAACTTTGGACTTCCGAACATAATCAGAGAATATATGGGGTGGTGGCTGTCACAGGGAAACACATGCGCGATGTGCCAGTTTCATTTACACACAACCAATATGCTCTCGGCTATACCCGACTGGCCTTTGATCCAAGACCCAATAACACATCAGCAGGGCATTTCAACCTCACGAGGACCGGAAACCTACACGCTGAGATAAGGATTGAAAGAAACCCAACTGCCACACATTCGCTGCTAGTGTGGAATGTTTGATAGCGTTCTTGAGATCAACGCGCAGAGAAGAACAAGTTAGTTACCCCAGGTAACGTTCTTTCGACTGGATGTTCCTCCCACATATTCCTCATCTTTTCACACATGTTGTCCAGCTTCAGCTGCGTTAGAGAAAAAAAAATTCTCAGCAGATGGCACTGAGCATCGATTGCATTGACTCAATGTCCCTCGAAGGCCTCTGTCGAGGATGATGTCATCGAAGGCATATATATCACGCGCAGCACCCATTGGCTTCAGTTCTGTTTTTCCCCTTTAACAGCAGAAATACCCGCTAAAACGGGAGTGACCCTACTCAGCTTTGATGGAACGGAAGCTGTAATAGCACAGGAAATTCTACTGAGGGGTAGGATGGGAGGGCGATGAGGAATATGTTGGCGGTACATCCAGCCGAAATAATGTTACCAGGGGTAAGTAACTTGTTCTTCGAATGGATTGGGTCCTCCCACGTATTCCTAATCTTTTGACAGACTCCCACAGCAGTATTAGGTTTGGAGGAGGGAGTAGAATTAGATTTTATATTTTTTCATGGACCGAGTGCAGGACTGCCTTACCAAAGCTTCCGTCCTGACCGAGGGAAGATTCCACGCAATAATGCTTTTGCAAATGTGTGGATAGTGGACCACATTGCCACTTCACAGATGCTCTTAATTGGTACGCCCCTTTGCAGGG
Organism: Ambystoma mexicanum; assembly: GCF_040938575.1. NCBI lineage: Eukaryota > Metazoa > Chordata > Amphibia > Caudata > Ambystomatidae > Ambystoma > Ambystoma mexicanum. The sequence continues at coordinate 677,732,269 of NC_090925.1, forward strand.
CTGTAGAGGTAGCCATGCCCCTGCTGGAATGGGATTAAGCCTTCAGGAGGATCCTTCCCAGCCAGCCTGTAACATTCTGAAATGGCCAGAATTATCCATCTGGATAAGGTCTATTTAGGAACAGCCCGAGCCAGCTTATGACCTGTATATCCAATGAAAAGTTGGTCATTAATACATCGCTTTGACGTTCTAGGGATATAAAAGCTTAACGCTCTTTGCAGGTCTAACCTATGGAGTCTTTCCTCCTTCTTGCCAGGATGAGGTGGGGGAGAGAAAGAAGGTACAATATTTTTTTTACCTATATGAAAATTAGAAATGATTCAATTAAGGTTTGACCCTTAGAACAACCCTATCTTTGTGGAAGATAGTAAAGGGTGGCTTGGACGAAAGTGCCTGCAACTCGCTCACACTACGGGCTGATGTTAGAGCTACCAACATAATGGTTTTAAATGTTAGCAATCTCAAAGGACGTGAGTATAAGGGTTCAAAAGGTGCACACATTAGGAATTTTAGTACCAGATTAAGATCCCAAATTGGAACCTGGAAAGGAAATGGGAGGGTGGTGGTGGTGGGACACATTGGTGAGCCCTTTTAGAAATTGTCACCAGTGGAATTTTGAAATAGGAACATTCCTCGGACGAGTGCTTAAAAATGGATATCGCTGCCAAATAGCCCTTAATATCACCAATCTGGAGCCCCAAACTGGCTAAAGGTAGCAGAAAGGATAGAACATCCAGTGTTTTACATAGAAAATGGTCTACATTATTTTCTCTGCATCAGTTGCAGAACTTATTCCAATGGCAAAAGGTACAGGGCCTCATTACGACTCAGGCGGTAAGGGGTTAACGGCAGCGTTAACAGCGCCGCCCCTTACCGCCTGATTACGAGGTCCCCTAGCGCCATGGTGCTTTTAACACCTGCTTTTAGCAAGTGTTAAAATCCATGGCGCTAAGGGACCATGGAGTTAATTACGCCACCGTAATTTACGGTGGCGTAATTAACGCCTTCCCCACTCCCATTATGCCCTATGGGGCAAAAATGGGAATGGGGAAGGGTAAATGGGGATTGGGGACTTACCGCCCCGCCTAGGTCGGAATGGGGCGGTAAGTCCGCCAACCACCATGGCGTAAACATAGTTTACGCCATGGTGGTAAAGTCACGGCCCAGGCGGTAACTTACCGCCTGGGTCATAATGAGGCCCACAGACTTTGTTGCTGGCCTTCTGGCCGAAAGCAAAATCTCCATAACGTCATCCGGGAGGTCCCAATCATTAAATCTCAGCCTCTCAGAAACCAAGCATGAAGGTCGAGTGTTTTGACCTCTGAATGAAGAACCCAATCCTCCTCTCGCAAGAGAAGGTCCTCTCTTTGTGGAAGGCTCATTGGAGGACAGATTGACATGTTGTGGGCTACATTGACCCACTCAGCAGAATCCCCATCCATAACCAAGCTATGCTTCTGCAGTCAACAGCAAAATGGCTGCGCTGGCTCCTTGGAGCACCATTGCCCCGCACCAAAACTGCCTTTTGCAGCTGCAAAATGATGGCTGCACCATCTTGCCAAACACCTATTGGGAGAGTTGGAACAGGGAGCACACGAGAAAGGCCACAGTGTGTGTTCTTGTGTGCACCAAAAGAAGGGAATTGGAAAAAGACAGCGCTGCTCAGGTACTTGCAAAAGGTTCCCATTGAAAAGGATGCTGCCCTGACACTATTTTCATCTGTTCATCATCACACTACTTTTATCAGTGAGACCCTGCCATGCCCACCCATATACAGATTGTGCTCCAGCAGAAGAGAGCCTTATTCCTGAATGACAGGCCATGCCAGGCCAAATCTGAGAAATCAAAAGAAGCTTACTTTCAGCCGCACTGGAAAATGCTTTACTTTGGGCTACAAAATGTCAAAAATCAATGCTTCAACGATGCCCTGGCTCTCTGGGACTAGGTCAATTTCAGTGGATCTGTGTTTTAAACAATTTGCTGTATAACAGAAACTGACTATGACTGCAGAACAATGTGGGAAATTCAGATGGAACCTTTTGAAAGGAACATGCCAGGAGGCCTCACACTGTGTTTAAATGTACTTTTGCAAATAAGAAAAATACCGGTTTTAATAAGTACAATGTTGAATAAAAACCTGTCCTGGCCTAGCAATGTAAAGGGGTTTTGCTGGGAAACTTAAGTGATGTTTTATTTAACAGGCTTGCTTCTGATTCAAAACAAAATAAACTAAAATAAAGAAATAAATGTTTTTGGCTGTACTGGGAAATTAGCGCAAACAGGTTTCTGCCATAGCCCAAGGGACATTTGGGTTCTGATAACAGCAGTGCCCTACCCCAAGAGATGCCACAGCAGATTCTAGGACACATGTGTGCTAATTGCCACCTTTGAAAACTTTGAATGGACCAAATGCACTACCAACCCAGGGTCATCAGACTTTTGTCTGTCTAGGCTGGGGCCTCTTACAATAGAGATTCTGGGACATGGACATGTGAAATAGGAAATCACACGTCCTCGCGACTTCTACTGGGCGCTTCAAAGCCAATTCAAGAGCAGCCTGGAAGTACATGACCATATTTAGAGGACAATGGCACACCATTTGCCTCAAAAGACTATTTTATTAATAAACGTTTAAGACTTATCTTTGCAACAGGATGTCGCAGGAATATAAAAAGTTAACAGTTTAAATGCAATTTTGTGGTTTTTCATTTAAGACGCAGTAGCCTTCAATGCGACATTGGGAACAGTAATGGCAGAGAATTGGACGTTCTGAGAAAAGTGTACATGATGCCACTCTGAAATTCAATATTTACATGCCTTATGATAATCTATACCCATGTATAAAGTTATAGAATTTTAGGTCGAATATTTATTACTGAAAATCGCAAAAAACGATTAGATGGCCGAAACAAAGTCCTACAACCGTGAAAATTGGACTGTAATGCTCTGCGTAAAATATGTAATCTGCCTATGTAATTGGTTAAGATGCCACAACTGTAAAAATGTGTCATTTATGTCAAAACTAGGTTGTGGCTAAATTAACGGTGGGAGGTTCTGGACATAGTAAACTCACATCATAAAGCTGATGTCATGTCTCTAAAAGTCCAACCAGCTGACAGGAAGGCCGTAGCACTCACCCCTGACCAATCCAGTTGTTTAGAGGCGTGCCCTGCTAAGCCTGCCCCACCATATAATTCTATGATGTCACCATGCCGTATAAATAAGGGTGGCTGACAGAACTCTAGGCTCTCTCCTGAATTTCCACTGCCTGCATATCCTGACATTCCATATCCACCTTTGGAAGATTGCAGTCTCTATTGCAAGGCCAAAGCATAGCTGACCTTATCCAGCAAGGCCTTGATCCTGAAATCCCACTAAAAACCCCATAACAAAATCCCACTAACTTCAAGGAAAAAGGGGAAAGGTAGCTGAGCCCGCTTTAGGATTCTCCAGTGCCACCTGCTTGCCCTGCTTACCCGCTCTATCCCGCTGAGGCGACGCTGTGCCGTGATCAGACCTTTGCCCAGCTGTCTTGCCAGGAGAGCCGGCTATCTGGTGACCTGATCCTTGGAGTCCAGAACCGGTTGGCCGGTCCTAATCCCAAATCCAAGAGCGGATTGTGAGTATTTCCCCTCCAACAGCAATCCATAGCCTACCCCACCTTGATACTTTGGCCCTCATTACGACCCTGGCGGAAAGCAACTGACCTGACCGCCATAGCGTAAATAGCGTTTCCGCCATTGCACGACGGAGTAAAGTGCGGCTAATTCTGACCCATCGGGCACGAGCACTACGCCTTGGCGGAAGTGCAAAGTCCGCGATGGCGGAAATGTCCCCAAAACGCCCCTCACCGCCGTCGTACGGCGACCTAGGTGCAATTCCGCCACCGGACATAGCGGTCACCGTAATGAGCGGCAATCGGAAAATACGGTGACCGTAAATATACGGAAACGGAAGCACAAACATGGTCCCGGAACGGGAAACAGCACGCCGTTCACCTATAAAAGCAGAATTTTCACACAACCATTAAAATTACTACCCTGAGAGACATCCCAACCCGTCATCCACCCTAGTGAAACCAAAACAATGGGAAAAGTAGCGAAAAAAGCGTGCGACCGCAAGCGGCAGGTCCACTTCTCACGTGAGGAACTCACGGTGCTCACAGAGACCCTCCAGGAGAACGCTGCCGTCGTCTTCTCGACGCAAATGACCAGGACGGCACTTGCGAACAAGAAGGCCATATGGGCCCTGGTGGCACAGCGGGTAAGTGCGGTGGGGACCGCACCCCGCAACCCACAGCAATGCAGAAAGCGATGGGACGACTTGCGGATACGCGTACGGAGCATACTATCCGCCAACCGTAACATTGCCACAGCTACCGGGGGAGGATCGGAATCACCCATCAAGTTGACCCCCTGGGAAGAAATCTGTGCCTCCACCATTGGAATGGAGACCATAGAGGGAGTCGGAGGGATGGAGAAAGGAGTGCAGACATCCGAAGAATCAGGTAGGTGTCCCAAATAAAACTATGCTAAAACCACAATGTCCAATCATGTGAAGTACCATGTGTCCACATAGTGCAACAGAAACACATGTCCAGGAGAACGTCCACTTACATTGGCCTGATAGCGCACATTAAAAGTCAAATTAAATAAATAAATAATTAAAATTCCTAAAAACACCCTCTACACGTGCAGCAGGCACCCCCTAACTGCAGGCTGCAATACAACTGCACCCTCAATCCACACAAAAATGAAACCACCTCCAAGGCCCTGACCCAAATCACCCTCAGGTACCACCCCAATGCATGTGATACATTGCCATTCCAATTTCCACAGACCCATAAATAACGCTCGCCCTCCTTTACTCCACCACAGGGTCCGATTCCAACGACGAGCTCCAGGACACCCCTACCAGCACACCTGCAAAGAGGGCCAAGACCAACGGCCAAAGACCCTCCACCTCAGCTGCACGGATCAAGACACGGCAGCAGCACAAATCAAGTGGCAGCACACAGGAGGGGACTTCAACAGGCACCCCAGCAGCCAGCATGGCCACAACACCACCACCACCACAGGCCCCCCCAATGGATGCCACAGAAGGCACTGCTTCTGGTGGCAGCAGCACCATAGGTGACACTGCATTAATGGCAGCATGCTCCGACACAGAAAACGGTGATGTCGATGTACGATCCATCCATGACCTGTCTCAATCCCCCTGTTTGTTTCATCCCGTACACCATGAGGATACCACGCAGGGGCACTCACAATACAACGACTGGCCATCCCCCACAAGCCCTGTGTCAAGGCAACATGAGGTGATCAGCCCCTCTGTGACACCACCGCAAATGGCCATGGCCCAGCAGAGGCAACAGTCCCTCGACCAGGTGATCGTGCAACAGCAGCAACTGGCCACGCTCCTCAAGGACCATGCTGATGAATGTGGGGGTACCAAGGCAGCCATAGAAACATGTACAGAGACACTAAGGGCAGAAATGGAGAGAAGCACCGAGAGCCTGAGAGTACAAATGGAGAGAAACACCGAGAGCCTGAGAGTACAAATGGAGAGAAGCACCGAGAGCCTGAGAGTACAAATGGAGAGAAGCACCGAGAGCCTGAGGGGGGAACTGCATGCGACGTCCAAAGACGTATGTGCTGAACTTGCCGCTGTGCGCCGTGTGCTCACTGAGCTCTCACAAACCCTTAGGGACATGCATGGACGTGAGCAGGCAGAGACATCATCCGTTGCAAGTTCCGTCCAGGGCAGCCCCCAACGTAGATCTGGGAGGAACCTGCGCTCCACAGGCAGGGGTGCCCCTGATACCCGGAGAGGGGGCTTGCAATAGCGTCTGCCCACTGACAATGAGCATCCTTGGACACTGGTGTTCGGGGGGGAGGTAGGAGGGTGGAGGGGGTGTGTTGGGCTTACTTGGGTGGCGGGTCGATGGGGTGTGTAACACAATTTCACATATGCTATAAACATTTCACAATCATCCAATGAGATGTGTGGACATTGATCTTTGTGTACGAGGCCATTATAGGCGTACAGTCCATATTGTGCATGTTCCAGACACACACAGTGCCACAAGTCCCGTGTCCATGTATCAGCCACCAGGCGTGAGTGCTAGAAGCATGAATCTATGATAATCTGACGAATTTCACGGCCCTCCTGTGCCTCGCGGACTCCTTGAGGTGCTGCCACATCCCCACCCACATCATGACCATATTCAGGTGCTTGCAGTTCTGCGTCAGGGGGCATGGGCACATTTCTACGTATGCACATGTTGTGTAGCATGACACATGCCATGACCATCTTTGCAACCTTCTCATGGCGGTACAGGAGTGCCCCGCCAGACCTGCTGAGGTAGCGGAAACGACCCTTCAGTAGGCCGAATGCCTGTTCTAGGACTACACGGGTACGTGAGTGGGCATGGTTGTAGTCCTCCTCATGCTGGTTCTGTGGGTTCCGGAGTGGTGTAAGGAGCCATCTCTTCAGTGGATACCCGGCATCACCTGTATGTGGACAATAAAGGATGTTTGAGGAATGACATTGCTACGTAAGCACCCCCCCCCCTTCCTGCCAGGTCATTGCCGCATCACATACCCCACATTATCATGCATGAAATGAGACTCACCGAGTAGCCAGGATCTGTTCCCTGCATGTCGCTCCATGTAGCGTGGTATTGTAGAGTTCCGTAAGACCATGGAATCATGGGTTGATCCAGGAAATCGGGCACAACAATGTGTAATGATCCTGTTTGAGTCACACACCATTTGTACATTAAGAGAATGATATTGTTTTCGGTTGCGGTACTGGGCCTCCATGGCATGTCGGACTACCAATTCCACATGGGTGCAGTCGATGGCACCAATGCAACCCGGTATGCCGGCAAGTGCATGGAATCCCACTTTTGTGTTCGTAATTTCCTGCTCCGAGCGTGGTAGAGAGATGTAGTCGTCTGCGTGCTTCAGGAGGGCATCGAGCACTTGCAATAGTGTCCGTGACAACAGTGGCTGTGAAATGCCATGCAACTGTCCGACTGTGTGCTGGTAGGTGCCTGTGGCCAGGAAGTGGAGTACAGACACCACCTTCAGTAGGGGTGGGATGGCGGTTGGGCTATCTATCATGCTCACAAGGTCAGCGTGTGTCATGTCCACAATGGCGGTTATGGTGTCCCGGTCCAAACGGTAGAGGGTGTGGATCTGCTCATCAGTGAGGTTGAACGGATGTGCTCGGAGGCGTGGGATTGCGGGCTGCCTGCGTGGTGGCAGTGGCTGTGCTGGTGGGCCTTGCTGGCCCTGCCTTGCCCTCCTCCTCCTCCTGCGTCTCCTCTGTGCGGCCGGTTGTTGTAGTAGTTGGTGTTCGTCTTCTTCTTGAAGTTGGAGTACTTGCAGTGCTATCAGGTCCCCCAGGGCCAACATCGCTAGTCCTGCCGGTAGCATTTTGGAGTGGGTGTGGTTGTGGGAGGGGGTTGGGTGTGCAATTTATGTGTTTTCAAGCTGTATAGCCTCCACCTGTGGTGATTCATTCCACCTGTGCAAGCTGCAATCCCCTTTGGGCGAGCACGTCCCGCACACAACGCTGCAAATCGACGCATGGCATCTTGCTATTACAATCATGTATTTCATCCCGATGGCAGTGAGATATTGCTTCATATGTTGATTCTGCTATGGTCCCATTGTTTCACATACTATCTCTGCAGTCGGGAACAAACTTGTGAAGGGTCAGTGGAATGTAGTACTCGATTAACGGTGGACCCTCATGCAGCGCTGTACCGCGGTTCACCGACGGGCGGGGCGTCCCATTTGTGAGTGAAGCCAGTTGCCATTTTCACACACTGCCGCACTAAATGGATGGATTTGTGATTTCAAGCGGTCACAGATGCCTTTTCGACGTGATGTTGCAAATGAGGAATTCGAAGGACAGCGCTTTCGGTTTCCAGCTAGCGGCGAGGAGACGCCCACAGGTCTGACTGCAGATAGAAAGTTCTATTGTTTAATGTCCTTGGGACAGGGCCCATGCCGAGAATGCAATGATTGATATGAATAGTATGGGATGCGCAATAGCGTAGTGGAGGAATAGGCAGGACGTTCCCAAATACATGTTACTTCACAACACTAGAATTCCGGCCGGGAGCACAGTGGATTTTACAGACTCAATGGAAATTTCAAATGTTATGTGAGTAAATAATCAGGCGTTTTTATACTGGGATGAGGGAATGATGTATGGATGCATGGACAGATGATTTAATAGAGAGTCTGCCATGTACATGGCTTTTTGGAATCCATCAACTTCCTCTGCGCCATGTGATGCAGGGCTGCCATAGTGGGACCATCGTCTATCTGCCCTTGTTGAACCCTCCCTGTCTCGACGCGCCTTCAAACACTTGTGTCTATGCACGTTACTAATCCCATCTAATGGATTCTGTTTTAACCGACGCATGCACAAACACTCGTTAGTAATAGTGTTTTCACCTCGATTTATATAGTTATGATTCGCAAGTGATTTTTGGGTGCGAATAATCCTCTTGAGTGGGCTAGCATGCATATGGCTGTGGATTTAGTGTGATCTTTGAAGTGAGTAATTCAAATGGAGTTCAGATGCCCATACTATTCTTTTTCGTTTCATTTGGGTGACAGGTATCTCCTCCCCTTTTGCCGCTGCCATCTGTATGCCACTCCTGCAGATGGCTTTTACTCCCGACACCTGCTGCTTCGTGTTAATCAGTGGAGCACCATTACGATCTTATGGGACGATCGCCAATGGCCCACATGCCCTTACGCAGTACTAGTGGCTAGGAGCAACATTTCGAGCTTTCAGCTGGACTAGTGCCTACCTAATGGGACGGCCCTGCGGTTCTAGGCGCTTCCATGTTGCCTTTTTGAACGTGAATGTAGCCCCTGTGTACCATGGAGGAACAGGGCGTCACACAAGAAGAAGCTGGTCATTTATTGCGGATGCAGCCCACAATTATGAGATATGATTTGGAGTTCATGACCTAATAGCTGTATGGCCCGGGTGATTTTGTTGTGCATTAAATTTTGATTATGCTATTGACCGTGTAGCGTTATTCTTTGCAAGTAATGTAGCATATTCCTATTTGTGGAGCGATGTATTGTGAGGAGATCTGCTTTGGGTTCGGCCTTCTGAGTATAGTTGCGTGGTACTGTACTGGGCGCGTTTGCCTACGAAGGCCAGCAAGGTCAGGGATAGGGGATGTAATTATGTCTGTTTTGATGATGTCATGCTCATGGGAGGGGGATTAGCTTTTGTGTAACAGATGCCGGTCAGCCAGGTGGATTGGTGGAATGATGTGATTTTCAGAATATGGCTGGTCAATGGTGCCTGTGTTTGCGTGCGTTTATTGGAGGGAGACTGAGGTCATGTCCATTGGAATAGCTTCTGTATTCGTGCCATCTGTGCCCTGCTGCTCCCATTGGCCCCTCATGAGATGTGCCTGGCTGCTCAGTCACTCTGCCAACTTGTGTGGTACATGCTTATGCTGATGGTTGGTTTGTTTACTGGCAGGAGTACAGGGCTGGTGCAGTCTCACTCAGGATACTGCTTTGTATGTTGCCTTACACTGGTGTCAAGCGATGGGGGGCCTGTTTTTGTTTGTCTCAGTTTTCAGTTCATGTTGCTGTACTTGAAGCTTCACATGCCTGTGCTGCATCAGTACGGCAATGGTGCCATGGCTAATATGGATGGCCACTCACAAGGCACTTGGAGCCCCTACATTCATTTGTTCGTTGGCATGCATGGGTGACTTGTACATTTCACTGGTTGCATTGTGTGACTTCATTGCACCTACGAGGAGTTGTGCAATTTGGCAGGGAGTGGTGTACAGGCACTCAGTAGGGCCTTTTACGGTTGGTTTGCGATGCCGTACTTCTCACCATGGCGGAATGGTACTTTCCGCCATGCTTGATGGCGTTAGGTACATGTCCGCTAGGGTCAGAATTCCCGTACCGTTGCGCCATGGTGGTAATTACGGTTTCGCAGTGCGCGCGTGTGCGTACTTGGTGCAGTTAGCGTTGGCGTTCACTACGGTGTCGCTAATGGCATCGTACTTTACGGTGACGGGTCATAATCGCACCGAGCGGTATTCGATGGCGGTATTGCATTTCCGCCATCGTTTTTCGATTTCCCCCAGGGTCGTAATGAGGGCCTTTGTCTTTGTTCTACTTTCCAAGTAATCCTATCCATACCCTGGTAACTTGTCCAAAACTGTTAGAATACTCTGTGCAGCCTGTCCTTGTTTTTCTAATGTTAGCCCAATTCTTTCATTCACCTCATCTTTTAGCAATATTTGGAATAATTTAAATTAATTCCCACATAGATCTGAAAGCGGGGTGAAAGGGTTAAGTTGCAAATTAACCTGGGATCGTACCGTGTCTTTCTTTAACAATCTAGTCTTAATAATTATCAAGACATTCTTTCCCCTTACAGAGGGCAGAAAGGCCATCAGTGCTAGTCCGATTGCCCTTAGCTCCAAAAAATTCATATGTAGTTTGGACTCTGATGGAGATCGACGATCGCTGACTGTCAGATCGTTGGTATGTGCTCCCCACCCTGTGAGTGAGGCATCCATAAATACTGTGATCTCCGGCCATGGTTGCTTCAGAATATTGTCCTCTCAGGCCCACCACAGAAGATCCTGTGCAACCCTGGTTGGAACCTGAAGTAAGTGACATCTTTCCTGATAACTGGGAGCATGGAGTTCTTATAGCCTATTGAAGGGATCACATTCTCAGGCAGGCCTCTGGCACCAGAAAAATGCAGGATGCCATCAGGCCGAGCAACCTCAAAAACAAAATCAAAGGTCTGTTTTTGCCCACAGGACTGTGGGCATTCTGAAACCTGGTGATCATCTAAAGAATGTCTTGAGCCCTCACCTCGGGTGGCAAGCTCGTCCCCAAGGAAGTATCCAGCACCGCTCCGATGAACTGGAGTTTCTGAGATGGTGTCATATGGGACTTCTTGTAATTGAGGGAGAAGCCCAGTCTGTGGAGAGTGTGGCAGGTGACATTGAGATTATCCTGGGCTTGATCGGGAGACACGCTCTGATCAGCCAATCATCCAGGTAGGGGTAGACATGAATCCCCCTCTCCTGAGACCCGTTGCCGCCATCACCATCAGTTTGGTGAAAACCCTCGGGGCAGAGGTCAGCCCAAATGGCAGAACTCTAAACTGATGGGGAGAACCGCCAACCGTGAACCTCAGGTATTTGCTTGAGATGGGTTGGCACATGAAAATAAGCAGTCTGAAGGTCCAATGACACCAACCATTCCTGGATTTGGAGGTCCTGAAGGATCTGAGAAAGTGTGACCATCTTGAATGTGTTCTTCCTGAGGAACTTGTTCAAGTATCTCAAGTCCAAGATTGGTCTCAGTTTTCCGTCCTTTTTGGGTATTAGAAAATAAGGGGAGTACCAACCCGTGTTCCTTTCTACTACAGGCACTGGTTCTATAGCACCTTTCTCTAGCACGGTTTAAATCTCCTGAACAAGGAGCGCATCCGGAATCCTCAGAATGGTTCCCTGGTGGATTGTTCTGAGGTTTTCTTTTAACAAAGGAAGGCAGTAACCATGGGCTACGGTTTCCAGAGCTCAAGCATCCGAAGTAATGTCTCACCATTCTTATAGATGCTGAGACAGCCCCCCCCACTGGTGAACTGCAAAGAAGAATGGTGTGAGCCACTCTACGACCTGGACCGCTTGGCCTTCTTCCTCCGAGTCGCCGCCTCTCGACTCGTCAGTCAAAGGTTTAACAGATTGGGGATTTTGTTTTTATTTTTTTTTAGGGATTTTGCCTACTTTCAGCTTCACAAGATGTGAAGCAACGTGCCGAATTCCTTCAGAGCAATGGATCTCGTTGAAAAATGTAACTAAAGCCAACAGCACTGCAGATGCTATATATGCCTTCAATGACATCCTCAATGGAGGCCTCCAAGGGACATTGAGTCAACACCATTGACGCACAGCGCCCTCTTCTGAGAATTTTATTTTCAGAAGCAGCTGAAGCTGGACAACATGTGTCAAAAGACGAGGAATATGTAGGAGGACACAATCCATTTGAAACATACTTTTTGATATTTAATGGACACTCTACAGATAAGAGGATTTTCTGTGCAAGCATAGACACACACGAAAAACAGTTCACAGTGTGTATGCCAGCAATACATGTCCCAGCCATTTACAATGCAAGCCTGGTGGTGAACACCGACCAACGTGACTGTGTTGGAACATACTGGGAAGCTTTGTGGCCGGAGGGGGTTGCGTTAATGGTGTTTGACAGTTTGGCTCGCTTCCTGCACCACCCCATATATGCTGGGGTTTTAACAGACTATGTATGAAGCACTGTAGAGTATTTCCGCTATATCACTGTACTGGTTCAAGACTCTAAAGCCATGACCTGTGGTCGACACAGTAGATTATTCATCACTCAAATCTCAGACTGGAGAGTGCCATCGGCATGTATTCGAGCAACCCCAAGCAAAACAATCAAATGGTGACCCGATTTGTTAAGAAGACGCTGCACAACGTGTATAGATCTCACAAAATGTTTACAGTGTCAAAAATGTAAATGTGTATCGTCTATACAGCGATATATGTGTCAATAAAAAAGCTTTTTTTTTAAAACCATGCAGCACGTATTATTTAACATACTAGACATTATAACAACCAGTCATGTTCATGAATTGAAAACATTGATTAATAAAAAGACATTTAATACTGAAGAAAAATGTTTTAGTACAATATAGCAGCGAAGAATCATACACATTCAACAAGCAGTGCCCCACATTACTCTAAGCATATAGGCCTGTCACCACCAGGTAGGGGTCTAGACGTTTCAGAGTCACGCATGATGGCGGCGCTCAGTGGAGGCTGCTTATGGGTGTGCTTAACGGGCTGTATTGTTGGCGAGGAGTTGCAGGAGCCCCGGCTTTTAGCCGCTCCAGAAGGCGGCGTTGGGCGACATTACCCACAACCAAAGTTGGTATATTTAAATCAGCCAACGCCTGAATAAACTCGTTCCGTCTGATGGGGGCATTTATTGTAGAAGTGGGGTGGCAGTTTATAACACTTCGTACTAGATTGTGCAAGGTCGAATCCCTTAAAAACCCTGCCTTCATAAACAAACTTTCCCCCATCGGTCCACACGGCCACATCCTTTACAAGTTTCATCTTATGCAGCAATAGTTTCGCATTAGGTTTAGAATGTTGACTAAGCATGTTTAACACATCGGCCACAATCGAATCGGTCCCGACAGTTCCCTTGTACCGCTAAATTCTTCAGGCGGCATGTATATAGTTAGTGTTTTACTCTACATCGCTGTGTCGGGCATGGTTTAAGTATTTGTGCAGAATATTGGAATACACCACCGCTTTCTCATGCGCTGATAAAATAGATCTGTTCAAAACATCCTTCATTTCTGAGTCAAGACGCATGCTAGCAACTTTTTGTATATCCCAATCCGGCGGCGCTGTGGGAGTCAGGTTTTCTAACTGACACTTGTTCACAAGATGCATTTTATGGGTGTATTCCATTATTAACCCCCAAGCAAGCTGGCGATTAGCAGTAGGGCTAGGTCTATAAGCGATCCTATGAACCCACCGGCCTGCGTGACCACTTTTCTTTTAGCCCTCAGCGATATTTGCTTACTGCACAGTTTCTTGATTACCTCTTTCAACACACTTATTTGACAGTGTGTTAGGGGGATGTGTCCCTTTAATGTGTTCTAAGCAATCTCCGCACTAGCGCCCACCAGATCATCAGATGCAGTGGCTAGAATGGCCTTACGTTGTTGGGGGGTGGGAGTGGCATATAAAAGCATTTTCAACATCGCAGTTTCTTCGTATACGGGTCGACGTGATGAAAGCGCAACAGGGCACTGATGCAATATTGCGCTTAATGTTTTTTAGATGTCTTTCATGGGATATAAACAATGCGTAACCCCGGGGGAAATAGATCGGTGTGCAATCTATACACTTCTCTAGAGAGATTGTTTTTGAATGAACCAGGAGATATCCACAGGGCTTACTGGTCGCGTCTGCAAAAAGCTTCCATGAAAAAATGAGTTTGTCGGATACATCTGGCGGGCTATCACGGCTAGTTGCTGTTTATCCTGGGGGTTTTAAATAACACTCTATAGCTTGCATTTGTTATCAATCTATTACTCTTTCCCTTGCTAAATATGTTTTGCTCAATATAACATATGCTCCGATTGCAGTGATGGGAATATTGAGCGAAGGCTTTTTCTAGTTCGGCATTACAACCCCGCCCAGTCATCAAATCATCTACAATAATCATATTCACCACGCTCAGCAGTAATAAACGATCAACCTTGAGACTCTCAGGCATCCCTTCTACAAACCGAAGGAACTGCTGTTGCAGGGTGTTGCAAAGAGGTTGCCAACAGCTGTAAAGCCAAATAATATTTTCAGGGGCCTTTGCTATAACGGTGTGGGCATTTTTTTTAAGGATTGACAAAATAACTCTTGCCACAGCTAGAAGGGTCTGCCAGCACACACGCAAAGGGGTGTTGTAGCCTGGTATCTATAATGACAAATACTTATGCATTAGCAAAACATGCGCAGATATCCACGTGTGCGCCTCTCAGTGAGTTTAAAATCACATTGACTAGCGTGCCTTTCGAGCTTCTAAAAGTTGATAAAGCAAACATTACTACGGCTGCGCCCTTTTACCCGGCGTTTAAGCGCCATGTCGAAACTTACACCAAATTGAAAACAAAAAAGCTGAAAATAAAAAACATGATGCATTATACATCTTGAAAACTGTATAAAACACATACAATATACATTGCACACAAAATAGGTTTAGAAGTTAAAATGAATCATTCAGCATATTGCGCCCCAGCCCAGCACACCTGTAAAAAAAACACTTAGCATTTGCCAGGCATTCTACGGCACCCATTTTCAGAAATAAGAGGAATTTGGGGTGTTGGAGCACAGGCCCCTTTGGATGAAACAAACAAACAACTCCATGTTACAGGGCACCACAGACACTCCTCGGGCCCTGATGGGAAAACCAGAAACAACTTTGATCCTAGGGGCCCCCAGACACTCCTCTGGCCCAGATGAGCGAATCAAACAACTTTGATCCTAGGGCACCCCCAGACATTCTTTGGGGGGCCCCCCTCAGGATGAATCCAAAACAGGACTTCACCCTCTGTGCCGTTGGTTGTCAAAACTCTGATCAATGTCTTGGTAGCAGCAGCTCCTCCGGTGTACAACCCTTGGTGATGACAAAGCAATGAGAACCATGCAGACCAAAGTGGGCTCGGTGTTGAATTTACAAAAGAAGTCTGCGTTGCCTGTCCCACAGACACTCCATCAGGCGTAGCAAACACGCCAGACCCAAGCGGGCCTAGCGTTGACTTTACAAAATAACTCTGCAGCGCTGGGATCCCAAATCCCACAACCCTTGCTGGTGCTGTAACAAAAGAGGGTACCCCATTCTGGTGTCGTTGAAACATTCCAAATGTGTTGCTGTTACGCTCACCTGGCTCCCACAGAGGCGTCGATCTAGACTGGACTGCTGCGGTCTCCACCAATGTGACCCCTAGGGCCGAGATGACGGACTGGACTGGCCCACCTAGCTTCGTTTGCTTGGCCCGTAGGAATATTATTCGCAAATGGAGAAAGGGAATTAACCACCCGTGGAGTTGAGCGTAAATCCACCCACCCCGCTGTTCTCCCCACTGATCACCTTGGATGTTCCCTCTTTTAGTCTCACCTGATGATTTGAAAAGATGAGCTCTCCATCCTGCATTGAGCGCAGGGGCGCGTAGATAACCAGTTGCTTCACTGGCTCGAAGGAATTGGTGAGTTCCAGGACAATATTGACTCCGATATTCCCGGCAAGACACCATAAGTATGTAGGTCGTAAGAGTTCAAATGCCTGACTTTCACTCTTGTCCGATTCCTTGCAGGTGGCAGCTTGACCCGACTGAAGAGTTCCTCGTGGCAACCGGTAATGTTCTGGTAAGGATTTGTATTATCCAACACAGTTCCATAAAATAATGTCCATTTGTAACCTGTTGCTTTCTCCCTTATTCAGGCGCTGAGAGAAAGTATGAAGTCTCGGGGAATGATGCCTCTGGCGGTAAAATCAGGGAAGTCTTTTGTGGTGAGGAGGGTTCCCCTTGTTAGTCCCTTGTTTCATGTTGCTGTCCTTTTGTTTCCCCTTAGGGGCCGGGGTTCGGCTAGGATGCAGTGGAAGCTGCGCCGACCCGTGAAGAATAGTACCCCCTGTGGTAAAATCAGGTAAGTCTATGGGGGGTATTCCTCTGTGTATTCCCTTGGCTCACCTTGCTGTTCTTGTCTTCTCCTTAGGTGCCGGAGTGCGGTGGTAACATGCAGGAGGATGCAGTGAAATGTGAAGATGCTGCGAAGGCCGGTGAGTTAAGCGCGGCGCTGCAGCAGGCGAGGCGACGCGCATAAAATAACTTCTTTCTTCCAGCTCGAAGGCGCGATGGATCGGGAATTCAGGTAAGGATCAAAGGTATTGCTCTTGTTCTAACCTGTTCTCCTTCTTTCTCCCTTTTGCTAGGAGCTCGAAACTCGAGGTGGGCGTGGCAGAAGACTGGATGCAGACTTGCAGGCACGGTGAGCGTTACGCTGCTGGATGCAGAATGACGCGAAGCGTGTGCTGCTCTTCGGGCGTGGTTTAAATAGCCTCCAAAGTAGTCCCAGGTAAGTATTCCTCCCCAGCCCCACCCGAGTAAAAAAATAGTCCCTAGGTAAAATAGTCCCTTCCAAGCCTCGTTTGGCTTGGAGCTCTTGCAGCATGGTCTGCATCAGCTAAGTTTTAATATATGAGCCTGGCACCATAGGCGCCAGGACGGACTCTCAGGACTGCATCCAAATAGCCCCTAGCAGGGGTTGTTGGGCTTGCTTGGGGTAACTTGATGCCTGCTTCCGGGGTTGCTGGGCTTGGTCTGGGTCCCCAGGGGTAGGCATCATGACAGTTGCTCCATGCAGAACAGCCCCCGTCCCAGTGCCCTCAAAAGCCCCAGTAGAAACAGGTTGCATCATTCCATTCACCTCAGGACATCAGAGATGTGTTGGACCGTCTGTCAAAAGTGCCATCCCCCCCTCCATCCTGCCAACCGAAATTTGCTGAATCAGTCATTCTACAATTCACATCCAGAGATTGAGATGCCTGTGCCATCCGGGTGTTGCAGGCCATTTCTATAAAAACAGAAATATAGAATCAGCGGCTTATGATGTTAACATTTATACCCAAAGTCAGAATAGAAGATCCTGAATCTCGGCGGCTTAAAAAAATGTCAACTGCTTGTGTGATCTGTGACACATTTACAAACCGAACATTCTTTTATAAAGGGTGCTGTTATATTTTAAAATCATGACATAGTTAAGAAAACACAATAGTGACTATGTAACCATCAGACACAGTGTGGCCGTTTGGACCAGTAGGGACAGCCGTAGGATCGCCGCTGCAATACCGCAGATGTCCCCAACGGTCCAAATGGCTGCACTGTCCCAAACGGTCCAAATGGTCAAATGAGCTCTCCAGCGATTTTGAAAGAGCACCCGTGTTTAAAATTAATATTTAACACACAATATTACATATCTAACGCTAATGTTTGTTTTAAAAACTGACACGCACACTTTGCTGGAATTTGTGATTGTAAGAATACATGTGAACACAACCTTTTCTGCAGTATGTGTTTAACATGCTGAGCTATCCTCTGAACCATCACTGCACCTACGTTTAGCAAAATATATTTCAACTTTGGCTATTGTAAATGTTCAATACAGCCCTGCAGAAATGTGAGTCGGGATCGCTTGAGCCCTTTTAAAAGGGTTAGAGCTGTAGCAGCTAGCAGTAAAACACTCAGCCGTGTGCTATTTAAGTTTGGTGAAGAATGCAAACCAACTTCTTTAGCACAGACAGCTCTGTAGTTTAAACACCCCATACTAGAAATTGCTAAAGCTCACAAAAGCAATGGCTTTCAAATACTGCATAGCTTAACTGAAGTAGAGCGCTGTGAACTACCTTGCAGATATTTAAAAAAACATTCTCACACCCATTGCTTGCAACAAATACAAGGTATTTGGTTAGTGGTTATTAACTATGTCCCGCACAAAGGCCTCCAAGACCCTAGAACATCGCAAGGCCTTCAGAGAAACAAGTCTTTACATTTCAAATGTCACGCTCGGTGTCTGTAGCCATCTTTCACACAGTGCGGAGCTGTCAATAGCTCCTAACACAGATTGAGTAGGCCTAACACTGCTGTTTCATGTTTTAAAAGCACAATGCCCTGCTGCCAGAAACACCTTTTGAAAAATATATGCAAACCCACCCCGCCCCCCGGCCAATATCACTTACATTAGCCTGGGCCTGGGGCAGCGTCTTCCTGCTCCCGCTCATGTATCTGCCTTCAGAGTAGGTTTCCCAAAGTCTCCGGTGCCAGCCCTCTCCTGCTCACTGCTGGCACGATAAACACTCTCCCGCTGAGAACTGCGCCTAGAGGGGGCTGTCCATGTTAGCTATTCACCTTCGCAGGTATGGCTGCACCTCTCACATCCAGTTGTGCAAGCCCGGCGCTTTAACAATGGTTCAGGGGTCCCCTTTTTTTATAGAACAAGTTACGCATCTTTGTAGAAGGAGCTTTGTAGTTCTTTTCCCACCTTGTGACACTCAGCCAACACCATCAGCGCTACATCATTTTTTATGTCCCACATTGTCTTAGATTGTGTGAGCACGCAATACTCAGCCCTGGATCTCTTGACACTGCCTGCCAATTTGTCACACCTTGTCTAGTAGCTATATAAATTTCTGTGTTTATCAGGAAATGTGCACGTGTGGGGGCCTGAGTCATTATCATGAATGCCCCGTCATTTTAAATGTTTGATATCTCTTTGGACTGCGTGAGCCCGCGATACACAACCCTGGGTCTCCCCACAGTGTCATGTCGTCACACCCAATTAAAATATTTGGTTAAACCCCCTGGGCATAACAAGAGCCCTGATACATGGGCTGTCCTGTCTTCTAAGCTGAAATTCTGCGGGGGCCGTGGGCTGTCTTTCAGCTCGGCACAGATGCATTTAATTAAGCCTTTTATAAAACACTTGACGCTTCTTTTTTTTAAATGAGGGTAATGCACTGCCCGCAGCCGCCCATAGGACTTTGATTTCAGCTGTGTTCAAGAAATGGGGACAGATTATATATTTGTATTTTGTTAACAGTTTTAAATCTCCTAATAGGTGTGTGTCTGTGTAACCCCTGCCAGCTACACGACTTTATTGCTTGCAGGTGTAGCAAACATTTTTTCAGAGCAGGCTATTCTCATGTATTGAATTTGTTTAGACTGCTGTAAGCTTTATCGAAGGACACATCTCTCACTCACACCACAGACACACTTGTTTCAAATATAAACCCATTTAGTTCTAAAAAAAAAAAAAACATGCACGCATGTTTTACAGGCCCTTTATAAGGCTGTACTAATCATGTTTTAAAACAAGAGCGCATAATTGCGCCTGCGCTGCCCTCACATTCACATTTCCCATTGGCGCTGGAACATTACACTTGTTTTGCCAGCTTCTATTTTCAATTGTTCCATGGTCCTTACAAACATACATGCCTGGGCATATGTGCTCCGCCGCAATCCCCCCACCTCCCCAACAATGGCGTGCCTAAAACCCTGCATTTTATATTGAATCCATATAAAATCATGTCAGCGAGCCCCCTAGAATTAAATTCAAACTCTCTAAGATCAAGTTGTGATGTCATTTAGCGCGCCTAGATTTATATTCATAAAACTTAGCACAGAGTGATGTCACCCAATCTGCCTAGCTTTATATTCCATCTCTATCAAACACACACACACACAGCACCACCCACGTCATCACCGCGTCACCAAACACTAAGACTCACCGTCTACAACTCACTTTGCCCTCGACCAATCAACAGCGCACGTGCACTCTCCCATAATAAAAACATTTTCAAATACACTTTATATCAAACCATATCAAAGTACATAAACACTTTATATAGCTGTTTATATAAAATTCCTATCAAATTGATATCGAAACATTTTGATATAAAAAGTGAATGGATGTCAAATTCCATATAAACAATAAAAAAAAATAAAAACCCACATCAAAAGGGGGCAGGAATAAGGACAACCAGGGGGCATTCTAACTTGTCAAAAAGTTTACATTGGAAAAAAGGGGCCCCCTGTAACTACTACCATATGCATTTACACTGCATGTAGAGACGCATGTAGAGACAATTGACAACTGGACCAAACCTTTGGTGGCACTGAGGTGCAGTGTTATGCAGCAAGTAAAACACAAACAGCTCTATGCATGTAGGCTTCCATGGGGCCACATGTGATTTCAAACTTACAAGCTACTCACCTGACCCAGGTCAGCCTCAGTTGGCAAGAGGCAAGTTCATGCACATCATTTGACGATTCCATTAAAATCCATTACCTGGGTGGCCACCAGGGGGCGCACAGGCAATGCCAGCTTGAGTGCTGAGCTCCTCTGAGGCCGGGCTGTTGAGGTACATGACCCCGTTGTAGCCCCCTCCCCACAGAGGTGCAATCACACGGAGTTTGGAAGGGAGACCTAGGAGCTCCATAGCGTGCATTCACAAAGCCTAAAGTCCCCGCAAAGTGGTCAGACGGGCCGCTCCGGGGCCTGCCTGTGGCGGAGGCAGAGTGCGAACGTGACACGCAGCCAGGAGGCGCATCTCCTGTGCCGGAGCTCCAGGCACGGAGTGGGGGTGCGGCACGGAGGTCCCGCAGCCGTCGTGGAAGCGGACTCCCCAGCCCAGCTTGGTTTTCCTGGGAAGGCATCGGCCGATTGTGGGTCCCGCCTCGGCAGTCGTGGAAAGGAGGACATCAGCAGAGGAGCAGCCGCGGCTTCCGTGATGCTCGCCACTGTCGTGGTGCTCCCAGGCAGCGTGCCCTGCATTGTGGTGAACAGACAGGGGGGAGGGTGGGCGTCCCCCACCCCCCTGGCCGGAGGGGCAGAGAAGTCTCAGGCGATCTCGCCAGAGCAGGAAGGATCGTTGCTCCGGGGGCAGGCGTGGAACCTGACTGGGCAGCGAAGAGACAGGAAATGTGGCCCCCTGAAGGTGAAACTGAGCACGCAGGACAAAGGATAGGTGGAGTCCAAGGAGCATATACTAGGTCCAGGCAGACGAGGCAGATGGGGGGTGAGACGGCCCCCGACCCCTACAAGATCATTTATTGTCCAGTGGTACCAAGGGGAGGCCCTGCTACACCCCCTTAACGTGAAAGGGTCCCAGCACAAAGATTACACCGCCTGGGACCACCCAAATTCCAATATTGTACCTGGACCAAGTCGCCCAAAGAAGGGGGCAGACTCACTGGGGAGACCCGAGCTAGTAACACCGAAGACCAAGCAGGAGAGTCAGCGTACCCAGACGTTTACTCGGGGGTGCCCAGGAGGGTTCCTGGGGTCCCCCACAGGCCAACACACGGTATCCTGAGCGGAGGAGGACCCCTCCATAAAAGGTATAACGTGCTCAGCACTGGAGGAGGAAGATAACACATAAGCGGGGCCCCACAACTGGAGGGGCGATCCAGGTCAGAAACACCCAGCCTTCCGAAATCTACTCAGCCCAGAGGAGGAGTTGCCTTCTCTGCTCAAGTCTGAGCCAAACCTCCCAAACATCGACGAGAGTCCACATGGACTGGAGGGAAACCCTGCAGGGAAATCACTTTCACGGCTCAGTGAGCACCCGGGAGAACCTTGGCGGGAAGGGGATCAATCCCTGACAAACTCTGTCCCTATGGATCCGTCAGCAATGGAAAAGGGCTTTGCCGCAGTCTTGCAGGAAATAAGGGACATGAGGTCCGATAGAGCGCAGAGGATGGAAAAGATGTACCAGAGGGTGGACAAGGTCGAGGACAGGCTACTACAGCTGGCAACTAACCAAGCGTCCTTCTCGACCCAAGAAACGCAAATGGTAGTGAGAACGGAGGCTTTGGAGAAAAGAGACGAGGAAAGGGCCAGGCAAATGGATGACTTCGAGAACCGAGAAAGGAGAAATAACCTTCGAATTTTTGGGGTTCCGGAAGTGGAAGGGGAAACGGAAAGAGACATACAGCGAGTGGTGAAAGACATAATCAATCTCCTCTTTGCAAACAAATTAACCACCAAACCCACAATTGACAGAGTGCACATGGCAGGGGGCAGGGCAGGAGGTCCCCGGTCCATTTTCACTATTATGCGGAAACAACAAAGGTGTTGGAGGAGGCCAGGAAAGCTCGGCAAATCTCATACAACAATACAAACATATTGGTCTTCAGGACCTCTCTGCATATACCCTGGCCAAACGGAGAATGTGTCGCCCCCCTGGCCCAATACCTAAGGGAGAAGGGTGTGCGCTACAGATGGGGTTACCCCTTTTCCTTGATGTTCGAATATATGGGGCGGAAAATAACCCTAGTAACAGAAAGCGACATAAGAGAAGCGATCCGAGAATATGTGGAGGACTAACTCCCAGAGGGGGCCCACAGGGTTGGCAGTGGAGGGGACAAGTCAGTCGGAGTGATCGAGAGACAGAAGGAAAATGATGGGCTCCAGGAAATTTAAGAAGTTAAACACGCCCTCACCGACAGCGGACAGGGGGCGGTGTAGCCAGGAGGGATGAAAGGATGGTCACCTGAGGCCATGACGGAGGGTGGGAAGAAAGACCAAATCAATCGACTGTAAAGGCGATCCCTCCGAACAGAAAGTTTGAGGGGAACTCTGTAGGGATAATTGCTTAGAGGGAGGGGGCTCATCGGGAAAGTTCATTTCAGGCCAGCCCAGCTCGGACGGGCAAGTTGGTGGTCCGGCCGAACACCAGAAATGGTTGAACTAAATGGTCGGGCGCCGGGGGAGGGAGGGAGGGGAAGGAGGATGGAGGGAGTTGGGTTGGACCGTGTTGGGATTATGAAGGGGGGGCAGTTGTTGGTTTGTTCAAGTTCCTTGGGGGGGGAGAGGGAGGGGAAATGGGGGAGGACAGGGGCCTGTAGGAACTCCAAATCAGAAAATGGCTGAACATCCACCAGTGTTGGCGGTGGGCTCTCTAAACGTAAGGGGGATGAATACTCCCACCAAAAGATCCCTATTAGCAAGGGAATTTCATAGAGCTAAATTAGACTTCCTCTTTTTGCAAGAGACCCATTGGGTGAGGGGGAATGAGCCCAACCTGCGGGGAAGAAGGATCCGCAAGGTCCTAAGCGCTTCATACAAGACTAAAAAAAGGGGGGTGGCTCTTCTTGTGGCGAAGGAAGTAGGCTTCACTACGGAGGCCGTGTCGAAGGACGCGGACGGACGTTATCTGCTTGTTGAAGTTCCTTGGGGGGAAGGGACGGGGGAGAGGGAAGGGAAATGGGGAAGGACAGGGAGATAGTCGTTGGGAAATTAGTTTGAGGACAGGGGCCTGTAGGAACTCCAAATCAGAAAATGGCTGAACATCCACCAGTGTTGGCGGTGGGCTCTCTAAACGAAAGGGGGATGAATACTCCCACCAAAAGATCCCTATTAGCAAGGGAATTTCATAGAGCTAAATTAGACTTCCTCTTTTTGCAAGAGACCCATTGGGTGAGGGGGAATGAGCTCAACCTGCGGGGAAGAAGGATCGGGGAGGTCCTAAGCGCTTCATGCAAGACTAAAAAAAGGGGGGTGGCTCTTCTTGTGGCGAAGGAAGTAGGCTTTACTACGGAGGCCGTGTCGAAGGACGCGGACGGACGTTATCTGCTAGTGAGGGGTTCCCTACAGGGCACCCCATTAACACTGTCAGTGGTGTATGGCCCCAATGAAGGTCAGGCGCCGTTTTGGGAGGAGGTGAAGGAAAAGCTACAACTTTTCGCAAGAGGCTTAGTGATAGTTGGGGTGACTTTAACATGGTCCTGGACGTTGCAACCGATAGGATAAGACTGGGACCTCAGTCCAACCGGGCAGCAGATGATCTAATGGCACAGAGATTCCGTAAAAACCAACCAAGATCTAGGCCTAGAAGATTCACTCCCAGATCGGAGGGCAGGTGACCCTGCATACACCTTCTACTCTAAATTACACTAATCCTTCTCGAGGATCGATTAAATTCTTGTCGATATCTCGTCGATATCTCCTTGTGTCCCCATGTGATAGACCATAGAGTAGACCCAGTACCCTGGTCAGATCATGACTTGGTCTGGGTTTCGTTAAAGGGGGGATGTAACCGCAAGCGTGGAGGACGCTGGAAGTGTAACGATTCCCTGTTGAAGGACGAGGTGGTAGCTCAAACAGTGCTAGAAAGCATAGTGGAGTACCTTGAAATGAACGACAATGGGGAGGTGGGTATACATACGCTACGGGACGCCTTTGAGGCAACGATCCGGGGGGTCCTGATCAGGTTAGGAGCTCAAAAGAAAAGGGGCGGGAGAAGCCCAGGAGAAGGCCGTTAGAGGTAAAATAGCAGAGCTTCAGCCGGGGGGGTTACGGGATAGGCCATTAGAGCCAAGCCAGGTATCCTTGCTGGAAGAATATAGCCTACAGCTGAAAGAACTCCTCCTGAATAAAACAGAGAGAAGTCTCCTGATGCTAAAGCAAAAATACTATGACAAAGGGGACAAAGCCGACAAAATATTGGCATGGAAGTTGAGGGAGGCCCATAATAGTAAGATGGTGAAAGCGGTTCATACCGAACCCAGGAAACTGGGGTAGGACGCTGCGAGCTTTTGGGGAGACATTCCGTCAATATTATAGAAAGCTGTACCAATCGGAATATAAAGGGGATGATGCCCAAATTGAGGATTTTTTAGATTCTAGTCCCATTATGGCCCTGGCGAGGGAGGTGGCGGAGTGTATGGAGGCCCCAATATCGGAGGAGGAGGTATTGCAGGTAATCAAGGGATTGAAGGGAGGTACATCATCAGGGGAGGATGGATTTTCGGTGAAATTTTATAAAACGTACCGGTCCACCATGGCGCCATACTTGGTGAAAGTATTTAATGTGGTTCTGGAGGAGGGAATCTTGCCAGACTCGATGATGGGGGACTGAATAGTAGTCCTGCCAAAGGAAGGAAGAGATCCGACTGAATGCTCCTCCTACCGGCCGATAAAACTCCTCAATGTAGATGTCAATATTCTGGCAAAGGTGGTGGGGAAAAGGATGGAGGGGATCATGCCAATGTTGGTCCACGGGGACCAGGTGGGCTTTATGAGAGGTCGCCAGGGAGCGGACAATATTAGAAAAACATTAGATTTGATCCATTACACTCAGGAGGTGGACCTGGATGTGAGCCTTTGACAGAGTCGAATGGAGGTACATGACTCGACTCCTCCAAAAGATGGGCTTTGGGCTAAACATTACAAATTGGGTGGTGGCTTTGTATAGGGCCCCGACAGCTAGAATCCAGGTAAATGGAGAGCTTTCCGCCCGTTCTCCCTAACGTGGGGCATGAGACAAGGCTGTCCTCTCTCCCCCCGCTATACTCTCTCACAATGGAACGGCTCGCAATAGCTGTAAGGTATCATGAAGGCATCCAGGGAATAAAAAGGGGCGAGGTGGAATTTAAGCTCTCATTGTTTGCGGGTGATATACTGGCCTATGTTGTGGATCCTCAACAATCGCTTCCCCCCTCCTGTCTTTAGTTGGATATTTTGGGCAATTCTCAGGGTTGAAAATAAAAATAGCAAAATCAATGCTGCTCCCTATCCAGGCACAGGATCCACTGCTGGACTCACTGGATAGGTTTGGAGGGATTAGAGTACAGCAGGAGGCCATCCATTATCTGGGCATCCTCCTCACCAGGGAGGTCTCTAGGTTGGGTTGCATTAATTATGAACCCGCAATGACGGAAATCAAGTTGGATTTGAAGAGATGGGGCACTATGATCTTATCATGGTATGGACGTATGACGGCGGTGAAAATGAATGTCCTGCCGAGATCGCTCTACCTTTTCACAGCCCTGCCCACAATTATCCCTGAACAGTTCTTCCGGGACCTCCAGAGAGCAGTGCAAGACTTTATATGGCAGGGCAAAACCCCAAGGACCAAGAGAAAGGTCCTCACCCTACCTAGGGAGGATGGGGGGTTTCGGACTTCCGCCTTTACTTCTATGCGGCTCAATTAAGAGTCCTCGTAGAACATATGCGGGAAGGGTACATATTGGACATACCTAGAGGACATGGACATGCACCCCCTTAAGGTACGTGACCTTCTCTGGTCTCTGCGAAAAACCATCCCAAAAAATGTGCTGAACCACCCAACGCTGGGGGTGCTCTGGACCATCTGGAAAGAAGGGGCCCAATCCAACCACTTGACAACATGGCCCTCCCCGTTAAACTCTCTTTGGGGTCCTTCACTGGGGCTGGGCAATAGGGGATTTAAACATGCGCAGGCCTGGTCCGACATAGGTATGGAATGGGTGGGCCAACTGTTCAGAGAAGGGGAATTCCTAACATATGAACAACTAGCAGAGACTCTGGGACGGGATACAATCTCCATATTTGAATATCTAAGGCTGGAGGGTATCCTATGTGATCTGATCCTGGGGGGGGGGGTTGATGAGACCACTGACTCCCTTCAAAGCAATGCTGGACTCTGCAGACTCAAGACAAGGGATGATGTCAAAGATGTACAAACTATTGAACTCCAGTAATTTTATGGAGAGGAGGGGGTTCCGTAATTATTGGAACAGACTGGCGGGGGTGGTCCCCTCGGAGGAAGCGTGGAGCAAGATTTTCAGAATAGCTTTCCATGGAAACCTGTTTACAGCAGACATGGAATACAATTTTAAGATCCTACAAGTATGGCACAGGGATCCATCGAGGCTAGCGAAAATGTTCCCTAGGGTATCGCCCAATTGTCCAAGAGGCTGTGGTCTGATGGGTACAAGGGAACATATGTGGTGGCAGTGTCCACAGATTCAGAAGTACTGGGAGAGCGTGAGAGGCTGGATCGTGGAAGTCGTCGGGGAAGCACTCCCACTGGACTCACCGACGATCCTTCTGGGCCTCCCCCTGTGAGGTTCGGATGTGTATAGATACCCCACGATGTGGGAAACAATGCTAAGGGCGGGGAGGGCAGTGCTGGCACAGAGGTGGGGGAGCCCGGTGCCCCCTTCCAAGGAGGACTGGCAGAGAAAATTAAAGAACATGTTCCTCATGGATAAACTAACTGCATTAGTTAATGACGATTCAAGCACATTTCGATTGAATTGGGAGGGGTTGAGACAATCATGGGGATGGGATGTTTGTTGAAACACGCTGGCAAACCAGCCCCTTGGGAGAGGGGAAAGGGGGCCGCAACAATGATTAAGAGAGAATAACAGGTTGATGTCTGGCAAAAGAGGGGAGCCCTTGCTCTGACACACAGAGGTGGTAACACAGCCCACTACAAGAAACACCTCTGGCCTGGTCCTCACGTAGAGACGACATTTTTCCTGGACGTCCCAACGTTTTTGTCCTCCATTGGTTGACTATTTCTAGGGGTTTCAGTTCGGGGAAACCCCAGTTGGGGGGGGAGGGGAGGGTGGGGTGGGTTCGGGGAGGGCAGACAATGGTTGTAATGCGAATGTTGGAAAAGTGTTTACAAGTATCCTAGGGGCAATGTTATTGTTTGTCAAAAATGCCATTAAAACCTATGTTAAA
This sequence comes from Ambystoma mexicanum, assembly GCF_040938575.1. NCBI lineage: Eukaryota > Metazoa > Chordata > Amphibia > Caudata > Ambystomatidae > Ambystoma > Ambystoma mexicanum. The sequence continues at coordinate 677,759,921 of NC_090925.1, forward strand.
AAAAAAAACATTACCTGCTACCTCCAGTTGGCAGCACTGCACACAGATCTGCCAAACAAGTTATATTTTTAGTATGCTGTACCATTATATGAGGGGGGCAGGGCGTCGCACAGGTCTAGAAACCCCCTTCCCACCCGACTTGCGAGCAAGTGGGTTTGCACAATTGCTTCCTGCTTCTTACCCAGGTCAGCTGGGCACACCATGATATGGAAACTGCTGAGTGAAGTTGTGCCAATCCTGCCTGTTGAAGCAAATGCCCCCACAGATCATGCTCAAATGTAAAGTTTCTCCACTTGTTCACTGTCTCTGCACCCCTTCATTGTCTCCCTCCCCTGCACAGCCACCCGCCAGTGATATTACACCCCCATCAAATACCACAGTATTTAGAACATGCATTGCCAGGAGGTCGGAACCATTCATCTCCTGTCTATAGGTGGGGAAGAGCCTGGTTAGCTCGATACAAACAGCTACCAGGAGACACTTGAATCCAGACACCACGGTGAAGAAAAAACGAAAAATTAGATAAAACCCAAATTGGGGGTGTTTGAAAACGCGTACGAGTAATCATTTAAACCATAATGGGTCATCGAGAAAGGGTTAGTTTGCCTTTGATGGCAAATTTACAGTTGCTGTTCACTACGCACTAGCTCCTCATTACATAGGTCAGATAGCCAAAGGCTGCATTCAGATACTGATTAATTTTTAAACTTAGTTTGATACCAGGAATCTCAAGCTTTCTACTGCAGGAGCCCAGAATCCACCTCGAGGAATTTCACCACCACAAAAGCTTTGATCCTGTGCCAAACATGATCAAAAGAGGGGAATACACATTGGAATTCTATGCCCAGACGTTTGTAGATGGGAAAGCAACCTGGCAGAAAACTCCTTACATCAAGGAGATTTAACTGAAAACAGCAAGTTGCACAAATCTGCACAACACAGCCAACCACAGGGGTAAAAATGTAATTTACTAGCTAGCCATAAAAATTCACTTGCCACCTGGATTCTATACAAACAACTCACCTCGCACCATTACTTACTCGCAAACAGTGAATTATCACTAGCTAGTGAGGAGTGCAAATTGTGTACCCCAATTTCTGGTAGGTTTTTGCAAGACCTTTAAACAGAATTTAAAAAAAATTACAAAAATGTATTTATGCTGCACCGCAGCCCGAAGGCATCAGGGCGCACCTATACACAGTAGACAACCAAAAAAAGATTCACAAAACATCGGTACACAAGGACATGGCCAGGGAGCAGGTCTAGGATTATTCAGAGGAATGTCTTCATGTTTTTTTTTTTTAAAAGACAAACATAAAAGCAGACTACAGAAGGACTCCGTCCCCTCTCAACCCTTTAAAAGAAAATATAAGAGTTCTATTTGGCTGTTGTCTCTGGCAATCAATTCTGAAACAAAAAGGCCTGCTCTAACTTAGTTCTCCCCCTCTCTCCTCCTGGACTTCACATAATTACCCCTTGCACATAACCGCAATCTGCCTACAAAATGCCAAATTAACGTAGCAATGCCACTTCGAGCCGCATCACACCAGCAACCAACATGCAGCACACACTGCTACTGATAGATCATTGACTCTCCCTCCTGGATGAAACATAACCCACAGTATGTCCATCTGCCTTCCATCCTAACCTGTCAAACCCTCCCCTTGTTTTCCTTACAGAGCATGGCACAGGGTCCAAAATGGCACAACAGCGCTATAAATGAAATCCTTAGATCAACAATGGTTTTGCCTTTGCAAAATGGTATGTCAACTGGATCATAACTTAGTTTTCTGAGGGGAACAAGCAGGGGCGTTGCTAGGGGGGGGCTAAGGGGGGTATAGCCCCTGATCTTTTGGTTGTAGCCCCGGATAGAATCTCAGGAGCTACAGCCAAAAGACTAGCTAGCCCCCAGTCCCAACAGTTCCAACATCAGCTTAGCCCCGGGTCTTTTCCAGACCTAGCAACTCCCCTGGGAACAAGTCTGAAACGCTCTTACTGGTTGGGGTCTGCTGTGCTTCACCATATGCTATGATTCAGCACTCGCTCAGAATACACGGCGTGCTCTGTGCACTGCCCAGATCAACCAAGAATCCAATTCCCAACTCTTGCAAGACTAGAGATTATACGCAAGAGCGTACGTAACGTATTTTCAAACTATTGAGTGCCTTTGGGTGAGGGTGGAGTAAAGGCAAAGCCAAGCCCAATGTAAAGTGTAAACAGTAGTAGATCTGGGAGAGCTGAACAAGAAACAAAGTAATTGTTTATGGGATTACAAAATGCCTTTTTTTTCCCCTATGCGAAACATTTGAAAACTGGTTTCAAAATCTCACTTTTGTATTAGATTCGGGCGAATGCTTCTGTGCCGTTCATGTTGGTTTTATTTTGATGGAAGATGAAAGGGAATGCGATCAATGACTTAACTGCATGGGTTCAAGACACTATAAACTGAAAGCGCTCAAGTTTCCCGTGACCATGTTTGAGGAGGCCACACAGTCTTTTTTTTTTAGCACAAACCACTAGAAAAACTGTCCCGATAAAGTGCTACCATTGATCTTATAAAACTACCTTAGGCAATGCAGAAACTCCAACTCTAAGTATAAGGCTGTAACACCTGATATTAGGGTAGCAATGACAGACAGCCAGGCTTATTTTCGGAGGTATTGAGGGATGTGGATATCTACAAATTAATTGTAGCATACATATGGTCCAAAGAAACACTGATGTACATACAAATAATGGTGTATTCTATATAGACATTGGCAAAGATAAATCTTTGGAAAAGTAAGTACTATATCATAACTCCTAAACACAATTATAAAAACCAACACAATCCTTATGGTATGCAAACCAAAGTGTTACCTTATTTAGAATACCAGTATGAAGTTCAAAGGTGAGTAAAACCTAGTGATATACATTTAAGAATGCCAGGGTGCTATTCATGGGGAATAAAACCATATTAGTTCGATTTTTAGAAAGACCCAATGAAATTCAAGGGAAGCCAACCCCGATGGTAACCAGTGTTATTCAGTTTCAAGAATCACATAGTTTTACCAACACGGTTACAAGTATAAACCTTGCAACATATGTAACATATTCTCCTCTCAGAATGGATACAGTTACACTCGGAGTACTTTTCAGAACACAGTTCAAAAGGTAAATAAATAACTTAGATACTTTTCAGAGGGGAAGTCAGCTACTCATGGATATGTAAGAACTCTGTAAGGGTGTTTTAGAATGGCACTAAGCAATTCAAGGTAAGCACAACTCAAAGCTACACTTTTAGAATGGCATCAGCTAATCAAAGCGAGTAAAACCCTATTGGTCATAAACTAACACTATTTCTATTACAGGAATAGTCATACCAATGATACTTTTCAGGAAAATGGAACACAATTCTAAGGTCAGTAACAAACTTTGTATACTTTTCCGAGGGGTAGAATGCAACTCTGGGATACGTGAGAACTCTTTAGAACTATTTTAGAAATGTGCTAAGCAGTTCAGGGTAATGTGAGGGGTCAGTAATGTGAGGCAGACAACTGCATGTAGTTTTCTCAAGATTAGACATTTTATTAAAGAAAAAGGATGCAAATACATCCTTGCTTGTCTTACTCTATGAGGGTATTGCCTACCTGGTCTAAAGCCTAAGGGAATAACTCCTAACAGACAAATTGGTCCTCACACTAAAACAAAACATTTAAAAAAGGTAGTTAAACATAAAGAACAAACAATTAGACAGTATGTGCTTGACTTTCACCTATCCTGGGTAAATCCCTTTCCCAAAGCCAATTTCCCAAATGATATATGTCAAAACAAAGGTTCAAACAAACAAAGATCCCTTTCCAATTCCAGTCAATAAAATAGCACCAAATGGAAATCCTGGATATCCTCTTTCCAAGATTATTTGATACCATTCAAAGAATAGGTTAATAACTTCACACGGTAACAGTAGGCGAAGGGTGGTTGTTTAGATGAAATCAACAACCCAAAAAGAAGCATCCTGACAATTATACTGCAGACTCCTTTGTTCCACAGTATGTCACTACTCTGACCAACTTCAATGCGACATCCACTGACAGTTCTATACACCACCACAGTACAGGTACTTCTGCTTCAACTTTATACTTCAGAATTATTAGGCATATAAAGACAAGACACTTCAACCTCTACAGGTAGGCAATTTCCTATACGCCAAGAAAAAAGGTAGCCTCATGGTCTTCCTTCCTGCCACAAGTATAACCTGCCTCTGCCCAAAGACTGACTTTCTCTCAATTTAAACAGTCTTCAGCATTACAAATTATTTTCTTAATCTTTTTACGAGCACCCAGCTCCCTTGCCCAGCTTTGTTCACACCTTCTTGGTTCCTGCAACTATCCAGACGCTGTATTGCAACTCTTCCAGCTTCAGGGAACAATACAACACTTGCATCAAAGAATACTTGACGTTTAACAACCTCGCAGGTCAGGATGAACAGATCTAAATAGGTCTTGTTTCACTATGGCAAGGGTTTAGCTTCTTGGCTTGGGTAATGCAGGTTCTCCTAGTCAGTACAACAACTTCTGGACTCAAACAATAATTGTTTAGAAGCCTACGTGGTCCAGTCTTCAAAGGAAAAACAGACTTAGGCGCATGAGAACAAGATAGATTTTTTAGCTTTAAAAAAAAAAAACACAATTTTATTAATTTTCTTTTTATAAACAAAACACAACGTCCGGACTTGACATATTACAATCTGAAACAAACTGTGTCCATCGGTTTCCCTTGCTCCCTCCCCCAAACTCCCCCCTCCGCAACTCCCAGCCTAACCACCTACATATACCAATATCACATTGCAACTGAGTAACCTTGTCGTCAACAACAGCCTCTGTACCTGCTATATTCCTGCCTCCCCTTCCATGCCTGCTTCCCCATACCCAGAAGTAGCTATATTTGATACCAACTGTGTCCAAGCGTTCAGGTGTACGCTACTTTGATCTTGGACTCGACAGGCTACTTCCTGCCATACTGAGGTCTCCGCTTTCATCAATTTCTGAAGGTCCGGCCACCATACTCTTACTTCCAGCCCGCTGTACGATTTCCACCCCATCGCTATTCTGCGTTTCACCAATATATATGCCAAATCTTTCAGCTTACTCGCATGTTTCGCCTTCTTTGGTCTGGCAAAGCATCCCAGCAGACAGGCCCCAAGAGCTCTCATATCTAGTGTAATATCCACCCGTGCCAACGCTTGGGCTATGTCTTCCTAGTAATGTCTAATTTTCGTGCAGGCCGAGAACATATGTACCAAGTCAGCATTGTTTAACCCACATTTCAGGCAGGATTGTACTGGTGCATTACTAAACTTGGCCATCTTGTTCAGGGTCAGATACACCCCGTGAGTCACATACAATTGAATCAACTGAAATCTGGCAGTCCTAGACACTTTCTTGTGGTAAGCCAATATCCAACCCCGTACTTCATCTGTCAGTTGTTCCTGCTGATCTGTTTCCCAGCCATGCCTGGTCTGCTGTAGCGGGTCCCCCAGCCTTGACATCCATGCCTCATATATTCGAAACGTGTCCACCTTTCGGAGATATCATAAAATGTTTCTATTGTCTCGTCTATTTGTAATTCTTCAGTGGCAATTGGCCACTTCTGCCTAAGACTAGTAAGGAGACTGGTATGTGTGAGATGTCAGTCCAGATGTATCCCTGTGTCCCCCAAGAGTTCAGAGAAACCTTTCGGTATCCCTCCCACTTAAAAACGTTCCCACTGTTGCTACCCCCACTGGTTCCCTGTACTTTCTCACATGTAGTCTCAACTGGCTGTCTCCCACCTCAAGTGTTACCAGCTGAATCTGAAGGGAATATGGTGTGGTTTACCCCATCAGCTGACAAGCCCTGCGCCACATTGCCCTACCCAGCTTCACCAATAAGGGAGGTCTCGAGTCTGAACTGTCCATATTTGCTCTTTCAAAAGGAATGGGGGACCCGCGGTCAGTAGAAGCTGAGTTTCTTGGGTCTGTACGTTGGACAGCCATTTGGCTACAAACTGAGTTTGTCTCACTACAAAATAAACCTCAAAAATAGGCACTTTAATACCGCCTTGGTCATATGAGTTCAGAGGTTTCTTTAGTGCCACTCTGCACCTCGAATTATGCCATAAGAAGCTACGACATACCATCTAGTCTCCTGAAAAAGATCTTTGGGATTTCATACGAGACATTACTGAAATAATGGAGAAGTCTCAGGAGCACCACCATCTTCAATAGTGCAGCTCGCCCCATCCATGACAGCGGCAACATGGTCCAGATACGGGGGAGGGTGTCATGACCACTGTGAGAGGGCACAAGTTGTGCCACAAGGGCCTTAAAACCACTGCAAAAGGGCTCCTGGAGCCAGTCCTGGTGCCTTTGGCATCAGGCTCATATGTAGGAAGGAAGGGCTGTTCAAACTAGGTCCCATTTATGTACATGGGCCTTTAAATCCAACATGGAAGCACCCACACAGTCTAGTTCTAACAACCAAGCCATGCGGTCTAGTGTTTTGGGTGTGGCAGGCCTGGAACTACTTTCCCTGGTACTACTTTACCTGGGCTATATAAACCACACCCTGACTGCACAACTCGCTTCGTGTTATTCTGCAGCCAGCAGCATGACGCTCATCGTGTCCAGCTCCTGGTCTTCAGCATCTTCCTGTAATCCTGCAAGAACAAGATTATTCTGTTTTACCTGAGAAAACACCATCCAGCACTCAGCATCTCAACTGGGCTGCAATCTGTGGAAACCGAGAGAAGAAGAAACATCACTCACCTGTGACTACTAGCTTAAGGACTTCCGGCGAACCGCTACCATAGCTGCTGTTCAAACATTGCGACCTGCAATAACGAGAAAGGGAAAAACAATATTAGAATGCGCGCTTCCAACACATTGAATTCCATCAGTCTTACCTTAAGCACAACGCGCTACGCCACGCTTCCATCCGGAGCACCACAGCGACACCTGCAAAGGAAAAGAGACATATTCAGGTTCGCTTTCAATATTAAACAACCGCACAGTGCCGTACTTACCTTAACGGATTCCGGGGGTCTGTGTTTCATCGCGCTCTCATCCACTCGCAGCACCACAGCGGCCTGTGAGGAGAAGAAGAAAACACAGGTTAGCTTTAAAAGACAGTAAAGGCACTGCGCTTTGCGCTTTCTCTTACCTAGAAACATGTCTCTCCATCCGGCACGCCAGCATCAAGACCTTCGCACCTGAAAAGGAGGAGATAAAGACATTAACGAATTCCCACCATAAACAGAACAAAGACTTACAATTAACAAACCTACCTGCCTACCAGCAGATTCAGGGTCACAGCAGGCCTGGGCCCAAGGAAGGTGTACTGCACCAGTGAAGCAACTCGGGCAGCTCGCCAACAAACGTCAAGCCCCCCTGCACAAGAAACACAGGACGGATAGCTCACCCTACAAATAACTAAGGTGAGAAAAAAACCCAGTGGGAGGGAATCGGTCAGAGGGAGGTGGGAGATTCACCCATTAGACAGTTATCACAAATCCTCCCTTCTGTAAATGCAGATTCATTATTCAGCACTGGACAACTACGCATCCAGGGTTCCAGATCTCAGAGCCTTCCAGACGCCCCCGGGGATATCAGGTAAGCGTAGCAGAGGGGGCATGGATTGGCAGCCATGCAGTAGGTCGCATCCCTGGCTACTCCTGGTGATCTGACATTGATGCCAGATTTTACAGAGGCTATACCGAGTGCATACGCCAGCAGAGACATCGACATCAACATTATCAAAGGACTGTGCATAGCCAGGTGATCATTTTATTAAGGCGGACGTGACCATGGCAGAGATTGAGCCGACCAAAGTTCCTAGCCCGTACAGCTAATGTGGACGCAAGATGGCAGAGTGCTGAGAACAAAGGTCTGCAAGAGAGTAAAGCCGAAGCAAGGTTCGCCGCTTTGGGGGACAGCAAGGATTCGTGTTCACCCAGTGGAATACCATGTGGCTCGAGGTGCACAAAGTGGGACCAGAGAGGGAGCTGGCCCTGGCAGCTACAAGAAGCAATTTGCAGGAGCAGACTTCAGCTGCTGCGAAAGGGCAGACCACAGGGGGAGCAGGCCCTGCCTTTCTATAGGAGGAGGAGGAGGCGGACCACAGCGGAAACAGGCCTGTGAGGTGCTTGGAAGCATGGCCGAACTGTGGCCTTGGCTGAAGTTAAAGGGAGGACTAGAATAACGGCTGGATTTATGGGCACAAGAAGGTCAGATAGGCCTGCAGATAGGAAAAGAAAAACCTTGTAGGATATACCATATGGAATAGGAACGTACTGAGTGCAACAGCTGTGACTTCTAATGTTATGCTAAATTTCCGCTTTTCACCCAGAGTATGAAATGGCCCACCATGCACCTACCGGTATCCTGCTAGCCGTCTTCTCTCTGCCCGGTACAGGAAAGGATGTCTTCCTAATCGTAATCGTGGCAAAAGGAAATCCCCCCCGAGACCCTCTCCGGACCCCGGCCTGAGGCTTGGGCTCAGTGAAGGCACCAGGGAAACCCCAAAGGGAAAAAACCCTGAGAAGAGCAGCTAGTGTTCGTAGACTCCTGAATGTCTTCTCCTTGGGATCAGGACAGGCTGTCAGGCCGAAGTGGAACTCTTGTATTTATCCATAGAATCGGTACCAGGCTGGATGTCTACAGTATCTGAAAGAGAGAGGAGAATGTTATAAAAATGGTAAGTCTCTCCCCTAACAGCACCCCCTTTTCCTGTCTTCCTTACCCTCAGACCGTGAATCTTTAGAGTTAAATGTTGAAGGTGATGTTAAGGATGATTCCCATCGAAATCTGAGACAGAACGAAAGAAAAGTAGAAAGGAGAAATGGAAAGCGTTTAGACAGATCCAGCTTAGCAAACTCACCGCTGAATGAAAATATCTCCGAAATCCTATACCTCAGATTGGGACAGAGATTCGTTTGGGTACGAACAGATTGAGCGTTCCGAACCAAAGAGAAACCGATGCGTCGAGTACAAGTTGGAACCAAAGTCTGATTCTGCAGAGGACAAAGAATAGGAAGAGCGTGGTGAAAACAGGAAGAATGGGAAACGCGTCCTATGCGTAGAATAATGCCTACGAGAAAAGGGGCAGAGTCTGACACTTATTGTGACATCTGGCAGCGATATTCTCGTAGGAGATTGAACGAAGATGATTAACTGAGCCGAATGAGGCCTAGGTCTGAAGACAGAGTAACAGATCTGTATTGGTAAGAGAAAAGAGGAAAGGCATGAATATGAAATTAGAAATTAGATTTCTGGAGCAACCTAGAGAGAATAATCCTTAGGCGAACTCACAGAGCGTGGGCGTACTCCTAAGAGAGTAGCAACGCGACAAGCCTGGGGTTCGTCGTCCGGATATACCGTCCTTCCGGAAGTGGGCAGAGCCTCCGGAGCTGGAGATGAAAACACTAGACTGCAGCAAGGAGTCAGAAAGGATTCCCTCTGGGAAACGCTCCCCTTATTGTCATTACACCAAAATTTTGCAGAGGGTACAAAGTGGTCATCACAGTATGCCCCCTCTTAGAGGTATTTCCCCCTGGTTTGTCGGGATGTCGGGCATGGAATCTCCTAACTAAACGTGGGGCATGAATTGCTGATTCTGGTTCCCATGTCGATCAGCTGGAGAGTATCCCTTCCAATTTACCAAGTATTGTAACCGCCCTCGATGGTATCGAGAGTCACATAGATCCGCCACCTCATACTCAGGATCCGACGCAATCAACACTGGAGGAGGACGTTCATCCACTTTAGGGTGAAAATGATTTCTGAGATCTGTCTTCAACTGAGATACGTGGAATACCAGATGTATCCGTGCCCAAGAATTAGGAAGTTGGAGTTTAAAAGCTGCTGAACCAGTTGCCTTGATGACTCGAAAGGGACCCAAATATTTGGGGGACAATTCTGAAGGAACCAGATGTCGAGGCAGAAATCTGGACGATAACCAAACTCGATCACCTGATTGAATCTCTGGAGCCTGAGTGCGATGGCGATCCGCAAATTCCTTCCTACGACCTTGGGATTCTCTTAAGGCAAAGGCGGCTGTCTTGTGCCCTTCCTTAATCTTCGTTATTAAATGATCGACATCAGGAAAATTTGAAGATGATATCATTGTAGTAGGGAAAGAACTTGGATGAAATCCATAGGTACAGAAGAAGGGAGTAGAACGAAGAGAAGAGTGATAAGCATTATTATATACAAATTCTGCTAAAGGTAATAATTCTTTCCAATCTTCCTGTGCTGCTCCTACATAGCTCTGCAGGTACCCTTCAAGGGTTTGGTTCATTCTCTCAGTTTGTCCATTGGACTGCGGGTGGTACCCCAAACTGAAGGCTCGAGAAATGCCTAGAATCTGACATACTCGACCCCAATATCTGGAAGTGTATTGCGATCCTCGATCCGAGATAATCATTTCGGGGAGACCATGAAGGGAAAAGATCTGAGATACAAAAATGCGCGCCATCTGGGCTGCCATCGGAAATCCCACGAGGGGGATGAAGTGTGCCATCTTAGTGAAGGAATCCACCGTAACCATAATAGTTGACCATCCTTCTGATTTAGGTAAGTCAACCACGAAATCTGTTGAAATGATTTGCCACGGGTGTGTTGGAATAGGCATCTCCACCAACTTTCCCACTGGGGACCGATGAGGACATTTGGTTTGAAGACAAACAGGACACGATGCCACATAATTTCTTATGTCTCTTTTCAAGGATGGCCACCAAAAGTAATGAGACACCAACTCCTGTGTATTTGCCATCCCTCGATGTCCTGCGGCTCTGGAGTCATGACACATCTCCAAGACTTCTTTTTGAAGTTTCTTCGTGGGTATGAAGGCTCTGCGACCAAAGAAAAAGCAACCTTCCATTTTAGTGAGAGCAGATCTACATCTCGGTGATAGAGAAGACTTCACTAGAAACTTAGATTGTAGTTGCAATAGAGTTAGAAAACTTTGGCGGGGTTGTAAACCCAACGCTAGTCGAGGAAAAATTCTTTCAGATCTAAATTGTTCGGCTAGGATGGGTTCTTTGCGAGATAATGCATCTGCTTTAAGATTGATCCTTCTTGGGATGAAAGAGAATTGAATTCGGAAGGGCGAAAAAAAATGAGCCCATCGGGCCTGCCGGCTATTGCAAGTTTGGGCGTATTGAAGAATTCGAAGATTTTGGTGATCAGTGCGTACCTCTACCGGAAACCTCGCTCCCAGCAAGAGGTGTCGCCATTCCTCAAAGGCCCGTTTGATAGCCAAAAACTCCTTTTCTAAAACAGTATAGTTCAATTCAGCCGTAGATAAAGTCTTTGATAGGAAGGCTATGGGACGTTCATGAGATTGATCATCTTGTTGGAGCAAAACTGCTCCCAATGCAAATTGAGAAGTGTCCCGTCTCCACTATAAATGGACGATGCTGATCCGGGTTCATCAAAATAGGAGCTGAAGAAAGTAGATCTTTAAGTCTTTCAAAAGCTTCCTGAGTCTGTTGACCCCATTCAAATATTTTACCCTTCTTTAATAGATTGGTCAGTGGTTGAGTAAGAAAAGAGAAATTCGGAATAAACTTTCTATAAAAGTTAGCGAATCCAATAAATCTTTGTATATCTTTTCCAGATTTTGGAGCTGGCCAGTCTTTAACAGCGGATACCTTCTGGGGATCCATGGCAGTACCTTTAGAAGATATAACATATCCCAAATAAACTACTTGGGACTGATGAAAGGAACATTTGTCCAAATTACAACATAGATGATTCTGTTGGAGTCGTCTCAAGACTTCCTTCACATGATGATAATGTTCTGGTACGGATGAGGAAACAATCAGGATGTCATCTAAATATATGATAATTGTATGTAACAGTAAATCTGCAAATAAATGATCCATAAAATGTTGAAATATTGACGCTGTATTTGATAAACCAAAGGGCATCACTCGATATTGGTAATGACCAAACGGAGTCCGGAAAGCGGTCTTCCACTCATCGCCTTCCTTAACTCTGATGAGGTGGTAAGCTCCCTTAAGATCTAACTTGGTAAACACCTTTGCTCTTTTAACCGCCTCCAAGATGCCAGGGATGAGAGGCATAGGATACTTATCGGGGACCGTAATCTTGTTCAGCCCCCGATAATCTATACAGGGTCTTAATTCTGTTGAGTGTTTTTTGGGATGAAAAATAAAGAAGCCGCCGCCGGCGATGTGGATTTGGTTATCAGACCATTCTTGAGATTGATCCTTAGATATTCCTGAAGTACTTCCTTTTCTGAATCAGACAGAATATACATTCGGCCAAACGGTAAGGGAAGATCTGGAAGTAGATTAATTATACAATCATCCCCCCCGATGCAGAGGTAGTTGTGTATATTCCGAAGTGGAGAAGACTTCCTTGTATTGATGATGCTCTTCCGGAAGACCCACCACCTGGCAGAGAGTTGCAACCCCTGCCTCTTCTTCACAAGAGGAAACATTCTCGAGTTGGAGATTCCTATGATCGCTCAGACAGTGCTCCAGACAGTATTCGGAACCCAGAAAAAATTATCCTGCCGACCAGATAATAAACAGATGTTTTCTTAGCCAGGGGAGCCCAAGAATTATGGGGTGGTGAGCAGCTTGAATAATATCCAAGGAAATAGATTCCTGATGAGAAGAGATGGTCATACTGAGTAACTGTTTGTTCCTTAATTGGTCCGGAGACTAAAGGACTTCCGTCCACACTCTCGACAGGGATCGTCTCCACTTTACAGATGCAGGAAATGTCATGTTCCGTAGCCCAATGCTCATTCATGAAATTCCCTGCCGCCCCACAGTCTATCAATGCCGGGACATTTTGGAACATCCGTTTTCCCATGGTAAATGATACCTTTAGTATCAACATACCGTTGTCCAAAGGCGGAGAACAGACTGAAGTATGTGTCTTCAATGAGGAACCTTGTGGTGACACAGATTCCCGTACCGTGGTTCCTCTCACGGCCGGGTGCTGGCGTTTCCCGACCTGCGAGGAAGAGCAATTGGACATTCATGGACTGTATGAATGTTCGCCCCGCAGTACATACAGAGGCCAAGCGTCCTCCTGCGGGCTCTTTCTTCAGGAGATAATGGACCCTTGGCCGCCATCCCCAACTGCATAGGTTCATCCGTCGACGGAACTCGACTTGTGCTAGGGGGATGTGGTACAGGTCGATAGGTCTTCCCTTTCCGCCATTCGTACTGATGTTCTTTCAATCGGTAATCAATTTGGAGAACTAAAGAAATAAGTTCAGTAAGGGTGGCAGATCTGGGTATCCACGAGATCTCATCCTTAAGTTCTTCGGACAACCCTCTGCAAAATGTTGTCATCTGTGCCTCATCCGCCCAAGTAGTTTTGCTGGCCATTTGTTTAAAGCGAGTAATATAGGACAGAATGTCCTGATTCCCCTGTTTGAGGTCTAACAGATTTTCTTGTGAGGCAGCCCTAATCTCCTGCCTCCCAAACATTGATCTAATGCTATTACAAAAGGCAGTGTGCGAATCCAAAATTGGATTATTAGAGGTAACAAAGGGAGTGGCCCAGGCCAGGGCTGGCCCTGTCATTTGAGAAATCATATATCTAACCCTGTCCCTATCCGTGTGAAAATATGCTCTCTTAAAGGTGAACTGGATGGAACAGGAGTCAATAAACTCCTTCACCTTGTGGGGGTTCCCATCAAATTGTCCTACGGGCAAAGGTCATGGCGGTACCTCTGAAAAATGCGGAATCCGGCTAGCTGTGACTTGTTGAGCAGCTTGCTGAGCGGCTTGTTGCGCCGCTTGTTGTTGGTTTTGCTGATTTTGCCGTAAGGTGGCATTTTCTTGTTGGAGGTGCTGTACCTCTGTAGTGAGGGATTGAACTGCAGCTATAAGCTGTTGGATTTGTTGATCCATGCTACACCGCTCAGAAAAACCGTCAGGTAAAATGTGTGCCAAACCTAACTCTGGATGATAGCCCATTACACCTCAAATAGTACTATTCTTGGGCGTTGCTATCTGTTATGCTAAATTTCCGCTTTTCACCCAGAGTACGAAATGGCCCACCATGCACCTACCGGTATCCTGCTAGCCGCCTTCTCTCTGCCCGGTACAGGAAAGGATGTCTTCCTAATCGTGATTGTGGCAAAACAAAATCCCCCCCGAGACCCTCTCCGGACCCTGGCCCGAGGCTTGGGCTCAGTGAAGGCCCCAGGGAAACCCTGAAGGGAAAAAACCCTGAGAAGAGCAGCTAGTGTTCGTAGACTCCTGAATGTCTTCTCCTTGGGATCAGGACAGGCTGTCAGGCCGAAATGGAACTCTTGTATTTACCCAGAGAATGGGTACCAGGGCTGGATGTCTACAGTATCCGAAAGAGAGAGGAGAATGTTATAAAAATGGTAAGTCTCTCCCCTAACAGCACCCCCTTTTCCTGTCTTCCTTACCCTCTGACCGTGAATCTTTAGAGTTAAATGTTGAAGGTGAAGTTAAGGATGATTCCCATCGAAATCTGAGACGGAACGAAAGAAAAGTAGAAAGGAGAAATGGAAAGCGTTTAGACAGATCCAGCGTAGCGAACTCACCGCTGAATGAAAATATCTCCGAAATCCTTTACCTCGGATTGGGACCGAGATTCGTTTGGGTACGAACAGATTGAGCGTTCCGAACCAAAGAGGAACCGATGCGTCGAGTACAAGTTGGAACCAACGTCTGATTCTGCAGTGGGACAAAGAATAGGAAGAGCACGGTGAAAACAGGAAGAATGGGAAACGCGTCCTATGCATAGAATAATGCCTACGAGAAAAGGGGCAGAGTCTGATGCTTATTGTGACGTCTGGCAGAGACGTTCTTGTAGGAGATTAAACGAAGATGATTAACCGAGCCGAACGAGGCCTCGGTCTGAAGACAGAGTAACAGATCTGTATCGGTAAGAGAAAAGAGGAAAGGCATGAATATGAAATTAGAAATTAGAACGCTGGAGCAACCTAGAGAGAATAATCCTTAGGCGATCTCACGGAGCGTGGGCGTACTCCTAAGAGAGTAGCAACGCGACGAGCCTGAGGTTCACCGTCCGGATATAACGTCCTTCCGGAGGTGGGCGGAGCCTCCGGAGCTGGAGATGAAAACACTAGACTGCAGCAAGGAGTCAGAAAGGATTCCCTCTGGAAAACGCTCCCCTTATTGTCATTACACCAAAGGTTTTGCTGAGGGTACGAAGTGGTCATCACAATGGATAATATTAAGAGAATTGCAGGCTGCCACAACTGGTCATTATAAATAAGGTATGAAATTGCATGCCCATCCATATTCAGCGCTGCTATGGATGGTTGAGTGAGATCACAATCCCAGGCATGCTTAAAGAGCCTGGACACTGAGGTGCACCTGGGCCCTAGTGAAAGCAAGATCAAGCGGCACACGAATCTTGTTGGGGCCAGGGCGAGCCCAGAAAAGGAAGGACCGCAGAGTAATGAGAGAAAGCATTGGTAGCACAGAATCGCATGGTCCAGACCCAAGGAAGACAATGGAAGCATAGTTGGGACACAGGAAGCCCAAGGGCCCTACACAGCTGGGAGCGAGACGGAACACACAAGTTTCGGCAAGATAGAATAGGCTCCATAAACTGTGCCTACAGGGGGCGAGAAGGAACAAAGACCAACGCCTGCAAGGGTGCAGCTAAGGGAGCAGGATGAGGACATCTTCAACAGCAGAAACTGGACAGACAAAAGAGCGACCAGGAAGCGGAGTGAGCAAGTATAGACTGGATCAGCCATGATGTCTAAAGCCAATAAGAATAAGGCAAAGCAGTCCACTATAGACAGATTTCCAAGCTGGCACCAACAATGGAAAGCACTCACACAACCACCTCAGCAACTCGGGGGGGGGGGGGGTGGGGGGAGGGGGAGAACGTACCTCGGTGCGCGGAGACCAGCAGGTCCTAGAAGCTATAGCAGCATTGAAGAACGCTCTAGAATTTAAAATGGGCGCCATCAGTTTAGACGTGAACCTCCTTTGGCACAATGTGAGGGCAATGGCAGAACGTACAGGAGTGCTGGAGAAAGAAAGAAGTGGCACTGAACTCAAGAAGCTATAAGAACAACTCCCGAGATGTCTGTCCTGGAACTAGTGCGGAATCTTGAAAGCAGGGCAGAGGAGGCGGAGGGGAGAGCAAGGAGGAACAAGGTGCAAATCATTGGGCGTCCGGAAGGAGAAGGAGCAAACCCGACGAACTTTGTGGAAAATATGTTTTTGCAGGAAATAAGCCCAGGGAAACTCACTCAGGGGCTCACAGTGGAGGGCGCGCCCAGAGCTCTGTCGAGGAAACACCACCTGGTGCTCCACCATGGCCCATAATAGCCTGGCTACTTAACTATAAAGACAGGGAGAAGACCCTGGAACACTTCTGCAAAGGGGAAACAATCCAAAGAGCATGAACCAACATCACAGCATACCCGGACTACACTTTCCTGATGCAGAGGATGAGCTACACATCAGTCAAGAGGAGGCTCTGTGTAGGGAATCTTAAATATGTTGTGCCCAGCCAAGCTGAAAGTCATATACAAGGGCCGCTCCATCTTCTTCGAGACCCCAGAAGATGCACATAAGGTGATGGATTCTGAAAATGGATGATCAGGTGAGAGATGCGAGTGACATGCCAGGAACATAGCTATGGTCTACTATCCAGCACAACAGAGTTACAGAAGAGTTGCATATGTTTAAACTGTTCAGAAAGCAGGAACTACTGGAGTGTAGCCCAATCGGGATGCAGCAGGAGGAAGCACCCTACACCTCAGACAAGATAAGATTGTGTTAGGATACTACCCGTTAAGTATCCTCCTGCTGCATTCCGAACACCAGCACAAGCGACTGGAAAGGAGTGAGAAGCGGGGATGCCCAAGCACAGAACATTGAGCTGGGCAGTTGTTGGGAAAGGGGCCTGGGGTTTGGGTAGGCAAAAGGAAGGTAGCCTACAGGTCCACACAAGGTAGATTTAGTAAAAGCAACAGATGGGTAACATTAGCTGGCACCTTAATGAGTGATGGGGGAGCGTCAGAAAACAGATATTGGTCTCCTTCAGGAGACTCACCTCACTAAAGAAAAGCAATACATTTTAGTCAAAAATGTGTCAGGGCACAACCCTGAGTTCGACTTACTCGGCATATGCCAGAGGGGTCTTACTATTTCCCCCCAAGCTACAATCCCAACATGGAGGCTCAGGGGTGTAGCCCTTAAAGATGTGTTCCGTGGTCACCTAAGGGAAGGGGTGAAAGAATGTTTCAAATATAACACAGGTAGCGTGCAATCAGCGGGCACGCTCTGGGCAGCCTTTAAAGTGGTGGTCAGAGGGACAGCTATAGCGAAAATTAGAGGAATTAAATATCATAGAGAGAGACCTATGAAAGGCAGAAACCAAACTGGAACTCAGAGTTCGGGGGATAGATCCAAAGAAAGAACCCAGGTGGTGTTCTGCTTGCAGCAGGAATGTCTAGAGCACTGGAACAGGCTCAGCATGCTGAATTACTGGAAATATGTGCACCGACAACATGCAGAGGAGGACAAGCCCGGGCGCATGTTGGCCTGGCTTTACAAAAGTGAGAGTTAATAAGCTCGGTGGTAGATGGTGATGGGGTGCTGTGTGAAATTCAGGAAGGGGTCAATAGATGTTTTTACGAGTATTACAGGAAGTTATATGAAGAAACCTCAGAATGCCCGGAGTCAGACATAGAAGAAGCACTTTCACAGATGGTCCTCCCCAAGTTGGACGCAGAGAAATTAGACAGGCTCGAGGCTCCCATAACCATAGAGGAAGTAGAGCACAACATAAGGGAGTTGCCTATGGGCAAGGTCCCGCGGGCAAACAGGTTTCCCAGCAAATTCGACAAAGAGTGCCGAGCAGATGTAATGGCCCCATTCCTGGCTTCGCTGAATGAGGCACTAGACAGGGGTAAGCTGCCAGGGTGACTTAGAGAGTCGATAATTGTTCCCCTTCTGAAGCCGAACAAGCCAGATACACAGTGTGGCTCGTACAGACCCCCATCGTTACTGAACCATTCCAAAATGCATGTACCTGTTTTGACCCTAGCCGTCGGCTCGCTATATAGCAGCTTTAACCATTTACTATACATTGGTCCCATGCCAAAACTCTTCAGCACTGTTATTAACCATGGCCATCGGACAGTCAAACGCCTTGACTGCATCATGCGAGGCCACTGCCAGTTGTTGTGTGTTTCCTCAGGTATAATCTATTATGTGGGGCAATCTCTTGAGGTTACTAGTAATAATCCTATGTGGTACATATCTGGACTGATCTGAGTGTATGAGCTTGGCTATGGCCGTCTTAAGCCTGTTCGCCATTAAGTCTGTGAGAATGTTCCCGTTGTGGTTAAGCAGCGATAGGGGTCTATGCGAGCCACACTCCGTATCCAGCTTATTTGGCTTCTAAAAGGGGACAATTATCAATTCTAAGTGACCCAGGCAATTTACCTATGTCTAGCTCCTCATTCAGCATAGCCAACAATGGGGCCATGACATCTGCTCTGTATTCTTTGTAAAATTCGCTGGGCAACCCGTCTGCCCCCGGGGTCTTGCCCACCGTCAACTCCCTTTTGACGTGATCTAATTCCTTATAGTTATGGGGGCTTCCAGCCCGTTTACCTCCTCTGCGTCTAGCTTAGGGAGGACTATCAGTGAAAGTGCCTCCTCTAGCTCAGACTCCTGACATTCTGAGATTTCTTCGTATAACTTCCTGTAATACTCATAAAAACACTTATTCACACCTTCTTGCGTCTTGCACAGCACCCCATCACTACTCTCACAATCGAGCGTATCAACTCCTTTTTGGTCTCACTTCTGCAAAGCCAGGCTGACAGGCGCCCGGGTTTGTCCCCTTCTGCATGTTGCCGTTCCACATATTTCCTGTAACTCAGCATACCAAGCCTATTACATTGCTCCAGGCATTCTTGCTGTAGGCGGGACACCTCTTGGGCCCTTTCTTTGGACTTCTCTGAATTCCAGTTTGGTTTCTGCCTTTCGTAGATCTCCTTCTATAGTGTCCTTCATTCCTTTTATTTTTGCTATAGCTGTCCCTATGACCACCACTTCAAAGGCTTCCCATAGTGTGTCCACCAATTCCACACTACCAGTGTTATATTTAAAATATTCTTTCAGCCCCTTCCTTAAGTGTTCCTGGAACACGTCTTTAAGGGATTCACCCCTGAGCTTCCATGTCAGTATCCTAGCCCCGGTGGGGAGGGGTGGGGGGTGGTTTTGGAGAATAAACTGCTACATAACCACCAAGGGGGTGCGATCTGTCCATTGCTGGGTTAAGCGTACAGTTAAAATCACCCCCCCCTCATATCAACGTGCCATCCATGTATGAGCTGATCGGAGGATATAGTGACCGAAAATAGCCTGCCGTGTATTGGTTCGGTGCATAAATGTTGATGACGCAGATTTCCCTTTGCTCCACCAGCCCCTGTAGTACAATCATTCTACATTCCTTAGCAAGGCAGGTCTTGAGGCCTCTAAATGGGATTCTCGGTGCCACCCATATCAAGACCTCCCCCCCTCTGGCATAGGCTGAATACGACAAAGTCAGGGTTGTGCCCCCCCCCACTTTTTTGCTTAAGTGTCTTGCTTCTCTTTAGTGAGGTGGGTCTACTGTAGGAGAGCAATAACGCCTTTGATGCCTCAAGCAAGTCATTACACCATTAAGTTTAATATAGCTGCTCAATCCCCTCATATTCCAGGATGCTATTTTAAAGGTCCCCCATCCCTCATTAAGGTACGAGCAAATGTTACCCGTCGGTTGATTTTACTGTATCTACCCCATGTGGATCTGTAGGCTAACCCCCTTCTAACTACCCCAACCACCCCTGCCTCTTCCCAAAAACTGCCCAGCTCAATGCTCAGGCATCCCTGCTTCTCACTCCGATCACGAGTAAAAGTGACTGGAGGAGGGGTGCAGCAGGAGGATACGTAACCGCTAGTATCCTAAAACAATCTAATCTAGTCTGAGGTGTAGGGTGCTTCTCCTGGTGTGTTCCCGGTTCGGCACTGCTCCAGTGGTTCCTGCATTTTGTCAACAATGTAAGCATATGTGATTCTTCTGTATCTCGGTTGTGCTTGATAGTAGAGCCATGGTTCTGCTCCTCCGTGCTTCACCAGTATCTACTCAGTGCTTTTGGGTATGTCGCTCCCGCCTAGTCATCGGTTTTAGCAAGTAGATTTTCTGAGTCCATCTAGTTATGCGCCTCTTCTGGGGTCTCAAAGAAGATGGCACAGCCCTTGTATACAACTTTCAGTCTGGCTGGGTACAACAGCATGTATTTAATATTCCCTATATGCAGCATCCTCTGGACTGACGGGTAGCTCATCCTCTGTTTCTGCACCAGATGGTGTAGTCCGGATATGCCATGATGTTAGCCGATGCTCTTTCAATCGTTACACCTTTGCTGAAGTGTTCAAGGATTTTCTCCCTTTCTTTATAGTTTTGTATCCGGGCTATTATGGGCCTTGGTGGAGCTCCTGGTGGCGGCTTCCCTGACGGGGCCCTATGCACTCTCTCCACTGTGAATCCCCGAGTGAGGGTCCCTGCGCCAATTTCCTGCAGAAGCATATTTTCCACAAAATGTGTTGTGTTTGCTCCTCCTTCCCCTTTCCAGAAGCCCAACTATACGTGCGTTGTTCCTCCTTGCTTGCCCCTCTGCTTCCTCTGCCCTGCTTTCAAGATTCTGCACTTGTTGTTGCAGGACTGAAACTTCTCTGGAGTGGTCTTTACAGCTGCTAGAGTTCGCAGCCACTTCTTTTTCCATCACTCCTGTACGTTCCTCCAGCACCCTCACATCTTGCCTCAGGAGATTCACATCTAAGCTGATGGCATCCATTTTGAAATTCCATTGCAGTCTTCAATGCTGCTATAGCTTGCAGGACCTGGTGGTCTCCCCCCACCTGGGTACGTTATCCCGGAGTCACTGAGTTAGTCGGCTGAGTGCCTTCCGGTGTTGGAGCTGGCTTGGCAAACATGTCTATAGGGGGCCGTTTCACCTTGTTCTTATTGGCCGTGGACGCCATGGCTGATCCAGTCTGCGCTGCTGCGCTCTTCGCAATCTGGTCTCTCTCTAGTCCTGCACTATTAACAATAGGGTCTGGCCTCTGCTGTTAGGGTTGCCCAAGTCCTGCTCCCTTTGCCGCCACCCCACGGGCATCGGTCAGAGTTTGTTCCTCATTTACAAGCTACGCCACCTCTTTCCAATTGACATATCGGCCTCTGTGTGAACAGTTTGTGAAGCCTGTTCCATCTTCCCCGAACTTGTGTGCGCTCTCACCCAGCTGTATAGGGACCCTGGGCTTCTTGTGCCTAAGCTATTCTTCAATTGTGCTTCTTGGGACTTGATCATGTGCCTACGCCCCACTATTGATTGCACTTATTGTCTTGCAGTCCAACCCTTTCGTGGGCTCTCACAGGCACCTCCAGGTTTCTTGTGTCCCTTGGTCTTGCTTCTTCTATGGCCCTGATGCACCACAATGTTAGGCCTGCTTGAGTTCACCTGGGAGTGTGACCTCACAGAACAATCAAAAACGGTGCAGTGTTTGCATGGGTGTGCGATTACATCCCCTACTCTTAGTGCGCACCCCAGTGCTCTGCTCTCAATCTACTCACCTTTATGCTATCTTTGACCATCTGGTGTTCCTTGCCTTTCTTATTGTGGGCTTCTTGGGCTTGGAGCCCCCCTTTATCTGGGGCGCCCCTCAGTCCTGTAAGTCACCAACTGTGCCCCAGCTCGGCCTCTTGGCTCTTCATATTTCCTTGGGGCTCTTGTGCCCATCTGCCTTTCCCCACTGCTGCGTGCACCCTGCTCACCTTGTATCCCAGGGGTTGCACCAGCGCAGGCCTCTCCTTTTTCCACTTGTGCTCCATTAGCTATTGAGTATCCGTGGCATTTACCACTATGTTGCCAATGTTGCCTTCCAAGTTTCTGCCTGGGTGAGATTCTGCGCGGCTCGCAGTGAAAATGGGCTCCTCCTCCAATGTTCCATGCATCGGCTCGGATGGCTCAAACCGACCGTAGCTTCTTGCATGACCGTTTCTCAGGTCGTGTCTTGTTGACACCCTTATGGGCCGGTATAAGCAGGCCTTTCCTCCATGCCCCAGGATCAGCATTTAGTTGTTCACTTATTATACCTCGTCTGCTCCACTTGCACACTGCAGTTTGGGATTATAACATGCTGCCACTTGCCCCCTGCATCGCTTCTTCAGCCGCTCTCAATGGCCTGCGGCATTCTTAGCTCTTCGGTTCCCAGTGACTTGTGACAATGTTGATGGGAGCAAGTACAGATGCACACCCAAGGCTGCAGTGCAACGCGCTCCTCCCTTCTTCTCCGGCCACCACTCACTTCAGCATGCTCCAGATTCACTTGCAATCACCCCGTTCTGAATTGTCCATGCTAGGGGCCTGCAGCAGAGCAGGCAGGCGTCAGGCTCTGTTCAGAGCCTCTCGGAAGTCTCCCCGCAACGGGTCCTCTCTGTAATCGGCAGTGCACCCTCGTGCTCTTCCACATAGCAACAGTTATGGTCCCGCTCTGTAATCTCTGGTGCCATCCAGTGTGTCATACGTATCCTGGCCCTCATGACAAGGCAGGCGTTAAGGGTTTAACGGCGCCGTCGGCGCCGTTAACCCTTAACCCCTGATTCACACTTTAATGCCTGCTTTTTGCAGGCGTTAAAGTCCAAGGCGCTAAGCGACCTTGGTGCTAATTACGGCACCGTAATTTACGGTGCCGTAATTAGCGCCTTCCGCATCCCCATTATGCAATATGGGGCAAAAATGGGAATGGGGAAGGGCAAATGGTGAATGGGGAATTACCGCCCCACTCATCTTGGAATGGGGCGGTAATTCCGCCATCCACCATGGCGGAATCCGGCATGGACCATGGTGCTACTAGCACCATGGTCCACCGCCTGACTTGTAATGAGGGCCCCTGTCTGTGTTATTCAAAACCTCCTGGGACTCGTGCCTCTGTCATGCTTCCTGCCACGGTCTTGTCCAAGCAGTGGCAACCACAGGTTTGCTAGGAGGGGGTGGGGGTTGTACCCCATCTCCTCCAACCACCAGCGGTGCCCAGCTTAGTCTCCTCGATTCCGCGGCTATTTTCACATAACCCTTTGTTCCTCAGCATCCGCCATCTTCCCAACTCTTCTTGTCAGACCACTACCTTCTCACAGCTCGTCTCGCTTTATACTTCCATTATTCTTCCTGCTGCTCTCTCCTAGTGATGCACCACTTCTGGATGTGCTTGCCGGTTCATTCTTGTGCATTATCGCATTCTGCAAGTTCCAACTATGCTTGGGGATCAGTTTCAGATCCACAGGAGCTCATGGAACTACATCCTACAACATGGCTCCTTGGCCACGCCCCGACCAAGATAGATCTTGAACCTTAAAGGCTTGCTGAGTGTACCCAAATGCAGAGCTTCACTTACCAGCTCCAGGAACACTGGGGTTGCAGGATGCCTCACTTTCCAGACTTCAGCTTCTACTACTGCTTTGGGCACACTTGGGACCACACCCTTCTGCAGCACGGGCGTCTCTGATCTAGCCACGCGAATTGGGAGTTTCCTTCACTCCTCATCTTGCCTTCTACTATGAGGATCAGGCTTCAGCACGGTCACGGCTCTGTAATCACAACCACTAGGCGCACATGGGGAAAACTCCACTCTCTACACGTCGTCCTCGGTGCAGCCACAGCCATGCAGGTTTTGAGAACACAGGACCCTTTCAGAACTCGAAGGTGAAATCTGCTGTCTCCACATTCCGGTCTCCTTTCTGTGATCACGCTTCCTCATGAATTGCCTGCCTCGTGCTCTTCTACTACTACTACTGCCAGCCTTCCAACTCCTACACCTTTCTCTCCTGCTGCAGCTTTTATGCTTCTCAGGTTTGGCAATTGGCTTCAAGTGTGAACCATTAGTTTCAATTGCCTGGTGGCATGGCTTGCAGCTGGTGGAATAGGTCTGCTTCAGAGACGGCATGTGCCAGATCCTGAAAGATCTGACAAATACATGGGTTTCAAGCTGCGAGCATAGCCTACAAACGGTAGGAATAAGGGAGTGAACATCTCAGGTTCACTGCGCTGAGAGACGGAGCGAGGAGATTTGCACAGAGACGAGACATGAGGAGTGAAATGCAGAGGCCAACAGAGATATCCGGAACAAAGATGGCGGCTGTATGACAAAGAACGCAGTGGAATTGAGTGAAGTGCCCAGGAGACCCGGGAAGTTCGGAGGATCCCAAGCGAGGGGATGGCTTGCATGCGAGTG
Organism: Ambystoma mexicanum; assembly: GCF_040938575.1. Lineage (NCBI taxonomy): Eukaryota > Metazoa > Chordata > Amphibia > Caudata > Ambystomatidae > Ambystoma > Ambystoma mexicanum. The sequence goes on from NC_090925.1 coordinate 677,784,236, forward strand.
ACTGGACACCAGGATTGAGAGCAGAAAAGGTGGGACGCTGAAGCAAAAGTGCACTCAGTGGAGAGGCAGCGAGAGGAGGGGGATGGCGGCAAATTACCTGAAACAAGGAGAACGCCGCAGCTGCAACAAGGCAAGTGCTGCGCGTCCCTCTGAAGAGACTAGTTTCCCCCCTTAGCTGCGAACTAGCAGTGACCCGCATATTGGAGCACCCGGCAGCCATGGAGGGCACAACGAACCATCAGACAATGCCGCCATGTGTCTAGGAAAGCCGTAAGGGCTTTGTAACATTTTGCTTAAGCCCGCTGGGACGGGACGCTTTGTGCATAACAGAGGTGGAATGGGACAGCAAAGGGAACGTAAGAACCAGTGCCGAGTGGAGGCAACAAGAGGCCAGCCATTGTTGCATGAGGGCTGCAAGCATTAATCACAGAGATAGCACACTGCCGACACTGCCGGTGAATAGACACTGGGAGGGGGATGACTGCTCGAGCCTGGGTCAAGCAGTGACATCAGGAGGGAGATCTGTTTTAAATGAAGCCTGTAGTGATAAGAGAACAGAAAGACAAAAGGGGGAGTACATATTAACCCGGGCTGAGCAGTGAAGCTACGGGAGTGACCCCTACAGCACCAAACCTGCAGCGCATAAACAAGGAAAAGAGGTGCCAACCGATGCTTGAGGCTACAAGTGAAGAGAATTGAGAAACCTGGACCGAGTGGTGAAACAGAATCTGTACCCCCACTATGCCTGACCTAAGGTGGCTGAGACAAGTGCCACAATAACCCTGAGGGGGGCAATAAAGCAGGGAGAGTACAAGTAAATCAGAGCAGAGCAAAATAGAAAATTGTAGCCCCTGCAGGGCCGGCTGGAAGCTGCCATAAAGTCATAACAAGCAGCTGGTAAAAAGCAGCAATATTGAAGTAATGTTGCATGTCACAGGTATTCACACATGCAAAAAGGGCCCGACCCGACAGTCAAGCCCCAGAGGCGGACAAGTAGGGGAAACAGACCAAGTCTGCAATGCACTGGGCATAAGGAAGCCACCGGAGCCTGGAGGGCTGGAGGGCCCTCTTGTCCCCTGTGAAAGAACTGCACACAACGAGGTTGCCCAAAGGGGCAGCTGCGCCACAACTTCAGGACACAAGGGGCAGAGTACATAGAAACTGGAAGCATCGATCGGTAACTAACGCAGAAAGCAGATTGGCTAAATGCCTCCCAAACTGGCCAAAAACAAAAGCAAGCCAATCTACCGTAGACGGTTTTACTAAAACTAAGCAGCAGGCATCTGGTGGAAAAACAGAACCTGCAATGGAGAAAGGGTGCCATGGAGTTGCACAACCAAGTAATGCTAGCAAAAGCAGACCTGAAGGCCTCATTGGGGTCACAGATTGAAGTAGTGCAACTAGATGTAGGGCTGCTGAGACATGAAGTGCAGAGCCTGGCAGAGCGCATTACTGCGCTTGAGACGCAAGTGCAAGAATTCTGGGGCGCTGCGGAACACAAATGCAGAGGTACATGTATTGCAACAGAAAGTCAGAGTGGGGGGGGCCGAAGGACGGGCCCGAAGAAATAATATCTGCATAGTAGGACTGCCGGAGGGGGAAGGAATGAAAAGACCTGACAACGTACATAGAAAATATGTTACTTCAGGAAATTGGCCTGGTAACCTCACACAGGACTTAACAATTGAGAGCGCGCATAGGGCTGATGCTAGGGTGCCCCCCTTACCCCTCCAGAGCGCCTTCAAGACTGATCATTGCTAAAGTCCTGAATTACAAAGACAGAGAATGCTGGCTTATTCCAGGCAAGGAGGAGAACTGAAGAGAGCCTCGGCAGACCTGGAAGTCTACCCAGATTACACGTTTCGGGTGCAGAAGAACAGGGCACCATTTTCAGCGGCAAAGAGCAGGCTCCGTACAGCCGGACTGAAATAAATGCTGATCTACCCAGCCCAGCTTAAAATTATATACAAAAATAAGACTTGGTTCTTTGACCAACCAGAAGTTCAGGCATGGATGGATAGGGAGAAGATAGAACGCAGTGGAGAAGATGACCAGGGCAAGCGCAAGGAGGGTCCTACCCGACCAAAGGCCAGAAACGATGAAGGCACTTCGAACCATAAGCAATGATCAGCTGTGCGCTTCAAAAGTATTGCAACTATACACTCATCCTGGGGCTACTGATATTGGAGATATGGGACAAATCTCCTGGTGGCTCAGATAGTAGATGCTTGGATTTGTGATTACTTTACATATGGCGGGTTTTACTAACAGTCAATGCTTTACAACAAAGAAGAGACCGGACTTACAGCTGCATCAGCCACAACCTCCAAGTTCCATTTCTTAAGGGAAATTGTTTGTTTGCCCATTCGCTGTGCACTAGCCCCAGGCAGGACAGCTTGGGGCAGATGCAAGAAGCGGACCCATCTGAGCAGGGGTAAAAAAGCTGGGCTGTTTTTGGTTCAGGAAGTTAAGGGGGCTTATAGGGGGGAGGGGTTGCCTGCATGCACTTGGACAGAAAATAGCACAACAGAGTTGGAACACCAAGTGTGGAGAAGGGGGAAGAGAGATAGATGTAAATGGCGGGTAAAGTGAATGTGCTCACCTGGAACGTCGGGAGGTTGAATGCCTAGGTAAAGAAAACTAGAGTATACTCATACCTCAAGAGATGCAAAGTAGAGATTGCCATGATTCAGAAAACAGGCACAATTGGTAGGCAGATGGAGAGGTCAATTATTTGGTTCCACATATTCCACGGAGTACTGATATGGATAGCACCCTCGGTACCCTTCAACGTCACACAGGTGAAAACAGACAGTGAGTTCAGAATGGTGCTCGTCAACGGCCTTCTTGAGCAGGTCGATGCGTGTTTGGTTAACACGTACACCCCCAACCACAGTGCAGATAGGTTCTTTCAGAATCTATATCCCCGATTGGGTCTGTATCGAGATAGTAATATGATATGGGGAGGGGAACTTTAATTGTACGTTAAACCCAATAGTCGATAGATCGGACATTAAATATACCAAATTTAGCACTGCCCACAAATTCCTTACAGACGCGCCAAGATTCTTTTGCTTTAGTGGATGCCTGGAGGGTTCTTCATCCAGACACCAGACACTACTCACACTTCTCAGTACCACAGAGAGTATATACAAGGATAAATTACTTTTTTGTAGGATGGAAATTAACACATCATATCACCCACGCTCAGTATGAAGGGAAGGTCTTATCAGATCATGCACTGCTTAGTCTACAATGACAATATGTGCCCCCCCATGGCCCAGATACCCACGTGGAGGCTTAGAAGTGAATCGCTCAGGGATCCTGCATTTACAAACAGTATCAAAGATAGCATCATAGAATTTGTTTCGCACAATATGGGCAGTGTACCCAGTGCCGGAACCTTCTGGGAAGCATTGAAAGTGGTAGAGGGGAGGCCATAGCGAGATCCAGCAGTATCCACGTAACTTATAACAAGGAATTGTCCTCAGTGCAGCGACAATTAAGGAAATTAGAGCAATCTGGTGAGCAGCAACCAGACAGTCAAGTAAAGGTGAGGGAGGCAAAACAGAAATGTATGGACTGCTGGGAGAGACTGGGCAAATATAGTTTCACAAAATACACAGAGAGACGGCATATAGAAGAGGATGAGCACAGCCGATTGTTAGCATGGTTATATATGAATGAAGCCCAACAGAGCCCCATACATACGATAAACATGGGACAGGAAAAAGTATGCTATACCCAGGAGGGGGTTAATGATTTGTTCTGTGAATTGTACCAAGAACTGTACCAAGATAGACCTCCGACGCCCAGCAGCTACTTAGAGGAAGTATTAGAGGCGCTCGAGCTCCCGGCACTGAGGCAGGAGGAAAAGGACAGTCTGGAGGAGCCTATCACCCCGGAAGATATAAAAACCACAATAACAGGGTTGCCGACAGGAAAGACACCGGGTTCAGATGGGCTACCTGGCAAATTCTATAAAGAATATGCACACAATATTAGCCCCCCACTTGCTCAGAGCATTTACCGACCCTTACGAAGCAGGGTCACTCCTACTAAGGCTTAGGGAATCTATTATCATAGCCCTTCCTAAACCCTCTCCCTAACCCTCAAGACCCTGTTGGAGTGCAGTTCTTACAAGCCCCTCGCACTACTTAAACAGGATAAGATACTTACGTCCATACTGGCGACTAGGATGAAGAGAGTGATAACCAAATTAGTGCAGCCAGACCAACCGGGCTACCTTCCAGGCCATAGCATGACCTGGAACTTGCAGAGATCACATGTAATGGACAGGACAGCGGCCTGGGAGACTCAGACTCAGTAAGTGTTTGGATTCAGTGAAATGGGACTGGCTGTATGCAAGGCTGCGTAGATTTGGGTTCGAACAGGCATTTATTAACAGGGCCCCCTCAGAATTGGTGAATACCATTCCCATCTTCAATCTCACGAATTACATTCTGTCACAAGAAGAAACTGACATTCTGAATAAAGGCCTCTCCTTTGTTCCAACCAAAAAGGCTGACCCATTCCAGAAAGCCTTAGAACTACAGAAGTTCTTCAGACTAGTACGACTTAAATATTTTTTTTAGAAATTCACAACCAAAGGACGACCATGAAAACATCACAGGTCTAAAACCCCCCTCCACCTTCACACCACTGAACAATATGGTCAGTCCTGCCATCTTGGCATTCGAAAATAAGATCACACATGCAAGCGAATGTCTCCTTCAGAATAGAAATGATCAACAAGACAATCTTTCTAGAAAAGAATGCACAGCCCTCCGTAATCTGATGACTCTTGTCATTAAACCTGCAGACAAAGGGGGAGGCATTGTCCTTTGGGATAAGCTAGCGTATGATAAAGAAGTAAAAAAACAACTTAACAACACCACCTTTTACCACCAGGTCGATACCGACCCAACTCGTCTGGCTGAGGAAATCACAAGCCTCATGTATCATGCTAATCGTGAGGGGTGGATAAGTAATGACGAACAACAATTTTTGATCGCAAAAATCCGATCATCCCAGCCTTTTATCTACTACCAAAAGTACATAAGCATGCCACCAGCACACCAGAGAGGCCAATAGTTTCCGCCCAAGTTTCCATTCTCGAGCCACTATCGATATATGTATATTGGTTCGTCCGTCCATTTATCAAAGAGAAGAGATGTTTTGTAAAGGACTCCACCAATATGATTCAAATAGTAGCAAGCCTGAAGACCATGAGCACCGACATTCTCATCACCCTTGACGTCACCTCTCTATATACTAGCATTCCCCAACTAGACTGCATTCAAGTCATTGAAATGTACCAGAACAAAATAATCTCCACCTTACACACTGTACCTACACATTTTCTTCTAGAATGTATCAGAATCGCACTTATGGAAATCTTTTTCCCATACGATGGATGTTTCTACAACCAGAAAAATGGGACAAGTAAGGGGGCAACATTTGCCCCCAACCTTGCCAACTTTTTCATGGACAATCTAGAGACCAATTCGATCTATCATCCAGAGAATCCATACAAACACACTATTCTCTTTTGGTATAGGTATATCAATGACGTTTTTATGGTCTGGAGGGGCTCAACGGTAGACCTTTGTTCATTTACCGAATGATTGAATCATAAAAACTCACAGATTCAATTCACTGGCACCAATAACATCAACTCGATTGCTTTTCTGGATCTTGTAATCAGGAAATCCCAAGACGGACTCCTGGAAACCACATTGTATCGAAAAGAAACAGACAAAAACACTCTTACGCTTTGATAGCTTCCATCCATTTAGCCTAAAGGAGAACCTCCCGATAGGACAATTCCTCAGAATTAGACAGAATTGTACCGATATCTCGGAGTTTGAACATCATGGCAAAATTCTTAAAACCCGACTACAAAATCGCGGATGCCACAAAGAAACCATCCAAAGGACATACAGAAGAGCCAAACATACTGACAGGCAGACTTGCCTCTCTCCATCAGATAAAAACAAGCTAGATAAGATCACATGTGTATCAACCTTTTCACCCATTAGTCATAATCTGAGGAAAACAATATTACAGAATTGGCATATTGTTAAAACCCCCAACTTTGACCCTCTGACTCTGCGTTTCGCATTTAAAAGACAATCTAACCTTAGGGATAAACTTGTACACATGTACCCTCATACACACAATACCTCTAACTCTCAGACAACACTTTGGTGCCTACCACCAGTGATAGGCAACTATAAATGTGGCTCCTGTTCTGTCTGTGCCTTGACCAAAAATCTAAAAACGATTGAACTTTATGATCTAAAATGGACTTTTCCATCATTTACCAACTGCAACACCCCATGGGCAATTTACGGTATCAAATGTCCTTGTGACTCAATTTATATTGGAAAGACTATACGTCCGGTGAAACAAAGAATTTGTGAACACTGTTCCTGTATAAAAAACTAAATAGATAACAAACCCATGTTGTCCCATTACACCCAGATGAAACACTCTTGCAATGACCTCTTCTGGTTTATCATTCAAACCATCCCTGCGCCACCACGAGGCAGCAATAGGGATTTACTTCTCACTAAATAAGAACAAAAATTGATGTTTAACTTAAAAACAGCAACACAAGGTTTAAACTCCACAGTTGAATGGTCGTTGTTCTGGTGAATCTCAATCTCACCTTCATGTGACTCTAACCCCTAGATCCTCACAATAAGTGAGCACTTGTTGCCACTCCTGCACACAACCCATAAAAACTGGGCGAGACACACTAAACTAGCCCCCCTGTCCTCTTGTTAACACATGCACAATGCGAGCATCAGATGAAGAATCAATCATGTACCTGATTAGAGAAATATCAAGCCTAGTCCCCTGCCTTTTTAAGTGATCTGACATCACATGATGTTTAGACCAACAGTGGTCTTTCGCTCTGAAACCAACTTGAGTAGTCCTATTATGTTCTTTCATATTCGTAGGTGCAGGACACAATACAAACATTTTTTTTTCTTACACAGCAAATGTTCACCGACTTATTAACACTTCCGCTGTGTAATGCTGAGTTTGGATGGTATTTAGAACCACCATAGCGTTGAACCATTTTTCTGACCTTTACATGGTTCGGTTTCACACACCGAACAAGAAACACAGAAACTAGCGGTCTAGTGTTTCACAACACCGCAGGTCACTTCCGGCTTTTCCGGGTCTACGGCGTCACACGCCCCCTAACAACGAAGCATTCGCCATTGGTCGGACTGAGATCCTTTCGTGCACTCGCTGACTTTCCTGCACTTTTCGGAAAACCCAGGTCTAATAAGGCGAGGGAAGTGAGGGGTCATCAGAGCCAAGCTAATACCATTTCTGATAAACTGCATGAAAGTGCAGGTCTAATGGGTTATGTCATAGAAGGCTGGATTCTGTGCTGCTAGGTAATAATCACCTGGTGGATCCAATCAGGTGTCAGCGTGGAGTCTAATGGTACTTTTTTCTAATGCTGATGACGTTCTCTCTTTGTTTGTTTCGTTTTGGTGTTTGTGTTGAATTTTGAACGGAAAATGAAGGAAGTGGCAGTTTCTGAAGTTGACCCAATCTATGAATGGGCTTATTAGAAGATATCAAAGGAGGAGGTTGCCTGATGTTGCACCCGTTCGGCCGTCAAAAGTTACGCGTGTTGAAATTTCTAAAAAAGGTCGTTAAATGATAAAGGCTTGAAACATACTGCTGGGGATCGAGTGACTCGAGTCCTAACCTCGCCGTGCGGGGAAGCCAGCCTGTTCGCAGCGCCGCTTCTCAGAACAACCACGAAGACAGCCTGCCAGAAGCGCCGCTCCTCGCCCCCACCCTTGGGAAGGAGGAGTTTGAAGAAACGGCGAACGCTCAGCAAAATAAGCCACAGAAGGGGAGGCTGGTCCCTGAGAAGCCAATGGGGCCCCGAACAGCATCTGAAACTGGCAACAGCTGTGCATTCCTACAAAATGAGGTAGGAGGGGCCGGAGTGTAAAGCGGACATGAACGGTCGTCAGCTGTGAGGCCGTTAGGTTAAAGGGAGAGAGAGCGAAGTGACAAACAATCATACAAGCCATGACTTGTAAAGAGAGAGAGGCTTATGGAGGAGCGTAAATCCCAGATGTATTCTAGACACAGTTATAAAAGGCAGTGAAGCGTCGTATTTTCTCCAAGTGGGATTCAGGAGCTGTTTGACAATGAACTGGGGAGAATAATTGAATTTACAGAGAAAGACACTCGTTGTTTATGATAACTGAGTTACAGTTCCCCAACTCACTTTGTCATTGTGGATGAGAATAGGATTAAAAGTCTAAGGACCTCATTACAAGGACGGCGGTAAGGGTTTACCGGTACTGGTAAGGGCACCAGTACCGGTAAACCCTTACCGCCTTACTACGAGGTCCCTTTGCGGGTTGGTACTTTAATGCCTGCTGTTTAGCAGGCGTTAAAAACCAACCCGCAAAGGGACCAGGGTGCTAATTACAGTACCGCAATTTGCGGCACTGTAATTAGCGCCTTCCCCATTCCCATAGAGCCCTATGGGGCAAAAATGGGAATAGGGAAGGGCAAAGGGGGAAGGGGGAATTACCGCCTCGACAACCTTGGAATAGGGCGGTAATTCCCCTTTCCTCCAAGGTGGTGCCGGTATTTTACCGGCATGGACCAAGCTGCTAATAGCACCTTGGTCCTCCGCCTACCGTGTAATGAGGCCCTAAGTCTTAAGACACCACCTGAGCAACACATGTTGTCTGACAAAAAAGTTGAAAACATTTCGAGAGTCCATGGCAAGGCCAAGAGCTACTACACAAACAAGGGACTTCCCTTTATTCAACTTTTGAGAAGGGTACTAGCCAGAAGGAAGAAGAGACTTATCCAGCTTATTCCTGTTCTTCAGTAATTCCTTCTTCATTGTTTTTCTTCTTCTTTCAAGAGTTTGCTTAGTAATTAAAGTTTGTTAGGACTCATCTAGTGTCCTGTGTTTTATCCACCGCCCAGCTCTGTTACAGCGTCAACAAGCATTTGCCATTGCTCTGATTGAGATCCTTTCGTGCACTCGCTGACTTTCCTGCACTTTTCGTAAAACCGAGGTAAGAATGGCATTAATCTATTCATTAAAGACTTTTGTCTTGCGCTCTATACATGACTGTGACCTCCCCTTTTTGGTTTCTCTTGTCCCGGTATACTAATAGGCACCTTAATAGCCCACACTCAGGGGCTTGGTTTACACTGCACCAGCGCCTTTTCCAGTATACTGACCATAGCGCAAACGGAAAAGACCATCAAAGGTAAAAAACAAAAATCAGTTTTACCACTGCCTGCCTTCCACCTAGCAGAAACGAGGGTCAACAACAATCAAACTGAACCCCCCCCCTTCTTTTGATTTCTACTCTGCAGGTTGGTCACGTGACCTTCACAACTGCAATAAAGCATATACTGCCTTATTAAGGATACTGCGTCACCTACAGACACAGAACAACAGCACTTCTCCGCCTAATACCCATCTAGGAGCATTCGCGCTAAACAGAATCTAAACAGGTATTTGAGAAATGGGATCAATAAACCCTGATGTAGTTCTTTTCTACGTTGGATTTCTCTTCTTTATAATCACTCCCCTAGACTTTAGTCACAAGCAGAAAATTGTTTTTTCATTGTTAAAATTCACCTTACAAGAAGCACAACGCTGTACTGCTGGAATAACAAAATTTAGCATCACGCAACTGCAAAAATACAACATGCTTTAATAGGTGAGCACAAATATCTGTCTTTACCGCAATTTTTATTATAATACTCTTCTAGTATTCAATACACAGGCTCCACATATAGAATATTGGACAAAATTGATTGTTTTTAGTTTTAAAAAAAGTATTTTTAAGATTTGTAATTACACATCTACTTAAAGAATGCATGAAAAATCAGAAACATCATGTTAGTCTCTGCACTACAACCGTTAAAAGATGTGTGAGTGATGTACACCATGATGGTATGTCATTTTCATTAATATTGCTCAAATGCCAACATGCCACTCTGAAACCAGCCCGTTTTTTCTTCTTGTTCTGTTCATTTGTAGTGGGTTACACTTATAAGTATGGTCAGTTGAGAAGTACTCAACACAAGAAATACCTTCTGAAAAAAAAAATCTTCTCTTTGTCCTGAAGACGTCTAGACTTGTGGCAACAGACATATTCTGGAACTGGCTGATTTCTTCTGTCGCCATTAGCCGAAACATATGTCGACCATCACAACAAAAGCCTAAGGGTTCTAATAGAGCCGTCTATCATCAACAAGAGTGCTCTACCCTTGTGCCTGTTTTTCGAATATTAATTAAAAACAAGACACAATGCTCACGTACTAACCCCACCACAATTTTTGATTGTGTTATATCAGATTTCAAGTCTGTTTCTTAGTTTTGTGTAATGTTTTCAGTCAAAGATCTTTTTTTTAAAAAAACAATTGTCTGTTTTTTATATGTTTTATTGAGAATGTAATAACATACATTTGTACTGTTATCTTCAGGTTGGCTTTAAAATTTGTTTTCTGGTGTAATAACTATACCTGTCCCAGTCAATTTGGCATCCTCATGAACATCAATTGAAATGTTGATCTTGTTCTACAATTAATTGACCTCTTCCGGTAATAAGTATATTCACCGCTGGGTTGTTTCTGCTAGAGACAGGGTCATCACCTTCACTGTTCTTTTTCTGTCTCTCATTTATTAAGTGGGTCCAGTTAGTGTATACTAGACAGATGGCAAGGGTCAAAATGGGTTAGCACATTTCAGAGGCATGGGAATTAGAGACAGGAAGACAAGGGTGCCCTCTATCATCGCTGCTGTACGTCCTTGCCATGGAATGGATTACCCAGTATCTCAGAACAGAATACAAGGAAGCAGGTATTGACATAGATGGGACCAGACACCTTAGATCCCTCTATGCTGATACATTATTATACATTCAGAACCCTGAGAATAATTTGGAATTACTGCTGGAAGCTATGGTGCTTTTTGCTAAACTGTCAGGGATTACAATCAGTCTGGAAATGTCAGCTCTATTCCCAATAGCTGGACTATGCAGGATGAGCATATATGTGCTGGCACTGCAATGGAAAGTGCATATGTTCATGTATCTAGGGGTTAATGTGTACCATGACCCTGAGGAGGAACACAAATGTAATATGCAACGTGCGCTAAAAGGCGTTCAGGGCTCTATGAAGTTCTGGGCTAAACTTTCACTCTCAATGTTGGGAAGAGCAGCTTTGCTGAAGAGGGTAGTACTACCCAGGCACTTTGCAAATGTCCCGTTTTACATGGACACTTTTTTAAAGACCCTAGAGAGTATCTGTAGAGGCTTCCTTTCGGGGTAGGGGCAGAATAGAAGAGCATTATCAACTCTATACAGGCCGTACAAAGAAGGGGGCATTAGGGTCCCACATTTTGAACTGTACTATATAGCAGGGCAGCTCATTTTCATAGTAGATTGGCTAGCAGAAGACCCCACCCCGGACACAATGATGTTGCAATCTACTGGGCATCTGAAAGAGTTACTGTGGCTGCAGAATCCTTGCAGTGTGCCAGTAGGTCACGCTTAGTGGACTTGGGTGTGAAGGTGTGGGACAGGGCCATGGCAGTGATGTGACTAATGGACCCTTTATCGACGCAGATTCCTTTGGTCTCAGTGGTGTCACATTTGGCAAGCAAAGATCGGGGTATGCATGTACTGTGAGGTCTGCGGGGTGGCTACCACAGGGGACTTGTTACAAGATACTCCTTATATACCCTTCTCAGAGCTGAGAAGACAGACTGGCATCCACACAGGCCAATATCTACTGTATAGCAGGATCAAGAGATTACACGCAGGTGGCCTGCATGCACTGAGTTAATGGAGAAACACTTGATAGTGGATGTCCTATATGATGTAGCAGAGGGAGGGCATGCCATATCGAGAATATGCAAGCTCCTGTCTAATGGAACTGCCTCCCCTCTAGTGCTAAGGAGCACATGGGAGGAAGATATAGGGGCAAACTTCACTGATGTACAATGGGGGGGATACTGGGATACCACAAGAAGGTGTCACGAAATGGATGGTTGCATCTTGTACAACTGCTAGTTACGCACAGGGCATACATGACACCGCAACAGATCTCCCATTTTCCGTGTGCAGTGGTTCAGGGCTGTCCCACGTGCAAGGCCATAGATGCACGGATGATACACATGTTCTGGGCATGCCCAGTGGTGGGGACATTTTGGAGGGAGATGGCGGGTAGACTACAAAAAGGAAGGGTGGAATTAAATGCGCTTTCCCCGGGTGCTTACCTATTGGGCTGTTTTTCGCGTCCCTAAGACCGCAAACATATTCCAAAGTTAAAAGGATCTGGCGTGTAGCCTTGCCAAACAAAAGATTGCCATGGCATGGAAATCGGCCAATGGCCAATTGTCACTCTCATAGTGGCACACTGGGAGGCATTTGGCTCTGTCAAACACTGCAGCCTTTTCCACATAGTGATGAAAGCAGACCACCACCCACCTGGGTTCTTTGTTAACTCTATGCACCCTGTCAATCTTCAACTCCTTGCCACACATCTGCAAAGAGGATGTTCGTTCACTATTGCCTTGATCTTTTTCTCCTCTGTTACTTGAGGCCACAGGCCTTCGGGTTATTCTTTCTCTTACAGTTTTCCGGATCAAGCTTCAGTCTGACTTCTTCCCTCTTGGTCTCCAAGTCCAACAACCTAGTATTGTATCTCCAAGTTAAGATGGTAGTTTTCCATAACTTCCACTTTATTTTTCAGTGAGTCCACTCTGCCTTTCAAATCAGAACTGCAAGCTTGGATACGCTCCCCCTTAAACTTTGATTTCCAACAGAATGCCATGAATGTCATCTTTGGTGGCCAGGGACCAAGAGTCTCCTCCTGTACCATCCTGCAGCAAAATGTCCTTAATTCCACTCGCCATTGTCTCCCAAATTTCTGTAGGGCCCAGCTACTTTGGAGGATAGGCCCTAGCATTTTGATAGATCCCAGGTCTTTACGACTCTTCTCCATAGACACATCAAGGCACAACGTCAGGCTCAGGGCCTCACACTCTGATCTTTAGCAGGGCACCAGGTCCTCCAAAGACTCCAATCACAGCACAGTCTGCGCCTCTGCTCCGGCACTTTCAGGGCCCCAGTCCTCACCTACCCTACCCTTAACCCCCACCCCACTCAGAAAATCAACAGTCCTAAACCCAACACAGGCAAAGATCCTGAGGGAACAAGGATACACTTGAATAGGTTGGGGAATTCACGTATGCACTCTCCTTTTTCCTATCACCATAACAATTAAATAAACACTCAAAATATGTTACCTTCTTGGTTTTCATAAGGAAAGGTACATTGTCGAGATAACACAAAATGTATCGATACTGATCATACAGGGAGAAAAAAACACAAGAGCATGAACAATAATTAATCCAGTTGCTTGTGCATCAAAACAAGGAATGAGTCCTTCACTGTCGTTATCCGATAGACAGTATCACATAGAAAACAAGTGAACATTTTTAACAGAGACAACAAAACAAGTAACAAATTGCTCTTCCAGAGAACAGCGACAATACACTGTGGTTAACAGGTGCGTCTACACCGTGGTGTTTCAGCCGTCTATTGGGGCTAGATATGCCTCATATCTGACACGGCCTTCTTCAGGACAGGGGGCTGTATGATATGGAAGTTCTTTGAGTGCTGTGAACAGGTAAAGGGAAAAGTAATCAGGGTGTGCTCAAGTGGTCATTATTTGGCAATGAATAAATCAATAGCTGTGCCATGTGAAAAGTTTCAAGGAAAAACACAGCTTACCTATGGACGTGAACGTGAATAACCACAGGCACTTTGAAGGGGACACAGTCTCATCTGTGATGATCCCAAAGGGCTCCTATTGCCAAAACGAGGGGTGACATTTTATGTTTTAGTCTCCTCAGTCTTTTTATACTTGTAGAGAAAGACATGATTGGACTGTATGACAGTATATAATTAAACTGTACACCAATATATAAGGCCACTGTCTGCTTAATTAAGCTTACCTCTAAATTGGGGCTGTGGTCTTGTTGAAAGTAATCGGTATTGGCCTCGAAGACCGGTATTGTCCTAAGAGAGGGCATTTAGTTAGTTATCAGATCGAGCATGCTGTTTAGTGTATAGCTAACGTGATGGTTCATGTGGCATTCACTACATACCTCTTAGATTCTGAATTGCGCAGCGCTCGCGGGCCGCGTGTGACAGGTAAAGAGCTGAAGAGCTCTGCACGGGTTGCTGAGTCACTCTGTGGGCTCGAAGACCAGGAAGCACAGCGTTGCTAATGCCGTTGCTAGGTCTTGAGTCTATTTATATGGGCGGCCATCTTGGAGAGGTGTCCGGAGCCGTAACAGGATTATGAATGAGGCTAGGTGCCTATTCGGGACTCAAAATTGTTAGAAAAACAATTTGTCGGTCCCCCGATAAATCCGCTCCTTATGGCATAATTTGGACATCATGTTTATGGCGGTTGCCATAGAAACCTTTTATGACACCAGCAATTCTAAAAATTCGATTGTGCATGGTGACAATGTCATGTCTGTTGTAAGGTTGCTACATAAAAAAAAGTTATCTACACACGGTGGTCAGCACACATAGATGCTTATTGGAAAATTGTATCATTGACAGCATATCGTAGCTTTGCATTGCATCTGACTAATTGTGGGCGGCACAATAGGGAGGCACGGTGCATTTTAGGCTATACATTGACAGCCTGTGAACAACACATGGCAGAATCATAGTGTCCTTATGATTCGTGACATTGAATAACAGATCTTGGTTATACATTGTGCCAGCCCTGTTACAAGGGACACAAGGTGGATGCATGGTAGCTCATAAATGATATCCCTTAGTAGGGGATGACACTTTTTCCAAAACAGAAGTCGTGATCACGAAGGAGAGCATACAACTGAACTCTATTGGTATATACTCCCATATCAGAATGGGGTATGCGGACCTATATGTGGAACCATCATACCTGTAAGCAGTTTGGATGTTTATGCTATACAGGGCATCTGACCAGTAGACTCACAGAAAAGATTTCCATTCAACAGAAATGTTGAGTTCAGCTTGCACGGTGTCCAATTTATGCACCCATCGTTGCTCAAGTTGCGTCAAAATTCTATTTAAATCTCCCCCCCGCTTTGCGGGTGTCACTTTTTGCAGAATAAACCACCTTAAGTCTGTGTCTTTGTGGTTCTTTCGGCTGAAATGCTAGACCAGGGTCTTGTCGGCTATCTTGTTCCTTATGCATGAGCAGTGCTCAGAGATGCGCATCTTGATGGGATGGATAGTCTTTCCTACGTAAAGTAGTCCACACGGGCATTGTATTATGTAAATCAAGCCCTTTGTATTACAGTTTGTATGGTCCTTCATTGTCCACTTGGTTGTCTTGTGCTCAAATTATTTTTTCTGTAATGTAAGTGGGCAGGCCACACACTTGCCACACTTGTAATGCCCCAGGATTGGGGGTAGATTCCACAATGTGTTGTCTACTTGTGGGGGTGGTTCTATAAATGTGTGTACCAGGGAATCTTTTAAGTTCTTGTTCTTTTTAAAAGCAAAGCAAGGTGTTTTGTTCAATGTGCCTGGCTGTTTCACCAGGTGCCAATTTTTCTTTATGGTCTTTTGTATCAGTTGGCTCAAAGGTCCAAAGGTAGTTACACACAATAACCTCCCTAGTTCTTTCTTGGGCTTCTTCTCGAGGCAGATCTCTCTTGGTGTGTGTCTCGCTCTCTTCTGGGCTTGTCTGATCGATTTGCGGGGGTTAAGCTACTTGATTATAGGCTGCTGCAGCCTTCATCTGGCATGGCCACTTTCTGTAATTAGCCATCATCACTCGGTTTGAGAGATGGTAGCTAATTAGCTTCAAGTAAGTATTCCAAAAGGTATTCGGCCCAAGCCAAATACCAAGATTTTGTCGAAGCCAAAATTCAGTACACCCCTACTATTTGGTGCCTTGTAACCAAAGACCTGATATGATATGATATGATATGGTATTTGTAACGCGCCTATACACAGGTGTTTCAAGGCGCGACGAGGCAGGGAGGGGAGGGACAAGGGGAGACAGACAACGATCCTACTAGGCCAGGTGTCATTCAGATCGCGCAATTGCAGGGGTGGGGGAGGGGGAAAAGTGCAAGGGGAAGGGGAGGGGGGAAGTGCAGTACAAGGTAAGTGGCGTAAAGTAATAAATAAATAAATAAATAAATAGGGCCAGCTGGTGGCAAGTGCGAGGTAAGTGCAGAGCAAGTGCTGGGGAAGGGGGGAGGGGCTGTAGGGATACAGAGACAGTGCCGCAGTGCAAAGGGGTTCCAGGGCATCAGTGCAAGAGGAGAGTGGCTGGGCCAAGGACCGAGGCCGTCTAGAGTGGTCCAGTTGCAGGATAAGTGCAGTTTGAGTGAATAATTAATTAGCTGTTCAGCAGGGAAGAGGGAGAGAGAAAGCAGAAGCAAAGAGGAAGGTTTTGAGGTGCTTCCGGAACCGGAGATGGTTCTCCTCAAGTTTTAGGGAGGCAGGAAGGCTGTTCCAGAGGGAGGCCCCTGCCGCGGAGAGAGATCTACCCCCAGCTCGTTGCTTCGAGAAGCGGCTAACCCTGAGGGAATTGGAGGCGGATGAGCGAAGGGCTCGGGAAGGAAGATATTTGGGAAGAGAGAGTTGAAGGTATTTAGGACCCAGGCCCCAGAAGGCCTTGTGGACAATGCGGAGAAAAAACTATTAATCTATGCTTTCAGAACTTCCGATGTAGCTATCTTTTCAGATGGAAAGAAACGCTTTTCTGTTAGAAGGGTTTTCGGTATTACTTTGTTTTTTCAATTACCTCTGGTTTGGCTATCTGCGAACTAGAAACAGCAGCTTTATTTGGTATCGGGTAATAATATATGTATATATAAATATCGCTGTATAAACGGTCGTCACGAACGGGCAAAGGCAATATTTTTGCTGGGGATATTAGGAGCGGGCGTGTCCCCTGCAGGTTCCATGCATTAACATCGGCGCAAAAATATGGCAATTTTGTATGGTGATATTTTTGCGGGGATATTAAAACATGGAACCCTATATTACTGCTTTGTCTGGATAGCTGCAGGGGGTTGGGGTTCTTTGAAGCAAACATCTCCTTGCTAATCACTTGACAGCGTTTGGTGCATCCCCTTCACAGAGCTCCAACTTATATTTAAAAAGAAAACCACCATGGCTCTTCCCCTTCATCTGTAAAACCAATAATATATATATATATATATATATATATATATATATATATATATATATATATATATATATATTAATCTGTACAGTATATAATAGATCATCGCGCCCCAATTAAATTACAGTTTGGGTAACTTGCTGCAGCATTATTTACAGAGGAATTACCATCAGGCTAATGTTCCCAAAAAAGAAATGTGTGACATGGTATAAAAGCCACACAAAATGTACCAGCTCACCTGTGTCTCACGCAAAGACCACATCTGCCAAATGTGCCAACAAACAGATTTGCAGAGAACCAGTTGAATAACTAGGTTAGAATTGGCCATTTTGTAAGCAAAATTAATTTGGTTGATTTTGGAGTAGGATTTTAAATGGTTTTAAATAGGCGAAAAGCAGTTTACTGGACAAACCATGTGTAGCCGTTTGTGAGCACTGTAGAAATATACTGTGTGTAGCGAGTATACTACAAAGCCATTTCATGAAGTGATTTTATTCTACGTATCAACACCTGAATTTATGTTAAGCATTCTCACTTCCCTTAAAAGTGCTTAATCTCAGGGCGTGGCCAGGAGTGCCAACAATGTGGCAGCTCCTCTAATGGCCTGCGTTCGGGACCCACGGCATCCGACAATCTAACCTTTCCGCGGTCGTCCAGAAGTGATCTCATCAATGGCAATAAGAACGGCAGAGGCACCCTCGACAGGCTAGAGGGGCTCCTAGACCCCCGGGAAGACCTGAAACGGACCGAATTTGCACGCGCCCCCTGGCCCGAAATGCTGTTTCCAAGATGGCGTGCAGACTCCGTCTGACATATGGAGGCGTGGAAGGGTAGCTCCGCCGAGAGGCACAGCGGCTGGAATCTAGCTCGGAAGGGACATGGAATAGAGGGGAGCCGAGTTTAATGATCCGTGAGTCCAGATGAGGGCCGGCAACACAGCAAAGTGACAAGAAGCCCCCTCCCCCTCTCTCAACAGAAGCGAGGGCCATAGCGCGGCCCCGGGGAGCCGCAGACCCCCACCACCGTGTGACTGCCGTGAGGAAGGAGAAGCTTCGTCGCCCAGCGAGACGAAACCCATGCTACTCCCCGGGGGTGGGGGGTGACGGGCGCTGCTCCGGAGACGCCGACCCAGCTGGTGCCCCCAGAGCCGTGCCCAGCCCGAGCCTGCCGCTGAGCCTTTGTGGCCCTGCAGTGGCCCAGGGGCACCCAACGTCAATGAGGTGAGAGCCATGCTACAACGAGATCCATGGCCGGATCCCGAAGCGCCAAACCAGGGATCCCCCCCAACTATATCTCGCTCACTGCACTCCCAGAAGCACCTGCTGCACGCCGAAGAACCCGCGGGGTGGAGGGGCAGACAGAGCGGCAACACCGGTGGGGCCTCAGAGTCAGCCTTCTAGCAACAGAAAAGAAATTTCACCCACAGCCTACCGCCAATTACAGCATCCCGATCCAACGGCAGCACCTGGTTAGATGACCCTTTGTGCAGCAGGTGCTGCCCAGGTCCTCGAGCAGCGCCACCATTAGGCATCGCCATTCTCGCTGTGGGCCCTCACTGGGCCCTCTGATCCGGCTGTTTCCTGAGGCACCCCGGCCCATGTCCCTCATACCATTGATGACCCACGGCCTACCAGTAGCCTAAGACCCCCCCCCCTCTGGATGCTCCCGGCTGAGCTGCATGACCTAAGCAGCGCTCCACCTCAGAGCCTAGCCCGGCTACACTACGGCTCCTGCGCGGCTCCAGCCACGCTGACTCCATGGTGGCGTGCTCACACTAAGCCCTCCAGCCTGGCAGATTCCTGGGGCGCCTGGCCCACTCTCCTCCCATTCATGTCACCTGCAATCTGAGGCTCAATCTTTCTGGCGAGAAAAGAGCATCCCACCTCCACCCGGGCCCACCTGGCGGCGTTGGGAGTCTTGCCCTAGGGTGCTCCCCACTACTAGCCACCAAGCCCCTAGCAAGTCTGGAGCCTGGAGATCCGCTCACCGAAACCCCCCCCCCAGGATTGACTTCCGACTGCCAGAAAACCCTGGCTAAGGCCTCCCTCTTAATGTCATCTGGCAACACAAGGGCCCCCAGGACAAGCCCTCCCGATAACGGACGCCCCCGCCCCGCACAAGAGTCATCACGCACTTGGGCTTGCTGCCGCGTGTTATTGTCCAAAAAGAACAGACCGCCACAGATCCGGAGTGCAGGGTTTGGGAAAACCGTCCTCTGAGACCAGCAAGCTTCACTAGCAGAACTAAAGCCGACGCAAGAGACCCCGAATCAGACATCAAGAACAATGGCGAAGCTCGTTAAAGCAACCAAAAGCTCAGACATCTCCACCATGCTGCTGGCAGCGCAAAAGATTAAAAAACCGGACCCCCACTCCCCCCACAAACTCACCCCACAGAAGACCTCCGAAGAGCAGGGAAGGCTGGCAACCAAGGAAGACATCCAGGCCTTTATGCTAGACATTAAAGCAGAGTTCAGATCCTGCATGGCAGAGTTCTCCATGAAGCTGGAACAAACAGATCAAAGAGTCAGAGGCAGAACAGAGGCTGGGCGAGGTCGAGGACCTGACCCAGAGTCACGAAGCAACATTGGTGGAGATGAAACGAGTAATCCAGGCTCTGCAGAACAGGAGCGAAGTGCTGGAATTTAAGCAGGAGGACCTGGAAAACAGGGCTCGAAGAAACAATCTTCGTATCCGAGGGGTCCCCTCAACAGTACAAGATAAAGACCTGCCAGAATATATAGGCAACTTCTTTCAAGCCCTGCTCCCAACTCACTGACAAGGCCCAACTCATCCTAGACCGCACCCACAGGCTGCGCCCAAGAAAAGGGGTGGATTCGGACGCTCCACCAGATGTGATGACTAGGGTCCACTGTTACACCATCAAAGAGGCCATCTCGGCAATAAGCCGCACCAAGGATGAGCTGTCCTTTCAGGGCGCCCCGCTCCAGATTTACTAGGACCTCTCCCTGATAACTCTGCAAGAAAGAAGAGCCCTTAAACCTTTAACTGTATTCCTGCAGAACCAGCCGATCCGTTACCGATGGCTATTCCCCACTGCTCTCCAATTCACCTACCAGGGAACCCAATGCAGAATAAGCCACTTAGAAGACGCAGGACTATGCTCCAACCAGTCTCTCCTGGGAACTCGCCCACTCACAGTCCACACCACCCACAGGAAGAACCAAACCATTCCCCCCTGAAACAGCCTCAACCTGTCTGGTCCAAGGTGCAGAGGTGCCAGAAGATGAGATAGAACTGCTATGACCTACGGCCGTGAAACGACTGACCGCAGAACCAATGATGGAAACAACGATGCTGCGGGCCCCGAGTGGTCCATATCCCACTCCGAGGGGTATGCCGTCAATCTACCCTTGGAGGCGAACTCAGTTATGTTCTGTTGTCCTGGCCATGTTGGCTGGGAAGACAGATATGGCCCGGTTGGCCACGGGAGACGATGAGCTGCATCACCACAAGTTTACTCTCCCGTTGGAGGGATTACAAAACCCAGCCACAGGAGAACTGCACTTACGCTAAGCCTATATATGATAACTGAGTAAAACCCATCGCCCCCAGGATCAGCTCCAAGCACCGCAGGATACTCGGAGGGTCCCCATCCACGCCAAAAACAGAACTTCCTGACGATAAACGTCAGAGGCTTAAACTCCCCCCAAAAGAGGAAATCCACACTGCAACGCTTGCAGAATGAAGTGGCCTCTGTTGTCTTCCTCCAAGAGACTCCTTTGACCCCGGCAGATTTCACCCGGCTTCACGATAGACAATTTCCGTTGCAGTTTTTGGCATCAAATGGCACAAAGAAAGGTGGAGCGGCAGTGCTCTTTGCCAAGGGCCTCAGACCACAAATCTTAGACACTTTGCTTTGCCCGGAGGGCCGCTTCGTAGCAATCAAATGCCGGATCTATGACCAACTCTACTCACTTATCTCGGCCTATGCTCCAAATGACAAACAAGAGGAGTTCTATTTAGCCCTAGAAGAGGCCCTGCCACAATTTGTTGATGGCCAGACGATCATTGGGGGAGATTTCAACGGAGTTCCAGAGCCACTCAAAGATAAATCACACCCTCCGGCTCGCAAAGATATTAGCTTGGCGGCAGCTCTGCTCAAATTATTCAGAGCCCTAGATGTGGTGGACATTTGGAGAGTCCTGCATCCTGAGGAATGAGACTATTCGTTCTATTCATATGTGCATAGAACTTATTCTCGCATCGACCTCCTGCTGGCTTCCCCTCAAGTCTTGGCTTTCACAGACGACGTGACCATTGGTCCTAGGCTGCTATCAGATCACGGCCCAATCCCTAACGCTTAGAGCCCATGACCCTGACCCGACCCCAAGAGGCAGGTGGACCCTATATGATCCGATTTTGTGAGACATGTCACTAAGAGATGCTGTGGTGAAATCTATCAAGGAGTTTAAGGAAAACAAAAACGAAGATACCTCCCCAGCTAATACCTGGGATGCAATGAAGGCGGTGGTGAGAGGAGCCCTAATCTCTCAAGGAGCAGCATACCATAAAAAGAAGCGGCAAGCCCGCCATATGCTGGAAGAGAAAGTACAGGAGGCGGAAGCAGTGTGTAAAGCTAAACACTGGACCCCGAGAACCTACCAGGCCCTGCAGACAGCCCAGAAGAAGTTAGAAGCTCACTATGCGGAGGAGACAGCCCAGTTCTTAGCCAGAACAAAACAAAGCTACTACGCCAAAGGTAATAAGGCAAACAAATTCCTGGTGGAGAAACTAGCAAAGGTCAAGAAGAGGAACACCATCCTGGGCCTGTGTGATCCTCAGGATAGAGTCCAGTTTGCGGATCATGACAAGCTACAATTAGCAGTGGCCCACCTCACAGATACTATGTTGGCATCTCCGAGATCGCATGAAGAGCAACAAAACTACTTACGAGACGTAGCCCTCCCTCATATAGCTGACACAATGAGAGAAGAGCTAGAGGCCCCGATCACAAGCAAGGAGGTTGATGCTGCAAGAGCCCCAGGACCAGACGGGTACTCGACCCGATTCTATAAAATCTTTCGTCCCCAGCTGCTGACCCCCTTAGACAACGCTCTTTAATTCCTTCGCCATCTCAGGGACGATCACCCCGTCAATGCAAGAATTGATCATACTCCTCGCTCTCAAGCTGGGAAAAGACCCCAGAGACAGGATGGCGTATAGACCCATCTCCCTACTGAATCTGGACGCTAATATATATTCGAAGGTCCTAGCAAACTGACTGGCGAGAGTACTCCCAGACGGGATTCATAATGAATAGAGCTACTGTAGACAACATACACAGGGTCCTCAATTTGATTGAGGTCGCAAATTTAGATTCACAGAAATTAGCAGTGCTAGCCGTAGACGCAACCAAGGCTTTCGATAAAGTGGATTGGTCGTTCCTCTGACTCACCTCGGAATCCTTTCATTTCGGGCCCTCCTTTCCAAAACTCATCCTAGCGAACTACCAAGCCCCAAAAACCTTTCTTCGGGTCAAAGGCCTACTATCCAGTCCAATCCCCCCAACATGAGGAAACAGGAAGGGATGCCCGCTTTCCCCCCTGCTCTTCGCACTAGTTATGGAACCCATAGCTCAACGAATCCACCTCAACCCTAGAATTAAAGGCCTCCAAGTAGGCACCTCTCAACACAAGATCGCGCTGTACGCAGACGATGTGATACTAACCATAACGGACACTTCTCAGTCACTGAGGTCTTCCCTAGCAGAAATTCATAGATTCGGAAGGGTATCAGGATTTTCTATTAACGTTGCTAAATCATCAGCCCTGGGAGTATGGCTGGAACCAGAAGACAAAGAATCCTTCAGATCCCACTGCACGATCCAATTGAGCGAAAAGTCGATTCCTTACCTAGGGGTCCATATCCCTGCTTGTCCGGAAGATACCTATCAGACGAACTTCCCGCCATTATTCAAGATCTTGGAGAGAGACCTCGATCGCTGGCTCTCACAGGAGATTTCGCTACTGGGTCACATCGCGGCCTGTAAAATGAACCTCCTCCCTCTGTTCCTTTACGCTTGTTCAGCCCTCCCCATCATGATCCCACGCCCCTCGCTCCAGAGGAAGGTATTTCGCTTTATCTGGAAAGGCAAAAGGTCACGGATCCCACAGAGAACAATGCTGAGCGGCCCAAACCTAGGAGGCCTGGGGGTCCCCGATCTCCAGAAATACCAGATAGCAGTGCAGATAGCTCACACTCAGGCTTGGACCAGCAGCTCGAGTCGCCCAAAATGGGCAGAGATTGAACAATCTCGCTTACCCCTTCCCCTCCGCTTTCTCCTGCCTCTTCCTGCCTCCCTACGTAGGACATGGCCGGCCACCTTGTCTTCCACTAAACACACCTTAAAAGAATGGGAGTGGGCGTGTAAATATAGAGGCATCCCGAGAGACTTGAGCCCATCCACCCCAGTGTTTCATAACCCTGCCTTCTCACCGGGAGCCTGCCCCTCGAACTTCAAAAATTGGATCACCGGGGGTCTTAGCTCCCTGGGTCAGCTATTTGAGGGGAACCAGCCACTTACCTTCGAACAATGTAAGAGCACCTTTCACCTAGCGGAAACAGAAAGGTTCTTATATGCGCAATTACGACATTGGTGCTCGCACCCACTGGCCTGCTTAGCGACCACACGAGAACTAGACCCCATTGAACTGACAGCGGCAGATCCACCGCACCGGGGACGAATCTCAACGCTATATAGACTATTGCAGAAAAACGTTCTCGTCGCTAAAGCGACCTATATGCCACAGTGGGAAGCAGACTTAGGACACCCGATACAGGACCAGTCCTGGGCAGACATCTGGTCAAGAACTCATTTGTCCTCCTTCTGCATTACCAACCGGGAGTGCATGCATAAATTACTTCTAAGGTGGTACTACCCGCCGTTCCGACTACATCACTTCAATCAGGCCCTGGACCCCCGATGTTGGTGCTGCTGCGGCCTTCTGGGCTCTTACATGCATATGTGGTGGTCATGCCCAATGGTTGTGAACTTCTGGTCCCAATGCATTGCCACCATAGCAGACATTACCCAGATAACGCTGCCGTAGGAGCCAGAACCTATTTTGCTAGGAGTCCCGATCCCAAGCATATATCCAAGATCTGGCAAGAGGGCGACCCTCATAACACATTTTCTCCTGGCCGCTAAGATCACAGCGGCACAAACATGGAAATCCCTAGAGGGCCCCCTAATGATCCTCTGCTAGCTAAAACTCTGGGACATCTTCATAGCGGAAAAGATCACAGCGGCAAACAGAGGACTTCTCCACCGCTTCACAAACATCTGGTCACCTGTGATCGACTATGACCAGAGCTACACAGCACTAACATATACCACGTTTAGTGGCTAGTGCCCTACTGGCCGAGAACAAGGATACGGTCCAACGATCGGAGGAGCGAGAACTTGACAGCGATTAAGGGGTAGAGGGTGCAGGGAAAGCTTCAGGGAATTTGAATATATGGCTTAACAAGTTGCAAGTACTAAAATATCTGTAATGCATTGTGCTCCTGTGTGCTGATCAAAAATAAACAAGTTTTATTAAAAAAAAGTGCTTAATCTCTTAGGCCTCCTTCTTGCTAGAGTCAGATAGTGGGTCACAATTATGAATTAAACTATTGGTTTTGGCACCAAAAGGCCCTGTGTGGCATGTATCCAGTGGGCAACTCCAGAGGAAACCATGACATGTATTTTAACCCCAGTGACCTTCTGACCTCTTGTCCAAAAAGGTTAATCAGACTTTTTCAACATTCACCCTGTGTGACCTCTGAAAAGCTTCAGCTTTGAAAAAGTTTTACCGACTGATTCGGAAGCGGCCTCTCTCTGTTTCACTGTTGGAAACGAACGGCGTTGTGAGGTGCGGCTTGAGTCAGGAGCCAGGAGCGTGCAACGTGCAAGGTCCTTTTTTCAAACTTCCGCAAACTCCCGAAGCAGTGCCCTGGGAGTAGTGAGCTGCGGATCGCTTGCTCTGTTGTCCCGAGGGGGGGTCAGCCAGGAGCCTAAGTGCTCCTGAAGAGCTCAAGAAAACGCTCGGAGTGGAGAGCGGAGCCCCCGGCCCCCTGGCGCCCGGAATTCACAGCACGAACAACCCAGAAAGCAGGAGAACGGGACCTGCCACTGAAGGCAGAGAAGTGGAGTGGGCGTGCCTGCCTGAGCTGAGTTGGCTTGAGCTGCCGCTGACTTGCCTCTCGAGCCCCTAACCTCCCAGGTGCCGGGTGGCTCACAGCTGAACGGCGGTGAACTGCGGTAAGAGGCTGCTGAGAGGCGTGTCACCTCGTTCCTCTGGCGCCAGGGGACCACTCCGGTGGTGATAGTGCGCGGTACAAATGACCTTTAACATTAACATTAACATTAACCTTGTTGCACCTTGATGCCCCGTTTCCCCGTTTGTCTGTTGGTTGATTTGTTTTGGGTTAGTACTGAGATCGTATTGGGCTGCCGGGCTTGTTCAAGGACAATAAACTGCCATAAAGCATGCCCGAGCGCCTTCTATAGTCTGGCTCCTTCTCCCCTGTGTGCTCTGCTTAGCCAAGGGTGCAGACGGTTGGAAGTGGCTGTGCGTTTTTTTTTTTTTTTTTTTTTTTTTTTTTAGCAGTGAGGAGTGTGGCTGCGAGTGTGTAGTCTCTGGCAGTCACTCTGCACCCTCTACTGTCCCTGGGAGGGGCTACCACTGCTGTGGTTCTACAAGACCCACTCCATACCGCGGAGCGGGGCCGCGGAGTGTGGCTGCGAGTGTGCAGTCTTTGGCAGTCGGCGCATGGCTGAAATGGCGAAATCGCCGGATATTGGGTTCCGACAGGATTTCGAGCAGGACCCCAGGGAAGCAGACGAGGGTCGTTTGCTCAGAAGTGCCTTTGCTCGAAACACCTTAAAAATTCAAAACCGCGGTGTGAAAAGCCAGCTCCCGCATGGTTTGACCCCGTCATACAAAGCTAACAAAGCAGTGACTTTACAAACAACTCACGCCTGCCCAAGGCGTACAGACATACTCCAACACCCTATGGAGGAAAACGCCACCACGCAAATCAGTCCAAAGCGAATAAGTACGGCAGATGTGGAGGGAGCTCACCAGGTCATACCCGATTCCACGCAGCAGATACAAACGCAGGACCCTTCAGCGCTCCCGCCTGTGGGCTCGCCCGTGCCCGCGCAACTGCAGGCTCACCCCCAACAGCTCCAGGCCCCGGTGGCCTCCGGAGGGAGGACCGACCCCTGTGAGCGAGGGGGGGTGCTTGCCAACGAGCGGCTGGAGATCCAGCAGCGACGGCCCATTCCAGACAGAGAGCACGACTCCAACTACCCACACTTGGCGGGGACAGCTGGTCAAACGGCGTCGTTCGAGCCAAGGCAGCCACGACACATTCAGGGGGCAGAGCCAGGACCGGCCTCCAGGCCATCGGCAGAGGAGGTCACGTGGGAGGAAATCCCAGAAAAAAGGGCGCTCACGCCCCCCAATGAGGAGGTAGGGGGGTCATCAACCCCTCAGGAGTGTCGGGCCAGAGAGCTCTCGAGGCAGGGATCAGAGGCTAGCCTGATGCAACTCAGAAATGAACATACACTGCAAACCAAGGCACAAGTGCACTCTAACTTACTTACTTCAGCCCCTCTCAGCCAAGACTGTTCACCCACTCGTCCCCGGGCAGACAGGGGGGGCCCAAAGAACGACGTTATTGTCCTCCCCACGGACAGCCCAGAAATCACCAACTCTCCACCAGTATACGAAGGTGGGGTACCGAATGTAAAAAAACGAGGCAGAACCGACGGGTGGTCGCCGGACACGAGAAAATTGAGTTCACACTTGAGAAAAGAGCCCCCAAAAAGGAAAAACAAAAAAAAAACGGCCCCGAATTCTCAGGCCGCGAAAATCAAGACAGGCAGCCAAGTAGTAAAAAAACATGGAACCTTGAATCAATAAAACCTTCTATGGCAAGCCTAGTAACAGACTTCTTTCAGGCCTTTGCTCCAGATTCTAAATCTAGGCAAGAGGACCTCACAGATGAAGAAATCTTGGAAGCGATAAAATCTTGCCAACCCCCGGATAAACAAAGGAAAACTGGACGCGGCCAAGTTGTGCGCCCTCCCGCATCAAGTCTGGAAACGGGCGCCCTAGCTCCGAGCCCACCTCCACGGGCCCCACCTCCAGTACCCCAAGAGACGCCTCTCCAACCTCGTCTGGCCCCAGCGCCCGCAACCGAACAGGGTCCAGTGCTCTCCAGACCAGCGATTGAGCACGGTGTCCCGGACAAGGCGGCTTCCCTAGGAACTCCGACAGCAGAATTTCCACCAAGCCCGCGGAGCAGCAAGAAAGGACCATTGATCCCAAATTCACCGGAAATTACAGTCGTCCCGACACTACCAGCGACGGGGGGGCCACAGCCTACCCAAGGGAAGGCAGGTGGCCTCAGGGGTCAGTCGCCCGACATTCCACTCCAAGAACAACGCCACCAAGTGAAAGCCAACCAGCTGGCCTGTCCAAGGCCAGTAGGGGCGCCATCGGTGCATCTCCCAAAACCACGACCCCTGAACCGGCCCAGCGGTGGTCCTGCAGAGCCACCATCTACGCCGGTAGTGAGATGCCTCTTAAACGAAAGTTCCGCCTCAACACCAATGTCCAAACAGCGCCCCCATTCAGTGGGCTCTCCAATCGACTCATCAGGCCAAAATAAAAGGGACCTTCTGTCCATAATGTCAGCAGTCACAATCGCCCTAAACCCCTTCACTAAACTGTATGAAGGCATCAATGAAAACCTAAAGGATCACACTTCGATCCAGGCCTCCATGCTTGCAAAACTGACCTTCTTGGAAGGTTACATCACAGCCCTAGACGGGCAATTAAAAGCCTTGAAGCTAAACGCGGACCGTGACACCACAACAGTTGCGCCCTGTCTGACATTAGCCCCAATAGTGAACGTAGTTGAGTCATCAAATCCGTCTCCACAACAAAGCTTACCATCCTCCAGCATCACTCCTTGTCAGCAGGAGGGATCGGCTCCTCGAAACTTGATCAATCACGAGGTCATCATTATAACAGACGAGACTCAACAAATGGCCCAGCCCCGAAATCCATCTGCGAGGCTAAAGGATGGGTCTTATCCCATCTTCTCAACAGCAAGAGCAGAAAAACAGAACCTAGAAGGGAAACCAGCAATTCAGAAAATCCCGCCAGCAAAACAAACAGCTATAGGTGTTGACAAAAGTCCTACGACCCCCGGAAATCAAATTCAAATGGTGGCTGTGCCAGCAGGAAAGCAAAAAAGTACAAACTCTTCTCCGCGCTCCACAGAAGACTTTCTAGAAGAGAATGATCTAATGGAACTCTCTCAACATATGGATGACCCCCAACCCGCTTGGCGGATCAAGGGGGGGTTAGTGACTCTGGGGCCACCCCACCAGACAATCTTGGGCAATCCGGGAAACTCACAGGAGATTTCAACAACCAAAGACGCAGGCAAAGATGACAAAGGGCATACTTCCCTGACACTGGAGGACCGCAGGCACAATCACTCCAGACGGCGAGCACGTCCCTCCAACAGCCCGCCAGGTCGTAGAGCAGTGTCATTCGCCTCTCCCCGAGCGAGAGATGCATCGGGCAGAAACAAAGCGGCCGCCAGCGCATCATCGGCCCAGTACGCGCCAGGGGGGCGCCAGTCAGAACGTCCCGCAAAGAAAGGGGAACACCATGCCTCACCGTCTACCTTAAAAGAGCAAAAGGGGGCGCACCAGTCGATCCACTATTCTTCAAGAACAGAGACTTACCGCAAGGAAACTAAACCTTCGATTGTGTCTCCAATAAAGTTGAAACAGCACAGAGACAATAAGGACGACATAATTCTTAATCGAAGAGGGCTACTTGCACTATTCAGTCTGATCCCAAAACTTCGTGACATAAAATCGCCCGACCTAAAGATAGTGGATCCCTACCATACACATGACAGAGCTAGAGTGAATATCCACATTGTTTCCGAGAGAGTGAAAAGGGAAATAGTGCGAGCAAAAGAGGACTTGGCCGCTCTAGGATACATCATCAATCCCCAAAGTTCAAACTCAATCCAAAGGGTTTCGGAACACCTTGAGAGATACTCTGTCAGACAGGAAAAATCCATCGGAAAGGAGAAGGGACGAGAACGTAAAAGAAGTGCAGGACAAGTTCAAACTGGGGATACTCCCAATGCAAAGCCTCAAGACCCCGCCGCGCAACACCGGCGGGACAAACCAAGGTCGCTAAAACTGACCAAAACCGTTGATCGCCAGACAGCTAGGTCTCCCAGGAAAATCTGTAAATCACCTGAAGGGGTCATGACACAGCATTTAGTGCAGAGAACCGGGTTAAACATGAGAATAACAACACAAGCGGATCCCTCCAAGGCAAAGCAAAGCGACAAACGACAGGGGTTGTGGGCTTGGCTTCCCAAGGTGCTGTCCCAAACGAACAGATAGCAACCCGCAGGTCAGCTGGAAGGGCCTCTAGATCGTCCGACGGTCGACCACCACGTAACATCCCTCCACTTTTGCTCCTGGAATACCCGCGGCCATTTACACCTCACAACGACGGGAGACGCAAATCTAGCATCCTTCGATATCATCTGCTTACAAGAGACTTGGTTGGTCCAAACACCTGCGCTGGATGGATACGACATAATCTTGGCCCCAGCCAGCAAAGGGCTTCTGGGTCGCCCGACGTCGGGCCTATTAACGGCCTACCGGCAGGGAATCGGCCTAAAACACAAGGCCACCCTTTTAGCAAACCTTTCGATCTTGGCAGTTCTACTCGAATGGATTGAAAACTCCCATTCCAGACCTTCGCAAATTGCGATTGTGAACACGTACTGGAATCCGGCGGCTATAAACCCACAAGCCTACCTAATGATGATGGAGAACCTGGTGGACGATATTCAAGCAACGCACCAGGTACCAGCCATCATAATGTGTGGGGATCTAAACATCAAATGTAGTGAGGAAATCATAAAACCGGGCAAAGTCTTAAATCTGACGCCAGCAGCAAAAAGAGGGCACCTTTGGGCGTCCCTAATGTCCTCAAGAAACCTAGTAAACCTGAACTCGGTCTTCCCGAATGTACATCGCCTGCCAACTTGGGAACAGGGTCTCCTTAACGCTACCATCGACTACATTTATACATCAAGAAAACTCTTGGGGAAGGTCAAAGGTTATGAAGAACGCAAAACAACAGCCAGCGACCACAATCAGCTTACGATGTCACTGGCTTCCCGCTTCTCACAGCCCGCGCCGTATGTTCTGGCAGTGGAAACAAACCAGCGCGGTAATCGATTGAACCTGACAGCACGAGCAGTAGCAGCCCTGCAGGCCACATATGTCCAGAAGGAGAACACCGAGAGCATCGAAAACCTGGATTACGTTCCTCTGCTGGTACAATACAGGTCGAAAACTACCCAGCAGTCTTCCTCGACCATCCAACCTAAACACTCTTACGATGTGGCTCTTGTGGCCAAAAGGCGTGACTTTCGCAGGCTGAAGAGACAGCTGGGAAACCAGCCCCAAAACAAAGACCAACTAAGGGAGGCAACAGTAGCCTACAAAAACTGGGTAAAAAACCACCGCCACCAGCTTTATCAGCAGGATGCGGAATGCATGTTAAGAGCCATCTGCGGAAACAAGGCAAAGGAGTTCTGGTCATTGTTAAAATCTCCGGCCGCTTCATTCACCAATTTAACAATCAACGCCATAGCCGAGCAAAAATGGATCTCTCACTTCGCCACAGTCTTTCAAGCACCAGCAACAACTGCCCCAGCAAGAGAGGCCGTAATGGGGGATAATCAGTCGGCCACGGACTGGCTAAAACTGGACGATCAAGCTGAAATCGGAGACCAAATCAAAAAATTAAAGACCTCGAGAGCAGCAGGCCCTGATGGAATCTCTAACATAGACTTGAAAGCAAACCCAGTTGAATGGGCTTCGATGATCGCGTCGATCTTTACAAAATGTGCGGCGCAGAAAGCCCTGCCGCAGTCATGGACCAAATCCATCATTGTTCCGATCTATAAGAAAGGTGACATCACAGATCCGCAAAACTATCGTCCCATCGCATTGCTAGATTGTATTGGCAAAGTCTATGGGAGCCTGCTCCTGAAACGATTTCAAGCTTGGGCAGAGTTGGCACTGTGCAATGACAAGTTCCAAACTGGATTAAAAAAGAAGTTGGGTACGGCGGCGAACATTCTAACCATCAGCACCCTAAAAAGTAAGGTCTGGGAAGGGAAACCTCGAATTTTCGTTGCTTTCATTGACCTCTCCCAGGCCTTTGACCTAGTGGACCGGAACCGATTATGGCAAAAACTAGAAGGGTGGAGTTGCCCCCAGCAGCTTTTACAGCCAATTAGAGCCCTACACTCGGACACCACCTCAAGGGTCCGACTGTCACAAAGGGGGAACTTATCAGGAGAAATCTCGACTGACTGGGGGGTAAAGCAAGGCTGCCCAATGGCTCCAGCACTGTTTCTGGCCTATATCGGAGATCTTGGGTCATCAGAAGATCTGACACGCACTTTTCCTCCACAAGTTGCAGAGGTGAAAATAAGCCATCTACTGTACGCCGATGATCTCATCTTACTGGACCAGACACAGATCGGCCTCCAGAGGCAGCTCTCTAACCTCCTCGTTTACATGCAGGAAAACAACTTAAGAATAAATAAAGAAAAAACAAAAATTCTGATAATGGCAGCTGGGCACAAAAAAAACATCGACAAATTCACATGGCGTTTGGAGGAGCACGAGATCGAAAGGGTTACGGAATACAAATACTTGGGTGTACCAATTGACAGTTCGAGACTCGAGACCTCTATGCAGGCATCTCTCTTCAACAAAACTAAGAAGCTGGCTTCTCAAGGAAAGGCAATCGACATCAAATTTGGAAAATTTTCCTGCATCCCAGTACTAGAATTTTACAGGAAAGAAGTTGTGCCGTCTATCACCTATGGGGCTGAAGCCATGCCATTGATTCCAGCAAAAACCTGGCAACATCTAGAAGGCCTGTTTTGGAAGTCGGTGTTGGGCTTGCCAAAATCTACATCCACCGCCGCAATTCGCCGCGAGCTGAGCCTCCTGTCTCTAAAGACAACTGTAAATATCAACACACTCAGGCTATACAGGAAATGTATAACGGACGACAGTGATCACATCTACGGTCTCCTCAACAAAGAAATCCACTCTGGTAAGGTGAAGATGCTGACAGACTGGAAAGATTTCAACAAGGCCCAACTGGAATCGGTGGAGTGTTCCAATCCCAATCCCACGAGAGTCTACCAGAAACTAAAAGATCTAGACTGGATTCAAACTCAAGATACAGCATTTAAGAACAAACTTCTTCATCACCTCCCCCCATGTGTCAACAAACTCAACGAGCCGATGAAATACCTGCAGAAATTCCCCAACAGGGGGGCTCGAAATGCGCTCTTGAGAATAAGACTGAATCTGTTAGAGACCAACGAAATCCGGTACATCAGAGGACTAGTGGACTCAAGCAAATGCCGCCTGTGCGGAGTGGAGACGGAATCAATCAGACACCTGCTACTGGTCTGCCCAAAAACTGTAACTCTGAGAGCATCCTACTTCAAACACCTAACCGGGGACGACAGAGGGTGGGACGAAGATACCTGGTGGCCAAGACTGATGGGAGGAGACCGCACATCGTGGCTCCTAGCAACCACAAAAATCTTGGAGCACACCATGAAAATGATAACAGCCGGAGGGGCCCACCATGAGGAGTAGCAGTGACTCAGATTCTTTCCTTTTTTTGCAGCAACTTGTTTTTGTAAAGTTCGCTTACGGAACATATACAAATAAATAAATAAATAAATAAAAGGTCCCTTTGTGGAGCCACCAGTGCACTGTTGAGCCACCAGTGCACTGGGAAAAGATGAACTGCCACCAGACTGTAGAGGAACAGATAGGCGTTATCCTGCCAGTACCCATCCCCTCGCCACCATCATATTGGAAAAGTCAGAATGTACCCTCACACTGAAAGTGTGGAAGGATGTCATATGGAAAAAGACTACATGAAGGATGTCGCCTTCCAAGATGTCAGAATGCATCGATGAACATCATGGATGGACGTTAAATGAAATCAGATAAGGACAAAGTGATGTAATGAATAAGATATATGAACCTATGCTGAAACAATATGAAAATATTAAGTAATAAAGTAACTGAAGCACTAAGTAACATGAACCTGAAGTTAAGGTAATCATGAATCTAAAAGAAATTAAGCAACTTACTGACCAATAACTGTAAATATGCAGTAATGCAAAGTAGAAAGAAAACACATAGAAGCTTGCTATAGAGGAATATATATCATGGCAAGGACGGCCATCTTAGGAAAACGGACTGTTCACGTTGAAAGTAACCAAGTGACCTCAGAAGCAGGCCGAACCTTTAAGAATCAGAAGGCATGAAAATACAGCCCAGTCAGCAGACCCGGCGATCAGTCAAGGTTGGCCCAGAGCAACAATTCTATTTTTAAAGGATAAGCACAGAGCACAAAGGGAGTACATGGATGAGCCCTGAACATGAGACGTTCTTCTTAGATGAAGGAAGACAAAAACATCTGTGAAAGTCAAACTGCTGGCCAAATTAAATGTATAAAGTTCATATGAGAGAGTGAGCAAGGCTCTAGAGGCCAAGAGGAACAACAGCACCTTGCATAATTAAATCAAATAGTAGTAAATGGAAGCCTGAAATGAACACATTTGTGGTCCACTCATACGTGAGCCAGAAGTTGAAAACAAAGACTATTAATTGGAGCTCTAAGCTAAGATAGTGGTGGGTTCATACTCCCTTGAATGTTCCAGAACAGTGAGCAGCAACATGGTCAACTACAGACGGAGAACTTTGGCTGATGGGCTACTGATGACAGATGGTCCAATTGGGAAAATGGGGAGTAGACTGGTGGGATTCAAACAAATAAGTTTAGTTTCACATACATGTTACTAAGGAGCCAAAAGTCCAAGGTTGGGATAGTATGCCAACCAACCAGTGGGGGTTCGGGAGACAAGCTAACATACAATGTTGCAAGAGCCAATCACTTGATGTTTTGTCCATCATAATCAGTACTGCATGCATGTAGAGGTATTCCAGGGCGTGCCCTACAGACAAAGGGTAGCCAATGAGGCACTTATACTTCTATATTTTAGAAGTAGATATGGTCCCTTAACCATTCCCTCCCTTCGAGAGGTTTTGAATTTTGCCACATAGAATGATTTTATAGATGATGCATATTGGGGGTAAAAGACCTCCATGTAATCAAACTTGGTTGTGAGTGTGCAAGCATCAGTCCGAAGTCTGCCAGATGATCCTGCATTAAACTGATAATAAAGTAGTATTACGCCATATTCTTGGAGTCGGTCCGGTTATTCGGTCTAAGATCTATTTTTGTAATTCCAACTATCACAAAAAACACTTTAATGCGCTAGAGCACATTTGGTAGCAGTGTGGATGATTACGGTCTAGTCAGCTTAGACCAGATCCAGAATCCCCCTCCTACCCCCCAGACAATTGGCTACTCCCGCAATTAGTCAGAGGACCATGAATTTCCTGTGGAGAGCGGCGTGCAGAGTCACGTGTGAAGACGATTTGGTCGGCAGGTCCCTCTTAAACAAAAGTCCAGTCCCCGCAGGCACCCTGTGGATGAAAGGCAAACTGGTTGATTGAGGGAGAGTCAATGGCGGAGGACTCAAACTGGGTCACAGATGTAAGTAGAACAAAGAAAATGACAAAATAAGAGGGACGGTTTGCGGTATAAATGAATAGGTGTAAAAAGTAGCGGGATTCTTTGGGGAGATTACAAAGAGAAAGATACCTCCATTCTTCATCCCAAAAGTGCAGAAGAGTTCACACTTTTTTTTATTTAAGATTCCTGAGGCAAGGTCCATAGAAGAGTGTGTATCAAACTCAAGAAAGGAGTGAAATAGAGACAGGCTACCTTTACTAAGATAGTAAAGAAAGGCACACGCAGTAAACATATTTTTCAAAGTGCACATGTGGGATTATAAAAGTGTTAATATACATTTTTGTTGTGCCTAGGCTAATGAATATAAAACCATGGTCAAAACCTTCACTCATTTTCTACTAGGAGATTGATGTCAATCAAGAAGGGAAACATCTAAGGAAAATAATATACAACTAAAGAATACATTTAACATAATAATACAAGAACGATATAAAAAAGATTAGTGGAAAGTATAAAAAAGGAGGAAACAAAATACCAATCCCAATCCCATGGATTTGGAAAATATATAAAGGAAGAAACATTTCTAAACACCAGAAAGACCTGCACTGGCTGTCCATAATGGACTGCATCAGTTTCAAAACGTGTACCATTTATCCATCGCTCCCACTCTCTCTCCCACTATACAGGATTCTCAAATCTAGCTGTGTTTAGGAGTGTACTCAATTACTCAGACGTAGGCCTCTCTCCCACTGTACAAGATTCATAAAAACTAGCTGTGTTTAGGAGTGTACTCTACTGTTCCAATTGACTCAAATCTAGCTGTGCTTGGACTGATGCTGGAATCGTATTGCTGGGTGTAGGCCTCTCTCCTGCGTTTGGGATCCCAAATTATAGTGAGAAACATTATTTATTCTCCCATTCAAATGGAGAAGTCATAACAGCAGTTATTACACAGAAGACGACAGTAGAACAAGGACATAAACCATTGGCATGTTATAGTGGGATTTTGGATCCAGTAATGAAGGGACACTATCCCTGTGAGCAATGTTTAGCTGCTGCTGCATTTGCAATTGTAAAGGCTTCAAGTACAACAATGGGGTGTTCAGTAACATTATTTGTAGAACATGCATGATTTGCAATTTTAGAGAAACCCAAAAGTACATGGACTACACAAAGAGCATTGGGGTACGAGGTGATCATTTCTAACCCTGCGGTTAAAATGGTTAGATGCAAGACAGTGAACCCAGCCACATTAATCGCAGACCCAGTAGGAGAGCACAACTATGTGCATGATTGTACAATGTATATTGAGAATTATAATATCTCCCAAGTGGCTATTTCCAGGGGGGGGATTGTCTTTATTGATGGTTCATCAGAAATCGACCAGGCAACTGGGGAAATGCATACTGGATCAGCTGTAGTAAAGCTAAATAGAGAAGGTGAATTTGAGGGTGTAACAAGTATGAGGTTGCTTTTACTCAGCACAGGCTGAAGAATTAGTAGCGCTCAAAGCACTGCAAAGCTTTGAGGATGAGGAAGTTACAGTGTACTCCACCTATGTGACGTCAACTGTGCACGCAGTGCTGTCATGCTGGAAAAGGAAGGGCTTCCTCCACGCAGACGGCACTCCGGTGCAACATGCAGCCCTTTTGGGTAGGCTTCTAGAAGCATTTCGACTTCCATTAACCCTAGCTATCGTAAAATGCTCAGTGCATTCTAAACAAGCAGATTTAATTTCCAGCAGAAACAAAGTCACAGAGGCTAAAAATACAGCCCATTATACATCCATATTCAGTTTAGAGAAAAAAGATGTAAACAAATGGCAGGATGATGCATGTTGGTAAATAGAGAGCAGGTGAGCAGTTCCTTCTGGGCTCCCTCGTTGAACTTTAAAGCATTTCTTGCTAGCACCATCTTCCCTCGCCGCATCGCAGCCTGCCTGCCTGCTGTGTGTGTGCTTCCTGTTTTCCCTTCCTTGAGACCTCCCTTCCCCTGTGATTGGGCAAACAGACCCTTTTACCAGCTACCGCTAGGGCTGCCCCTCAACCTGCTGCAGCCCCTGTGGTGAAGGGCCCTGAGGCTAAGGGCAGCTCCTCTGAAGCAGCTCCAGTGGGTGTCTGTCGGTGTCAGCAGGATATTAGCAGCTGTAAACCTGCTGCGACAAATCAGGAAAGTTGAATCTGGGCGTTCTGCATTGTTGGAACTGTGGTACTGTTACTGTGTCTCCTAAGGCTCTCTAGGTGCCCACCCTGTGGCAGTACCTTTGTACTGCCGAATGTACCCATCTGCTCCTTCCACACATTACCTTTGGTGACCCCCCCTTTCCCCTGCATATCCCATTAGGCTCTCTCCCACGGTCTAGGTCCCCAATCCTGCAAGGGGGCCGCGGTACTTTTGAGTCACTTACTTCTTCCTCCTCTACTCCTCCCTCACTACTGTTCTCTTAGACTGACCACTTTCATCTTTCCCCTCACCCCAACACTCTGTCCTCCAGGCAAAACCCACCCCAGCACTTCCACCTACCTTCTTGGCCATTCTGCCCATGAAGCATGTCAGTTGATGCCTTTTCCTCCACCTTCTCTGCGCCTCCTACTCCTGCAGCTGACTCTCACCCAGACACTGCCCTCTCTAATCTGCATCTTGCCATTTCCAACACTCTGGAAATCCTTTCCCCTGCCATGAGAATCCATCTGAAGCCTACCTCCAAGTGCAACTCTTGGTATGACTCTGACCCTGACGCCCTGAAAGGCAAGTGCATGGTGGCTAAGAAGAAGTGGAGGGCTTCAGGTGCATCCTTGAACAAACAAACCCGCTTCCTGCTCCAAAGGCAATACAGACTCTGTCCTGTCCAAGAACAGTCTCCACATCCAAGCCCACATCTCTCTGCAAAGAGCTGGCCAATCCTCCTGCAGTCTCCACCTCTCCTGTTCCCTCCCAGGCCCACTGTACAGCCCTGGCTTCTCACTTCTCTACTAAAACTCAGGACAGTCTGCCCTCGCTCTCCTCTTCCTCTCCTGCTACCCTAGCCCCCTGCTCCCCTCCAGCCACCTCTACTTCTCCTCCACCTTTCTCGCCTCTCTCTCTGATAACACCGACAACGTTTCTAGACAAGGCAGTCTATGGAAGTGTCGTCTAAATAGGTGCTCCCCTGCTCCTCCAAAACCATCAAGGACCACATTGCAGAAATCAACAAAGGCTGGAGCGAGGGTGTCAGTCACTCTTCGTCACTGGTGCTTTTCATCACTGGTGCTTTCCCCCACACCCCCTCTTCTCCTCAAGCACTCCCTTGTGCACCCCCTCCTTAAAAGGCCTTCTGCCGACTAACTGTCTGGCTATCGCCTGATGTCTAACACTCCTTTCCGGGTCAAACTTCTGGAAAGGTTGTCCGTCTCCCAGCTTACTCTCCACACTGAAACTGTTGGCTGTCTCCATGTCTACCAGTCTGGCCGGAGAGCAGTCGAAGGCACAGAAACTGCTCTCCTGAACACCCATGAAGATCTGCTCTCCATCTCAACTACAGCACCCCTTCTGTCCTCAGCCACCTAGAACTTTTCCCTCCTTTCAACATGGTCAAATCACACCATCCTGATCAAGCGTCTCCATGAGAACCTGGGCATCACAGATCAAGCCCTGGGGGTGGTTGATCTTTCCTCCTGGACCAACCCTCCCAGCTGCAATTTGGGTCCTCACTCCCTCTCCACCACCTCTCTCCTCCACATGTGGTGTTTCCCAAGGCTTCAAAATAGACAGTGGTGTCATCTTCAACTCCACTCTCTCATCACAGCACAGACCTTTCCAAGAAGGCCCACTAGCAGCTGCACCTCCTCAGAGGTACTCTTCCTTTTGTCACTTTCCCAGCAGCTCATTGTCTCCAGAGCCCTGGTTCTCTTTTTCTCAATCTGCCTTCCTGTACTCTCCACCCTCTGCAACTAATCCAGAACATGACTGCAAGACTTATCCTTGGCCTCAAGCCCCGGGACCATCTCTCTCCAGCCCTGAAATTTCTCTACTGGCTTGGAGTGGCCGCAGTGATCAAGTTGAAGGCCCTCTGCATCATCCACAAGGCTTTCTGGGGCTAGGGCCCGCACTACATCCAACTCTCTTCCTAAATACCTTCCTTCACGAGCCCTTCACTCTGCTGCCTCCAACTCTCAGGGTCAGACGCTTCTCCAGGCAGAGTGTAGGTAGGAGGCAGACCACTTTCCTCTGCAGGTGCCTCCCTCTGGAACAGCCTTCCTGCCCCTCTCAAACTTGATTATAGAACAAAGGGGTGCCTGATTACAGTCCCAGGTCCTTCAGGCGTTATAAAATAGTCAACAGAACAATTGGATCCATGGAACCAGGAATAGCCTCTCAACACATTTATTTACTTCATAAACGCCAATAAATGTTCAATTTTCAATTTATAAAAACTTTTATTTGCACATCATATTCATATAAAATACTAGAACATTTCCACAGACAAATATCTACAAGTTCCACTCATACTCAGTCACTCCTACCATTCACTCAATTTTTGCTTTTTCGTATCAAATTTTTGACATGTAAATATAAATGGCCTCATATATGAACGGCCTCCGACCCTAACTCAAGATTACACAAAAGTCCTCCAATTGATTATCACTTTTCTTTCCCTTTGCACTTCCGCAGCCCCCTTCACTTTGCGTTCTTGCACTGGCACGATCTGAATGACACATGGCCTAGTAAGATAGTTTGTCTTGTCTGCCCTCTGTACCCTCCCTTGTCTTCTCACACCTAGAAACACAGGCACACTATAAATGACTTTTCATAAAGGAGGGCTTTAACATGCTATCTATTGTCCAGTAAATACAAGGTCAAGCTCCACAAGAACAGGATGTATGGAGGAAACAGGGGTGTTCTGCCTCCAAATTACCTCAGGGGGACGGGAATAACGGATAGTACTGGAAAGCCAGTTATTCCTCCAACATGGAGAGGAGCAGCTTCACTGGCAAGCACATATGTTTAGCTGCAACAATTGCAGAAGAATGGTTCTCATCCAACATGTGGCACGGTTCATTGTGCGTCAGTTTACTGCAGGACACTTTGTGAACAGTAGGAGGAGTAATCTCTAGACCAAATGGCCCATTTACATACAGATTATGTAGACATGGTACAGACATGTAATGGCCATCAATATATGCTGGTCGCAGCGTGTCCTTTTTCTAGATGGATCAAGGCAAGTCCATTCACACACCCAGATGCCTTGTGCACTGCCAAGTTTCTGGTAGACTAAGTGTTCCCTGGGTGGGATACAAAGTTTTGCAGTATGACAATGTACCACACTTTGTAAATGAACTTTTTGAGGCATTAGTACTTTTGTTGTTAGGTATAAAAGCGCACATTTATGCCTGCTTCCCCACCCACAGTCCGACAGTATGTGAGAAACTAAACGGACTTAAGGAGAGAATAGCTGAATTAAGAACTTTGAAAAAAGGATTGGTTGCATGGTCTGCCCCTTGCTTTGTTTTCATTAAGAAACCAACCTGGCTCGGCTCGCCGGACCGATAGCACAGCGAGTAGAGCGCTCGCTTTGACATCTGTGCAGAGCCTGCCGACGCAGGTTTGAATGCCGACGGGGCCAAACTCAGCCTTTCATCCTTCCGAGGTCGATGAATGAGCACCACGCACTGTGGGTAATAATAAGCAGCGCTCAGATACCCGAGGGTTCGTAGCGCTAGATAAATGCTAAATTATTATTTGACTCCTCACAAGTTGGGGACTGGACGTTGTGAGGGAACCCCATTGACTGCTCCAAGTAGGGTAAGAATGGGTGCCGACAGTGTAGGAAGGGCATTAGATGACGAGATTCAGGATTATTTTGCAATTATTAAGTGTTTCTTTCATATCTCAACAGATCAAAAACCGGAGGGAGGGGTCAAAAAGAAGCAATACCAACAATCAATCTCAGGATTTGCTCGAACACCCAAAACTGTATCCCAGAGGCCAAGTGTTAGTACGAAAGTTCAAACTGACCTTGAGCACTCCTCGTTTTGAAGGTCCTTACGAAGTGGAGGAAGCTAACCCCACTGCCGTGAAATTGAAAGGACGGCGATTGTGGCTACATACACACACACCACATCAAACCATGCATACGTATAAAGACGAAACATCATTCCCTCCGGAAGACACCCCAAGAGAAGCAAGACAACTAGTTACGCATATGCTGACTCTCCAAATGGCTAGAATGAAGTGCACACAAGCACTATTGCCTATGATTTAATATTTTTTTAATCAACTAGGTCATTGGGTTCCAGATTTGACAAAGATAAAAATAGACTTGGAACACTCCCATTGGACAAACTTTAAATAACAATGAGGAACGAGTCCAGACCCAGAACAAAGGAGCATCAACTAGAAGTTATGATGCCTGCATTAACACTAGCGTATACATTATCTGTTTTATCTACGTGTAACAGGCTGATCCAGCTTTGGTTCGAAGATTAATCTATTACCTTTTTGGAGGACCCAAAAACTGCATTGTATGGAGAGTGGTACTCCAGTTTTTGATTTAAAAGCGATTAAAAAGGAGATAACAAATTTGCACATTAAAGTGAATATAACATGGACATTTTAGAGGCTCATTGCCATCCAAAGGGTCAATAGGTTTTCATGGAATACTAATGTTGAGTCTTACAGGTCTTGTCATTGTGGCAGTTGAAAAATCCGATTCCTGACCCTCATCTTCCAGGCTGTGTTTTTCTTGTAACACATTCTCTTTTATTGCTTCTGCCGTATCAGTGACATTACTGAGGAAGTGTTCTTTGGACTTTGGATACAGGAATGAACAGATGTCAACCAACAATCGTGTTTAAGGTGCCTCTTATCTACTGCTCAGGTCTGCTGCAATAGTTTTCAATTTCTCTCGATAGTGGACGATCAGTCGGACCAAAACCAGAATGTTATTCAATAGGTGATTCAATATTGGTCCGATTGCTGCTGATGCAGTGACATGTGTGCCCCAAGCAAGAGAATCTGTGAACATGTGGACTGACCCAAGTACTAATGAAATGCCCCCAAGGTTCAACATGTCATTTTGTTTTGGCATCAAATGCCAGCGACTTCTATCTGCAGTAAGAACTGCACACATCGCTTGCTGCTGCTCAATGAAGCGGTCTATCGTGGCATATGTTGAGCCCCACCTTGTGACTACATCATAAATCAGGGAATGTTTAGTTGTTTGTTTTAAGGTTAGCTCTCGCCTTTTCTTCCAGCTGCGGCTGAAAGACTCAACCAGCTGTCTGCAACTTTTCACTGCCGTGTCAACACACTGAATTTTTAAACACTTTTGAACTCCTAAATGTAAGTTGTGACCAAGCAGCTTAATCACTGTTCTTAAGTTCCTGTTGAAATGCTTTCTTCATGTTTGAGGCATTATCTGTGCCAATATAAAAGTCTATTCATGTCTAGCTGCCATTGTTGTACCATGCCTACAAATATTTCAGCTATGTGTTTTGTAGTACGATCTTCGGGCATATACAGTGGGCCTCATTACAACCCTGGCTTTGGACCATGGTGCTTTTAGCACCATGGTCCATGACGGATTCCGCCATGGTGGATGGCGGATTTACCGCCCCATTCCAAGGTTGGCGGGGCGGTAAATCCCATGGCCTCTTCCCCATTCCCATTTTTGGCCCATAGGGCTCAATGGGAATGGGGAAGGCGCTAATTACGGCACCGTAAATTACAGTGCCGTAATTAGCACCAAGGTCCCTTAGCGGGTTGGACTTAAACGCCTGCAAAAAGCAGGCGTTAAAGTGTGAATCTGGCGTTAAGGGTTTAACGGCGCCGCAACCTTTTACGGCGCCGTTAACCCCTTAACGCCAGGGTTGTAATGAGGCCCAGTGTCTCCAAGCAGTGAGACTGCATGACCCACTCTGGTGAGATGTGGTGGAGTGTCAGGCTAATGTATGGCTCCCCTCTGCCAGCATTGCTAGTCCAAAGATAGTAGTTGCTGCAAACCATCTGACTCTGCCAACAGCTTCCTGCACTTCATTTCTCAAAGCTGAATACAATTTGGCAGTTCGTATTTAAGATTCAGCCGGTTTACTAAATGCTTGAAACCTGGTCTTTCTACTATGTAATAGGGAACCATATCTTTCACAATGAAGAAAACAGCAGCATTCATTTGTTGTGCAGATTTAGTTAGAGGTAGGGTCATATTTCTTTTGCTTCTCAAACATTTTCCATAGTATATGGAGTGAGGTTTTCTGGGGATTAGTGGCATCACCGCAAATGCAAAGAAAATGAACTCAAAGGTAAACTAAGCTAGGTAAGTTAAAATCATCTACAAGTGGACAGCCCCACACACCAGTACCAAGGTAGCAGCACCTCGCCAGTCCAAGCTGGGCCTGTGTGCTGCTGTGTGTGGTGCAGTGCACTGCACAAAATGCACATTTTACACTCCTAATCATGATAATTTTATTTGGTGATGAATGTTTAGTTTAAAACTAAAAATATCTTTGTACTGGATGCTTCTGTGGAATCTGCTGTAGTAGTGAAAGTGGCAGGAGGAGCAAGTAGTTTCCTTTTGATGGACGGCTGTGTTTCTAGAAAAAGGGCTGGATGATGCTCTCAAAGATGTGTAAACATATTAGATGTGTTTCCGTCCTTAGCAGAAATTGTTTTGGTACCAGCACAGCAAGTGGGAAAGCCATCTTTTATTCCTCCTCTCCTCTGATTTTAGCATAGCCAAAGTAGTTCTGCACTGCTGAAGTTCTAAGTTTCATGGGAGGGTACAGCAGCATTTCCTCACGTGATGGGCCGGTGGTGGCAAGGTGGACATCTACCTCTTCCATCATTGTTGGATTTGGTTGCTTTTTTAAGATGGATAGTGGCATAGTAGTCCTGCACCAAAACTTACCTTCCAGCTACAATGTTAAATCATGCCGGTTGGTAAGCCTGCAAGGGTCTTGGACCCTAGCAGAAGTCAACACAGGGCAACAGACCCAATCACGGAGCGTGGTTGGGGAAGGAGGCGGTCGACTGAAGGCAGGCGTGGACTGGACCAAAAGAGGCCCTGGAAATAATTTTCAAAGTGTCCCCATATTACACATTTTCAACCAGCCCAACCCTTTTCCCATGAGAAAATGCA
This sequence comes from Ambystoma mexicanum, assembly GCF_040938575.1. Taxonomy (NCBI): domain Eukaryota; kingdom Metazoa; phylum Chordata; class Amphibia; order Caudata; family Ambystomatidae; genus Ambystoma; species Ambystoma mexicanum. The sequence continues at coordinate 677,828,308 of NC_090925.1, forward strand.
GAAATAAAATAGGTTATCACACAAGAGGCCCAGTGTGCAGAGGCCTACCAGGAAAATCTCCAGAGATCTCTATAGGCCAGTCCACCCCTGAAGGTACTGGGAAGGAACTGGGGCTAGGAGTGGGAGTGAGTCTGCAAGCCTTAGAAGCGTGTTTGCAACAACAGAAACTAAATTTAGCTGACTTGTCTGGCATATAGCGGCAAGGCATTACAATCAATAGGCCCACAAGGCCCTCCTCCCACTAGTAGTAGTCTGCTAATCTCTTCCTCTCAGCCCACATCTTACCTCAATGGTAACATGAGATGCGGAAGGCGTTCTGCTTTTCTCCAGGCTCTTAGCCAATGCACTCTCCCCTCTGATGTACTACAAGAGGAAAATTACTTTTTTTCACCAAGGCTAGAAAAGAATAGGCAGAATACATTTTAGACCTTGCCCAATGAGTCTGTCCTGGTCCTTATAACCCAACCCTCCCCTCGCACTTCAAACATGTTCCCACTCACTGCAATCTTAGGTCATCCCTAGTCTAAAAATAAAAGTGACACGACTTGTCAATCTTTAAAGGGCTCAAACCTACATCACCGTGCCACTGCAGTAGCGAGTCAAAAAAATAAAAATAAAGCTTCAGCTCAGGATAATAATAATAAGAGCAGCATCCAACTACAAAGTGGGTACTGATGCAAGGGCGAATGTGTGTGCGACAGTGGGTCAGGAACTACGACACTATTGCCCCTAACTTTGCAATTGCTTCTGCATCACACAGCACTCCCACACATATTCTTGGCCAGTCACACAAGCACTACAGGGCCAGGGCCTATGGCTGTAATCTCTTGTAAAATAGCAGACCAAGTCTTGTCTTCAGCATCCAGTACGTAGTTATCATTTTAGGAACATTATTTTACATTCCATTTGTCAATCAGAAAAGAACCCAATATTTGACATTGCCAGTGGCAGCGGACTCCTTGTTTCTTTGGAGTGGTGGTACAATGAGCGTAGCATGGGGAGCCTGAAGGAGCCAACCAAGGCTTGGTCAGTGGGATCTCCCCCGGGAGAACACTGATTAAATTGTGCATTTTTCAGCAAAATGTCTGTCAATTACAAAAAAAGCCACACATCAGTTTTGTAAGGCAAGACATGAAAAACTACATTAAGTGAGTGACAGGGTACAGGAGCATTTTTAGGATGCCTTTGCCAACTTTATGCCTTTATTCTGCAAAAACATTCATGCCAATGCTGCCCATATACCAAATACATGCCAGTATTCTTACGTAAGAAACAGTCATATTTGCTATGCCCATAACGGAACACAGCCACACTGCCACTGCAAGCATGTCATTACCGCTATGTAAAGGCAAGCTTTTGCACAGGCTGGGGTCAGAATTAGGACCAACTCAGAAATATGAAGGCAAATTAAAATTACAAATGGATATCAATCAAATGAAGTGACAAAACTGTTACCGTACCTCCGGCTCCTTACATAAAAGCACAGGAAGTGGGATGCATTCTTCGGTAATCGGTTCCAAATACTATAACACACTTGAAATTGAAATCCAAAACTGCATCCTGTACAAGCGATATAGGTTCCGTGCACTAGTAGCATTTCAGACTGTGTCCCATCACACTATTGGATAGCTCTCTGGCGCACAGATGGGCACGTAAGCAGATCATTGAGTGGGCGGGGAGGGGCATCGAGGTATGGCATGCTGGCTCCACAGTGCAAGTGTGGGCAGCTCTGTCACCAGGTCAAGCCTCCAGCTCTCTCGGGGGCCCTGTGACCGACTCAGTCAGACTCACCACAGTCACAAAACAGGTGCCTGCAAAACTGCAAACCAACCAGCACCCTTAGCCCTTCAAATCTCGGACGTTCAAAGGCAGGTGCATGATCACCCATTAAACACATCACGCCTGCTACTACCAGGAACTTTCCACCCATTTCGTTAAGTGTGCATATAGGTGCAGAGGGTAACACTCAAAATATAGTGTGGGCTAGTGAGCAGACAGCCCCGCCCCTCCCATATGTAGACAAATGGAATGTACTCCCTTCGTAATTGCAAAAGGAATTCCCAGCTCCCTCCCCCACATATCAGCAGTAATGTGCATGCAGAGGTGGTCTGGCCTACTGAAATAACAGAGGACCAATTGAGAGGCCAACCAGTCACTCACCAGACCCTGACCCAGTCCACCCCCCTGGACCTGCCTCTGCCCCTCCGCATCAACCAACTACTGATATACAGCCACCATAGTATTAACTTGCCATAACATAGGCCAGTCCGCCCCAGTGTTTACCCTCTCTGCACGACCCACAGACCACATGACAAAAAGTGCACCCACCCCACAGGCATGCATCACACGGCACCGGTATATTAGCACAGTGGGGGCTCCACCCCTGCACAAAAGTAAATCTTTTGCAAAAGCATTGCACAGGCATTCCGCTACCCCAAGCATTTCTCTTGGAAACGGCAGAGTCTCGAGCTGGTGTACGTCCTTGGTGGTGTAAGTATAGGATTTTAAACGGTTGTTCACACCCCTGACCTTGTCATCAATAATTGGCTTCTACTTGTCTATGAAAATATTCTAGTAGCATGACCAGTTCAATCACCCATCAGGCCTTGGTCATCAAGTGTAAGCACTCCCCTCTATTTACTTTGTTTACAATCCTGTAAACACACCCACATAACTATAATAGCACACTAATAGTTGCAAGTACTCTTGACTGTTTACATATGCATCAATGACAGTTTCGTGCTGCTTTTATGTGTGTAAATACTGAACTCGGAGCTTCCAGAGAAGCAGCATGTGTTGTGTTTTTATTTTTTTGAAGGGTCACTAATCCGGTCACATCATGTCTATGCCTCAACGGGGTACTTGTGTGTGCAGTCAGCAGACTAGCAGAGACACTGGTGAGAATGTGAGGGCTCTAACCTGTAAAGCGCCAAAGCATGCCAGCGTCTCTTCGCCTTCAGAAAAACCTGCTGGTCCCATCTAAAAGATTGAAGAACTACAGTAAGTGGTTGAGAATCAAGACCATGCTGCTAACTCCTGGTCTGTGTGCTCACTACTGCTTAGAACTCCCCAGCTCTGTCACATGGACACACAGCACACCACATAGAAACAATAACACATTTAAGTTACACTAACCCCAACCCACAGGGTGAAGGCGCTAGATTTCAACAGGGGGCTAGGGGGGGGTAGAGCGGGACAGAATGGACACATGGAAAGAAGGCCATGAGACAGAAAGGGAGGGAAGAAGAAAGAAAAAAAAAAGAGGATAGTGGCCCTGGTGTGGGGGCTGCTCACTCACCTTATATTTAAAATCCTTGGCACAGGCACATGCAAGTGTGACAGGAGGCAGGGTTTTATAAGGAGCCCAAGGAGCGCTGCTCATACTGTCTCTGACAGTGAGGCGACATGTGCATCGGATTTCTGGAATGTTGCAGCCTGGGACCGAGGACACTCCACCTCCTCCAGCCCGAGCCAGGCTCCCTGAAGCAGCCCAGCCAGGCTCCCTGAAGCAGTCCAACTCCACCTCCTCCACAACCAGGCACCAGGCTCGCTTGAAGCCAGTCCAGCCTGCAATTTCCAATTGGATTCATTGAAGTGCATTGCACAGTGCACACAGTACACATGCACACAAAAAAAAAATGTCAACCAGTGTACCGTTACGAACGTAACGGTTATTTAAGGGAAATGAACAGTGTTTACACCGGTATACCGTTACAACCCTAGTACCAACAAATGCAAAAGGTGCGAAGGAGAACATCAGATGAAAGTTATGTGGTTCCCTTATACCTTAGGAACATCTAAAATATTCATAGCTATGGAAGTTTCAGTGAAAAAGGCACATTGCCCGACGCATCCGTTACCAGTATGTATTACAATTGTAGGCTTTGCAAGTGTTTAACATACATTCCCCAACAGTTAACTGCAAACATGTTTTAGAAAAAGCCTTAGCCTGCAAGAACACAGAATGTCCTTGCTAGATCACAGCTGTTGAGCCCGCGTCAAGTGCACGTACAAAGAAGTGTTCAATTAGCCACGAGAAGCTGTAGGAGGAAATGGGAGACTCAGGCTGCAGTTCAATGTTAGCACTAAGTCAATGGCTGTTATAATGTAATCTATGATGTAAACTGTACATATAGTCCCTTTATGAATGGGAGAGACAGAAAGGGCTCAGATGCTGTCTTTACACCACACTGAGTAAAACTCCAGCTGTTAATATAAACCACTCTGAGCATGGCGTCAGGCAAAGGCAGGATTGAGGGGGTGCAGGGAGGGGGAGCCTACTGCTGTTATGAACAACCATCTTTCCTAGCAGCCACTTTTTCCCTTCACCAGCTGACTTGTCCGACACGTAGATCTCTGCAACGGAGGATCCCCAGTTTGTATGAAAAGAGTATTTACAGTCCTGGTGAAGCACTGGAACAGAAGAATGCAAAAAAAGGGGCAAGACTGTTCCACAATAACATTGTATGATCCGATATAACAATGACATGCATTTCCTATAGGGAACATACTGTTAAATGAACTGTAGAGAAATAGACTTCGCTATGTAGTGATTTGTTCCCTGTGAAAGCATCTTGTTAAAGAGACATAGGGAAACACAGTTGAATATGTAATGTTTCCATGGGAAGCATACTGGTAATGAATTGTAAGAGAAATACACTTGATGTATAAAAAGTTAGAAACCATGGCATGGATGAATCATGAAAGAGCTTGCAGATCGCATTTGTGGACACACAGCAATGCAATTTGGTAATCACAAAAGTAAAAGAAAAGAAATGGGATTAAGATGTTTTATGAGGCAACAGGAGTTAGAAAAACATGTGTCTACCCCACTGGAAGGAACGCCAGGCTAGGAATTCATGATTAACCCTTTAAGTGCCATGGACGAGGTATCTCGTCCTTGGAAGTGCATACGCAGTGCCAAGGACGAGATAGCTCGTCCTTTTCGGCACCTTGTTTTGAGCGATCCATGCAAAGCAGGGATCACTCAAAACTGTAATCCAACCCCCGGGCTATGTGAGGGGGAGGTGCCCCCTTACTGCCAGGGGGCTAGATTACCTTCGATTTCACGTCGGCGTGCATAAAGCACGTCGGCGTGAAACTGAAAGTAAATTCACTGCAGCAACCATTTTCGGCTGCTGCGGTGAAGAGAGAAGGGAAGAGCCCTTCTTGCTCCACCTCGATCTTCGGCTGTATTTCAAGCCGGAGATCGAGGCGGGTATCGTTGGAAAGGGGAGATTCTCCCCTTTGCAACGATACCCATTGTGTGGCATTGCTGCCCGCGGATCGGGCGCAGGGCGCGCGATCCGTGGGCAGCAATGTCACCGGATCAATAGAGATCCGTTTGTGACGTGGGGGGGCTGCTTAGTAAGCGACCCCCTTGCCCCCGTGGCCCCAAAGCTTTGGGGCCACAGCGCTAGAGACCCCTGGGGGCAGATAATCACTGCCCCCAGGGGTGAAAAAGAACAAAAAAGGAAGAAAAAAAAAGCGAGGGAGGTGGAGATGGGAGGGGGTTTGAGGCCCTCGGGCTCACTAGGCCACCAGGGATATTGGAAAAAGTGGTGTCCCTGGAAAGGGGAGGTTCTCCCCTTTCCAAGGACACCGCTTATATGACGCATTGCTGGTCACGGATCAGCGCAGAGCGCTCGATCCGTGACCAGCAACCACTGGACCACCATGGAAATGTTTGTGACATGGGGGCAGGGGGACTGCTTCAAGTAAGCAGCCCTCTCCCCCCCCCAATCCCCCAAAGCATATGTGCACAACCCTGGGGGCAGATGGCTGATCATCTGCCCCTAGGGAAGGGGGGGCAAAAAAAAAATAAAAAAATAGAACGGGGATGGGGGTGGGAGGCCTGGGATTTTTTTGCCCCCAAGAAATGGTGGTGGCCCTCCCCCTCCCACACCAAGTGGAAAGGGGGGGGGCACCCCTTGTAGCCCTCCCTGGGGGCAGATTTATGGCCCCAGGCAGGAGTACATGAGGAGGCCCCCCATCCAATTGGGGGGAGGGCTACCAGGAATTAGTGTGCAGGCCCCCCAAAGGATGGGGCCTGCAGGTTAGCCCCCCCCCGGGGGCAGATGGCTGATCATCTGCCCCAGGGAAGGGGGCAAAACCAAAAAAATATATATATTAACATTTCAAAAGGGAATTTTGTGTGGGATTGGGGGGGGGGGACTCGCGACCAGGGATAGATTTTACAGAAATGGGGGGTGGCCCTCTCCCCCTCACCCCAAGGGGGAATGGGGGCACCCCTTGTAGCCCTCCCTGGGGGCAGATATCTGCTCCTAAGAAGGGGCATCTGCCCCCAGGGAGGACTGAATGAGATGCCCACCCTGCATTTGGTGTGGGGGGGTAGAGGGTCACCCCCCATTACATTAGAAAATTACTGGTGTGCCAATCTGGTGCCAGGGGGCCCAAACCTTACTGCCCCACCCACTGGGGGGCCTGTCTGACCATTTTTGGGGGCCCTCTCCCCCCCCACCCCAAATGAAGGGCGGGTGTACCTCACGCAGCTGTTTGGAGGAGGCCCAGGGAGGCATGCATGAGGTGCCCCGCCACCCATTTGGGGTGAGGGGGGAGAGGGCCTCCAAAAATGGTGGGGCAGGCCCCCTGGTGGGTGGGGCAGTAAGATTTGGGCACACCGGAGCCTGATTACTAACTAGGGTGGTGGTGGTTGTTGTGTGTGACCTTGGCTCTCTCTCTGCCTTGGTAGTTGAGTGGCCCCAAGTTCACCAGTGGTCCAGGAGCTGCGCCCCCAAGTTCTCACAATCAAAGTGTCCAAAGTTGCATCCTTTTGTGATGAACGGCGCACATTCTGTCAGGGTACATATATTCAGAGAGGGTACAAAGCACCCGTGCTGCACAGTTCATATCCTCTGTCAAGGCTAGTCACCCTGCCAAAGTGTAACGGTGTTGCATGTGCAAGTCACCCTACCACCGTGCAGTGCACTTTCCCCTGAAATGCAAGTGCCAATTACGTATTGACCTACTGTAATTTCACATGAGAGGAGCATGCCCGAATGGGTGAAGTGTGTCATCTGGGATTGTTACAAGAGCCATGTATTGATGCAATCATTCTATTTGGTAAACTGTAGGTCTGGCCATATTCATGGGGGTTTACTTGTTTCCATTTCCTAGTGACGATGAGGGTTGTGTAGATAATTAGCTACTCTTTCACCCAAAGGGCTGCACGCTTTTCCGAGGGCCAACCACATCTGGCTCTCAAAGGGATGCCCTCCTGGTGCATTGGTTTGGGGTCAGGGGGGAAGCGCTTTCACCAGCTCAGAGGAGCAGTCAGCAATGTCCAGGAAAAAGGAGATGCAACCCCCCCACCCTACAGTGGTGCACCTGGGAGGAAATGATTTAGCGTCTGATGGTTTGGTGCCAGATTTCCAGGATGTTTTTTTTTTTTTTTTTGCTGGGGGATGCCATATGCCCACTGGTCTTATTTCTATTTCCAATCCGTGTGCAGTCTAGCATTCCGTGGTGGTAGATGACTGAGAAGTGTCATGTATCTGGTTGAAGGAATTGAAAAATGTACATATAGTCGCCAGACAGTTTGGATGTGTTATTGGTAGGCAAAGCACTGAATGTAATTCTTATGTTTCCTTTGCAGTTGCGGCTACTGAAAAGCTTTTGCTGACTTATGCAAGTACAACATATATTACTTGGTAATGTGGGGGTGGAGGGTTACTGGGGTGGAAGGAATTGTGGCTGCATTGTTAGTGATATGGGTGGGAAAGGGTAGTGGGGAGGTTCACAGGCCAGTGATGTTTGTGTCTTGCTTTGAGGAAGGTGGCTGCTTTGCAGAAGGAAAGGTTTGGCCGACATAAGTAGCAGCACATTTTTTTTCCAGTAGATATGCAGATGGTCATTTTTTATTAGCATGCTATGCACACTTGGTACAGAGCTCATTCATTTTACTGCAACGTTCACCATTTCTGTGGTCCAATTCCAGCAGTGGGCCCATCCTTTTGCAGGGGGAAAAGCTGTAACACAGGGTAGCTAGAGGGGCAGGACATTGGGGAGGTGGGGGGATCTCATTGGCCTTGGGTGTCCGTCTCCCAGGTGGATATTTTGTCCCCCAAATTCAGCATTGGGTGCAGGGTGCCTTGGCATGGTCCCCATCCTTTCCTGGAAGGGAAAGCTGTAGTGCGGACCAGGAAGCGATGTAGGGTGGTGGTGGTTGATGTGTGTGACCTTGGCCCCCAAGTCGAGGGCCCCCAAGTTCACCAGTGACCCTGGAGCTGTGGCCGAAACACTCACAATGAAAGTGTCTGAAGGTGCATCCATTTATGGTAATTGTGGCACGTTCTGTCAGGGTACCTATATTCAGAGAGCGTACAAAACACACTTCCTGTGGACATATCCTCTGGCAGACTAGTCACCCTGCCAAAGTATAGTGCTGTAGCATGTGCAAGTCACCTTAACACCGTTCAGTGCAGTTGGTGGACCACAGGAGTAGAAAGCTTCACTGCTTACAAAACTGTGTTATTGGCACAAGGTGACATACTATCTTCTTCACCTCTTTCCCCTGAAAATAATGTGGCAATTATGTGTCGACTTACTGTTATCTCAAATGAGAGGTGTGTTCCGAGTGGGTGAAGTATGTGTCTGGGATTGTTACAAGAGCCATGTGTTGGAGCAATCGTTGTTTTATTTGGTAAACTTTATGTGTAGCCATAATCATGGGGGTTTTCCTGTTTCCATTTCCTAGTGAGGATGAGGGTTGTGTGGATTTTCGGCCACTCGTATATCCAAAGGGCTGCACGACTTTTCCGAGAGCCACCTACATCTGGGTCTGGAAGGGATGGCCTTGCAGTGCATTGGTTTGGGGTCGGCGGGGATGTGCCTTCACCAGCTCAGAGAAGCCATCATCAAGGCCCAAGCAAAAGGAGAGCCCCCCCCCCCCCTGACCTTATAGTGGTGCACCTGGGAGGAAATGATTTTGCATTTGTGGGAAAGAAGGGGGTACGGGAGCTGCTCATGGCAGACCTTGAATGGATTGCACAGAGGTTTCCAAACTCTGTGGTGGCCTGGTCCCAGATGATTCCCAGGATGGATTGGAGAACTCAAGGGAATACAAGGGCCATCAACCGCTCGGTGTGGAAACTGAATGGCGAGTTCACTAGACTGACAGAGGGCAACAACAGAATACGGAACATTCACCATGGCATTATCAAAGGTGCTGTGAGGTTTCACAGAGATGGGGAGCACCTTTCCAAATCAGGCATGGAGCTGTTCATTGGAGACATAATGGATTTTGCCCATATGCTATTCTACGGGGGAGGGAGGGTGCCCAGTAACTGATGGACGTACTGGAATATGTGAAATGTGAATAAAATGGTAGCAAGTATGTTGGCAGTGAGACTCCGACTTCCTAGCAATTGTCTGCGTTCATGGTATGACAATGCATTCAGTATGTCTGTGCGGCTTATTTCTTAGCTACCCATCACCACTTGCATCAGCCTAAATCAATTTGCTTGGCCTTGCATTAATTTCGTCCTAGTGACCTTTTCCCTTACAACAGACACCCCTATGTGAGTGAGCAGGTGTTTTTGTCAAAAGTGTGCCAGCAGTTGCCTGGAAGGGCCTGCCGTGTACTTTTGTTATCTTCCCCGTCTGCTTCTTCATTGCCTATGGCTTTTCAACTCACCCAATCACTAATACATTGCATGGTTGCTTCTCACCTCGATTTCCCATCCACCAACATCCCATGGAGGAGGGCATGGTGCAAAGCATGTTGGCTGTTTCTGAATTGGTAGTGTGGCTGAAATCCTTGTCCCCACACTTGTATTTGTGTGAAGTTTAGCGGAAGAGGACATCATCCTTAGCTTTTTTTGTTGCCTTTCTTTTAGGTGCAGGTGTGTTGTAGCCGTCTACCCACTTGTAGGAAAGCATTCAGCTGATCCTTAGCATTTCACGTGTTTGCAAAGTAGTGCTCTGTTTATTGTACCGTGCAGGGAGTACATCATATTGCAGAGGGCTGCTACAGTTTGTGAGCAAAGTCTGGACATTTTGGTGTACTTGGGTGGATTAGGTTTGTGGCACTGAATACCACTTACTCTGCTACGTTCCATACTTTGAGAAGCACACATACTTATTGTTTCAGTCTTCATCTGTTCTTTGGGCAGTGAAGGGTTCCATAGCGAAGGCACTCATGGCTTCTCGGCGATCAATGTCTGGTGCGGAGGCATTTGCTGCAGTGATGGAGTCTGGCTCAGAGCAAGGCACAGGGGTGGACATGCAATCAGAAACAGATAGTGCTTCTGAGGGGCAGGAGGGAAGTCAGTTGGCCATTGACGAAAGTCCCTCCTCCAACTCATCATCATCTGATGACGAAGAGGAAGGAAGAGTGCATCCACCTTTTCGCACTCTTCCCACATGGAGGGGACCTGTATGGGGTAGGGGACGTGCAAGACGGCCACGCAATGTGGCAGTTCCTGACATGGCTGAAGAGTCGCTCTGGGTGCCTCCAGCAATGGCTCAGCCTGTTGTGTCCCCTTTCACTGGCATATCAGGGTGCACAGTGAATACAGATGGGTTTCAGCCTATTGATTTTTTCAACCTTTTTGTTGATGATGGATTCATTGCAGATGTGGTTCAGCAAACCAATTTATACGCTGCACAGTTCATGAGGTCAAGGGGTGCCACTCTGAAACCCCACTCCAGAGAACAAGCATGGGTTCCCACAACCGATGTTGAAATGAGACCGTTTTGGGGTCTCATTCTGCTCACGGGAATTGGACACAAGCCATCTGTCGAGATATACTGGTCTACTGTAGCACCACTTTATTGCCTGTTTTTTGCAGCTACAATGAGCAGAAATCGCTTTCAAGCACTGCACCGTATGTTGCACTTCAATGTGAACTCAGCAGCATTACCCAGAACGGACCCAAACTTGATAGGCTCTTCAAACTGAAGCCATTTCTGGACCACTTCACTCACAGATTTGCAGAGGTGTATGTTCCTAGCCAGAACATATCCATTGATGAATCGTTGGTGTTGTTCAAAGGTCGCCTATTGTTCAGGCAATACATTCCTAACAAGAGATTACAATATGGGATTAACATGTACATGTGTGAAAGTACCACTAGGTATGTCTGCAGCATGAGAGTCTACACCGGTAAAGACTCTACCCTAAACCCTCCGGGCTGCCCAGCTCATTTAGGGACAAGTGAGAAGATAGTTTGGGATCTTCTCACACCATAGCTCCACAAGGGAAACCATTTGTATGTAGACAATTTCTACACAGGAATTCCACTGTTCAAGGAATTGTTCAATGTGGGCACACTGGCATGCGGTACAATCAGCAGTAACCACAAAGGCTTCCCCAGACAACTTGTGTGTAAGAAGTTGGCCAAGGGACAATGTATGGCATTGTGGCGGGATGAATTGTTGGCAGTGAAATTCTGCGACAAAAAGGGACGTGTACATGCTAAGTACTATTCATGATGAAAGTACTTCAGCAGTCCCTCTGCGCGGGCAGACTCGGCAAGTGTGGAAGCCCAACTGCATTCTGGAGTACAACAAGTACATGGGTAGAGTAGACAAAAATGACCAGGTGCTTGAGTCATACCATGCTGAACACAAGTCGCGTTTCTGGTACAAAAAGTTAGCCACACACATTGTGCATACGGCAACGTACAATGCTTATGTGGTGTACCGTGCAGCTACTCCACAAAACAACCTCTCCTTTATGGACTTTGAATTAGCAATTGTTCAATCTCTGGCTAATGTTCATGTACAAATTCCCTCCTTTCCAGAGGTGGAAGATGTGGCCAGATTGCAAGAGTGACACTTTGTTGATTATGTTCCTCCCACTGCCACGAAGGCACAACCTTACCGAAAATGTAAGGTGTGTACAAAACAAGGAAAGAGGAAGGATACTCGGGTGTACTGTCCCCAATGCCCTTCCCAGCCTGCCCTCTGCTTTCAGCCTGGTTTCCTTTTGTATCATACAAAGGAAAAATATTGGAAGATCGACCGATTTCTGAAAATGCCCATCATTCCTTGAAAGGGACCCTTAGCCGCTGAAATCGTGCATGTCTTATAAAGGAATGGCACTCTTGCACCCTGCCCTGGAGGTGTACCTTCAATGAAAATGCAACAGGATGTCAACTCAGTTCACTTGATTTAGCGTGCCTTCACGAGCATTGCTAGTCCTGCTTTCTCCACTGAGGCCTGCCTTGGAAAGGCAACCACAGCGTAGCTTTCCCTCGAGGCCCGCCTACGAAATATACATACTTCTAGATCCCTCAGCTCAAGGCGTGACTTGCAAAGGAACGCTAATCAGGCTCCTTCCATTGGAGGCGTGCCTGCGAAATAGTAATCATTGCGGATCCCTTTACTCAAGTCGTGCCATGCGGGTCATTCCCCTTTGGTGTGCTTTGGCAAGCAATGCTAGTCCTGCTCCCTCCACTTGAGGCCTTCCTGGGAAAGAGACATCACCCCCGGCACCTTTCAATTCAGGTCTGGCTCATAAGGAAAAGGCAGTCTAGCTCCCTGTGCGTGTGGTGTGCCTTGCAAAGTAATGCAATTTAGGCTCCTTCCACTTTAGGCGCACCTTGGAAAGGAATGCCACTCCACCGCCTCTAGTTGAGGCGGGCCATGGAGAAGAAGGGTGGAGCACTCTGGGTCACTCCCCTTTGGGGTGTCTTGGCAAGGCACACTAGTGCAGCTTGCTCCTGTTCGGGATTGCCCCAGAAAAAAAACATCTGGAAAGCCCCATCCGCTTCCGGCGTACTTTGGGAAGGAACCGAAATCTGCCTCCTTCCACCTAAGGTTTGGCATGCAAAGAAACGCCAGTCCCGCTCCCTCTACTCAAGGGGTGCATTGTGGAAGACCATAACACCATTCAGGTTCCCTCCACTCAAGGGGTGTCTTTTCAAAATAATACACGCCACTTTGGCTTCCTCCCTTGAGGTCTGAGTGTCATTAAAGTGGTACTTGGACACCAACTATATGGCAGCAGTGTCTTGCGTACCACGTAACATTCTGCCTTGTTTATTGTTTTACTGCAAGTAATGTTATGTGCGGTGTAAGTGACACGTCTTCTGTAGGAATTAATTGGATATGATTGGTGTGTGTATTCAAAAAACATGCAGATACAATTTCTGTGAATGCACTTTTCCAGCACTGCAGAAATAATTGTCATGTTGCAGGGTGTGTGTTTTGTGTGGGTACGGTTGAACATATGAATGTTTGCCCGGAGTTGCTATGGGCATACTCGAAGTTGGTGTGGAAGATAGCGCCTGTAGGGAAGGGTAGCCAAGTAAGCCAGTATGCACTTGCTATCAGTGTCCACATATGAATGCAGGCACATAAAGCTTGAATGCAGACACAGTTGCTATACAATTGCTGCCAAATGATAGTTAAAATATTGCTAGAGACACAGTTACATTGTAAGGACATGTCCAAGTGTGTATATATGCTCATGTGCAGATACACTTGCTCTGGTGCTAGTGATTTGGTACAAGTGCAACTGCTGAAACGGATGCCAACTGACTGCAGACACGAAAGGGATACGAATGGCCAGTGATCCAGTGGGTGCCTTGTCGTGGCATCACTTCTCACAAGGACGATCCTTCTTGTGCTACACAAGGAGGTTTCTCCTCATACTAAATCCCACCGTGCGTGTCCAACTGCATTGTGACTGGTATGTATGGGAAGTGTGAGGAAAGGTGCATGTGAAATGGCTTACTACCAGTACTTTACTGTTTCCTGAGCGCACCACAGAGAAGTTACTATACAAATGATGTACCCATTGTCATTGGGACACGTATGGGGACGCGGGAAGGTAGGCCATGTGTTGTTGGCGGTGTGTTTCGGTGGGTGGCTAGAGCGAAATGTCTGAGAATTGTCTTCATTTCCAGCCAATTTCAGAGACATTTCCCTGTGTCCACTCACCGAAACAGGTTGCCAACAACAGATATCATACCTTCTCGCGTTCCCACAGGTGTCAGTACCTCACATGTGTGGGTGCACCTACCGGGGGGGGGGGGGGGGGGGGGGGGGAGGGGTTCAAAAGGAAAAGGATAACCCACTGGTAACCCCAAGCCTTTCGGCACATCCCATTTTGTTCATGTGGGTAACCTACAGATTTGCGCCTAGGGTGTCGAAGCCAGCAAGGAAAACAGGGAACCCTATGCATTTCCCAAAAGAGGACACCCGTGGGAATCCACAGAGGTCTGCCTTGCGCAAATTGCCCCAGTTTTTATTAGCCACAATCCCCGACAAAGTGTGATATTTGGTGGGGAAAAAACACAATGTTCACTTTGTATGGGGTTCTGGGTAATAAATTCTGGACCGCTTCGCAAAAATCATTCCTATGCGGATTCCCACGGGTGTCCTCTTTTTGGAAATGCATGGGGTTCCCCGTTTTCCTTGGTAGCTTGGACACCCGAGGCCCATATCTGTATGGGGTGCGGAGAAAGTGTGAAATTCAGGTGTGAAAACAGACTTGGGGTTACCTGTGTTTTAGGCTTTCCCCTTGGCGCCCAGGTAGGTGCACCCACACGTGAAGTACCGTTTTCATCGGGACACCTGTGGGAACATGGGACAGTAGGCCATGTGTTGGCAGCGTGTTTTGATGGGTGAGCCGAGTGAAATGTGCAGAAAATGTGTTTTTTCCCCACATTTCAGACTTTGCAGGGGTGCCTGGGTAATAAATTATGGGCCGATGTGCGCAAATCATACCTCTGCGGATTCCCACGGATGTCCTCTTTTCGGAAATGCATGGGGTTCCCTGTTTTCCTTGGTGGATCGGACACCCAAGGCCCATGTCTGTATGTTGAGCTTGTCTGGAGAAAGTGTCAAATTCAGGTGTGAAAACAGACTTGGGTTACCTGTGTTTTAATTGAAAAACAAAATTGAGGTGTGCCGGTGTGGTGAGGCGCTGGGTTAGAACTAAATTTGAAAAGACAAACTGAAGTCAATGCGACCCTTACAAACCAAATAAGATTGGGTTGCTGCACGAAAACTGCTAATACATGCAAAAACTTGAGAAATGTCACCTCTAAATGATTGCGCAGCCCTAAGCGAATGGTAAATATCCTATTCAAATTGAATGTGTAACTGGACAACAAATACAGTGAAAAAAATGAGTCCAAAGCAATAGATTCTTCAGTCAAAAAAACGCTGTTGAAACAGATTTTATGAGTTGATGCAAAAACATGACTGCCAACACGTGTTTCGACCCAAAACAACGGGTCCTTTTCAAGGCAAGACTGGTGTTGGTATGATTCATATACATTACAATACAGCAAAATATTACATAATCATGCCATAAGGATAAGAACATTTGAAATATAAACACAATTAACCAGCAGAGGAAGAAGAGGGGGCCAGAGTTAGAGAAGAGAAATGCAATCAAGAAAGAAAAAAGCCCATATGGATATTACATCATGTCAAAGAGCAAAGCAACCATTTCAATGTGAAACATATTCCAAGTAAATAAGGAGTAAATAAAAAACATTTGATTGGTTACCATATGATGTTGCGCCAAAAATCGCAGTCGAAGTGTCCATATGTGAATGTCCATATAATGAAAATAAAATAATATGTAAAAAAGAGAGAAAACACCATAAACCTGAATCCTAAATGAATAAACAACTGATACATTTTAACAATGTATTAATCCCATGTACATGCATAGTGCAAAGTTAACATATTGTGCCCAGGATCAAAATGCTCATCCCTCATGCGCCTCATGGTGGTAAAATGTATTATTACATTGTCACCCGTGTGTGATATAAATGTTAAAATGAATAAATGTTTTACCGTATGTTATTCAAACTGAGTTGGAAAACCCAAGCTCTCCTTAGGAGCAAATATATGGGCCAATTATAAAGTAGTTGACTATCCTCAAGAATATAAACGGCAAATAACTGAAAAATACACAAACAAAGAAACCCAAGACATGAGTTGTCTTGACAAGAGATCGACATAACACTTAAATGGGTTGTCAAAAATATCCAAATGCGTAAAAATAATGGACAGCGATACCTGAAGCAGTCTCTGTTACTGATACATTGTGGTACATTCCCAGAACATGGCAGTTTGTTCAAATGTTGCAACTGTCAAAAAAAAGACAATGCATCAAAACCAAATTCTGCAGGTAGGTCGAATAACATAAATATTTGTAAGAATCAGTCTAACAGTGAGATACTCTGAAAGTACTGTGAAGCCCATACCTGTAAGTTCAGGGGCTGGTTCCCCACTGTGGCCAAAGTCCAAACGCTTCACGAAATCAGTGTTGTGCAGTTCATTCCTTCCATGCGTTTAGAAAAAAGAACCTAAAAATGTGTCACGTGACTCAGTAGGCAAGCGCTTGCATCTTGTTTGTGCCCTAGACAATGTCTACATGTGTTAACACAACTATTAAATAAAAGTCTAATGCATAATAAGCTGTAATGGCAGTGTGCATGCGAAATAAAAATATTTAAAAAAATAAAAATTAAAAAAATCAAAAATCTCTGGAATGTTTAATGACGGCGAGGGACGGATGAGCAATTTGATACTGGAAAAGATTCCGGACGGTCTTGGTTGTTTAAATTTGACTAGATGTAAATACATGAAAACAAACCAGGAATAATGAAAATGCAGTTGCTGCAAGTACAGGAAATATGCACCAGCATTTGTATAAAGAATTACAAAAATACATTTAGTTCCGTGTCCGTATTGAGACCAAGACTGGTACAACAAAGTTTGGCGATGGTGCGTGCCTCAAGCTGACGTAAAAGTAATTGACGGTCCCCGCCTCTTGGGTGGGAATGCGCTTGAATGAGCCCGATGAACTTAAGATCTTTTACTGAATCCATTTGATGATTCTGTTGCCAATGCAGGGCAAGTGGCAGCTTCGGATCTTGGCTCTTCAGGTGTGCAAAATGTTCTCAAATGCGGACTCGCAGTTCTCTTATAGTAGAACCAACATATACTTTGCGGCATACGCATAAAATGGCGTACACCACTATTTCGATTTACAATCGATAAAATCAGAAATGTGAATTGACAAACCATGGTGGCAACTGAATGTATTTTGGATAAGAGCATATTGGCAAAAATTGCATAGACCACATTTGAAAAAACCAACAGGTTTGGGTGGAGGCCAAGTTAAAGGCTGTGTATGAGTAGGCTTTGGTTGTAAGAACAAAGGGCAGAGTTTGTTGCGCAATGTTTTATTACAAGTAAAGATGAGTTTGGGTGTAGCCGAGACATAAGGCAAAAGGTCTGGGTCAAGTCTCAACAAATGCCAATGTTTGCTTAACAGGCGATAGAGCATGTAATGGTCTTCTGAATATTTCGTTATGAACTGTACATACTCCAGACTTGGTCTGGTGGGTTCTGTATTCGTAAACCAACGACTGATCCTGAGTGAATGTGTTGATGCTGTTGAACCCTTGCTTAATGCATTGACTACTGTATCCACATTCATGGAACCTCCACCTAATCATGCAACACATGTTGAAAAGCCATGTCAGTACTGCAATTACGTCTCGCACGATAGAATTCTCCAAATGGGATGTTAGAGATGACCGATTTTTTATGGCAGCTGGAGGCATGCAACATAGCGGTGGATTTCCGAAAGGTTTGAGTTTGTAGTTCACCATTCACAATGGTAATCTGGAGATCAAGGAATTCCATAGACCCAGAGCTCACATGTCCAGAAAATTCTATGCCAAAATTATTACGATTAAGATATTCAGAAAAATCAGCAAAGGACGAAGAGGTCCCATTCCAAATGACCAGGACGTCATCTATGTAGCGTCTCCATACTATGAGATTCTGTTTATATGGGTGGTATGTGTATATGTGTTTGTCCTAAAAAAAACCCCATGAATAAGTTAGCCAAAGAAGGGGCACATTTCACGCCCATGGCTACTCCTTTTGTCTGTAAATAATATTGATTATTAAACAAAAACTGGTTATGTGCTAACGTGAAATGCAAGAAATCTTTGATCATGTAAACATGTTGACTGTAATGCTGAGTGGTTGCGAAAAGTGTAATCAATGGTTTGAAGAGCTAATCGATGTTGTATCGATGTGTACAATTCTTTAACATCAAACATGGCTAGAAGATAATTGGGGCACCATTTTAACTGATGTAAAATCGCCAATGTTTGAGTGGAATCTCGCAGGTAGGCTGGTAATGCTGGTACAATATCCTTGATTGCAGAATCAATGTACTGGGAAAGTCCCTCAGTGGCCCATCCTAAGCCACTCATAATAGGTCGTACCTGGGGTAATGTGTATGCCTTGTGAATTTTGGGCAGAAAATACATTGTAGGAATGACCGGATTAGGTCTGTAAAGGAAAGCCTTTTCAGCATCTGTCAGTGTCCCACGTGAGTGCCAGTCATATAACAAAACTTTCAATTCAGATACCGTCTCTTTGGTAGGGTTGCCAGGTAACAATAGATAACATCCAGGAGTGCTCAGATGTTCATTGGCCATAGTAATATAATCTGCAGTATTTAAAATGACAATATTACCACCTTTATCGGCTTCTTTAATGATAATACTCATATCTGCAGCAAGATTTTTAAGAGCTGTTTTTTTCGGAAAAAGCGAGATTGCTCTTGGTTGACTGAAACTGGGAACGATCCATTTGTTTGTGAATATCTTGAGTGACTGCCTGATAAAGGGTGTCTGACAGTAGCATCAGTGATAGCTGGTACAAATTTAGATCTGGGTTTGTGCTCCATCATTTCAAAATTATGTTGGTGAATGCCTAATTCCTGTTGTAAGACATTGGAGGTGCTTGCAGTATCAACATTAAGTGACATGAGAAGTCGTGTGTCTTCTATATCAGAAATGGTTAAGCTACTAAGTGATGGAGAGGCAATATGTGGCCTGTAGATTGCAACTAGTTGATGGAAATACTTTTTAAGTCTAAGCTTACGGATAAATTTGAATAAATCAATTTGGAAATCAATAAGATCAGAATGACAACTCGGTACAAAAGAAAAACCTTTATTCAGAAGGGACAGTTCAGCGGAGGACAAGACCTTACTTGATAAATTACAGACTAAGTGCGGAGTATCGATTTGATTGGCAAGTTTTTGGAGCTGGAGCGAGTGTGCCTCTTGTTTGCGTTTCTCCCTTTGTCTGGCCCTTGCTCCTCTTCCTCTTCCTCCTCGGAAGATGTGGCGGGAGTTGTGGTAGGTCTCCCTAAAGGGACAGTGAAGCAAACTGTTTTGTTTGATAGAGCAGTTTGACTAGGGATGTTGCCTTTTTTGTATCATTTTATTTCAGCTAGAAAGCCTCTGCATTGATGCGCAAGAGCAGGAGTAACACTTTCCTCCCCTTTATCGGTAGCACTGGGTTGATCTTACTCGGATTCCATCTCCGATGAAACTGGTGTGATGGTGGGAGTTGTGATTAAAGATTTGATGTTATCCTGATCAAATTTCATCTGAAAGGTATAGACTCGATCATTGTTATAATCCCTTTCATCACGATAAAATTTACGAAATTTCCGTATTTTCATCTCATCCTGATAGTCCTGGAGTAAAGCATGCATTTTGTCATAATTTTTATCTTGGACTGTGTTCGGATTGGCCATTTCGGCTATTTCTTTTTGTAACGCATCAATTTGTGTAGTAACACGAGCGTGTTCACGTTCAGCATGGATAACCAATAACTTGAGCATTTTCTCTGAACTGAGCGTAAGATTTTCTTCCCACTCCTGGGCTAGGTCTTGGTCGTCATTGTGAGTGAAGTCCGGAAAGATAAGAATGCGCAGACCTCTAGGAATCATGTTGTGCTCAATATAGTTATCAAGTGATACCTTCTCCCAATATTTATTTCTTGTTTGGAAAGTCTTTCCAATCGGACAAATTTATTAGAAAGTGTTTCTGTAGCTTTACCATAATTGGAAAAGGCATTGCTCATGCTACCTTTAGGGGCGAAGAGTGCTACTCTGTCCCTTTCACGATTAGCAATATATTCTGCCATGGTTAACCCCTAGATAGAAGAATGCAACGTATAGAAACAGTACAAATACAAAAGCTATGGTAACCCTGCAAGCCTCCAAGGCACGGTAAACTGAAAAACAAAATTGAGGTGTGCCGGAGTGATGAGACGCAGGGTTTGAACTAAATTTGAAAAGACAAACTAAAGTCAATGCGACCCTTACAAACCAAATATGATTGGGTTGCTGCACGAAAGAGGGACCAGGAGTCACTGTCATGATGCCTACCTCTAAGGAGCCAGGCCGGGCCCAGCAACCCCAGAGGCAGACATCATTTTCCCCAGGGAAGTCTCAGCGGGCCCAAGTCGGGGCCCTTTGGACTCAGTCCTGGCGCCCTAGGCGCCAGGCTCATAGAAGAGGATATGTGTTTAAGTGCTTGGGTGCACACTTACCTGATGCAGACCTTGCTGCTTCATCCAGGCCCTCTTGAGGCCTGAATGGGACTACTTAACCTGTAGGACTACTTCACCACCCGGGTGTGGTCGGGGAAGGATACATACCAGGAACTTCTTCCAAGGCTATTTAAACCCCACCCGAACAGCCACACATGCTTCGCGTTGTTCTGCACCTAGCAGCTGGACGCTCACCGTGTCAGCTCCTGCATCCTGACTTCAGCCACGCCTGCCAGCACCCTGGAACACCTGCAAGGGGAGAAAGGAAGAGAATAGGAGAAGAAAAGCCCTTACCTGCTTAATCTGCATCCCGGAGTCATTTCTCCAACGGCCCTGAAAAGGAAGACATCATTTTAAAGGCATTTCGTTTCGATCGCTGCAGCGTTGCATTTTACTCACCTTTGCAAGGCGCTTCCATCTTCAGCAGCGATCTTCCGGATTCATCTACGCCCCGGTGCCTAGAGGAAAAAAGACAAGAACAAAGGTGAGAGGGAGAAAAGGAATAAGGAAAGCTCAGTTTCCTTTTAAGTCTTACCTGTTGGATTATTCCCACTGCATTTCGGGTCCTGCCGCTTCCTGGCATCTCCGGACCCCGGCCCCTATGGTGAAAAAAGACAAAGACATTGAATGAGCGAATGCAAAGACATTACCTGAGCGCTCATCCAGAACTGTTTCACTTCGGGTCGGCGCCATATCTCCGGCACTCCGAACCCCGGCCCCTAAGGGGAAAAAGACATAAGCATCAGCGCCTGCTGCAATTAGACAACGAACATTATTATTAAGCTTGAACTTTTGAACAGAACTTTTACAGCGCCTTACCTGAACAGTCAAGCTTACCTGAACTCCCATCAATCCTCAATCCAGTGAAGTAACTGGGTTTCAACGCGCCCCTGCATCAGAAGCAGGATGGAGAGTTCATCCTTCCAAACCCTAAGGTGAGGCTTCACGGGTATCGTGGAGGAGGTATCGTGGAGGGTTGGAAGGGAGTGGGAGGCTTGAGCATTGTTCCACAGTTGGTAATACTCCCTTTTCACGTACAGGAGGGTATCCAACGAGCCAGGGAAGCCAGAATAGAGGGGCCCTTCCTGTCCATCTTCAGAGTTCTGCGCCTTCGACGCCGCGCCTCCGTGGGAACCAGGTGAGCGTTACAGTCACCTCAAAAACTGCCAATACATACAAACACTTGAAAAATGTCACCTCTAAATGATTGAGCAGCCCTAAGCGAATGGTAAATTTTTTGTTATATGACTGGCACTCACGTGAGACACTGACAGATGAGGAAAAGGCTTTCCTTTACATACCTAATCCGGTCATTCCTACAATGTATTTTCTGCCCAAAATTCACAAGGCATACACAACATTACCCCAGGTACGACCTATTTTGAGTGGCTTAGGATGGGCCACTGAGGGACTTTCCCAGTACATTGATTCTGCAATCAAGGATATTGTACCAGCATTACCAGCCTGACAACCCATTTAAGTTATATGTCAATCTCTTGTCAAGACAACTCATGTCTTGGGTTTCTTTATGTATTTTTCAGTTATTTGCCATTTATATTCTTGAGGAGAATCAAATACTTTAGAATTGGCCCATATGCCCCTAAGGAGGGCTTGGGTTTTCCAACTCAGTTTGAATAACATACGGTAAAACATGTATTCATTTTAACATTTATATCACACACGGGTGACAATGTAATAATACATTTTACCACCATGAGGGATGAGCATTTTGATCCTTGGCACAATAGTCTTGTTACCTTTGCACTATGCATGTACATGGGATTAATAAATTGTTAAAATGTATCAGTTGTTTATTCATTTAGGATTCAGGTTTACGGTGCCTTCTCTTTTTTACATATTATTTTGTTTTCATTATATGGACATTCACATATGGACACTTCAACCGCGATTTTTGGCTCAACAACATATGGTAACAAATCAAATGTTTTTTATTCACTTGGAATATGTTTCACATTGAAATGGTTGCTTTGCTCTTTGACATGATGTAATGTCCATATGGGCTTTTTTTCTTTCTTGGTTGCATTTCTCTTCTCTAACTCTGGCCCCCTCTTCTTCCTCTGCTGGTTAATTGTGTTTATATTTCAAATGTTCTTATCCTTATGGCATGATTATATCATATTTTGCTGTATTGGAATGTATATGAATCATACCAACACCACAGTCTTGCCTTGAAAAGGACCCGTTGTTTTGGGTCGAAACACGTGTTGGCAGTCTTGTTTTTGCATCAACTCATAAAATCTGTTTCAACAGTGTTTTTTTGACTGAAGAATCTATTGCTTTGGACTCTTTTTTTCACTGTATTTGTTGTCCAGTTACACATTCAATTTAAATAGGATATTTACCATTCGCTTAGGGCTGCGCAATCATTTAGAGGTGACATTTCTCAAGTGTTTACCTGTGTTTTAGGCTTTCCCTTTGGCACCCAGGAAGGTGCACCCACACATGTGAGGTACCGTTTTCATCAGCACACCTGTGAGAATGTGGGATGGTATAACATTTGTTGCGTTTGTGTGGTTTTCTTAACGTTTTGACCCATTTGCTGGTGCCCTGTCACACAACCCTTTCATTTCCCAAATGTGACCTAGATTTAGTCGCTGCTTTAGGCACCATACACGTTTGTAACCTGCACAACTCATCTACCCTTGAAAAGGTCTGCCTGTGCTCTTTCAAAAAAATGTGCGCTTGCCGTTCCTCACCACATTGGTTTTCTCGATTTACACATGCAAAGTGCGTCTGTTCAGGTCGTGAGCGTAAAACTCCTGTGTACCGTGACCCAGTGTTCGGCTTGTGGTATTGCTTGTTTTGTAAAAAACACTACAAAAAATGTGTGCTTTCCTAACTGCAAGAGTCGGGGGAAATGTAGCAGAGCATTGCTTTTCTCAAAATTCATAGCAGCCATTGCCGTACCAAGCCAACGATGTCCAACCCATTTTTTTTTTCCAGTCATTTTCCCACTTTTCCCCTAGCTAGCGTTTGCCTGACCTACGCAAATCACCCCTTCCTAAACTTGGAATGTTGTCTACTTTTCAGAAATATATGCCTTTCTGTCCTCCAATTCGGCTTTCCTACCCTTTTCTTCCATTCCGTCCATGCATGTCCAATTGACAAAAATGGCCAAAATCACCTACCTCTCACAGAACAGTTGATAACCACATCAAAATTTGCTTTCATTTCCACTCAACCTGTTCTTGAAAGCCAGGAAATTGGGGAATTCAGCACAGCAAACCATTTGTTCCTAGCTCTTAAACGGAAAAAAAACCACCGGCTTCTTTCTACATCATTTTATTGGCATTTTTTGAAAAATGCCAATATTTTCGCACTTTTTGCTCATTTTCTCTCACCCCCCCCCCTACAGCAACCTAGGATTCCTGGATGGCGTTAAGACCACCTACATGTGCGGGGAAAAAAAAAAAAAAAAAAAAAAAAAAAAAAAAGCCAAATTTGCCCGAGGTATCTCATGTAACAAAAAAGTTACAAGGCATTGAATGGCCACATACCGAAATCACCAAAAAAAGGGTCTGGGGGGGGGGGAATACCCATGCACTTAAAGGGTTAAAAAAATAAAAAGTTGGGAATAGTGATGTTTCTGAAAAAACAAAAAAAAAAAAAATGGCATGAATACACTGCTGACAACCTTGATCTGCAATTCCCACTGCATGGATCTTTTGACCTAGAACAAATAAGATATTTAAAGGGAAGTACTAGCCACTAAGGGTGATGAGGTCATTAAACCCCTGCAATGGAAAGTATACAAGCAATGGGAAGATTTTTTTCTCCCCCCCCCAGCCCCAAGACAAAACCATGAGAGAAGCACTTTAAGAAACGCAAGCCAAACTGAAAAAGAAAGTGCATGCATATGATCAGAAAGTTGAAAGATTGGGATGAGGGAGATGATGAAGATAACGGGTAGGAATGTAGCCATGGCTTACCCCTCAGCCCCAGCACCCAAATCAAAAGTGACTTAAGACAGATCCATTGTTAGACTGTTTAATGGTTAAAAGACCCCCCCCCCCCACCACCTTATCAAGTACCTAGTGACAAGGTGGTCTCTTTGCCACCTTGTGCTCACAGGATTACAGCCCACAACACAAACTTCAGAAGAGGTAGTAGTGGCATGGATTAAAAATGGTGTAGAAGGAGTGGAGCAAGCTTAAGTATACGTGCTCCAGGAACACGACACGCTTGCAATAGTAGAGGCTGTGCAAACAAATGTTGGAATTTCATAAAGATAAATACACTAGGGCCGAAGCATAGCCAACGCCAGATAATTACAAGGACATAGACCGAGCAGTCAAGGAGTATAAATGTGATGCAAAGTTCGGTCCTGCAACATTTTTATTGTGTCAAATGCCCCATCAAAGTCTATGGTAACTCAAGTGTTCCCGGTCAGGGCAGTGCCCAAGTTTGACACTGATAATCCAACGCACCAGGTTCATGTCCCTTGGAACGCTATGGAAGTACTGACCTTTACTAACGATTATCCAGATAATAGACAAAATACAGAACAGTGGTACACCCAGACAGACCGGGTACTTAAACAGGTCAGCTCACATTGGTAGATTGTTTACATGCATTCTACCAGCAGATAATGGCACCAATGCAGGATAGTTTACATCCTGTCCCAACGCGGGAAGAGGTGAGAGAGGAAGCAGGAAAAAGGGGGGCAGACTGAGGAATTGGCAAAAGAAATAATAGCTCTTCCAGCACTATTGATAAAATATTCAGCAAGTGGTTCCCCGCAAGTAACTGAATTGGGATAAGCTGACTGCTTGCAGGCAGGCAAAAGGGGCGTCAGATAAATATTTTGTACGAAAGGAAGAAGCTTTTCATTTATTTAGCGGAATGGACATGCTATGCCAGAGGTACAGAAAGCCCTTCACATTTTGTAGAAGGATGGTTGCCTTATTTTAAAACGGGATACACAAACCTAGGAGTCTACACAGCCAACTCAAACTGTTGCCCAGATTTTGACTCTGGCTAAATATGAGCAAATTACCCAAGGGAGAGAAAGAAAATAAAATGAAGGAATTAAAGCAAGTGTTAAAACAGGCTTTTCCAGAAAGAGGCAAAAAAAAGGTAATATGCACTTACAAAGGGAAAAGATCATGTATAGAGGAAGAAGTGGTATTGCCCTGCAAAATATGGGAGCAGGTTCACTGGGTGTCATTTTTGTAAAGCAAAAGATCACTGGATAAGAGACTGCGCCCAAGTGGGCACAGACATTCTTATGTGAGAGGAATGACAAGGTGAGCCTTTTAAAGAACGGAGGCTGGGAATAGTATAGTAACAAATACAGAACATTAGAAGAGAATAACAAGCAACAGCATCATTATTTTGACCCTAGGCAAGGTCAGCCGTATTTAGCTAGGGATTATTATGAGGATGATTGCAGTACCATGAATTGCACAGTATAGAGCTGGCCTCGAGAGGGAAGAAGGTGCATTTTTTATTCCTATAGATATATAAGAGATCCAATGCAAGGCAAACTGGCAACATTCCTCCTTGATACAGGTGCATCTAAATACATAAAATTCCCACAAATAGTGCCCCATATTCCCCTCTCACTGAGAGGGATTCTCTAATAATTGGGTCCTAAGTGCAATATCTGACCCTGTACAGTTAGCATAGGTCCTATATCTTGCATGGCACAGCTTGTTAAATGAGCCTTAAATCAGTTGGGAATGGATTAAAACATTTGCATGCTAACATCTATTGTTCACCTGATGGAGTATAACATGTTATGCTGGGTCATTTTCAAAATGTTTTGTCACCGTTACTAATGAAATGCCACCAGAACTTAAGGGAATTGACCCTGTGATATGTGCTACAAGATCGAATAATGTAGGATGTATGGTTGAGTCAAGCCTGGTGCCATATTACTGCACATTCTGCATTATAAAATACCAAGATTGGGCTGGAAGGAATTAAGCCTGTAATACAGGATTTTCTAGTTAAGATTTTAAAAGAAATTGTGCTTACCCCTGCAACAGCCCCCTTTCTAATTGATGGGAAGCCATGTGGTCCAGCACAATGGAGAATAATTGATCTCTGAGCAATACAAAAAATTGCAGAACCACAGTATCCAGTGGTACCAGCCAGACTGGACTTCCTTGTTTACCATGACACCACCTTCAGCTCAGTATTTGTTATAGACCTTAAAAATGCTTTCTTCAGCATTCCAATTCATGAAGACAGTCAATGGAAGGAGGCGTTTGCGCAAATATTTATACTCGCCCACCATCACCAGAATGTAACTCTGACAGAATCAATAACTAGGTTGTCAACGTTGCACACCAAGATGGAAGTAGTAGACGACATTGAAGACGTGGATTGGTTTACATCTCGGTTATCATGGATTCCAACTTGGCTTTCAAAACACTTGGAGCAATACATTCAGTATTTGTGTTGCTAGGATTCCGTCTCATAAGAATCATTGTGGGACAATGCAAGAAGATAGCTAAGAAAGCCATTGGGATGAAGATAATGATGGACACTGAAACGGGTGAGCAGATGCAAAACGAAGCTAGTAACCGTGAGAATAAAGAAAAGCACTCATGCACCTCCAGGTACCAAGTTGGATATGCAGGACATTGGATATTCTGTTCACCATCTGGATGAACACAAAGAATGCAGGACACCAGGGGGAATGACAATGATTTGGATCCCCCCCAAAAAAAAAAACAAAAAAAAAAAAATAAAACGAAGTGAAAATGCTGGTAAATGAGGACCATGGAAGAAGAGAATTTGGTCAAAAATGCGACCACCGGCGGGGTGGAGGGCGCAGTGGAAGAGGGTGTAGAGGAGCAGGTAGACGTTACCCTGCAGTCCCCTCCCCAGTCATATTGGAGCAGTCAGAAAAGAGCTATAGATTGGACCTCCTGTATCGTTCCTATACCGCACAGTGTACGAGAGGCTATGCACTCGAAAGCGTGGATACATGTCGCCTGCGAAGATGTCATAATGCATTGATTAACATTGTGGATGACGTTAATGAAATCTGACAATGACAAAGTGGTCATAAAGAAGATATATGAACCTATGCTGAAACAATATGAAAATACTAAGTAATGAAGTAACTGAAGCACTAAGAGTAACATGAACCTGAAGTTAAGGTTATGAATTAAACCATTAACTGGAAATACTCAGTAATGCAAAGTAGAAAGAACATAGAAGCTTGGTAAGAGAAATATATAATGGCAAGGACGGCCAGATTAGGAAAATGGACAACGGTTCACATTGAAAGTAACCAATCCAGAAGTTGTAAGTATCAGAAGGCATGAAAAGACAGCCCCGTGAGCAGACCAGACAAGGAATCAAGGTTGGCCCTGAGCGAACATTCTATTTTTAAAGGATAAACACAGAGCACAAAGGGAGTATATGGATAAGATCTGAACACGAGACAGCCTTAAGATGAAGGAAGACAAAAACATCTGTGAAAACCAAACTGCTGGTCAAATTAAATGTATAAAGTTTATATGCGATAGTGAGCAAGTCTCTAGAGGACAAGGGCACTTGCATAATTAAATCAAATAATAAATTGATGGCTGCAATCAAATTTGCGCTCCACTCACGTGACCCAGAAGTTGAAAAGAAAAAAAAAAAGCCTCAAAGCCAAGATAGTGTATGCTCATACTCCCTTGAATGTTCCAGAACAGTGAGCAGCAACAAGGTCAATTACAGACGGAAGACTTTGGCTAATGGCCTACCGATGACAGATTGAATCCCCCACCAGACTACTCCCCATTTCCAACACCCAAGTTTCATTTCATGTACATACTGCCAAAGAGCCGAAAGTCCAAGGTTGGGCTAGTATACGAAAAAAAATCCAAAAAAAAAAATCAGTGGGGTTGGGGAGCAACCCAACATACGTTTTCCATCATAATCAGTACTGTATGCATTTAGAGGTAGTCCAAGGTGTGCGCTACAGACAAGGTGTGGCCAATGAAGCACTAATAGAAGCAGATATGTTCCATTAACCAATCCGTCCCGTCAGTAGGTTTGTATATTTTGCCACCTGGAACGTCTTCATAGAAGCCGCACATTGGATATAATATCTCCATGTAAACAAACTTGGTTGCGAGTATGCAAGCATCAGTCCAATGTCTGCCCGATGACCCCGCTTTAGTAAAATATTAAAGTAGTATTTTACTGTATTCTTTGAGTTGGTCTGGTTATTTGGTCCAAGATCTATTATTGTAATTCCACCTAGCACAAGAAGCACTACAATGTGCTGGAGCACAAGACTGTTCAGTATATATTTCCTAGAAGGTTGCTTGTGCTTCACTGTAAAAAAAAAAAAAAAAAAAAACCTAAAAAAATAAAAGTAAAGGGGGTGTGGCATGGTCCCTGCATTGGCAGGCATATGAACTGACTAGTATGCCCCAAACACAAAAAAAGGTAACAAGACCCAGACCGCCACTCCACATTAAAAAAATATGTATACACATGTGGAGCCTATTAAAATGCAGGAGTTAGTTTCCAGTAGCGCACTTGCCACAGCATGGTGCCAAGCTACTAAAACATGCCATCTTGAACATAGCATTCAGCAAAAACACAATTCCACCCCCACCCCCTGCAAGTTGTACTTAAAGGTTGCTCTGTTGAAAGGCCCATCACCGGAACATGCTTTTTTCTGCTTTACTGAATAGTAAAGCAGCTTCAAATAACGCACTGTAAAGTGAAATTGCAGCGGGGAAAAGGATGCGATTGGAGACATCAGCTGCGGAAAGTCACTTGTACGGAGCGCAAGAGTGCATTATGGCACCCCGCCCCCCCCAACCACCTTAGAACAATGCTCTGAGTGGATTAAGGCATTAAGACTCCGCAGCCTTTCGTGCACCAGGTTCTTTTTTTTGTAACTAAAAGACTCAAATTACATTTTTTTTAAAACACAACAAAAAAAGCAAGAACAATGGCCATATTAGAGTTTACCCTCTGCATGACTCTCTATGGGTGTCTGGGAACAGCAGAGCCCATTACTATAAACCCCTTTGGATGTATGGCCAATATATATAAAAACTTGAGGGGTGACAGGTGTGCTACCTCTGGGTCCCAGCTGCAGTAAGCTCCAACAGTCCAAAGATGTTCTATGTTCTATTGCACTTTCATGCCTCAGCAATCTTCAGGGAGGCTGATTAGATTCAGGTGTGCAGGGTGAAATCACTGTACCAGAAAGCGGTAGCGGGGAATTCTGGTAACTAGTGTAGAGCCAGCCAGGATCCAACGCTCCCCCAGTTTCAATGTTAGACCTGAGTGGGGAGGGAGTTACCATCAGTATGGGTTTAAAATAAAAGGATTCAAATATTTCACTTGCCTAAAAATTGCCCATTGATATGGAACATCCCCACCCAAAAACAAACTCCGAACTACAAAATAGGCAGGAAACTACTTCCACGCCAAAAACACATATGGGGTACTGCTACCGCAGCCACAACTAAATCCAATCTTCTGATTGGAGCTACATTGCTCACCCACAGGAAGCAGTCAATTTGCCACCGCAGGTCCAGCACAAACCCCGTAGCCTTTCAGACAACGCCCACAGGCTATTCACTTGGATAGGCAGAATAGTGTTGTGCTGAAGGGAGGAGTGTCGCAGAATTCTCTGGGAGTAGAGCCACGTTCCAAAGCCAGGACTCCAAAGGACTTTTGGGTCCAGTTACTTTAGTTGTGAACCATAAAAATATTGTAATGTCTGATATAGATTACTCTTACCATGGTGGTGTATTAAGTGTTTAGCTTCGACAAATACAGTAGTAGAATTCCTGCCATAGCGGGAAACTCATCCACCAAAAAAGAAATCAGGCAAAATTGTGCAACGATACTTGGCAGGTAGAGATTGGTCGCCTCTCAAATGAAATGTAAGCCTAAAAAGAAATGCTTGCTTGCTGCAGAGTCTCCTAAAGGCACAAGATAGTTTATAGGATTTAAAGACAAAAAATATAAATAAAAATAAATCGCTAAACAGATTGGCGTGGATTGCTTGGTATGTTCCCAAATGCTTAGAGGTTGCTTTTCAACTGGTAAACCCTGCTAAATGCTTAGAGGTTGCTTTTCAACTCGGATCGTAGGAGGTTAGTAAAATTCGTGTGCAGGAGCAGAGGTTAATCGTGGACAGCCCCATACCAAATTGCCTTTTGAACAGGGTATAAACTATATTCAGTGACCACACGAACATGGAGGCCAATCACGCCCACCCGCTGCTCACAACACTCCCACAGCCAATCGGTCACTCCAGAATCTGACAGAGCAGATGTGGAGCGTATAAACTCACACCTAAATATTTGCATTAGACAAGACACCTGCACAAAGACTGGGGATTTTGGAGACGATGTAGGGTACCTACTGCATTTGAAATAATGTGGAGAATTTCAATGCAGCAATGAAATCTGTCAGCGGTCGAAATGAGGATTTGAACAGCGGAGTTAAAAGCAGCTCCTTGCATCACTCAGTAAGCAGGAACTAACTGCGGGTAATCAGGTGCAGTTAGTGTCCCGCAAATGTACCTCCCATAAAAAATGCAAACTATAACTTTGTCAATTCATTTTAACAATTATGCTCAGGATGGGTCCGAATGTTCAATTATACACATTCTTCAGTGCACAGATTTAGTGTCGCATGTGTGATTCATAACAACGGTTTGTTTGTGGAGCCAAAAGTAGACCCTGGTAGCCGTTTCAGTCAGGCTCTGCTAGACTACAACCATGAATTGCCAACGGTTTTGTATCCAGGGCACTAAGATGCCAAAATCTTGAATGAACTTTAGCGGGATTTGGGACCGGTCACGTTGGAAGCGGTTATGTAGAGTCAGTTTATTATGGCGCATTCAGTACTAGGATATGATAGTTTATTTATATGAGCTCAACACTCGACAGTGTGTGGGGAGGTGGTTCTGCACGAAGCTACTTGCATTATGTGGTTCCAGGGCATCAGTCGTAGCAGCGTAGTCTTTTAGGAAACTGCAGCATTTATCCCATTTCGCGATGGAGTAGGAGCATATTAGCCTCTTAAGACAACCGGTCCCAAGACATTCAAAGTACCTTTGGGGGCATGCAGTACAAGTACTGTGGGATAGTACAAAAGTAGATTTGTGGGGAGAATCAGGGGGTGGGAGGAGTAGTGGGCGCGGGGGTATAACCAGTGGCAATGTATATTCCTCAAGCTTTCTGTAGGCACTTGGACACATTAACACCGAAAAACACGGGTTTACTTTGCTGTTCGACTTCAGACTACAAACCCTATTGTGAACTCTGCCATGTTCCTTTGCATCCAAGCGTGTTCTTTGTTGTGCATACACACAACTCCCTCAGACACCTGTAACTCAAGCCATTAAAAATGAACAAAAACACCCCACCGTAAAGTCAGCCACTAGCCAAACGCAGTTCTTAACATCTTACATCACCAGACCTCACTCAAAGCTTACACATTGGCCGCTTTTACAGTTGTAGCATTGCCTACCAGTCTCGTTGAGTTCCCCAGCGTCCAATACTATTGGCACACTTGCCGCAGATTGGGAGAACGAAACAGGCAAAGCAAAGTGTACCCGGCAAAGCACACCATTGAACCTGAAAACACCAGCCAAGTCCTTATTACAGCATTTCACAGGAGTTTTATTTTAACAAAAAGGCAAAAACTTAAAGAGTGAAACAAATAAAAATCATAATAAATTAATGCCGACAAGTAGTCAGGACTTAATTAAGGAATCGTAATGTCAGCACTTGGATACCAATAGGGCAGAATTCAGCAATAGCAACCAGAACATACTGTTACTTGGGGAGGGTAAACGGGCACAGAAGAAACCCCTCTGCTCGGCAGTCCTCAAGAGTCTGGTGTCATACAGTAAAAAATGTAATGGCATCTTTTAACAAACAAAGCTTCAACTGAAGCATCTCACTTAAATGTGTATTAAAAAAGCTGATGCCCTAACACCACGTTGGGCAAAGAAAGCCCATAACAATACAGGGGTTGGCAACAAAGGTCGCAGATGGCTAGATGGCCCTCCCGGATGCAATCCACTTAAAAAATTGACTACAGGTCCGCTGCCCCAATAAGGAGGGCTAACACACGAATAATGACAAAGCAATAAACAAAAAACTACCGCCATTTAAGAATGAGAGGACATCTGCAAGTTAACTCGGACGACCTGCCGCAGGAGTCAATTTACATTTAGCAGACTAACCATCTTTTATTCAAATAGTACCCATTTAAACAATGCAAGCAGTGGTGGCAGCACGAACCTATACTGGTCACTTTATGAAACATAATTAGACTTCCCAGGCAATGCCTTTGCTTGGAATGATAAGTGGCTAGAGCTATCATAAGCATTACTGGCCAATTGCAACCACTCCATCACAAACAGTACCCAAGGTCCCAGGAGTGCAGCAGTGTAGAGGAGCCAGAACCAAATAATTCCAAGTCTGGTTATGAAAGTGGCCAAAGCTGGCTAGGTGCCAATTCAGGGCACAGCAAAGATTAACAATCATCCTATGCCTAGAGTCTAGGGCGCCCCCTGTCCATCCTCTTCACTGTAGTGGCCAAAGTGAGATCTCAAAGCTGTTAAATGGTGAGAGACAGGAGGGGTGGACCGATTCAGAAGCCAGTGGGAGTTAGGATATTCATATCACGAGGCTTGAGGTTGTGAGTGCGAGTAGACAGGCTCTTGCCCTGAAGTTGTGGGAGGTCCATCGTGGGTGGTTTGAAGGCATGGTGGTCTTCGGGAATCCTGTTAGTCTGGGCTCGCATCAGCTCCATAGCAGTGGGCTTCTGAGCTCCTTTATAGGATTGGAGAGTGAACCCTCCTGTAGAAAAAAAGAAACCGAGGAGTTAGAGATCTAAGACAACCAAACATCCTAATCTCCAGTATGCTTCAATACAGGGACATGAAGACAGCCACCAAGTCGGGATTGGCCAGCTATACACCAGACATTGAAGATTCAATTCCTCTGTACCCTTGGCAAGACCAATCTCTTCACACTTTAGAAGGGTGCAACCAGTTACTCTAGCAGAGGACAAACTGGAAGCCCCCCGGTGCAGACTAGAAGGCAGACGAGTATCAACTGTGGACGTTTGTGTTGCAATGAACTTATGTTGCTAATGGGTGGTACGAGACATTGCCCTCAGTGATTCACCACGCAAACTCGTGAAGAAATGCCTAGCACAGTGGCTTAAAAACTACAGACAGTTCAATTTGCAAGCAACATTTGCCCAACAAAACATTATTCCACTGTCCTTATAATAAAGGAGAGTCAGTTCTGTGATTTTATACATACAGATCCCGACATATGTAATGACATTGAAGCACTGCATGGCCCATAAGCAGTAGCGCCATGCGAGCAGCAGAAATTGTAGTTTAGGCACTATATATGGAAAGCAGAGCAGTCTAGGCTGGAGGGGGTGGGAGGTCAGTGGAAGCCAAAGAGGATGAAAGGCAAGGAGCGTATTAAAAGACGCCACTTTTGTGGGACTCAATGCTATTGGGCACAGCATTGCAGTGTATGAACTCCTAGGGCAATGCCTTCATTTGAGGGTTCTGCTTCACCATATGCATTTACACTGCATGTAGAGACGACCGACAACTGGACCACATTTTGTGGAACTGATGTTTAGTGTTATGCAGCAAGTAAAACACAAACTACTCTATGAAATCACCTGTGGCCCCATGGAAGCCTACATGCAAACGTCCCAGCCACTCACCTGAACCAGGTCAGCCTCGGTTTGGCCGAGGCAAATCATGTACATCATTTGACGATTCCATTAAAAACAAATTACTTGCTACGACACCTGCCGCTGGCAGCACTGCACACAGATCGGCCAACCAAGTCATATTGTTTTTGCCTGATATACCATTCAGTGATGGGGCAGGGCGTCAGGCACAGGGCTAGATTTCACCCCCCACTGCACTTACGAGAAAGTGGGTTTTCATTATGGTTTCCTTGTCATTTACTGCTTCTTACCCAGGTCAGCAGGGGACATCATGGAAAAGTTGTGCCAACCCTGCCTGTTGAAGCGAGTGTCCCCCCCCCCCCCCCCCCCAAGACTGTGCTCAAATGTTACGTTTACCCACTTGCCCACTGTCTCTGCACCTCTTCACATGCCAAATACGCTTCATAATCTCCCCCTAAACTCCTGTGATAGTACACACCCATTGAATACCCCAAATACCACAGTATTTAGCACATGCATTGCCAGGAGCTCGTAACCATTCACCTCACGTCTATTCAGGGAAAGGTTGGGAGTGGCTTGTTAACTTTATACAAATAGCTCCCAGGAGACAATTTAATCCAGACCCAACTGGTGAGAAAAAAAAAAAAAAAAACCCGGAAAAATTAAACCCAAATTTTCGGTGTTTGAAAATGTATACAAGTAGGCATTTAAACCATAATGGGGCTTCAAGAAAAGGTTTGCCTCCGATGACAAATTTACAATTGCTGTTCACTGCATACTAGTTCCTCATTACACCACTAGGGCGAAGGCGGTTTTCAGATACTGCTTCAAAAAATAAATAGAATTTTTTTTTTAAAAAAATGCCTTCTATTGCAGGAGCCCTGAATACACCTCAAAGAAATTCATCTACCACAAACACGTTGATCCTGTGTGCCAAGCTAGATTAAGAGAGGGGAAAAGAGGGAAATAAACATTGGAAAGCAACCTGGCATGCAGAAAATCCCATAAACCAAGGAGCTTTAACTGGCCGTACATTTCACAAATCTGCACAACCCATCAGCCAACCCACAGGGGTAAAAATGTCAAAGTTGCAATTACATACAACTCACACCATGACTTACTCGCCAACAATGAATCATCACTTGCTAGTTGCGAGTGCAAATTGTGCACCCCAATTTCAGGTAGGTTTCTGAAAGACCTTTAAATGGAATGAAACTCTCACAAACATAAAAGACAGATTACAGAAGGACTCAGTCCCCTCTCAACCTTTTAAATGAAAATCACTGGGACCCTTGGGTCTGCTGATGTAAGAGTATATGGCTGTTGTCTCTGGCAATCAATTCTGAAACAAAATACCTTCTCTAGATTAGTTCTCTGCCCTTCACATCAGCCCACCTCTCCTCCTGGACTACACATCATAAACCCTTGCACA
Source organism: Ambystoma mexicanum (assembly GCF_040938575.1). Taxonomy (NCBI): domain Eukaryota; kingdom Metazoa; phylum Chordata; class Amphibia; order Caudata; family Ambystomatidae; genus Ambystoma; species Ambystoma mexicanum. Next base: position 677,863,783 of record NC_090925.1, read on the forward strand.
TAACAGCAATCTGCCTACAGAATGCCACTTTAACGTGGCAATGCCACTTATCCAGTCCCAGCACCAGCACACCAGTAGCAAACATGCAACACACACTGCTATGTGTCTTCATCACTATCCACAAACACTTGATGCGTGGGTACTTCCAACCTGGAAGCATCAACACTACATTATTTCCAGCTGCCTTCCATTCTAACCTGTCTAAACCTACCCCACGCTTTCCTTACAGAACTTGGCACAACAGCTCTAAACAAGACCACTTTAGATTAGGCAATGGTTTTGCTTTAGCAAAATGGTAATCAACTGGATCAGAACTTATGAGGTGACCAAGTCTGTACCCCCTACTACTGCCCAAATCCATTGATGATGCATCTCCATTTCTTGCTATCATTGACTCTGGTCTCTCTACCCTTCCTACTCCTCATTTCTGGATCCTCTTTCATTTCTTCTGTTAATATAGTATGTAGTAACCCCATTGGAAACTACACCAACCTTGTCCTCTTCGAAATAGAAAACCCAACTATAGGTATAGGTCTGTACTACACAAGTTGGCAGACTGACTGAGCAACCAGACTTCTCTCAAAAGAAGTGAGATGTAACATTCACAATTACAAGTAATTAACACTTATATTCAAGGTTTTCTAGTAAAATAATTGTCAGTTTTAAATAAGCCTTCTTTAGAAAGGGCAATATGTTATGTTACTGGGCATTTATATAGCACCTTATATATCATTGGTATGACCTCAAAGCGCGTGTAGGTTGAACCCCCTCGGGAACCGCAGTTCAAGTCAGGAGAGTGTCATATGGTGCGTGGGTGCACCGGATATGTGTGCAGCTGGTGTGGTTGGTGCACGATAGCTGCTTCTTAGCAGTAGGCGTGGTGTTGAGGAAATCAGTTGGATGTGTTCAGTCTGGAGGGTGGACACCCACACTGAGTTCTGGCTGCGTTAGGCCTGAGGAGACGGAATGTGCTCAGCTAGCTGTGTTTCATTAGGATGACGAGGTGTTCGTGGGGTCAGGTTACTATGAGAACAGCTAGACGGAATTTATTATGGTATAACGGTGTTCTAATTGAATGATGGTGTATAGGAGAGAGTAAGCGTAGTAGTGTGATATGGTGGTTATTAGCATAGCACTTGCAGCCAAGCACGACAAAGATGCACTGACAGGAAATACATTACTGGCTAGTTAAGAACCACACCATGGTTACCACCATTAGCAGAGGATACAACCTCGAACCAGCTACTGGCAGATTGTGGGGGCAAGTATTCAGCAAGTAAGGTTAGTAGTGAAAAGCAACTCTTCCTGCCAGGCCTTCAAATACTTCATTTTTCCAGCATCTTACATACCTTCGGTTAGCCTTACTCAGTCTCACTCATCCCCATCTTCTCCGTCTCGAAGCATCACCCTCTTTGATGCCATCAACAATAAAATACCCTTCTTCAGATTTAAGTCTCTCTCTCTAAGGTAGTTCTCTGAACAAGTGAGTACTTTACAATCCGGGACAGAAGAGCCTACAGGAAGCTAGGACAGCCAATGTCAATTGAAACAAGGTCTAGGGAGCGGAGGCACTTATAGTAGAGGTAGATAGCACAATGTTGTATACAGAGTTTGTAGCAAAAGAATCACTGTTGGGCCACAAGCTGTAACACTTGTGAAAGCAAAGATGTAAGCAACTCTGCAGAAAAAGAAGGTACTGCAAGTCCCCAGTGAGACAGACCAGCTACAGACCAAAAAAGTTAAGTACCCCTTTAGTCAAGACAGTACCTTAGGTAGGAAGAAGCAGAACCAGCTGGCTTCTGTTCAGGTTGCAGTCCTGCAGTGCCTGGGCCTCAGTCGTGGAGAGACAAGAGGGAGGCTGTCTGGAGGACTCCTGCAGTGCAGTTTGAAGGTCAGTGGTGGGAATGGGCTCTTTCCAATCAGCAGCACTTCGTGGTTTCAGCTACCAGCAAATAGCACCACCGCGGTTCTTGGACACCTTGTGGGCTCCCCTTGCTTCTGGGGTCCAGCACCGTTTAGGTGGCTCAACCATGGGCTGTCCTGCTTGGGGAGGGCCCTCAGGATCTTCCTGGAGCTCGGGTCCGGCTTAAAGACTATGCACTCATTCCTGGTGTTCCTGACCCCTGGCACTCGGTTCCAGCAGCAAGGAAGTACAGCCAGCAGGGAGAGGGGTTCCAGTAAAGTTGATCTTTGGGTTGGTGGGACCAACTAACCCCACCAACCCAAAGGAAGAAGTCATCTGTCCCAGGGTCGTCTAGTCGATTCGATACGAAATTCAGAGTTTCAGCACTGCAGCAGGGCTTCAGCGGGCAAACCAACTGTCCAGGAGGGTGCAGCAAGCTTCTCTTCCAGTTTCTTTCTTCAGATTATTCGTCCAGTGGTCAACTGCCTTCTGTTCAAGAGCCCTCGCCTTTTATGCAGGTTTCTCCCATTCCGGCACAGCCTAGCGTCACTCACAGCAGGGTCACTGTCCTCTAGGGAAAGCTAGCCAGCACCTTTGGGTGCATTCATGTAACCAAGGTGGCGAAGGACATCGGGCAACTCTAGAGAATTATTTAAAATTCTCAAAGAGTTAGAATCCCCCGCACATGTGCACCAAAGACAGCACTTGGTGCAACAACATACACAATGCCCTGCTCAATAAAATATCCACTTTGTAATCCAAAATCAACGCCAAACCCCCATATTTATCAATACCAGGCCACCTAAAATAACTACCCCAGACTCCCCGGTGCCGTTCAGCTTCACACCGCTCTGGAGGTTGAAATAAATCATTTGCAATTTAAAACCCTCCAACTGCCAAGGAGACGCTTGTCCAGCCCTGATCATTAAGGAATCGGCTCATGACCTCGCTCCTTTTATTACCACATTTATCAACTCCTCCTTTCAAAATCGGGAGTGGTCCCCAACAACCTGAAGGATGCATGGGTTATCCCTCTCCTAAAAAAAAAAAAAAAAAAAAAAACCTACCTTAGACCCGGAGGTCCCAACCAACTACAGGTACAGAACTATCTGGAATCGAACAACCTACTAGGCACAAGACAATCCGGCTTCAGACCCAAGCACGGTACGGAGACAGCCCTCCTTGATCTCAAAACCCAAATAGAGGACCTCAAAGACAAAGGCAAACTAGCACCGTTACTACTATTAGACTTATCGGCTGCCTTTGATCTGGTCAACCACCAAATCCTCTGTCACCACCTGAAAACGGCAGCTCATTTCTTCGACAAGGCCACCAACTGGATTCAATCCTTCTTGGATAACACACAGATGAGGGTATTCTCGCCTACCTCCTCTGCGAACCCTGCGCCAGTCCCTTTCAGGGTCCCCCAAGGATCATGCGTATCCCCTACCCTCTACAATGTGTTTACTAAACCCGTTTGATGTGCTTGACTATCTGGGTGTCATCAGCATAATTAGTATAGGTGACACCCAGATACTCATCCGTATCACGGGTGATTACCCGGTAGACTCGAAAGCCTTAAATGACATTTACCTCATCATCCAAACCTGGATGGCCCAACATGAGCTCTGTCTCAACGACGACAAGACAGAGCTCCTCATCCTAGGTACACAGCAAAGACTCAACAAGCTGAACCCCTTGTTTAGCTCCTTCAAAATCGACAGAAATTCCATAAAAGTCTCCAAAGATACCAAAACGCTTGGAATCTACCTCGATTCCACTCTCTCCCTTCACAGACAAACAAATGCAGTTGCAGCGGCCGCCTACACCTGCAAGTTGATCACAGCTGGTCGCCCTTTCCTTTCCACTCACAACTCTACTACCCTTGCTAGGACTTGTCCAAACTGGACTACTGCAATGCACTGTACCAAGGCACCAAGCAGGGTAACCTAGACAAACTCCAGATCATACAAAATAACACCATTAGAGCAGCCCTCAACATCCCTAGATCCGCACACATCTCTGATACCAGGAAGAACCTTCATTAGTCACCCAAAGGATCTCATTAAAATCGCTTGCCCTGACCTACAAATGCATGAATAACCTAGCCCCCACCTATCTTTCCTCACGGTTCACGCAGTATACCCCATGTCGTTCCCCAAGATCTAACCTGAACCAGAGCCTACTGATTCCAAGATGCAAGTTACAAACAGCCGGAGGATCCAGCTTCCCAGTCCTGGCAGCCAAATTGTGGCACTCTGTCCCCCTGACTATCAGAAGCCTTCCTTCCCTTAATCTATTCAAACACAGAGCCAAATGTTGGCTAGTCACATCCGATGCCCAAGTTGCACTCTGAAAACTTGATAAACTATGTATTGCTGTACAAATGACTAATGTGTTTTATTACTATGTTCAACTTAAATGCTACTTGAAATATCGTACTGTTATGTACTCTTATCACTGTTTCTAAGCTATGGGCCCGGTAGTCTCCGGGCCTGGTCTGCGCTATACAAATAAAATAAATACAAATACCTCCCTCACTTCCTGACCTGCCAGGCACACTGGAGCCGGAGGAGGGCTTCAGCAGTGAAGCCTGCCAAAGACAAAACAAACTGGGCGTGGCATGCAGCGTAAACCCAAGAAAGACCTCGCAAGCAAGAAATGGCAAAAAAAGATGACCAAGGCCATTTTGACAAAATGGGCACCCAAGGGTGCAATACTGCAGATGAGGATTGAGCCTGCAGGACCCACACAAAATGGTAGGAAAATTAAACCACTGCCACCAGCCATTAAATGTAGCGAGGGTAACAAGAAAATGTTACATGTGTAAGTAGGATAAGGGGCTACTGAGTAACACCATAGACCCCACCCCCCACCCCCAGTATTTCCACCTAAAATGGATTGCACTGAACCTACATAGGAAAACTTGGTAAAGTAATTTCACTGTACTACTCTTGGGAACAGTAGTTTACCCAAGAGAATGTATTTAAACCTTTAAAGGACTTCTCTGTGATACTGCACCCATGGGGGATTACTAAAGAGTGCGTTTTCTTTTGGTTTCGAGTCTGACAGACTCGAAATCAGAAAAAATACAAGAGCGTGAAAAAGGTCTCACTCCAGGATAATTAAGAGTCCTTAATTCCAGCAAAAGAGCTAGGGGTCTCTAAGGTAGCAGATAATTAGCACAGAAAATGAGAATTCTCCCTAACATCTTCTATGTCTACCTTTGATGTTTCCATTCATCCCGTTTACTCCTCTGACCATTTGCTGTTCTCCATTTACCCTCGGTTCTTGACACTTGCTTAAACCCCCTCCCATCTCCTACTCCCCCCCCCCCCCCCCAAGTCACGAACTTTGCACTTTCAATACACCCCTTTGTATCCTCCAGTCTTGCCACTCTTCCATCCCATTCTACTTTCTCAGCTCTCAGTGGATAATGCTGCTTCAACTCACCACTTCCCAGTCTACCCAGCAATATCCACTCTCTAAAAGGTGTTCCTTCTCACAAGCCTTCCCAGCCCTGGCTTACTCATCTTCGCTCCATGCGAAGGGTTCTCTGTCGTCTGGAGCGTCATTGGCATACATCCTGGTCTATGTCTGATGGTGTGTCCTCTTCTCATCTGTTTTTTTTTTTTTATTGTTTGCAACCTCAAGGGTTTTTACAAAAATTGATCCTTTCCATTTGCTTCTTTTTTCCAGCTATGAAGGTATGTAGCGACACCACCGTCAACGACGAGAGGGTTTATTGGTGCGTCGAGTTGCGTTGACGCATCATGCGTTTAACGTGCCACTTGGTGTGTCCTCTTCTCATCATACTCTATATGAGGTAGGTCTTCTAAATGTCTCCATTACTGTGATCTCTTGCACTCTCAATCATCCCATCCCGCCATCTTTTCCAATCCCTTTCTCGTCTATCGTCTCCACCTCTGCCTGATCACTCACTTATTGCACCTGGTTTTGCTAATTTTGTGAATTCTTCCTTCTGCCATTTCTCCTTGTTCTTTGCCTTCCTCTTGCCCTATCCTCCCCCAGCCCCCTTTCCATTCGTGCCGATCTCCAATTCTGATACCTTTCTCATCTCTCAGGCTCACCCTACTGCTTCTCCTAAAATACTATTCCTTGTACTCTTCTTTCTAAAATTCATCCTCTCTATGTCCAACCAAGTGACTGCTATGTACCAAGCTGCTCACCATCAGATCAGGATCCTTAAGAGAGTTACCCATGATACCGGAAGCCATCCGCCCTCCCGTGTTGGCTGCGTTAGTCCTCTCACGGTTGGACTACTGTAACACTCTATATCTGTCACAACCGATAGGCCTTATACAGCGGCTACCGTGCATGCAGAACCTGGCAGCCAGGCTAGCCACTGGCACTCACTAAGGAGTTCACATCTCTCCAGTGCCCGGTGGCCAGCGTGTCCATTTTAAGTCACTGTGTATTGTCCACCAGGCAGTCCAAGGGGGTGAGTTTCTGCAATCAAAATTCTCTCGTTACATCCCTGAATGTGACTTACGCTCCTCCACTATCAACCTCCTTGCTGGTCCAAGGTTTAACCGTGAAAGGGTCGGCGGCAGGGCCTTCTCCATTGCAGCTGCTAAACTCTGCAACAATCTCCCACCGCCACTAAGAAATGCTTCCAACCATCTTGGTTTCAGAAGAGCCCTTATGACCACCCTGTTCTAGCTCTCCATTCTCTTCTGCCTCTCCTTCCGCGAGTAGCTTTTCTCTCTAGCGCCATGATGCCCTTGGGCGACCGGGCGCTTTATAAGTTTAGTTAACATTAATATGTCTCTTATCACTGCTACATTTCCTCTTTCTATTCAAACATGCCATTCTTCCTTCTGAAAAAGAAGAACACTCTGTGGATCCTGCCATTCACTTCCAACTTTTCTCTGCTTCCTTACCAAGCTGTTAGAACATTTCGTCTACTCCCAATTTCTTCCTTTGTCACTCATTTTACCTTGCTTCCAGTCTGGTTTTCGGCCCTTTCATTCCACGGAAACTGCCCTTCTTTCTGTGAACCTCTTTCTGCCCGCTAGGCTAGGTTATCACATGGTTTCAATCTTATCTAATTGCAGTTACTCAGTATCCTGGGCTGGCATTTGCTCAGATTCCCTCCACCTTTCGCAGTGTTCCCACAAAAGGTCTGTTCTTGGCCCCTTTTCCCTTTATACCTCTACCGTTCTTTTGGTTAGTCTCATAACTTGTATGCTGATGACACCCAACTATTCCGATCTTAAATCTTTCTGCTCGTCTCTCTTCTATCAAAATCTGGATGTTGGACCACTTCCGTGTCCTCAATCCATCCAAGACTGAAGTCCTCTTGTTTCCCAATACTATTCCTCTTCTGTGTTCCACTATCTCCCTGCCCACAACCTTGGCCTCCATCTCAACAACCAATCTTTCACACATCACATTGCAATCACATCCTGTTCCCGTTTCCAATATTCGTAAAATTAGACCTCTTCTTACTTGGTGCCACTAAGATTCTAATGTCTTCTTTAATCTTTGGGATTATTCTATTGTTCTATACTCCCATTTGGTCTTCATGTCTCCAAAATCTGCTTTTAATTCCTCCATCCGTCTCCTACACTCCTTACATATTCACGACTACCTCTGCCTCTTTGATGGCACTCCCAACTTAAATTCAACTTTCTCTGTATAGTACTTAAAGTCTTTTATGGACTTGCTCCCCATCTATCGTACTTCTAGTGTGCTTTTCTGTCCCGTACTTCACTCTGAAACCCATTTTCCTTTAACTGTATCTCGCCCTCCATGCGATTCTTCTTGTTTCCGTTATTTCTTTATTGGCTCCTCTGCACACTGGAATGCTTTCCGTCTCTCTCTGCGGCCTATTTACTCATATTCTACTTCCGGTGCTGCCCTAAAAAGTTCCCTACTGCAACCTTAATTGTATTTTAAGTCTTTTTTAATTGTACAGTTAATTGGTTTTGTACAGTACCTTGGCATAAGACACTGTAAATAACAAAAATCTGCTTCACATTCAGCAAGTAAGTATAATACATCTCCAAAAAAGTCACAGTTCTGCAAAACCGTGGTTATGGTAGAAAGATCTATAAGAAGACTACATGTTAGCCTTCTGTACTTGAAAATTAACTCTAGGGACAACGGAATGCTCAAGCCTGCTGCATCCATTTGTCAGCCACCAACACATGCATAGTCCATCAGAAATTGAGATCATCCCATCAGTGGCAGCAAACTATGTAAAAGGTACGACACAACTGGCTACAAATTTACCAGGGTCTGTAGTCGATTTCTGGACAGTTCGTGGTCCAAAGATACTCCATTTGTCCGATGCACGCTCTGCAGCACTTGAGTCAACAGAAATGAACTCCGTGCCAGGAAGAGAGGCTGTAGATCCCTGTCCAAACCAGCCCCTAGAGAGACAAATAGCGTGTTTTAAAAACAGACTTCAGAAGAGCAGTAGAACAAAGCGGGTTTAAAACAACGGCCTTGTGTGTGCAGATGGCTGAAGATGCTTGGTTATCATGTTACACCCCCCCCCCCCCACATCCTCCCCAGAGTGAAGATAATCTTGCACTCTCCACAACTGATAATTCACTCTGGGGGAGCGGGGGTGTGCAGTGAAAAGTGGTTTGCTATGTGAATGGTTGGCAAATTGAGGCCGTAAGGGGCTAGTGACTACCGCCATCGTGCAGCCAAGTATACAGCCCCATTCAAAAACATGCCTGGGTGAGGGAGGCAATTTAAATGCTTACATGATAGTGCGCTTATTCATAAGCATGCCTGTGCATGGCAAGTATGAGAGAATAAAAAAGCACAACTTGGAAGGATGTGAACTGTGTGCCAACACATTTCTCAAGAAAGAGATGAAGGTTTTTTGGTGCCAGTACCTGCGTGCTTGCTTTGGCGAGGACTGGGGAGTGCTACTTGGTGTTGACTGGGCAGAGGAGGTCTGCCTCTCTTCTTTGCAGGTGTCTTCATCCCCTGTCTGCATCTTTAGTGTCTGTTGAAAGGAGAAAAACGTTAACTCATCTTGTGAAAGCAAATTGTGACCAAAGCCACAAATCAAGAGTGGCACAGAAAAATAAAAGGACGAGAAGAAAACACCCGATTTTGCAAGTTTCTCACTGACAAGACCATGCCACCCCTACCCTTTGTGATCAATTTTGTCAAATATACACCCATTGTGAAGATACAGCATACATCAGAACTATGTGTGGCAAGTAAAGACTCCTTATTGCATGCATGGCAAGGGACTGTACAACGTCCCAATTTTCCACCACAACGAAGAACGGCTCGGGTTGCTAACCCTTAAATATGCCACAAAAATGCTTGCATCCAAGTTATGAAGCACAAGTGAAATATGCCCGAGAGCATCAATTTTCTTTTAATCCCACAAACAGAGAACTAGTACAGCCAAAACGATAATTGTATTTGTATGGTTTAGCATTCTTTTACTAATTATAAGAGAAGCTAGGTTACTGCAGCACATGAAAAAAAAAGCCAACTCCCAGAATCCCTCCACAACCAGTGCAACACAACAGCACAGTCTCAAGAACATGGAAAACACACAAACACTAAATAGCAATGTCAAAATGTGATGTCAAAATGTGTTTTCACAAGATCAAACTACTGTTATACAACTTCAGGTAAACTCTGCACTGCCCTTATGAGCAGATACAAAGACCTTTGATAGAGACACACAAAGTGAGGAAAGGTAACACAAAGACAATACAAAGTAACAAAATACAAAATGCAGTCACATCTCAATCAGTGATTTATGCCAATAGCACAATTCACTTGGGACATCTCATCTACTGGCCAATACCAGACCAGTCTTACACACACCCACTCCAGCTACAGGACAAAGACCTCAGTGAACGTTGTACCATGTCTCCTAAACCAAGTAGTAGTGTACAACCCCATCTGTAAGGCTTACATGCAGAGCCTCTGCCACACGATGGTATTTGGTCTCCTCCGCCGTGAGGCCCTTGTGTGGGGTGTATCCAGCGTCCCTCAGACCTGCCTGCTGCTCAAAACGCTGAATGCTCTCCTGGGTCTGCTCTGGAAAGGAGAATACATTCGTACAAAGCAATACAACAAGACAAATGCAGTGTTGTGGGGGTTGGGAAAATTCAGCTTCCCAGGCTGAGCGCTAGAGGGTGCACTGAAAAAGTGAGGAAAGGTTCATTAAATCACTGGCATGCTCAGGAAAGTAACGTGTCATGAAACGGCAACAATGATTACTAATTCAAAACAAAACCTTCCGTCACAATACGGACCCACTGGAAAACTACATGTGCAAATGAAGTTTCCATGGTTTGAATGAAATAGCAAAGCTGCGAAAGGGTGGGTGTAATAAAAAAAAAAAATTCACAGCATAATGCAGCACAATGACAAATTCTGCTAAACATTCCATGGTAAAAATCCCACCTGTGGGAGGCCAGGGTGATAAGAGCATACAATGTTACGATTCATGGGACAAGAAATGCACAGGCATGGCATTTACTACAAGGTAAAAGCTACTATATAGTGACGGTACATTTGTAGGACAAACAGGACAGGTTTGTTCGATTTGCGGTGGCCGTTTCTAAAAGGGTCAAACGTCTGCAGGGAAAGCTAATCAGCAATTTTATACCTCCAACGGATTGAAGGATTTGAAAAATCTTTTTCTGCCATCCCCCATTAGCTACTTGCAATAACAATATTCTGCCACAGGTAAAGTTTAGTCGCAACAGTAACTCATGCAACTTGGTCAAAGTGCATGAGATGATTGCAGTTTTAGTTACTGTACGGTTACAGTTCAGATCAGAAGTACTCCTAGGCGGCCATACAAGAGACCTCAGATGCCAAATGGGACACAGGGAGGTGGTCGACGACTTTCAACACCTTGGAAATTGCCCCCCCACCCCAAAAAAAAATAAAGAAAAACAAAAAAAAAAATGCTAAAAATTATAAAAACACACCAAGCCACTTGCTGAACAGGAGATCAGCTGTTGTCAACGATGCAAGTGGAAAATTATCAAGAGTTTTGACTGGGACTAATGCAGCTTAAACCAATCAGCTACCTGGGCAAGAATCTTGTGCTGTGTAGATTGATGACCAAGTCTAACCTAACTGGACTTGCATTCCAGACAAGTAGAACACTCGGCGCCAGAGGTTCTTAGACCAATTGCTCAAACTTGGCTGCTATACCCCTTTTCAAAAATATGGGGTGTTCACAGCATTTTATAAATTTGTAAAGCACTCTAAACCTGTGGGCACCGAGGCGCTTGTTACAGAACGTTGCACTTGCATGTGAACAGCAGAATCTGGAAGTTACGACTATGCTAATACTACACTACAAGAGCTGTATGCTGAGAGTGAAAAGTGAACTGAACTGCCAGGCAAGATAAAGCGGTTGCTTATTGGTCCAATAGGATTTCATGCTCTTGCATCCTCGAAGTTTCTGCTGGAAATGTCACGATGCAGTTCATGGTCTGCACGTTACAAGCACTACCAACACTGTTCCTGTCTTTCTAATCTTTAGTCTCAATTTCCTTTAGGATACGATCAGTTCTACTGCAGCATAATTTGGGCTAACCGTGCGACAGGTACATTGCATCTTAAATGTACCCACTCAGGTGAGAGTAAAAGTCCTTTAGTCTAACACATGGAATGAGCCTAAAGCATAACGGCGGTAGAAGCACAAGCCAATTTAAATTAGAGTATTGCTTGTTGCACTAGCCCTAAACCCATTGTGTAGGCAGAGTTTTTTTTTTCCTATGACAAATGCCTCTCCACTAATTGCATGAGCTTTCGAAACAGGCGGTTACTGATGTGCTTGATTGGTGCAGTCGAGTGACCATAGCAGGTTAGTCAGGTACTCCCTACCAACGCCACTGCAAACTACAGGTCAAGGTTGTATGAGAAACGGTCAGAATCTTGATTGGCAGATAACAGTGACACATTGATGCAACATTACAGGATAGCTAAGATGTACAGCCACGACAGAGGCAAGAGAGGTCCACGGAACATTTAATTTGTTGGGGTGTTCAAGGGAAGGGCTCATTAATTCTTTATGCAAGACTCGTGTGCAGGTTATGTCCTCCTGGTCTACAGGCAGTGTGAGTCTTACCTAGTGAGCCCAGACAAGTAGTTATGCAATCCAAAAAGCCTCTGTCCGCTTAAAGTGCCAGCCTCAAACGTGAAAGATGGTTCTAGCCAAATAAGGACTGGCGTCATGCTGTGTTACTGGAGGCAGAGTTCTCTCAGCATGCTCAGGCTTTCCAGTCTTCCCTAAACATCTAAATGAATATTAAGAGTCTTTTCTGTTGGTCTGACCACCGAGGGCGTTGCTCCTGCATGGTAATCGGGCTGTGCTGCCTTCCACTGCCCTCGATGGGGCAGTCTAGGTCAAAGAGAATGAAGGGCAGTTAACGGAGAACGTGGATTGGATCCAGGAGAATGTGTGGGGAAGGGATCCAGGCACGGGAGGTCAGTTATGGGTTGTCATATCTGGCATACCAGGGGCCCGAAGGAGTTGGTTAGATTCTAGCAGGCTGAAACCTTTGGATCTCCAGATGTTTTGGACAATTCCCATCTATGCTGGCAATGGGAGTTGTACTTCAAACCACCTGGAGAGCCAAAGGTTGCAGGCCACTGGATTATAGGCTACATCAACTCGAGGCAATTTAGGGTATAACAGGGAGACATGGTATTTAGTGGACCAAGTCTCCCAAAAAAGTGTCCAGAGGGAAGGGGAAAAATCCCCCTCACATGTGTAGGACAGACATCTGCCAAGTGAAGATCGACAACTTGTACATACCCTCCTCTGCTTCTGGATCAATAGCAGCCATGGATCGATGGATCCATTGTTGCAAGAGCCTTCACTGAATTAATCCTAGTGCTTATTTTCACTAGGGAAACACTGACACTTAAGCAAAACGGCAAAATTTCAGATTTTCAATACTAACGTTACATGCATAAGTCTAAAGACAGATGCTCAGATTATGCTTTCTCTTTCCTTTCTCAAGCAGCAAAGTTTTAACAATAATCAATACAACAAAGCATACAACTGCAATCTCCAAACATAGTGGAGTCTAGTTTAGATTATTGGCCCTTTTACACCACATGACTTTCCGGACCAATAGTCCATAACCAGTCCTATAAACACTATCCACCATCTTAAAACAGCCCCTTCTTTCACTGGTCTTTATGTGTCCCAACCAGTAAACGCAAACTAAATTCAACATTTACGCCTATTTTCACGTCCCGGGCTGCATTGGAACCTAGACACATCATTTGCATATTAACTATCACAAAATCATCAATACATCAGAGTATTCACGATTAGGGTGGGATAATCCTTCGCCTCCATGTCTTTAATAGAATTATGACTTTCTGTAACATGGTATTGAAAAATCTTCTATGTGAAGACCCGGAGGCTCAGATTATGCTTGTTCAAAGCTTACCTACCACCAACGTTGCAACTTATGGCAATACTCAAGCAATCTGCTGCCTTCCTAATATCTTCCAATCAGGCTCCTACATTATGCTCCTCTCAATGATTGAACACCATAGCGTGGCAATCATTGTAAGTATACTTGATTATTGCAACACTATCTTGGCTGGAACGTCACAGAAAAATAGCAAGCTACAGCCGATCCAAAACAAAGCCCTCAGAGCCGCTTGGGGCCTGAAACGCTCAGACCATATCTCACATATTAGACACAAGGCTCAATGGTTTTCCATTAAAGCTATACTGGCTGCATCACCAGAAAACACAACACATGCAGATTACACTGCTCTTCCCCACTAGTCAGTCACCCCCAGAATCAGTAGAAAGAGCTGGAGGTTCCAGCTTCATGGTCATCGTGCCCACCCTGAGGAACTATTTAACCCCTTGCATTCAAGAAGAACCCTTATACCACCTTTCTCGGAAAAAAAGTAAAAACTGCTCTGTTCAATAAATACTTGACTGCCTCACTAGCACAATGTATAAAACCTTCTTTGACCACACCTGTCCCAACTGCTCCACAAATTGACAAGGGGGGGGGGTCCTGGGAGTCCCTCTGCCAGACATCAGTCCTGGTTACGAGAGACTTACCCAGAGTCTTTAGCTCACTATCTTTCACAGAGAAGAAATATTCCAAACATATCAATCTTTGTCCTGCCCTGGGGCAGTCCAGCACCGAAATGCTAGGCAATTGAGTACCAACAGCATCCCCAGACACGTGTTTCGGTCTGGTGGAGGAGCTTTGGGTCTCACCCTAAGTTACTAGGGGAATCCAGACGTGGACCCCTTGCTCACTATTCTTAGAGAGGCACAGATCCACCCTACTGATGAGGTCCAACCAGACCAAAACACGTGGCTGGGGATGCTGTTGGAACTCTTGTGCAGAGGAGAATTGCCCAGCATTTCGGTGCTGGACTGCCCCAGGGCAGGACAAAGACTGATATGTTTGGGATATTTCTTCTGTGTGAAAGATAGTGAGCTAAAGACTCTCGGTAAGTCTCTCGTAACCAGGACTCATGTCTGGCAGAGGGACTCCCAGGACCCCCCCTTGTTAATTTGCACATTCTGATCCACTACTGTGCTATTCATCTGTCTGACCCTGTGAATATGATTCTAGTGCAGGGATACCTCCGGGTCTGGGCACCATCAATAAATACAATAGCACTTTATATCCTGCTTGGGTTATCACCCATTTCGCTAGAGTTGCCAGAGTTACTGCCCAGGTTTTCCTCAATTCAAAAGAGCTTTAGTCATGTTTGCGTATGCCAATAAGCATTTAACCGGGCATAGCTTAAGATGATCAGGAAAAGAATCATACAGCATTGTTCTTAAACTAGTTTTTGAGGTCTGAGCAACTTAACCCCCTTCAGCAATCTGCATATCAAAAGGGTGTTCTCCGACTGCTAACCCCTCTACCTGCCAAAATCGGTGAGCGAGCCGTATTAACAGTCCTGTAAGCCTGGCCCTGTGCCACCAGCTGTGCTATATAATGGACCATGAAGGACAGGAACGTACATCCCTCTGGAACAGATGTGGTGTACGTTGCCAAATTGGCATAGCTGGTGCATGATCTGCATGCTTTCCTGGAGACCAAGACTATGTTCAGCCTTGTCCTATAATCCTGGCCTAGCCCAGGATCCAAAACTGCCCAATATAGTGAGGCTGCCCGCGCTCTCTAGCAGGTGACCGTCTCCCAAGAGCTTACGCACGATCAGCTCGTACCTCAGAAGAGCTATCGGATTGTCATGCACCATCTCCAGCAGATCTGGAAACCACAGTTTGCCCCTTCAATCCGCAGTGATCAGAATCAGAGACTTGCTGCGTCCTGACTTAAGCCAGCGTCCTCGCCATAATTGAAAACAGTGGGAATGCACTCTGTAGTCGGGCCCAGGTCTGGAGAAATGCACCAGCCGCCTCTGCTTCAGGATCTGGTCTCCAATTGAACCCAAGTAGTGTTTGTTCAACCGAGGTCTGCCTGACACAGTCCCCATCTTGCCATCAGTCGTCCAGCTTCCAATCGCTGAGGAAGTTCCAGTCGGCTACCTTGCTCCAGCAGCCACGTAGCTATCCAGCCATCACGGACACTTCTCTCTGAAGTCATAAGTGCCAAAATTAATTCGCCAGCTCTGCCAGCATTCTGCATCTCGTGCAGCCCAATCCATTTTATGTATTTGACCGTAGACACGTTGTCCATCTTGAGATCGCAACATTGTGCCCAACATTTCACTGTGAACAAGCCTTCAAACAGCTCGAGGCAGTTGATACGTAGGTCTAGTTCTTTCTCTGACCATCTGCCCCCAGATCAATCTGTTGACAGACTGTTCGGTCCGGGGATGAGTGAAATTGCTCTCCCATTCCAGGCGTCCATATGTTGTAGCCATCACTCCAGCTCCTCTCGCTTCTTGTGATTTGCTTGTAGGATAAGCCCCTCGAGGTGTTAAAGTGGCCCTGGAAAGATCAATTGGATGATGAAAAGCGCCACACCACTTAATCTCTCGCAACGACCTCAGTGTTCCTTTCACCCCCCCCCCCTGGATGGCGGTGTCTTTGCTCAAGATAGACACAGTGTCCCCTGCAACGCATCTACCATGAAACCCAAGAATTGCATGGTTTGCTCCGGAGAGGTTTCTTACACCGGATTCCTGATCAAAATCTTGTCCCAACACATTAAGCATGCGTCTTCCAGATATCAGTCTTATCCCGTTTTCAGATATGTCACCACTGGTTTCAACAGTTTAGCAAAACAGCACGGGGCCAATGCCAGCCTGAACGGCAGACATGTGAATTCCCAGATCCGTTCCTTCCATCGGAATCTTACAACTTTCCATTGATCTGCTGCAGTGGGCACAGTGAAGTATGCATCCCTGAGATCTATCCTGACTAGCCAATCCCCTGGCTGCAAGATGTCTGAGGAGGTATATCCCCTCCATCTTTAAGTAAACAAAGCTGTTCAGCTCTCCCAGATTATGACAAGTCTCAGTTTGTGGCTCCCTTTTACTAAAAACATGCTTACGGAACTTCAAGGGTCTGACACTTGCACAATGGCTGCTTTTTATTCTAGACCTAGTATTTCTGTGCGTGTCTAGTAGCAACTTGTCTGCTGCGTTTAGCCACTTTGCTTGCACTGGGAGTGTAAGAAAGGCTAAAACATCTATAACCCACGCATCGGAAGCTACCAGATGCCAGTTCTCTACGCATTGCACTAATCTACCGCCTACATGTGCATCTGCTCTCACGCAAGTTATTTTGTTGCGGACGAGCTGCCTGTCTCCAGTCCCTTCCTCCCGAAGGAAGGGACTGGATGATTGAACTTGGGTTCAATCATCTTGTCTCCGTTGGTTCCCATCATTGAAGGACCTATTGTATGTACAGTGGCTGGCAGAGCAGCCTATGCCGGCCCGTCCAAGAATGCGTTTGCTGATGAGTCACCAAATAACTTGCTGCCTTCTCGGAGGAGGTCAACTCAGAGTTTTGGGTTCATCTCAGCCTCTCAGTGGTAGTAGCAATGTTGGCATTACCTAACAGGCAGATCGCTATCTGGGCCCAGCCCGTCAAGATCGCTGCCTTGTTATTTTCCTTTGTTTCTTCAGCCATTCGTAAAAATGTTTTAAGTGAACCAACCATGTCCAGAATTTTGTCCTGCCAGGATCCATCTTGCCCCTTCTTTACGCATCTGCTCATAAACGTGACCCTTCGGTCATCTATTTCTGGGGCTTCTGCAATCCCTTCAGGGAGATGTGGCCTAGAGCATTCTGCCCTAAGCTCATTTCTAGCCTCCTTCACGAGAGGCATCCTAAAACGCTTTCTCGGGTATGCCGTGGTCTTGGTGGCGGCTCCAACTCAGGTGATCACGTGTGTATAAAGGCATCAGGTGTTGGCTTCTCAAGCCTTACAGGCCTGTTACTGTTCCCTTGTTCATGTGATCTTTTGATCCCATCCACGTTAGAAAACTTTAGCCAGTCCCCCATTATGGACAATTGATGTGACCCATCCCTAGACTTTGAGCTTTCTGAAGAACTTGCCCCATACTGGACTGAAATCTCTTCTGGCTGATTTGAGTTCTACCCTCATCACTACTCATTCTGTGATCAACGGGAGATTACGTGAAGGTTCTTGGGCCTGATCCCATCAAATGTAACTATATATTGTCTTACAGAAATATTTTCAGCGAGTCACGTATATTGCCAAATACTCCACTCAGGTTTTACTGTAATTACTGGATAGGGATGGTGGGGGTTATTGTTATAAAAGGGGGGTGGGGGCTAATGAGAGCAGGAGGAGCCGATATGGGCACAGGAAGTCTCGAATGTAAATGGAGTAAAGATGAGGAATAAACTGATAAGAAATTGGGTTAAAATGGGCATAGGTCTGCTGATAAGCATAGTTCGGAACAATGTGTTGGTGTACATGAAAATGCTCATTCAAGGTCTGATGGTTATCAGACTCTGCAAGTTGTAGCTTATTCTTTTGGAGTGTTGATGGTTAGTCTGTGTGTGAAAGTATTGTTTTTGTTTCTTATTTTCTTTCGAATCTTTTTTCTTTTTCTATTTTTTTCTTCCCTCTTCCTTATTATTGTGATGATTGGGTTAGTGAAATTGGATGTGTATATATGGTTATGCTCTATATACATGACAGTATATAACATGAAACCGCTGAATTTTGTTTTGTGGAATGTAAAAGGTATAAATGTGCTCTTAAGCGACTGAAGGTTTTGGCAAGGATCTGGAGAAATAGAGGGGAATATAATATTTCTTCAGGAAACTCATTTGACTGAACACTGAGTGTCTTTAACTATCTCTAGATACCCACAAGTTGTGTCCAATTGCTACGATTCTAAATCAAGAGGGGCAAGTATATTTATTTAGAAAGGGATTACCAATCAGGGTTGAGAAAATAAAGGATGAGTGCCGTCTATTCCTACTAGAGTTGTTGTGCGATGGCAAAAAGGTGGACAGTGAGAACTGCGTATGCACCTAGTTTGCCAAATGAGCAGTTTTTTGCTATGTTGGTTTATTTACTGAGTGAAATGGAGGGAGAAAGGGGGAGACTTTAATGTAGTAATGGATTGTATTTCAGACCGGAAATCAGAATGTAGATATAGCAGTGAGAAAATTAGTATAGTGCTCAGGGATTTTGCATATAAATATAAGTTGGTAGATGTGTGGAGGGAAATTCAAAAAGGGGAGAAAGAATACACCTTTTATTCCAAGGTCCATAAATCATATTCGAGGATTGATCATTGGCTGGTTAGTCAGACGATATGCATGGATATTGAGAGGAATCTCAGATCATGCATTATTTGATATACAAATAAATATGAAAAGGTATGAAGGAGAGTTCAAAAAGATGGAAGTTGCAAGCGGGGGTAGGGAAGGATCCCGTGGTTACTACCGGTCTGGAAACATTAAAAAAGGTCTTTGATGAAAACAAGAAGTCAGCAGGCATTAAAGTTGTTTGGGATTGCTTTAAGGCAGTGTTACATGGAGAGCTCATAAGTAGGTTGGCATATGCTAAGGGGGAAAACCTGTTAGATAGTAATACATTGGGAGAGGGGGTTGCAGAATTAGAGAACTTGTGCAATTTTAGATACAGAGTCAAACAGGACGAAATTGAGGAAGTTGGAGGGTGGAATGATGAATCAAGTACATACAATGGCAGACAAAGGGATTGTTTTATACCAAGCAGACATTCTGGGAGTCGAGATAAAAATGGTAAGTTGTTGGCCAATTGATTGAAAGGAATGACATCTGAAACATGCATTACTTCCAAACTAACTGATGGAGACCTTAATCAAAAATATAGAAATGTGACTATTTGTGATTTTTATTCGCAATTATACGAAGAGGAACTTTCTCCAAGTGATGAAGCTTACATAGTTTCTTTATTAAGATTAATAATTTGAAGTTACCGGCTGAACTGAAGATTAATGTTTATGAGATACATAATGCTATAAACAATTGAATGATGGGAAGTCGCCAGGTGGCCCGATTTCTGAATTCTATAGTTTGTGGATCAGTGGTCACCAATATTATGTTAGGTTTTTAAATGATCTTTTGGTGTCAGGAATGTTATGCGACTACATGAACGAAGCCTTGATAGTCATACCTAAACCAGACAAGGATCATAAAAAGTGATAACAATAGACCAATATCGCTGTTGAATGTGGATCTAAAAATCGTACTAATATATGGTCAAATAGGTTGATGGAATGTGCGGGAGGTCTAATAGATGAATCGCAAGCAGGCTTTACTCCGGGGAGATTTGGGTATGATAATATTAGGACAGTGTTATATGTTAATAGGGGTGAAGGGGGAAGGGACAGGGTTGTAGGGTTTTTCGATTGAGGGCGCGTTGGGTTAATTGGAGGTTTCTGAACATACATTGATAGAAATGGGGTTTGGCCCTGTATTCATGTGAATGGTTGATTGTATTCATAAAGACATACTGTGGAAGTGTTACTTAATGGGTTGATATCCAAATCCTTTCCACTGTCAAAAAGGTACCAGGCAAGGATGCCCGCTGTCACCTTTTTTGTTTAATTTTGCTTTGGGATCACAGGCAGCATATATACGGCAATGTGAGAGAATTAAAAAAGGTATTATTGGGAAAACTGAAGTAAAATGCAGATGATAGGATGATTCTTCTTTCAAACCCTAAGTTGTGTGGAACACTGCTGAAACAAGTGTTTGAGGTTGGTAGGCTGTTTGGACATAAGATACATTGCGATAAAATGGGAGGGGGGAGAAGTGGAAAGTGAGAAGCAAAGGAGAAACAGAAATAATAATGGCAACAAATGCTGTTAGTGCAGGGGGCTGTATGGGTACAGATACAGCCCCCAGTGCAAGGGGTGGCCCAGAGGCAGTATGGCAGTGTGAGCAGGTAGCTGGGCCCGGAGGACAGAGGGTGGCCAGGTGCACAGTGCCAAGAGAACAGATCAGCAGGGGAGCGAAGGCAGGGAAGAAAGAGGAAGGTCTTGAGGCGCTTCCGGAACCGGAGATGGTTCTCCTCTAGTTTAAGAGGCGCAGGGAGGAGGTATCTTTTTTCTCTTCTTAAACTTTGTCTACGGTCATGTGTGGTGGGTTTGTGTGTGGAGTGTCACATGGGATTTTAAATGAGTTATATTGAATTATAAATTTGATATAGTTAAGGATTTAGTCAAGTAGTATATTTAGTTATAACAGTATGGGATGTCACCGATTTTGGTATGTAAATATTGCAGTGCGTTTGCTGAACCCATGTATGTTGGAAATGTATTTGAATGTAAAACTAAAAAAAAAATAAAATACTACGATTGCTAGCTCGAGCAATCAGACAGTCTCAGATTATAAACACGCTCATTCAATGTCAATTTGAGTGCGCATATAGCGCGATTCAATCGTGCTGATAATACCCTGAAATACGCGTCAGGACTCTGTGCTGGCTTGTGCTACCATCAATGGTCACGGAAGACTGACCTGGGAGCCCCAAAACTTCCTTCAGTCCCGCTGAGCTCCGATAGCTTCCGTGACAATAATGCCCACTTTGTTAGCCTGTACTGTTGCGGTCGCCATAGCACTCGCCCTGTCGCAACCAATAAAGTATCTAGATTCCCTAACGTTCTACGGATACACTCCAAGCTGCCTGCACACCACCATTGCAGCCTTCCCAACACTAGCGCTGACAGCCTCAACGTTTCCACGCATTTAAAAATATAATGAAGACAATGTTGGCCAAGCAGCAAAGAAAGAATTCAAGATGGTGGACAATGTTTATGGGTCTGGTTATGGATTAAACGACAAAAAGGTTACGAGTTTTAAAAAGGACAATAATATAAACTACCAAAAACAAATTATGTTAGGGGTTGCTGCTATGCTTGGTTATATTGATTGTTGCTGCTCGAGAAAGATGGAATTCATAATCCGAGCATCCAGGTCTTGACATAGAATTGGAAAGCGAGCTTATATCCACAATAAGACTCCAAGAGGATGCACTACTCATGGCTGTGCTTGGCCCTATACCCCCACACTTATTAACAAATTAGTTGCCTCCACAACAGCATTCATCTGTGTCCACATTGCAACAGCTTGGCAGACAGTTAACGCCCATGCCGTGGCTCACATCCCTAGAGGTGATATCCAAAGGGTCTGCAACCTTTGGCTATCCAGTTGTTTTTACAGGTGTTGAACTCCCATCAGCCCTAGCCAATAGTGATGATCATGGAGTTATGTTCCCAAACATCTGAAGAGCCACAGGTTGCAGACCCCAGTAGTATCACAACCCCAACCATGACCTTTAGCCATGGCTGCTAACCATGTCCGAACTGAAAGAATTAGACAAAAAGAGCAGGGATATAACTAGTAAACAAGCAGATCCCACCAGCTACAGCCACTATCCCCATTGCACCAATACAACTAAAACTGTATGGGCCAATGACCATGTCAGGCCCCCCCTCCCCCCTCACTGAATTCTGCAGTGATTTTCCCTTGCAGCATTATTATACCAGACACTTTGATGCTACCTTGTATTAATGCACATTTTGTTGATTAATGCGAAAACGAAAAGGCAGTGCAAACGTTCTATGGCGACTGCTGCGATATAATTCCTGTAGGGTGGTAGGTGGAAAATTGGCACTTAAACTCTGAATGTTCCTCCATTCAAGCATGTAGGATTAACGTTTGGAAAACACAAAAAGGTGATTTCCAAGAGTAGACTTTCAGTAAAGCAGGAACGGATCATCAACTTTGTAATCAATTTTTCCTTTGAAACGGTTCCATTTACTGATCCAGCCAGACACGGTTACATGCGTGCGAGCTGTGGCCCATGAAGAAAAATGATCCTACTCCTATGCATGCTGCTAGCCTATGATGAACACACGTGTACCACCCCCCCCCCCCCAACCACATCCCCCACTGGATATTTCACTCAAATTAGAACACATAAAATTTAAAGAACATAAATGAGGATCTACAGAACAGTGAGAAAAGTGAACCGACACAGAAGAACCCCATTATACTCCCCACAAAGTAGAAGTGAAGAGCTTACTTGTCATTAAGGAGTTCATGATAATGGAGGTGGCCTTTGCCTTCACCACGGGAACCTTGTTCGCGTATTCCGAAGTTTGGGTATTAGTAGCAGGGAAACTAGCATCTCCTTCCTCAACCTGGAGGAGGTGCAATTGAAGGACAGAAAAAAAAAAGAAAAAAAAAAAAAACATTACCTTAACAACAAAACCCAAGATTTAACCCTAAAGACTGCGATGGAGATGCCTAAGGACATGCTCAGATTGCAAATGAAGGGCATGGGTGAACTGAAATGAGCAATTTATTAGAATTGAGGCACGGGTAGAACTCCAGTGCTCTGGTTCTTGTGAATTGCTGGAACACAAGAAAACAAAGTTTAAGAAACTAACTTTCAAGTGGCCAACTGAGCATAACTTGGAAGCATGGGTCCACAGATAAACGTAAACAATTGTCCAAGAGCCTCATGGTAGAGCAAAACCGTCTAGGATATCCCCGATGTTTGAGACTACTACTTCTACACAAATCCCATGTGGTATGGACACCTGCACAGGACATGCAACATTCCTGAAAACTATTATTCCTGTTACTTGACCCCAGTCAAGAATTGCCCGCAGGATAATTCACCGAGGTATACAATATTTAAATAGTCCTAATACTAACTCAATCGTAAGAAGATCAGAAGTAAAATGGCTTCCTTTTCAAAGTCTGATGTGCATACCTTGGAGAGCATCTTGTACTTGCGCTCCGGGATAACAGGCTGCCTCCAAAGGATATTACTGCACATGTCTGACGGAGGAGGGCTCATCGGGGCAGTGTCGTCCATGGCATCATCGTAACTGAACGCCCTACGCTGCATTCCCACAGGCAGCGACATCTTGCCTAGAAGGCCCCCTGGGCTGTGTTCAATTGCTGAGAACAAAGAGCCTCATGGTCACTAGGACATATGTCTGTAATACTGAAACCACAAGCCAAAAACAGCAGAGCCTAAATGAAATGAACAGAACGGGTGACAGCAAAGCTACAGAGAAAATGCAAGGAACGTATAAAGTAGAGGGGAATATGAAGACACCACAAGCAACCAAAACGAGACAGCAAGGTGCATCATTCGAAGAAAGCTAGCCTGCAAAAAGCGAGCTTTGAGACGGGAGGTATGCATACGCAAAAATAAAACTAATCCAACACCTACCTATACCAAAATCGAATTTGGTGAGGAAGCAGGGGAGTAACATGAACCCACACCGGTAATAATTCCAGGGGTGTGCAACCTGTGAGATGTTTTGGACCACAACTCCCAAAGTCCTAAGCCATTAACTATGGTGGCTAGGGCCGATGGGGTGTGTAGCCCCAAACACATGGCGAGCCAAAGACTACAGATCCCTGCTCTAGAGAAACTCGGGGAAGAGGTATTTTACCACGGCTGAAACTATACCTGGTTTTTCAAGGTGTGCTGAGCACTTTAAAAAGAAAGCTACATAATAAAGTACAGTTCCTTCGAGCGGCCTGCGGTGTCACAATGGGTGCCTGAAAACATGAAGCTTCCGCAAGGGGTTGTGGGCATTAACAACCTCTCACATACACAACCAAGTGAGAAATACGCTGGGGTTACTAAGGCACAGCGCTACACAACACGATTCCACATGAACAAGCAATCTATAGCTAACGTGTAGGATGAGAACTAAATTGTTGAAGGACGTTTTTACCCGGAATATCAGCTTGCTGCGAGGCCATGGCAGGGGTTGAGACCCAGGCCTTTTCTAGCGTTCCAGAAAATCCGGTTTACCTGCCACCCGAAAGAAAACGTGCTTTTAAATCCGATTCGACACAATTCAGCAAACATGCAAACTACAGATCGATCGCGTAGATGTACCCATGTCTGTTAAACAGCAAGCTTAAGCAAGTGTGCAGATGCAAATAAAATGACTTGACTTACCAGGGTATGCAAATTAAGCGGCAGGCGTGCGAAGTTAACGTGCAGTCTCTTTTAAGATGCCAGTATATAACATACTGAAGCTGGAATTCACAAAGACTTCAACGAATCCTGTGCCAAGACATCAACAATTAAATGATTACATATTGCACAATGGTCACAACAGAAAATACAAACCCACTCTCCAACTACTGCCGTCTTTAATGCCCCACTACTCCAGAAAACTGAACGCAAACAAATCAGAATACCACTGCACGCACTTACCAAGATGTTTGTGGAAGCGATGGCGCACTGGATGTTAACAGTTTGGTTCCTGTGAGATGTCAAATGGGAACATGGTGCCTGCAAGGATTTAATTAGCAGAGCATTACGAGAATTCCTGTAGGTCATTTATTAAGAGTAGTGGAGGTATTAGAAGGCAATCTTACTTCCATAGCTGCCTACATTTGAAAATCAAAAACCTTGAGACGAATGCCCCGCCCACATCCAAACATGACTGCGCTCCTTCGCACAAACGCCCCACCTACATGTCAAAATGTGTAGTTTGCACTTTACAGTGGAACGCAATGTATTTGATTAAATTGGCTATTCATAACTACCCAGATTGCAAAGGACGAATGGCATACGCCTTCCATAAACTCAATACACACAAAACCAAGAGGATATGTTCTTCAAATAGCGTTTTTGAAAACGTTAGTACCAAAATTGGACATTTCACTTTAGTGGTTTTTCATCAGCGTAGTGGTGAGGTGTCCATCATGCAAACTTGATGGCTGTGGTGCAATCCCTGAGGTCGGCATAAATTCAAAGAGGACCTTCAATGTTTCTCACTTTAAGCTGGGGGTGACGGACCCTCTACTTGAGCCCTGCCAAACAAAAATGAAAGCTGAAAAAATAACGGGGAATACTGCTTTCAATCCGCTGTCATTAATGACACCGGATTTAAAGCAGCATTAGCCACGTTTATTTTGCTTAAGATGTCATTCTTTTTGCGCAGTTTGTCTTATGTTTTAGTCGCCCTCAATGGATTGAAAGCAGGATTGTACGTTTATTTTGCTCCAGTCTGCATTCTTTTTGGTCCCGCCCACAGAAACCAGGAGAGTCTAGTGTCTTCCCCGAAGACTAGCAGGTATGCGGACTCCACCCTCCACCCCTCCCCACCTCAGTGTTCCAACTCACGCTGGAACAGCTCCTACCGAGAATCTCAATTAAACCGCTTTACCGTCGCAAAAGGAAAGAAGCGACCACGCATGAACGACACACAATCCGCTGCCTTTATCTCTATGGGCCAATCAACGGCCTCTAGCCACTAAAGCCAAAGCTCCCTTTTACGCGCAACCAGACACTTTACCATCACCTACCGTTCCGGCACTAACAGCCGCTTCTCGGTTTCCAAGATCCTCGAAATCGATCGCAGCTGATCCAAGCCCCGGGCAAGTAGGGGAAGCCCATGGTCCGACCAAAAGCAGTAATTGCGATGGAAAATGGCGACGAGACCCGTCTGCGCATGCGCTTAACCAGCGTGAATAACCATCCAGGGATACTGCTAAACGGCGATTCAGCGCTCGCCCAGAATGCACGGTGTCGGTGTGCTCCGTGCACTGCAGAGAAAAAACAAGAATCCAATTTCCAGCTCTCGCGAGACTAGAGATTATACGCAAAAGCGTACGTAACGTATTTTGGCAGTAGACTAGAGCGTCCTTGGGTGAGGGTGGAGCAAATGCAAAGCCGAGCTCCATGCTAGCTGTAAACAATAGATCTTGGGAAAGCGAAACAAGAAAGGAATAAAAATAAAAAAATGTTTAGGGATTCCAAAATACCTTTTTTTCTATGCGAAACACTTGAGAACTGGTTTTAAATCTCGCTTTTGTATTCGATTTGAATCGGCTGAATGCTTCTGTGCCATTTATTTTTTATTTTGATGGAAGATGAAAGGTAGTGCACCTTTGACTTAACTAACTGCATCGGTTTGGGACACTACATACTAAAATCTCTCAAGTTTCCTGTTACCGTGTATAAGAAGGCCACACAGTCCTGTGTTTAACTCGAACTACTATTACGACAGTTTTTCCTAAAGTCCTCACACTTTATAAACTATACCACCTGATAATAGGGTTGCAAGTAGGGCTCCCCTGTCCCCACCCCCCTCCATGCTCCTTGTTCTCCGATGCTCCCCTTGTCCCCCCCACCCTCATGCTCCTTGTTGCTCCAATGCTCCCCTGTCCCCCATCCCCCTCCATGCTCCTTGTTCTCCAATGCTCCCCTTGTCCCCACTACCCCCCATGCTCCTTGTTGCTCTGATGCTCCCCTGTGCCCCACCCCCCTCCATGCTCCTTGTTTCTCCGAACATTCCCCTGTCCTCCCACCCCCCTCCATGCTCTGTGTTGCTCTCCTTTGTCCCCCTCCCCCCTCCATGCCACGTGTTGCTCCCCTTTGTCCCCTCCATTCTCCGTGTTTGCTCCCCTCAAACCCCCTCCCCACCTGGAATTGTCCCCTTGCCACTTCTCCTTGTCCCTCCATATCCCATGCCCCTCCCCTGTTATTTGTCTTTGACCCTCCTGCCTTCTCTCCCCTGTTTCTCCTTTGGTGTGGTCTCTCTCTCCCTCTCTGCACTCTGCTACCTCATATCTTTGCATAGACATGCTTGATGGCTGCATGTCTTGCCCCCCCCTCTCTTGCTCCTCTCCCATCTTTCTGTCCCTCATGCCATTTGGCACTTACTCCTATCATTTGTCCCTTGACCTTTGATAGCAGCCTGTCTGTCCCCCCTACCCTACTTGTTCCCCTCCCTTTTTCCCATCATGCTCTATTCTGAACCGCCACCAGACCAAACAGAATAGTTATTAGTCACTTTTTTGTTCCTCCCCCCACCCCAATCCACCCTACCCTTCCTCTTGTTCTTCACTTGCACTACATCAATTGTCTCCAGGGATAGTAATGTTACTGCTTGTGTCAAGGAGTTCCCCCCTTCTCACCTGAGTTCGATCTTTGCTGGATTTCTTGATCGATGCCTTCTTGAGGACGCATCGAGTCTTGAATAAGGCTGCACGAGTCTCTTCCGACTCCAGCGTGTGTTCAAGTTCTGGGATGCAAAGATCCAGGAATCCGGGAAATTTACAGAGTGCGCTACTAGCACACGAGTCCAGGAATCAAGAAAGGAAGGAAAGGGACTAGGAATGGGGTTGGCTAGAAAGAAGCAAGGAAACAATACCGCGAGCTACGGAGCACACGTCTGGTCGCTACTTTGCAATAGCATTGAGACGCGTGGAGCCGCGGGAGGCGTAGTCTATTAATAGAACACGCTACATCCAAGGTGTAGAGGAAGGAAGGTGTTTCACAGTGGACGGCCATGTTGGGAGTACAAGGGAGTGTAAGCCCCTTTGAGACAAGGACCAGGAAGTCCAAAAGGGGCGTGTTCTGTAGTTCATGACAGCATGCCTGCTCCGAAGACCCGTTCCTCTGGGTTTGCCCGGGTGTATAAGGTGAAATCTTCTGAGCAGTCGAGGGGCCTTGAGATTAGAAAGTGGTTCCCAGGTTCTTTCACTAGGAGGATATCCTTTCCATTCAACCAGGTATTGAAGCTGACTCTGTTTATACCTGGAGTCACATATTCGGGATACTTCATATTCCAATTGGTTGTCGTCCAGCAGAGGAGGAGGTCGACAGGATTTCCGGGAGGATTGGGTGTAGGGTTTTAATAAGGATGTGTGAAATACTGGGTGTATTTTCTTCCAGGAGTCTGGTAGTCTGATCCGGTATGAAACTGGATTGATAATTTCCTTGATGGCAAATGGACCATAGTACCGAGGGGCCAACTTGTTTGGCCGTAGATGTCGGGGTAGTAATTTCGAGGACAACCAGACTTGATCACCAATTGCATAAGAAGGACCTGGTCTTCTTTTGGAATCTGCATACCTCTTAGTCTGTGTTCTGGCCCTCTCTAAGTTGTCTTTGGCCTCCTGGTGTACGTTGATGAGGGTTTCTATCCAGGAGTCGACAGTAGGTACTGGTGTAGGATGAGGGAGAACAGAGGGTAGAACTGATGGATGGAAACCTTGGCTACAATAAAAGGGACTGGTCTTAAGTGCTGAAATATCAGAATTGTTGTAGGCGAATTCAGCCACGGGTATCAGGAGCGACCAGTCATCCTGAACCTTGGTGGCGAAACATCGAAGATACTGCTCCAGGGTCTGATTAGCACGTTCTGTGGCCCCGTTGGTTTGGGGATGATAACCAGATGAGAGGGCGCGTTGGATTCCCAAAATGCGACAGAGATGTTTCCAGAATTGAGAGACGTATTGAGGTCCTCGATCAGATATGATCTTGGAAGGAAGTCCATGTAAACGGAATATGTGTTCCAGGAAGATTCCAGCAAGCTCGGACGAGGATGGTAGCTTACACAGGGGTGTAAAATGAGCCATATGAGTGAACAAGTCTATGGTAACCATGATGGTCCTGTATCCTCGGGAATGTGGTAATTCCACAATGACGTCTGTAGCAATGAATTCCCATGGCCTTGTTGGCAGTGTAGGTTGCAGTAGAAGACCCGCCGGTCTCTTGTTATCATGTTTATTTTGACTGCAGATAGTACAAGCTTTGATGTACTGCTGTATGTTGGTATTCATTCCAGGCCACCAAAACTGTCTTTGTATGAGACGGAGGGTGTTGGTTATGCCACGATGTCCGGAGTGAAGGGTATCATGACAGAGGTTTATTATTCTTTGTTGTAATTTCTGTGTAGGAATGGCCAGTGCATTGTCCTTGAATAAATATCCTTCCTTAACTCTTAGGTTTCATGGATTCTTCCTTGAAATATCCTTCCAGAGGTCAGAGGATTGGGTTTGCACTCGAATTTCTTCCAGGAGGTTGACTGCTTGAGCTACAAAGATCATGTGGGGAAACATCTTAGGATAGGCCCTGTCTTCAGTAGTTACATAGTCAGGACGTCGAGATAAGGCGTTAGCAATCAGGTTTTGTGATCCGGGAACATGAGTGATTTGGAATTGGTACTGGGCAAAGAAGTAGGCCCAATGCGCCTGACGACTGTTCCTGCACTCCAACGACTGTAGAATGTGAAGATTCCGATGGTCCGTGCGGATCTGAACTGGATATCTAGCACCCAGAAATAGATGTCGCTATTCAGTGAAGGCTTGGCGGATGGCTAACAGTTCCTTTTCCAGGACGGAGTAATGTGTCTCACTGGGAGTCAGGGTTCGTGAGAGGTAAGCAATGGGGTGTTGCAGTTTATCCTCAAGTTCCTGCTTCAGGACCGCTCCTATGGCGTAGTTAGAGGCATCCGATTCCACTAGGAATGGCCGATTTATGTCGGGTTGGGCCAAGATGGGGGCTTGCATGAACTCTGTCTTTAAACGTTGGAATGCCTTATCTTGAGGTGTAGACCAGATAAAGGGGGTGTCTTTCTTCAAGAGGGCAACGATCGGCTGAACGATCTCGGAAAAGGTAGAAATGAACTTCCGGTAGAAGTTGGCAAGCCCCAGGAAGGAGTGAGCTTGTTTCACGGACGTGGGAGCGGGCCATGCCAGTATGGCCTTTACCTTTGAATGGTCCATACCAATTCCTTCTGGGCTAAGGATGAATCCTAGGTAGTGAACAGAAGTAACGTGAAACAAGCATTTTTCGGGTTTGGCTAAAAGTTTGTGTTCACGGAGTCGTTGTAATACTGCCTTTGCATGTTCTTCATGCTTTAGAGGATCCTTGGAAAAGATCAATATGTCATCCAGATATACAATGACGAAGAGGAATAACATGTCAGGGCATGACTAGATATTCATAGTGACCAAAGGGTGTTCTAAAGGCTGTTTTCTATTTGTCTCCTTCCCGGACACGGATCAAATGATAGGCACCCCGTGGATCCAATTTCGTGAATATTACGGGCCTCTCACAGCTTCCAGGATATCCGAGATCAGGGGCAGTGGGTACCGATATTTGAGGGTGCATTGATTTAAGCCACGATAGTCGAGGCAAGGTCTGAGTTCCTTGGTGTCCTTCTTGGGAGCAAAGAACAACAAAGCACCCGCTGGAGATTTTGAGGGTCTTATGGTGCCGTTTTCAAGGTTGGTATCCAGGTGTTCTCGGAGGGCCTTTTTCTCTGGTTCGGAAAGGATGAACATTCTGCCGAAGGGAATCACTTCTGAGGGATCTGTATCTATGGCACAGTCTTCAGGTCTGTGAGGGGGTAAGGCCTGGACTATGGCAGTTGAAAATACATCAGCATATCCCTGATAGGCCTCTGGGACTTGTATGATATTGGAAACCATGAGTGGTGTTTGCTGGTCTCTTAGTGGTTCTTTAGAGGGTGTCGAGGAGGGATCCAGGAATAGACAGTGGGACATACAAAACTCTCAGCCTAGGAATAGTGATCCTGCTGTCCAATTGATATACTTATTGTGCTTCTGTAACCAGCGCATACCCAATACCATGGGGTAATGAGCTGACTTAATGATGTCGAAAGTAATCCGCTGTTGGTGATGGTTTATGGAAAGCTGGATCTCTTTTGTCTGCAGGCTTATGGGTCCTGAAGTGAGGGGTCTTCCGTCGATTGCTTCCACCGGCTGTATGGTGCTTCGTGTCTCGTACTGAATATGATAACTAACAACCCAGTCTTGATCAATGAAAATTCCCATAGCTCCGCAGTCTACCAAGGCCAGAATGGGATAGGTCTTATTCTTGGAGGGTGACAGGAAGGCCTGTAGTATCACCAAATTGTTTTGTCCAGGAGAATTCAAGGATGGAATTGATGCGGAGCAAACATCTCTCTCCCGAAGCTCTGCTCCATCTAGGATCGGGAGCTGGTGTTTCCCGAACGCCGAGGAGGGGCTAGAGGACACTCCCCAACCAAGTGCTTGTCTGAGGCACAATACATGCACAACCTTGTATGAATCCTTCTCATCCTTTCTTGCGGGGATATAGGTCCACGGAAGGCTCCTACCTGCATGGGTTCTGGTTCAGAGACTGAGCCTGGGTTTGTGTCCGTCTTGGTGGTACTCTCAAAGGACAGCTTCGGAGGATTACCTCTGGATTTCTTCTTCTCTGCCTTCCTTTCCTGGATACGGAAATCTATTTGCATGGCAAGGTCAATTAGTGCCTGGAATGAGTTTGGGCGAGCCACTCTGGCCAACTCATCCTTAATCTCCTCATTCAGTCCTCTCCTGAAAAGGGTAAAACTCGCCTCAGGGGACAAATCAGTTTCCTTGACTAATTGCTTGAATCGGGTAACATAGGTGAGCATATCCTGGGATCCTTGCTGAAAGTCTAACAGGCGTTCCTGGGCACTATAGACCTGCTCTGGACGGTCAAACATGGTCTTAAGGGCTTGTATGAAGAGATCATAGTCATCTAGGAGAGCATCGCCGGAATTAACGAGGGGCGTAGCCCAGGTTAAGGCGTTTCCTGAAAGGTGGGAAATTATGAACCCCACCTTAGCCCTGGGAGTTGAAAAGTAGTAGGGCTTAAAAGTAAAGTGAACCAAACATGAATCCAGGAATCCGCGAAGGGTTTTTGCCGACCCATCGTATTTGTTCACTATGCCGCCCAGCAACACACTTTCTTTTGTGGCAGAATCACGGGATAGAACTAATTGTTTGAAAGTGGCGTTTTCCGCCTTTAGATTCTGCACCTCGGTTGATAGCTCTTGCATGCCACGCATCAGGTCCTGGACGGTCGCTTCCATGTCCATATCGAGTTCGGTTGGGTGGCGTCTCAAACTGTCAAGGAGTTCCCCCCTTCTCACCTGAGTTCGATCCTTGCTGGATTTCTTGATCGATGCCTTCTAGCGGACGGATCGAGTCTTGAATAAGGCTGCACGAGTCTCTTCCGACTCCAGCGTGCGTTCAAGTTCCGGGATGCAAGATCCAGGAATCCGGGAAATTTACAGAGTGCGCTACTAGCACACGAGTCCAGGAATCAAGAAAGGAAGAAAAGGGACTAGGAATGGGGTTGGCTGGAAAGAAGCAAGGAACCAATACCGCGAGCTACGGAGCACATGTCTGGTCGCTACTTCGCAATAGCATTGAGACGCGCGGAGCCGTGGGAGGCGTGGCCTATTAATAGAACACGCTACGTCCAAGGTGTAGAGCGAGGAAGGTGTTTCACAGTGGACGGCCATGTTGGGAGTACAAGGGACTGTAAGCCCTGTTGAGACAAGGACCAGGAAGTCCAAAAGGGGCGTGTTCTGTAGTTCATGAGAGCTAGTTTGTTCTCATGTTCTTTCCCTCCCCTTCTCCTCCATAAATGTTTCAGCACTTGCACTTTCAGAAATGTCGCCAGGCCTAGTACGATAGTTATTTCACATTCTGAATTGTTTCAAGGACTTGTAAGAATGTAATTTGTTTTTCTCCCATGTTCCCTCCCTCCTTGAAGCGCTTTGAAACACATTGTGTATAGGCGCTATATAAATAATCAATCAATCAATCAATGACAGCCAGAAAGGCTTATTTCAGGAGGGTGAGATGGCTGTAGATAGGTAAAATAAATTGTAGCATACATATGGTCTAAAGAAACACTGATAAACGTAAAAATAATGGGTTATTTGATATACACATAGACAAAGATACATCTTTGGAAAGGTAAGTATTATATCATAACTCAAACACAATTATAAAAACCAACACAACACTTATGTGTACCAAAGTATAACCTTATTTCAATACCTTCAACTCTGTTCCTAAACATCTTCCTTCTCAAGCTCTTCGCTCATCCGCCTCCAACTCTCTCAGGGTCAGTCGCTTCTCCAAGCAACGAGTTGGTGGTAGATCTCTTTCTTTTGCTGGGGCCTCCCTCTGGAACAGCCTTCCTGCCTCTCTGAAAATTGAAGAGAGCCAACTCTGTTTCCGGAAGCACCTCAAGACCTTCCTGTTTGCTTCTGCTTTCTCTCCCCCTCGCCCCTGCTGAACTCCTGGCTGTAACCTAAACAGCACTGGTCACCTGGCTACCCTCTGTTCTTGGGCCCAGGTCCCTCCCCACCCATTGCACACCTGCACTGCCCCCCTGGCAACCCCTGCACTCTGGGGCTTTATCTGTATCCCTACAGCCCCCAAAACAGCACTTGACACCTTATGTCTGCACTTACCCTTGCCCCTGCCACCAGCTGGCAGCACTTCATATTTATTGTTTTGTTTTATTTATTTACTGTTATCTTATGTGCTGCACTTCTCCCCCTTTCCCTCACGCTTTCCCTCTTCCCCCGCCTCCTCTGCACTTGCGTGATCTCAATGTCACCTGGCCTAGTAAGATCGTTGTCCCTGTCTTCCCTCTGTTCCCTTGCCTTGTCGACCCTTGAAACACTTGTGTACAGGCGCGTTATAAATGCCATATAATATCATATCGAGAACAGCAGCCTGAAGTTCAAGGTGAGTAAAACCTAGTGATACACATTTAAAATGGCGGGATGCTATTCATGGGGAGTAAAACCATATTAGTTAGACTTTGAGAAAGACACAATATAATTCAAGGGAAGCAGACCCTAGTGGTAAAAACCTACAGTGTTATTCCGTTTCAAGAATCACCTAGTTTTACCGACACTGTTACAAGTATAAACCTTGCAACATATGTAACTTATTCTTCTCTCAGAACTCGGACTACTTTTCAGAACACAGTTCAAAGATAATTAAATAACTTAGATACTTTTTCAGAGGCGCAGTCTGCTACTCATCGATAGTAAGAACTCTTGTAAGACTGTTTTAGAATGGCACTAAGGAATTCAAGGTAAGCACAATGTAGTATGCTGGAGTGGCATAACTCATCAGGCAGGACACAGGAACCACTCCAGAGCCAGATATGTATCAAAGGGTAAGCTTGCTTTATTGTTACAGTTGCAGGAAGGGAGGTAAGTAAGGAGAGCAGGTAACAAGCTTCTACTCCCTCTGGCTCTCTCTCTGCCTCTCTCCCAACTGTCATCGCATGGAATCTCAGTGAACCCTAGGTTCCAGGCCCCTCACCACATTCCAGGCTCCACTTCACTCATACACAACACACACTGCTCATCCTGCCAAGCGCCAGGCCACTACACACAACAACAATGCTACACTTTTAGAATGTCATCAGGTATTCAAGGTAAGACCCTATTGATCATAAACTCTAGCACTATTTCTGTTACAGGAATAGTTACACCAATTACACTTTTCAGAAGAATGGAACACAATTCTAAGGCCTGTACAGAACTTTGTATACTTATCAGAATTGACTACAGCTACCAGAATTCCCTGACACCAAAATTGAGACTAATTAGTAACACCTGAAAAGACTGCCTCCATGAAAATTGCAAGAGACATGAAAGTGCTTGGAGGAGAAGAGCAACTGAACTGCAGCAGGTATACAAAGCTGGGATCTAGAGTGTGGTGCCTCACCCCTTCTTTTTTCTTATTGCAGAGGGCCTGATGTAACAAACAAACACAAAATTTCCTTTCTCTTTACCAGGGTTTTCACATTGACAAGTTCTCAACTGGTCTCCCTCGTTCGGGCTCGGACCACAGACCCCCCCTCTTTTGGGCTCAGATCCCTTTAACACAATGTTCACAATTGGCCTCCCTCATTGGATCCTCTTGGTATGAGTCTCCCTCATTTGGGCCCGGACCCACTTGATATCTAAATCGAAGACTTTCGAATGTGCGATGGGGTTTTGCTCAAACCGTTGCAGGACAACTTCGATTCACTTCACACAATTGTTCAATCTTCTACTTTCATTTCTCTTGGTGGGATACCTCACAGAGACCTTCGATTGAGTACATTCACAGTGCCAGACCACTCTGTCAGTCGTATTGTATCTTTCCGTCTTAAGTTCAAACATTCATCCGCAGTTTAGCTTTACTCGTGTCTTTCATCACACACGTTTAACAATGTTCGTTCCAGTGCTCGTTATGTAATGTTGCTGCTTGCAACCTTGATTTCAACACAGACTGGTCTTGCATCGGTCTCCCCAACTCACCGGCAGTGTTGATCTTTCTGGCGCTTCTTTGTTCTTGGAGCCAAGGATGATACCACAGCGGCTGCTGCTGCTCCTCCCCATGTTGGTCAGCTGCGCGGCAGGGCCTTCGGTATCTCCGACACACAATGCAGGATTCTTTAGTCTGGTTTCCTGGCCTCACGCTTTCTGCCTCAAAGGTTTCTTGAATGTAACAGCATCTTGCCGAAAAGGTGAAGGGTACTTCCCTTCTTATGAACCCTTCTTGGTTTGCCATCTTTCTCCCCTCGTTCAGCTGCTGACTCGAAACGGCTGTACATTTGTGTGCTTTGCCTCGCTCAGAGTGTGCTTCGTGCTCCGCCTTTTATTTGTTTGGGGAAGTTTAATGGAAGTTAGTTGCAAGTGATTGCCAATAATTGCCTGACCTCGACTGACCACAGCACCGGGACATGTCAGTTACACTGCTTGGGTGTGAGTCTGTTTCTCCCAGAGCGGGCTCTTCTGTGAAAGTGTCGGAAAAGGGAAAGGGAGGTAAGGTTCCCACGTATCCTACCAGGTGTTCCACTCCCTGAAAACCCCTCACCCAGGTGATCCTCCCATACTGGCCCCCCCAGCAACTGGATCCAAAAGTGATGGCCATATCCTGGCCACCTATATAACAGATCCCCGGGGACTAGCAGGTGAGACGCGTTCTGGTTTCTCACACCTCTCAGAACTTGAAGGGGAAATCTGCTGTCTCCATGTTCCGGCGTCCTTTCTGTGATCACGCTTCCTCAAGAATTGCCAGCCCCATGCTCTTCTACTACTACTACTACTGCTAGCCTTCCTATGCCTGCTCCAGTTCATTCCATCTCTCCTCTCCTGCTGCAGCCTTTTATGCCTCTCAGGTTTGGCAATTGGCTTCAGGTGTGAACCATTAGTTTCAATTGCCTGACCCTTGAAAATGCTGTTAGACCTAATTACCTGACTATTACACCAACATGCCTCTTCAGCCCATTTTGGTCATCTCAGCCCCTCTAGGATTCTGGGACATGTAGTTTACTTCATCAAGGCTAGGTTTTTCTACTTCCTGCGTAATTTTAATAGTAGATTTAATTCTCTTAATAATTCTAACAGTGGGGCTGTAGGTTTTAACTTTGCTAGAGGGAGATGGTTTAGAGAAGACAACATTTCTGCCATTACTTGTAGTGTACCCTTGCTATTGAGGAGGGCATTTGTTGTTATGAACTAAAAAGATTCTTTCTTTTGGTATAATATCCTTTGGTGTTACAACCTTAGATTTAATAAGTTGGTTGATAGACATTACAATGGCAATAAGCCATAACCTCTTCTGGCACAGTGGTAAGAGTCTCCCGGTTAGAAGAAAAATACTGTGTCTCATCCCACTGACTCTCCTCACTACCCTGGGCTCTGTCTCCACCTCTGTAATCCTCCCACAGTACACCAACCCAGGGTTGGGATCAGGAAGCACCTGCCTGCCTCTGGCCCACCTTGGAGGAGACTTTAGGCAGGGTTTCAGAGAGGGGTCCACAGGACTCTTCACAGTAAGCATAACACAATGTTACACATTAAGAATGGCACTAAGCAATTCAAGGTGTGTAAACCCTTTTGGTAAGCTTTTACACGTAATCAGTTTCAGGAATAAATACCAACTCAGTTACTTTCTGGAAGAGTGGAACACAATTCAGAGGTAAGTAAATAACCTTGTTATACTTTTAAGAATGGCATTAAGCAATTCACAGGTAAGTAAGAACTTTAGGATACTTTTGTAACTTATTCTATTTCAGAGATGCAGTTTGAACACTAACACCTTAACCAAGTAAGTATTTTGTAACACATGCATGCTGTAGCACCTTGAATCATTTGTTGCGCTAGATGGAATTGCCATGAAAAATATTTTGGACACAATAACTGGACAGACTCAAAGGAGATGGTAAAACACTGCTTTAATCTCAAGAAGCAAAGCAGGGCGAATATACACTCATCAACTCGACTCATGCAGAATCACACTGTTTTTTCAATCATGCGTAGTTTATAAAATGCGGGATGAGTCATCTATGATGTCATCCTACGCGGCAAACTTCGAAAACCTATTGTGGGGTGGGATTGGATTAAGCGAACAAGTCTACATTTAGATTGAATGAGTGTTAGTCTCTCATTGGCGGCCCTTATCTGTAGGACACACCCCGGGCTACTTTTAGTCACATGGCATAAAGCAATTGTCACAGCAGAGAATATGGCAGCAAACTAACAGTCTGCAACATTGTATGAAAAAGTGCTTGGCAAGCTACCAACCTTGGATATTCGGCTTGTTAGCAGCGCGTAGATAGAAACGAAACCCAGGTGGTTGGATATATATCAGTTCTTCCTTTGTTTCTCAATTAGGCCATCCTCTTTCATCGGCAGGCCTCATGCCAGTGTCTTCTGTTTGAAAGTTGACCTTGCCAGTCTGCACAGTCTCCGGACATCTGAGGGAGTGTAGGTACATCGCTATCTTGGCTCCAGGCCTAATGAATAGTCCTTGTTTGCGATCTCTTTATCACATGTCATAAGACCATTTGTCCAAATCAACAGTGCTTTTAACCTTATTTGATTCAACTTTTGCTGGGTGCAGTTCTTCTTCTATCTTTCAGAGACTTGCTCACTCCATCCCACATTGACTTTGTGCCCTTCACCCAATATTTAGCATCAGAAAATGCCCGTGTTCCTCCTAATCTTTGGAAAATATGTCCTTGTGCATGGTCTACTCATGGACTTCCTTCATGGTTTTTTCATCTCTCGAAATAGCATCCGTGGTTCAAAGCCAATGTACTCCTCTATTTTGCAAGGAAAACAGTTTCTGCATCAACTCTACATGTTTACGATCCTAGACTTGTGTTTTTGAGGTAACTGGGTTAATTGAAATGAGCCGTCATCCATCTTGTTCTGATGGTAGTCCTAAATGTTGAATGTGTCCCCACAGGCCATCTCCATCCCCTCTGCTCCCCCAGTGATGTTCCCCTGCGTCCCCCCTCTTCTTGCACACTTTGCTTGATTCTTCTACCAAGCTTCCCCTCTCCCTCTCTAGCCTACTTCTGCAGGAGTCTGGCCTGATACATTCTGGTTTCACCATCACCGTCTTGTGGCCAATGCTGGATTTGACTTCATCGATTCACGGCGTGTCACCCTTTCTCAACTCTCATGCTGGACTTCTTTTGCATCTTGTACTCATGGTGGCCCTGAATCATACTGTTCCCATCTTCATCTTGTATCCTGGCTTGCAACATTATATGCTAGTACTGACTTCTGCAATTATATTCGCTCTCCACTCTTTTTGACTGTTTACTCTCTGTTATTGTCATGACCACAGCAAGGAGCAGTAGAGTAACACATAAAAAGAATTGGACATCAGTCAAGTGGTAGGTTAAAATAGCTACTTCCTGACCCCACAACATGGCTCTTCTAATGGTTCTTCTGTTGGTTCAGAGCAGGTCTAGTTGTTAGCACTACAGCAGTTTATAAGCCCCTCCCAGCGTGTGTTCAGGGCTTCACGTCGTGTCAGTTAAAGCGAACGCTTACCGATGTCAAGTCCCTTCAGTTAAGCTGTAGATATTGTTTCATTTAACTTCCTAAACTACAGTTATGTTGTTGAAGCAACGCACAGTAGGTTTTCTAAGTCCGTTGATCTAAACACCTCGTTATATATTTCCCTTCAGTCAGCAAGTATTCTCTGCCTGCGCTCCTCGTTCCTGTCAGGGAGTTTGGGCAACAAGCGGTTGCCGTGTACAGCCTTCCGCTCTTAGTGACAGCTGCGGTCAGTTTCCTGCCACAGCAAGTATAGTTATTTAATGTAGTCATATTGTAACAGCGTTCTTCAATTGTATATTCCAGCGTTGTGTGAAGAGTTTGTAACGCAATTATCATGCGTTGTATTTCTTCTTTACTACGACACACTCTTAAGCTGCGTTGCGTGAAGTGTTTAATGACACACTATTTAAGTTCTTCCCTTTTATCTAGTTACGACCCGCTCTTAATCTAATTAGAAGAAACTCATTTCCCAACACCTTAGCGTTACGTTCCTTCTTTTTTAAGATACACTCTGCAATCCTGGCTAGGAACTCTATCACTTGTTAATTATTTCAAGTTCCACTTAGCTGAACTCAACCCCAGGGATTTTACATGAGAAAACATTGTGAAAGGCTATTCTTAGTTTCCATTCAATTTTTCCTTGATCACTAGGAGATATGCAGGCAGGCTAGAGAAGTAATTTCACCCTGGAGTAAAGGCATAATTAGTTCCTTGCATGATATTCATTTTCAATGAGCACTAGCCTTCACCCAAAAAATATTAGGTGCAGAATCCACTCTCCACATCAGTCACCTCTCAGCATCGCGATTCTTCAGAACTTAGAGCCCCTGCACAGATGCAGGATGGAGAGCTAACCACAAAAGAATATTTGTGAGATAACAACTGAAAAGAGTGTTTGTAAAGAAACTAGATACTAAAACCAGTTGCTGTATTCAATGTTTAATTCTACGCTCACACCAAGGGAAATTATTGTGTATTAATAGGTCACATGTTCACAGAAGAAGTTGTAGATTGTGAAACATCGCTAGCTGAGAAGAGTCATAGAAATTGTTCCTTGTGAGTGTTCCTGCAGAGTCAAGGTAAGCGTTACACTTATCCCACTTCTCTCCCTTCTCCCTTTTCATATAACCTCCCTTCCTCCCCTTACTTTCTTCTATGCACTTCCTCTATCAGAATTGATGTGAGGACTAGTACAATAGTTGCTTGTTTTGTTCCTCCCCTCCCTTTCTGCACCCCTCTCCCTCACCTTTTGTTTTTCT
Organism: Ambystoma mexicanum; assembly: GCF_040938575.1. NCBI lineage: Eukaryota > Metazoa > Chordata > Amphibia > Caudata > Ambystomatidae > Ambystoma > Ambystoma mexicanum. The sequence goes on from NC_090925.1 coordinate 677,903,838, forward strand.
CCGGCTCTACCAGAAATGTCTTCAGGCCTAGTACGGTAGTCACCTGTCTGTTTCCATTTCCTTCCCACTCTCCCCCTCCCTTCCTTATTTATGTCTTAGCTCTTGCACTATATGAAATGTCATCAGGCCGAGTACGATAGTTAATTTCACATTCTTACTTTTCATAGCCTGTAAGAATGTCATTGTATTTTCCCTTGTTCCCTCCCTTGCCTTGAAGCGCTTTGAAACACAGTGTGCATAAGCGCTATATAAATAAACATATTGTCATGATGCCTACCCCTGGGCCTCTGGATCAAGCCCAACAGCCCGGGAGCAGGCATCCAGATATGTATTAAAACCCCAGCAGTCCCGGCTGGGGGCTGTCTGGGTTCACTCCTGGCGCCTTAGGCACCAGGCTCATAATAGAATGCAGTCCTGATAGGCGCCAGGCTCATAGACATTACTTACCTCATGCAGACCATGCTGCAAATGAATCGAAGCCAACGTGAGGCCTGGAAGGGACTATTTTACTACAGGGACTATTTTTTACTCGGGTGTGGTTCTGGGGAACTTCTTACCTGGGACTACTTTGGAGGCTATTTAAACCACACCCAAACAGCAGCACACGCTTCGCGTTATTCTGCACTCAGCAGCGTAACGCTCACCGTGCCTGCAAGTCAGCATCCAGCCACGCCGTCTTGAATCCGGAGCTCCTAGAAGAAGAGGAAAGAAGAGGCAAGGTTAGAAAACAAACATTATTCAGTTCCTCACCTGATTCCGGATCCATCATGTCTCTGAACCTGGAAAGGAAGTTATTTCTGCACGCGTTGCATCGCCAGCTGCAGCCCCGTGCCATACTCACCAGTCCTCACAGCATCTTTCGATTCGGAGCTGCCTCCATCATTTCTTCGCCGAACTCCGGCACCTAGGGGACAAAAGAAGCAACAAGGTGAGCCGAGAAAGCCAACAAATACAATCTCTTTTGCCACCATAGACTTACCTGATTTACCACCGGAGGCATTATTCTTTAACTCTCCACATCCTCATACACCGCACCTGTAAAGGGAGAGAAAACAACATGTCAAATTCATGCATCATTTTACCGGACAGCGTCGGGTAATACAGACTCTTACCTGCACGCCATCAGCTGCCATGAGACCAACTTCTCTCGGACTCAGCTGCAAGATAAGATAGGAATGGGACAAGAGTGAACATTGGACATATTAAACTCTATGAACTGTATACTTACTGGTCCTCGCCAGGAACCTCAGAGTCAATACTCATCTGGAACTCTCCCAACCCCTTCGAACCAGTGAAGTAACTGGTATCTACGCACCCTGCAATCCACGCAGGATGCAGAGCTCATCTTTCAAGAATATAAGGTGAGATTACTGAAAGGGAATTTCGGAGGTGATTGGTGGGGAGAACAGTGGGGTGCCATCGCTAGAATCCACAGGTGGTTAAACTCCTCTCTCCACTTGCAGGAGAATACTTCTACGGATCAAGCAGACGAGATTAGGAGGGCAAGTCCAGTCTGTCATCTTTGCACTACGCATTACGTTGGTGGAGTCCCCAGCTGTCCGGGTCCGATCGACACCCCTGTGGGAGCCAGGTGAGCGTAACACATATCATATCATATATACCGCTCCTAAGCAAGTTTCTATGTAGTCTTTCTACCTTGCGTTTCAGAGTATATACAGTCTTTGACCAGGGGGTCACTTCATTCTTCGTTATATACATACCTACTGCATCATGGAGTACATGTTTCTGTGGTGTCCAAATAAAGGGTTGAAAGCAAAAGGGTCGAGTGCATTCGACTGAAAACCAAAGGATCGACATTTTTATTAAAATATATATATATATATTTTGCTCTAGTGTAGCTTTAAAAGGGTTTTTTACCCCAAAAACAGGGGTTTGGGGGAGGGACCCCCTCAAAAAAAAAAATTCAATCCTTTTTTTCAGTCGAATTGACTCAACGCTTTTGCCATTCAACCCTTTATTTCGATCCTTTCACCTATAACCTGTTTCTATAACTGTTACATCGTTATTCTTAAGTACTTTCATATAATTTAAAGATAGGATCATATATCTTCTTTCAGACACTTTCTTTCTGTCCTAAGACGTTGTTTAATGTACATTTATATTGTGAATCATTTTATTCATGGTATAATTTTGACAGCTCGGCAAGGAACATTCCTTTTGGTAGGTTTCCTGCACTGTTTCAACGTGAGGGTATCTTCTGAATGGCTGCCTGAGTGCATATCGTTTCTCATACATTTGACGTGGTATGCATATGTCACAGAAATGTGTACATGGGTTCACAATTATAGCTCCTCATCTGTTATTCCAATAGGGTGGGGGCGAGGGGGGCGTTGCCTAGGGAGAATGCGTCCACTTGCTCCTCTACATTCTCCCTCTGGTTGCATTCTCAACCAGACTCTTCGCCTCTGTTCTGCAATTCCTGCTTCATCTTCTTCAATCATCTCATCATATTATCTTTTCTTTGGCACCCATATTTTTGTCACCCCCCTCAGGTGGCCAGCATTCTTTATGTGTTCATCCACACTCCAGGTAATCAATCGACAATCTCCTGCTAGTGCACAAAATATCCATCGTCCTACATATTTATTCCAAACCTGGGGATAATAGAACGTTGTTCCTGGAGGTGCAAGATAACTCTTATTTATATTTTGTCAGGCACCTTCTTCTGTTTGCCTCTGGTCTCCAGTATGTTTGTTAATGTGAAGCATTATTTTCATTCCAATAGCTTTTTTGGCTGTTTTCTGGCATTGTCCCAAGAGGATCCTTGTGAGACATAATCTCAACATTAATAATAGTAATATTGCACCAAGTAGTTTAAAAGGATTGGCCAATCAAGATGGTATCCATCCAATCCATGATGAAAGCCAATAATCTCCTGCTGTTTTATCAGTTTCATATTGCATCTGTGTGTGCAAGGTTGTCAACATCATAATTTCCTCTGTCAGTGTCCCATTTTCTCCATCATGAGCAGGTCTAAATGTACTGTAAGAAGGTCTGACTATGGTGTACACACCTCCTTCCATTGCTGTTATCAGATCCAGAACATAACTGTTCTGGAGAGCCATCAGCCTGATGGGCCTTAGCTCTTCCTTTATTGCATTGAATCCTTTTATTGTTGTATTCATCGTCTGCAACATTTCCCATCTTTTTATCCGGAGCCATTTGGCATTTACTGCTGTTTGAAGTCCTGGTATGAATATAGATGTCATTATCATAGCGGTTTTGCTGAATAATTTGTTCTCATCTGGAATGTCGTTGTTAGCCTCTATGGACTTTGATCATAAGTAATCGACGAAGATGAAGTGATCTCTTCCTTTTATTATATTTATTCATTTTCGGGAACTCTCCATTATGGAGGTCACTTTGAGGAATCACTAGTGCTGGGACATGTATATTCACTATGGAACACACTCCTCCCAAATCCTTGGGCAACTGCATGTAGGCTCTGGATCCACAAACCCAATATAGATCCATTAGAACTGCAGTTCCTCCATTCATTCCTGGTACATCAATTACTTCTCCACATCCTTTATTTTTTCCAACATAGACCATGCCATCATTCTTGAAGCAAGTTGTCACATTCTTCACTTGTAATATATGTACTGGTCCTGCTTCGTTCTCAACCCAGGTTCGTAGTCTTACATGTTTGGCCCATGAATCGAGGCATTCATCATTCACCTTCTGCACCTCATGAATTTCTGTTATTTTCAACAAGTGTGCAGGGCATGATATTAAACCATCTTCTCATCCAGTACTGGTTGCTACACACCCATACACCAACAGCTGTGTTATTTCCCAACATCTTGGTTCTCCTGATTTTTCATTCTCTTCATATCAACTTGTATCTTTGTCATACCCTTGGAATATACACAACTCCTTCCTAGCCACGGAAGCCAAATGTAGTGACCCCTCCCACCTTGGTTGACACGGGCTCCTGATTTTAGAAACACGGGTACCCCGTGGCAGCCGAAGGGGGGGAGAGGGTTAGGGAGGGGTTGTGGATAGGGAGGGCGTGTTTATGGTAACGGGAAAAGGGGAAGTAGATAACATACAAACAAGAACATAACCATACCAGGCTTGCCTCCTCACGCCTACTATCAGTATCCTTCTTTTTTTTTTTTTTTCCAATATGTTTTTATTAACCGCTTTTCATTGAAACACTTACACAAAAGAAACCAGTAACAGGAAAAAAATAAACAAACAACCCCTTACCTCCCCACCCCCCTCCCTACCAAGATTCTACAGGTTCGCTGACCGATCAAGTTCAACAAATAAGGATAAAGAAAATGGCAACCACTCCTTAAATTGACAGGTCCGATTTGTCCTGAGGGCGAACTATGCGCAATAGTTCCATCGCCTTGGGGCACCAGGCCCGGCAGGCTCCCGCCTTTAAGAAGGACAACAAGCTGGCCCATTCCGAGTGGAACCACATGTGCGCCCCCTGGATCACGTAGGTGAGCCACTCCATTGCCACCAGTGCCCACAATTTCGCAACCCACTCATTTTCCTGTGGAGGGTCCTTTGAATTCCACTTTCTGGCCAGGACCAATGCAGCCGACATCATCATTATCGTATAGAGTTTGCGGTCCGCTTTGGTGGACAGGGTGGCAAGCATCCCATTGAGGCCCAATAAGTCCCGCCCCCTATCTCCAGCCTGCAAGGGACCCAACACCTGAGTTATCGCCCGCCAGACTAAAGACCAAAATACATCAAGTTTCGTGCATTCCCACCAAATGTGAGCCCAGGATCCCACTTCGTCACACTCCCTCCAACAATACACTGAAAACGTGGGGTACATCTTATTTAACTTAAGCGGGGTAAGGTGCCATCTCAGCAAAAGCTTCAGCCAAATCTCCCGGATTTGAATAGACCTAGTAAGTTTCAGGATTTGGGACCACAGCCTGAGCCATTCCTGTTCCTCTATGTCAGACCCTAGATCTTTCTCCCACTTACTCATGCAAGTCCTGGAGTGTAATGCCTCTTCCCGTTTTATGAGTTTGTAGATGGACGAGACCACCCCCCTCTCCCCCGAGTATGTGTCCAGATACTTTTCAAATTGGGTAAGGGAGTGTGAGCCTGCTTGCCTCATGGACAGATGGGAGATCCAGTGCCTGAACTGGAGATACGAAAATATCTGCTTCTCCCCCACGCCAAAGTCTTTCTTGCATTGCTCGAAGCTTTTCACCTCCCCCTCCACCAACAAATCCCGCAGCATCCTGCATCCCCCAGAAAACCACAGATCAAAACTCGGCACGGGAGTGACCGCAGGAGTGAATTGCGGGTTACCATGCAGGGGCGAATAAGGGGAAGGGAAGGTGCTGATCCGGGCTCTACGGACAGCCTGATTCCATGCATCACCAGTCGCCGATGTTATTGTACTACGGTACATTCTAAATGGCCTATGTTGCCTCGGCACCCACAGAGCGCCTTCCAGGTCTGTACCCACTACCGCTCTGTCCATCGGTCTCCACACCTTGCCCCTGTCATTCCTCTGCCAGTCCCTAATGACCCTGAGGTGCGCTGCTAAATAGTAGACTCGAAAATCCGGCTCCCCAACACCCCCCCTGTCAAGCAAAGCTTTCATAATGGAAGCCGCCACCCTCGGCCACTTTCCATTCCAAACAAATCGGTTGGTTATTTTTTGCAGAGCCCTGAAAAAGGATGCAGGAACATGGATCGATAGGACTATGAAATGATACAGGAGCAGAGGCAGGATTGACATCTTTAATGTGTTGACTCTACCCAACCACGAGATCTCCAGGGGGCCCCAGTCCACCAGCTTAGATTTCACCTTCTGAAGGAGCGGGCGGTAGTTCGCTACATACAATCGCTCCACATTCTTGGTCAGATATATCCCCAGATACTTCAGCGAGGAGTCTACCCATGTGTATTTGTACACCTTCATGAGGTCCTGGGTTGCAGAAGGCGACAGGGTCAGGGGGAGGGCTTCAGACTTGTGGGCATTGACTTTTAGGCCAGCCACTTGACCGAATCTGTGCAACTCTCTTCCCACCGCCTGCAAAGATATGATCGGGGAGGTTAATGAGAGGATCATATCATCGGCGAAAGCCGCAATCTTATGGATCTCGCCGCCAAATGGGATACCTTTGATGTCATCGGCCGCTCGTACCGTTTCCAAAAATTGTTCCAAGTGGAGGGCGTAAAGGAGCGGCGACATCGGGCATCCCTGCCTGGTGCCCCTTCCCACTCGTATCGGTACAGAGACCTGGCCATTTACCGCCAGACGTATGACAGGGTTTTGATAATGTGCCTTAACCCGCGCAATAAAGCCCGGTCCAAATCCCATTCGACCCAAGACCGCAAACACGAACCCCCACTCAACCCGATTGAAAGCCTTCTCGGCGTCGATTGCCAAAAGAAGGGCCGGGATATTCTTTTTCTGGGACTTTTCAATCAGGTGCGCCAGATGTCTGAAATTATCTGAGGTTTGTTTACCCCTTATGAAACCCGACTGATCACCATGAATTCGTTTGGGGAGGATGGATTCTAGACGATTGGCCAAGACTTTAGCATGGATTTTGGCGTTGATGTTCATCAATGCTATGGGGCGGTAGGACGCGCAGTCAGTCGGATCCTTACCCTGCTTATGGATCAAGATCACTTTAGCTTCGTTCATGGAGCCGGGGAGTTGCCCGGAGGATCCTATACAATTAAATAATATAGTGAGGATGGGAATCAACACCTCCTTGTGGGTCTTATAGAATTCAGAAAGATACCCGTCAGGGCCTGGGGCTTTACCCGACGGAAGGTTGTTAATGACCCTCCTCACTTCATCTGGCGTGATCTCGACTTCCAGCGCGTCTCTTTCAACTTGCGATAACCGTCGAACGCCAATATCCCGAAGATATGCCTCCTGCTCTGCGGTCTCGGGGTAACTTGAACTATAAAGGGCGGTGTAAAATTTAGTAAATGCACCCTCTATATCTGAATGCGACGTAAGCAAGACCCCTCCCTCGCCCTTTATTTTTAGTATGGTCTTATCCCCGGCCTCCTTTCGCAGCTTTCTGGCCAGTAAGCGGTCCACTTTGTTGCCTTTGACATAGAACCTCTGTCGCTGGCGGAAAAGAGTCCATTCCACAGCTCTGGTTTGTAAGAGGTTCAACTGACCGTGGAGCGCCCTGTACTCTTTTTTTGTGGCCGCTGACATTCTAAGGCTCATACAAGACATAACCTCCTTAAGCCTTGCTTCAACTTGTAATTCCTCCAGCCTTAGCTCCCTTTCCCTTCTAGCCTTGATAGCAATGATCCTGCCATGATTGTGGCCTTAAAGGCGTCCCACCAAATCTGAGGAGTTGAATCCTCCCATTTATTGTGAATAGAGTACTCCCCCACCTCCTCCTCTATCTCCCTAACCAGGAGAGGGTCCCTAAAGAGTGGGCGGGTATCTCCATTTCCAAATGGCCAGAGGGCCCCTGGGCACCGCCAACAACATGGTGAGTGGGGCATGGTCCCCCAAGGTGATTGCGCCCACCTCCAATGCCAACGTCCTTCCCAGCAGTGGTTTCGAGATCCACACATTATCTAATTGCGAATGCGACCTATGCGCATGCAAATAGAAAGTGTACCCCTCAGCCAGGCCATATAGTTCGCGCCACGTATCTACTAGGGCCAGATCGCGCATTTTCCTCAGCAAATCCCCTGACAACCCCCCTGTTTATCCCACGTCGAAGAGCTCCTATCTTTGGAAGGGTCCCAAGCTAAATTAAAGTCACCCATTCGGAGGATGTTCCCCCAGCAAATTTCCCCAGACGAGTGAGGGATTTCTGTATGAAGGGATCTTGTGCCTGATTGGGCGCATATAGGGTTGCCACCGTGAAGGACTCCCCCTTCCCCTCTAGTAACACTGCAAGATACCGACCTTGATTATCCTTCTGCATGTCTTTAATAGTAAGACCTGACCCGTCCCGTATAGCTATTAACACCCCCCCTTCTTACTTGACTGTGTAGCCTGAACCAGCCGGGAGTAACCCCAGAATCTAATACTGTGTCATGATGCCTACCCCCGGGGACCCAGACCAGGTCCAGCAACCCCGGAAGCAGGCATCAAGTTATTTTGGGAAAGCCCAAAAACCCCTGCTATGGGCTGTTTGGGTGCGGTCCTGGTGCCTATGGCGCAAGGCTCATATGGAGAGTCAGTCCTGGCGCCATAGGTGCCAGGCTCATAGAGTAGAACTTACCTGATGCAGACCATGCTGCAAGAGCTCCAAGCCAAATGAGGCTTGGAAGGGACTATTTTACCTAGGGACTATTTTTTTACTCGGGCGGGGCTGGGGAGGAATAGTTACCTGGGACTACTTTGGGGCCTATTTAAACCACGCCCGAAGAGCAGCAGACGCTTCGTGTTATTCTGCATCCAGCAGCGTAACGCTCACCGTGCCTGCAAGTCTGCATCCAGTCTTCTGCCATGCCCGCCTCGAGTTTGGAGCTCCTAGAAAAAGGGAGAAAGAAGGAAAAAAGGTTAGAACAAGAGCAATACCTTTGATCTTTACATGAATGCCCGATCCATCGCGCCTTCGAGCTGGAAGAAAGAAGTTATTTTATGCACGTCGCCTCGCCTGCTGCAGCGCCGCGCTGAACTCACCGGCCTTCGCAGCATCTTCACATTCCACTGCATCCTCCTGCATGTTCCCGCTGCATTCCGGCACCTAAGGAGTAGACAAGAACAGCAAGGTGAGCCAAGGGAATACACAGAGGAATATTAGTAACCCCCCTATAGACTTACCTGATTTTACCACCGGGGGTACTATTCCTCTTCACGGGTCGGCGCAGCTTCCACTGCATCTTCGCCGAACCCCGGCCCCTAAGGGGAAACAAAAGGACAGCAAGGTGAAACAAAGGGACTATCAAGGGGAACCCTCCTCACCACATTAGACTTACCTGATTTTACCGCCGGATGTATTATTCCCTGAGACTTCATACTTTCTCTCAGTGCCTGAATAAGGGAGAAAGCAACAGGTTACATATTGACATTATTTATCAAACTGTGTTGGAAATACAAATCCTTACCAGAATATTACCGGTTGCCACTAGGAACTCTTCACTAGGGTCAAGCTGCAATCTGCAAGGAATCGGACAACAGTGAAAGTCAGGCATTTGAACTCTTACGAACTACATACTTTTCGGAGTCAGTATTGTTCTCGAACTCACCAATTCCTTTGAGCCAGTGAAGCAACTGGTTATCAACGCGCCCCTGCGCTCAATGCAGGATGGAGAGCTCATCTTTTCAAACCATCAGGTGAGACTATAAGAGGGGACATCAAAGGTGATCCATGGGGAGAACAGCGGGGGTGGGGGGATTTACACTCAACTCCACGGGTGGTTAAACAAAGCTAGGTGGGCCAGTCCAGTCCGTCATCTCGGACCTACGCGTCACATTGGTGGAGACCGCAGCTGTCCAGTTCAGATCGACACCTCTGTGGGAGCCAGGTGGGCATAACAGAACACGAAGCCTACCCACAAATTCCCACCCGGGCGTTATGGATACCTCAGAGACTGACCAATTGGCCCAATTACTAGGGGAATTGAGGGCTGATGTGCATTCCGTCCGTCAAGAAACCAATACTCTTAGGAGAGAACTGATTTTGTCAAAGGAGCGAACTGATGACCTTGCTAGGCAACTATTGCAAAGCCAGGCTGGACAAGCACCCCTACCTGATTCCGGGGGAAATCCAGCTCCTGTGTTATCTGGTAACCCTGTGCAAATAAACCTACCAGGAAATATTCCATTAGCTCCACCCGAACGCTTTGCCGGAGATCCCAAAAGGTTCGCCGTGTTTATGAACCAATGCCGCTTGCACTTTTTATGCAGACCTGGAGCCTTCCCAAATGATCAAGCCAAGGTAGCCTTTGTATTGTCATATCTCAGCGGCAGTGCAGCTGATAGGTCAATTCCACTAGTTACTCAGGATGACCCAATTCTTCTGGATTTTCAGGGCTTTCAAACGAGCATGGAAAGACTATTTGCCCGGCACTCCCAAGGACAGGCCCTGGATAACGCACTTTTGTCCCTACGACAGGGTAACCAGGACCTTCTATCCTACATCGCGACCTTTAATAGGTTGATAGTGGAAACTGGTTGGCCGGAGGTAAAACGAATCACGTTATTTCATCGAGGGCTTCGAGGAGAACTCAAGGATGTCTTGGCTCAAGTCGTGAACCCACCTCAAGACTGCCCTGAATATATTGACTTAGTGGTCCAGTTAGATCACAGACTTCAGAACAGAAAGGCTGATCGAAACAAGTTTGAGAATCGGGTGTTGGTCAAAACCCACGCTAACCCCAAAGGAGCAGATGTTTCAGAACCAATGCAAATCGGAGGGGTTAAAGGACCCTTAACCCCGAAGAAAAGAGAAAGGAGACGTCAAATGCAATTGTGTCTATATTGTGGAACTTCTGGGCATTTTCTACGGGATTGCCTTGTAAAACCACCCAAGAAGGTGGTAGGAGCTGCTGATAAAAGCTATATGGAGTCAGACTCGGGAAACGACAACACCCGACAAGCGTAGAGGTCCGCTTGCCGAGCTTGAAGAAGGATACTCAGACCTCGCATTTCATCATACCAATGGTCCTCGTAGATCCAGGGCAGCCATCGCGTATGCACGCAGTAAGGGCATACATTGATAGCGGGGCCATAGGAAACTATGTGGACTATGAATTGGCTTTCAGGATGAATCTACCACTCTGCCGAAAAACCACCTCAGATGTCATCACCACAGTCGATGGAACTGAAATTGCCTCTGTGCCTGTTACTCATTCCACCGCAGAGTTGACACTATTAGGTCAGGATGGGCATCGAGAGACTATTGTGTTTGATCTAATCAAAGCCCCACAGTTCCAAATAATACTGGGGATACCTTGGTTGGAAACACATAATCTTTGTATTGATTGGCGAGAGAGGAGAATAACCTTCCCGGATTGTGCACAAACCTGTTACCGAAAGAAAAATCAGAACGCATGCCTGGCCACAGTAACCACAGCAGTCATGCAACTACCTCCAGAATACCAAGAATTCCAGGATGTCTTCCAAAAAGAACAGGCAAACACCTTACCTCCTCACAGATCGTACGATTGTCAAATCGATCTCATACCCGGTGCACAACCCCCTTGTAGCAGGATTTATGCCCTTACGGAACCTGAGAACCTTCACCTACGACAATACTTAGACCAGTACCTTGCCAATGGCTTTATTCACCCATCCAAGTCCCCTGCATCTTCAGCTTTGTTTTTCGTGCCCAAAAAGGAAGGTGACCACAGAACGTGCATAGACTACCGCGCATTGAACCAGCTAACTGTTAAGAACCGATACCCATTGCCTCTGATCCCTGAACTACTAGACCAAGTGAAGGACGCTTGTATATACACTAAATGAGATCCCCGGGGGGCATACCATCTGGTACGTGTAAAAGAGGGCGACGAATGGAAGACTGCTTTTCGCACTAAGTATGGGTTATTCGAATACCAGGTGATGCCTTTCGGGTTGTGCAATGCACCAGCAGCCTTCCAATACTTCATAAACGATGTCCTTCGTGAACTCATTGACGTTTGTGTTATCGTATATACCGATGATATTCTAGTATACTCCTCTTCAGAATCTGACCATGTGAAGTACGTCCAAGCAGTCCTTGAGAAATTGTGCCAGCACAAACTATATGCAAAACTAGAAAAATGTGTTTTTCATGCCACAGAAGTTGAATTCCTTGGGTTTATCCTGACCCCAAAGGGAGTCCGAATGGACTCACGAAAGGTGGACGCAATCCTTAAGTGGCCATCACCAAGTTCAGTTAAAGGAGTACAAAGCATGCTCGGCTTTGCCAATTTCTACCGCAGATTCATCCCAGATTTTTCACATGTCGTACATCCCATCACAGCACTCTTGCGAAAAAATAAACGCTTTATGTGGACTGAAGAAGCTGAAAAAGCCTTCCAAGAGCTGAAAGCGAAATTCACATCTGCACCTGTATTAAAGCACCCGCGCCCTGACCTTCCATACATAGTGGAAACTGATGCATCCAGTCTAGCCATGGGAGCTGTCCTGTCTCAAAAGGACCCTGAAACTGGCCAGCTTCACCCAGTAGCATTTTGGTCCAGAAAGTTCTTGGTACCTGAGTTAAACTATGCGGTTACCGACAAGGAGTTATTAGCCATTAAATCCGCCTTCAAGGCTTGGCGGCACTATCTTCTCGGTGCCAGGCATACCATTACTGTGATCACCGATCACCGGAACTTACAGTATTTAAAGACAGCCAAGGCCCAATCGTCACGTCAACTCTGATGGGCATTGGTCTTTGCCGAGTTCGATTTCGTAATAACCTATCGACCAGGTTGTAAGAATGGTAAAGCAGACGCCTTATCCCGAATAGGGATGGGAGAGGCAGAAGTGAACCCAGCACCAGTACCTATAATTTCCGAACAAAGAATTCTTGGCATGACTACTCTACAGACACTAGAGGACATCTGACTTATTACCAAGGGCGGCTATTTCTGCCACACAAGGAACTACAAGAGCTAGTCATTTCCCGTTATCATGATACCCTAATGAAGGGTCACCCAGGCATTGCAAAAACTGAAGCTAAAATTAAAAGACAATTCTAGTGGCCCACCTGGCGAAAGGATATTAAATCATTTGTGATGTCTTGTGGCATTTGCGCCCAAAACAAAAGTCAAAAGAAAAAACCAGCTGGACTCTTACAACCTTTAGACATTCAACCTACACCATGGCACACCTTATCGTTAGACTTTATTACTGATCTACCTCCTTTTAATGGATTTAACACCATTCTAGTTATTGTGGATCTTTTTTCCAAGATGGCCCACTTTATTCCTTTAAAAGGATTACCTTCAGCCTCAATCCTGGCCAAAGAATTCCTCGAAAACATTGTTCGCATACATGGATTTCCGTCCGTGTTGGTCTCTGAACGGGGCAGTCAATTCATTTCACATTTTTGGAAGAAATGTTGTCAATTGGCGCAAATCGACGTGAGATTATCGACCAGTCACCACCCCCAGACCAATGGTCAAACCGAGAGGACCAACCAGACTCTTAAACAATACCTGCGTTGTATGTTACATCAAACTGAGAGTAATTGGAAGGACATTCTTTGGATCGCAGAATATGCATACAATAATTCAGCACATTCTGGAACTGGACAAATCCCCTTTTATACCCTATATGGGCACCATCCTCGAACCTCAGACCTAGACTCACCCCAACACTTAGAAATGCCCGCAGTGGACCAGCTACACGCTACGATTACACAAGCCTTTAAGGAGGCAACTTCACATTTAAAACAAGCGAAGGAGAAATATAAGAAAGATGCTGATCGGCATAGAAGTGATACTCCACAGTACCTGATAGGGGATCAAGTATGGTTGGCCACAAAACACATACCTCTCAAGGGAACGCGGACCTTTAACCCTAGATATTTGGGACCATACTCTATTAAGGCCATTATCAACCCGGTGGCCGTCAAGTTGGACTTACCTGCTAATATGCGAATTCACCCCGTCTTTCATGTGTCACTTTTGAAGCCAGTGCAACCAGGGACAAGACTAACCAAGCCACCAGACCCCATCCTTATAGATGGGGAACTCGAATTTGAGGTTAAAAACATCCTGGACTCCAAGATGGTGAAGTCAAAACTTTTTTATTTAATCGACTGGAAAGGTTACGGACCACAGGAAAGGTCTTGGGAACCTAGTGACCACGTGCATGCACCTCGATTAGTGAAAAGAATCCACCGAAATTTCCCAGACAAAGCAAAACCACGGGGAAGAACGACTTTAGGAGGGGCCTTGGGGGGGAGTGCTGTCTTCACGGGTCGGCGCAGCTTCCACTGCATCTTCGCCGAACCCCGGCCCCTAAGGGGAAACAAAAAGACAACAAGGTGAAACAAATGGACTATCAAGGGGAACCCTCCTCACCACATTAGATTTACCTGATTTTAACGCCGGAGGTATTATTCCCCGAGACTTCATACTTTCTCTCAGTGCCAGAATAAGGGAGAAAGCAACAGGTTACATATTGACATTATTTATCGAACTGTGTTGGAAATACAAATCCTTACCAGAATATTACCGGTTGCCACTAGGAACTCTTCACTAGGGTCAAGCTGCAATCTGCAAGGAATCGGACAAGAGTGAAAGTCAGGCATTTTAACTCTTACGAACTACATACTTTTCGGAGTCAATATTGTTCTGGAACTCACCAATTCCTTCGAGCCAGTGAAGCAACTGGTTATCAACGCTTTAGGCTTTAGAGCGTCCCATAGCACTGAAACAGCCATGCTGGACCTACAGAATCAGATGCTGAGCTTGCTTGACAAAAATAAGTTAGGGATGCTGATGCTTCTCGATTTAAGCGCCGCTGTCGATCTGGTAGATCATCAACTCCTCATCAAGGCACTCCGAGAGAACGTGGGCTGCTCTGAAGGAGCCATTGACTGGTTATTGTCATTTCCATCAAACCTCCAAGTCAGAGTCCATTGGCCAGCAACTTTTCGGATTCCTGCGATATCCTCTTCGGAGTGCCCCAAGGGGCCAGGTTGTCACCAATGCTGTTCAACATATAAATGCGCAATTTGTGCAGCATTCTGGTGAAAGCAGGCGTGTCGTTTACGAATTACGCAGACGACACGCAACTTATTTTGGAACTACGGGGAAGCCAGCACGCCATTGACAGCAAAGTGATTGCAAGGGTTTATAAGATAATAGACAATTGGATGCAGGCTAACTGGATGTGCCTGAATGATTCAAAAACCGAATTGATGTTGTTTGGTTCCAGTCGTCAGCTAGCTAATCTAGGGGCAGAGTATAAATCCTTGCAAATTAAGAAAGCCATCATTTCGGTGGCCCCCGAAGTGAAAACCTTGGGCATGATGGTTAACTCTGCGGTTGATTCTCATGCCTAGAACAGCTATCTCCAAAAAACATGGCTTATTATCTCAGGCTAATGAGATATATCAAGCCTTTCCTTAATGAATGTAACCTGGCCACCATTGCCAGAGCTATTATTCTATCAGGGCTCGACTATGGCAACGCTCTGTTGTTAGGGGCCACGTCCAAGGATTTAGCTAGATGTCAGGTGATCGAGAACAGTGCGGTTAGGCTAGTTAGAAATCTGAAGAAGAAAGATCATGTCACCACTGACACGATCTCCCTTCATTGGCTAAGAGTAGAGGAACGTATAAAGTTCAAGGCTCTATCTTTGGTCCACAAGTGCCTATTTGGCAAAGCACCAGAGTATTTGAAAAACAGCCTAGTCCTCTACACACCCAGGAGAAGACTAAGATCGGAAGGAAAGTGCCTACTGGTCGTACCCAATTTCAAGTTGAAATCAGGGTTGGGTAGATCTTTTTTGGTACTGGCACCGACATTGTGGAACAGCCTTCCGGATTCACTGAGGTCAGAAGCAAACCACCTTGTATTTAGGAAATGGATGAAGACATTCCTCTTCAGATAAGTTTTCTAGCGCTAGTGGCTGTCAGGTCTTCCAAGCCAACTGTTTCGCGTCTCTTTACGCCTGTTCTCTTCTCTTCTATGTTGTAATGTTCATCCGCCCTGATGCCTGCTGGCTACCGGCGCTATATAAAAATATATACATACATACATACATACATACATACAACGCGCCCCTGCGCTCAATGCAGGATGGAGAGTTCATCTTTTCAAACCATCAGGTGAGACTATAAGAGGGGACATCAAAGGTGATCCATGGGGAGAACAGCGGGGGTGGAGGGATTTACACTCAACTCCACGGGTGGTTAATTCCCTTTCTCCATTTGCAGAAGAATATTCCTACGGGCCAAGCAAACGAAGCTAGGTGGGCCAGTCCAGTCCGTCATCTCTGCCCTACGCGTCACATTGGTGGAGACCGCAGCTGTCCAGTTCAGATCGACGCCTCTGTGGGAGCCAGGTGAGCGTAACATCCTGTACAAATCTTTTGTCTGCACATGGGTCTCTTGCAACGCCACTACCTGGGGCTGTTCCTGCTTAAGAAAACGCTCAACTTTTCTCCTCTTAACTTGGGAATTAAGCCCATTCACATTTGGGGAAAGAAACTTTAGAGCGTTAACATTGGCCATCTGCCTGTTTCATGTGAGTCTTATGAGTCTCAATGGACCTTTTAGCCCGTGTCCCATTTGTTGCATGCTCC
The DNA here is from genome assembly GCF_040938575.1 of Ambystoma mexicanum. NCBI lineage: Eukaryota > Metazoa > Chordata > Amphibia > Caudata > Ambystomatidae > Ambystoma > Ambystoma mexicanum. The sequence continues at coordinate 677,920,030 of NC_090925.1, forward strand.
AAACGCTCCCGCCATGAGCCCCTATTCGGGCCACCCAAAGCTGAACCCTGAATCCTGAATCTTGAACCTCTCCCACCCCCCCACCCCTTCCCTTCTAGGCAGGACCGGCTGCCGCTCAGCCCCCCTCGTACAATGACCACGAGAGCCGACCCCAATAACAAACCCAGAAACAACCAATGCAGGAAATCCCAATCCCATTCCAAGCCCCCCAATCTCACCCTTCCCCAAACCTGCAGCCCAATACAGCATAAACAAACAGCCCATCCAGAGCCCTTGAACAGCTTCCGTTAGTGCTCTCCCCGGCCTCTAATCTAAACTTGAAACAACCATAGGTCAACTATGTTGCAGCTGAGGGGCTACTCCGCCCCGACAAATCTCCCTGAGCACCATTGTTAGCGGGGTGCCTGGGAGCTGGGTCCGAAGCTTTCTTCCGTCCTCTCTGGCGCTTAGTCGTGGACCACTCCCATGGCTTGCGCGAAGACTGTTGCTCCTTATCTCCTCGCAAAGGGGGTGAGGTCTGCTCTTCAAGGCCCAGCAAGGCCAAGCCCTGGTCGCAAGTCGTAATCTTGTGTTGGGAGCCCTGCCAGGTGAAAGACAAATCAAATGGGTGGGCCCATCTATAACGAATCTGTTGTGATCTAAGGAAGGACAGGACAGGACCCATCCGTCGGCTCTTTATAAGCGTAATCCTCGCCAGGTCCTGATAGAGTGAGATTTCCTGGCCATTGTACGTCATTCGAGCGGCCTTTCTCGCTTTCTCCATAACTCTCTCCTTTGCTGCATAGCTGTGGAAGGCTACCAGCACATCTCGTGGTCTGGATCCAGGTTCCAATCTTCGCGGACCCACCCTGTGGACCCTGTCAAACTGCATGTCGAAGTCCAAGGTGGCATCCAGCAGGTCTATAAATATTCCTTTCAACACTGACGGCAGATCCTGGTCTTGAATATCCCCCGACAGCGATTTAACTCTGATGTTCGCCCTTCTTGACCTGTTCTCCAGGTCTTCTGCTTGCAACTCCAGGTTTTGTGTGGCCACCGCCAAGGTCTCCAACAGGGTGTCCACTTTTCTTGCATCCTCTGTCAGTTCTTGAATGGCCCGCTCAGTAGTGTCAACTCTCTCCTCGACCTTATTCACATCTCTTTTGAGGTCCCTTAGGCTTTCAGCCAGATCCTCACGCAGCTTGTCCATTTGTTGTTGCCCCGCCGCCGTGATCTTCTCTAGCAATTCACCCATGTAGTGGGAGAGCGTCTCTTGGGTTATCGGCTTATCCTGGGCTTCTTGGGAAGGCCCGGAGGCGGTCCCGGCCGACCCCTGGACCGAACCCCGAGCCTCCGCGAGCTCCATGTCTTTGGGCCAGAATTTCGTGAGGGGGCCCTCTGTAATCCTTCTGGATGGTTTTCCTTGGGAGGGGCAGTCTTTTCCCTTGCCCCTGGACATGGATGACCAGAGCGACTGAAAACAGGGAGTCGGCACGACGTCAAAGAGGAACCCCCCAGGCAGGGGCGGTGCAGGGGCAGGGAAGGGGGGCGCACCGGGCTCGCACCTTCCCCTGTAACGTCTGAGTCAGGGTCCTCTTGCCCCGCCAGGCCCCGCCGGCAAAAGGCCAAACTCCCCCTCCACTGATGCCCCCAATGGCGGCGAGACCACCATAGGCCTGAATATATCCCTGTGCCACTGAGTCCTCCCTGCCTTGCTGGCGCAGCTCAATTAGTCCAGTGCCCCCCAGTGCTCTCCGATGGCTTTTGCTTCAGGGGAGGGTGGCTGCAACACTGCACGTCCGCGGGGTGAGCTCTCATGTAGTGGACTTAATGCCTGGTCCGCCCGTTACCTCCTCACAGGAGGACCAGTCCCGATCCTCCAGCGGGTTTTGGAAAGCAGCCCGCCCAGCCAAGTCCGAGGGCCACAGTGGGGGGAAGGACTGCCGCACCTCCGCCAGGCTCCCGGCGACGAGCACCCAGGCCCGCCCCGCACACCGTAGGCGGTCTCTCTCTCTCTCCTCTCATCCCCGATGGGCGGGCGCAGCGCAGGCCAGTGATCTTCCGGGAGCCGAGAGGCCAGCAGCAATCCTCTGGCGGGTCGCCAGCTGGGGGCTCCTCGGACCGCCCCGCGGGCCTCAGGCTCTCCCTCCTTCTCGCTCAATAAGCGCTCGACAAGCGCTGCTCCAGCCCCGGGCCCTCAGGCTGCCACGGCCCCTGTGCCGCCAGCCGCGTCCTCTCCAGGGGCTCGGCTCCTGCCTCCGCCCACACACACCCCCCGCAGCTCAGGCCAGCGAAATCCCAGGGGCTGAGGGGCCAGCAGCAATCCTCCAGCGGGACGCCGGCCGGGGGCACCCCGGACCACCCCGCGGGCCTCAGGCTCTCCCTCCTCCTCGCTCAACAAGCGCTCGAGAAGCGCAGCTCCAGCCCCAGGTCCTCAGGCCTCCGCGGCCCCGGCGCCACTGGCCGCCTCCTCTCTAGGGGCTCGGCTCCTGCCACAACCCACACCTCTCGTGGCTCGGAGCCCACACCAGCCCGTTCACGTGCCAGGGAGGGCGACTGGTTCGGCGGGCAGGCTATGTTGCTGTGTGCAGGGCACAGCGTCCTCCCCCACTAAGCGGCCATCTTGGAATCTGTCAGTATCCTTCTTAATTAGAATACTAACTCACCACACTGCCATTGCAGCTTTTCCTGAGATAGACGCACACATAAGCACATAAAGCATGGATGAAACATAACACTAGAACACTTATACTTTCATGAACCATGGAGGCATGTACTTCTTAATTAGTAATGCCCCTCAATGTATGCCTTAGTGCTCCTCTCGTGGCAACTGAAACCACTGATCACACTGAACATGACTGTGAACATGTTAAATGATACAACATGAAATGAGACAAAATGCAGCCACAAACAAACATAGCGTTACTTCACGATATGCCTTGCTCCCTGCTTCCACCCTGCGAGTGTCTTTCTCAGTCTGGGAAACACCCGTGTTGTTTTAACTCGCGTATATGTAATCACAGTAAAAAGTAATCATGTGCGTATCCTAACCGCACCGCACAGTTGTGCATAGTTCATAGCAAACTTTTATAGTGCACTCCTAATAAGACTCCTCATGAAACTCATTGTCACCAGCACAGACCTTCAAGCACTTATCTGAGGCCTGGGGGCGCTCACCGGCACCACCCCAGGCAGTGAATATCCTGCGTTGTACAGCGTCCTGCTGTGCGCAGCTCTGCTCTCCTGGAAGAGCTGCAGAGTTTCACTGCTGGGCCCGGGACTAAAGGAATCACCTACGGACCCTGTTCCGCATATCAGGATTCTCCACGTGCTCCGACTGAACACTCTGCTTCCTTCCTCCCGTGCCACACCATTAATCACCAGCAGGCAGCACGGGCCGGGGAAGTCCTTAAATAGCCGTTGGCTGCACCTGCCTTCACAGCCAACTGCCACGCAAAGAACCTTGGGGATTGTAGTTTTCCAACACCTTTCGCACCGATCCTCATTGTTTTTCTTCTTTTTTTTGTTTTTTTATTGAAACTTAATTTAGTTGATGAATCAACTATTTCAACATTAGTACAAGTTTTCACAATTATGTTCCATTTCGTTTTGACATATTTAACAGTTCCGTAAAGCATATCACATTCATTAGTGTTAAGTAATTAACGCAGTGTCACTGTAATCTGAGACATTGACAATATAATATCCAGCTGTCTTTTGACCATCAAAGCTAAAACATAGTATAAATATAGCAACCTTTTTCCTTAAAATCATAAGACAACTTGATGGACAATAGAAACAATTATCTACAAAAATAAATCCTACAGCCACTTGTTAATTCACTACTTTGTGATTAATTAATTATTGGAATTTAAACCTGCTAAAAGTGACATTTGTTAACAGTAGATTTTTTTTAAAGAACATCTCTCTTAGCGTATATGACATTGATACATTCAGAACTTATATAATTCTTTGTTTCACAGTAATAAAATAGACAGCGTAATTTCTACATTATAAAATTCAAATCCACAATTATATAAAATCACATAAAACACTTTACTAATAAAATGGCGTAAGATAGTAGTATCCTTGATATTTCATTCATGTGAAGGGCTAGTTAATCCTGTGTGTCGATTGGGTGTTTTTCTTATATTGCAGTTAGAATTGGGCTTAGGTTACATCAGTTATGTATAATTTAACTGCTCTCTTCTCAATTTAAGCACTTGAGAAACTGGATAGTAGCAATGCTTAGTGTTTTAGTATTTGGATTAAAAACCTTTATCCACATTTGTTCTTTTGTTAGGGCATCTATATGCTTTAAATGTTTAAAACAATATGTGTTTCTGGCGAGCGCTAGAGCTGTGCATTCAGTAATTAGATTCTCTACTGTCTCTTTCTTGTCCTCTATTTTACAATAGCGGCAGATTGTGGTGCAATTGACGCTTTGAGCATAGATTGCTATTCTGCTTCGCATTGGCAATAGATCTCGGTGAACACATAAAGTCAGATTGGCGTATTCTGTATCAGGGAATTTTAAGAGATACGATGAGATTTGATACATAGGTTTTGCTATAAAGGCTCTGGTTTTAAAGGTTGTATATTTATTACATATTTCCCAAGTTGTTCTCCAATCAAAGCACCATCATTTTAGCTAGCTTTATCTGGATTTTCTATGAGCAGTTGTTCAGATATATCAGCTTGCTCCATGATAGATCGACATCGCGCTTTCCATTGCTGAAGACAGTCAATGGATATGGATGTCATCAGTGTTTTTAGTGTTGGAAAAAGATTATTGGTGAATGTTTCTGATGTAATTACTTATCTGATTAGAGCCAGTATTTGCCAGTTAACACGCGCTGTTAGTGATATGAGCCCTAATTCAAATCTTATCATTGCAATTGGTACACTCATGGGTAATGATAGTATGCGCTTCCAGTAGGCTCCTTCCAGAATATCCCATCTTGGTGAATCATTTTGTCTGGGTGCCATATATAATTATCGGTTCGACTTTTTGGTTATAATAAATGATAGCCAGTTTGTAAGAAATTGTGCCATATTTTCTTTGGAGTGCTATGCCTTGAGTTGTTAATAGCCTTATTCTGCTTTTTAATTCACTCTTATAAGGTTGGATTGAGGGGTGTGTATTTAAGTTTATTCCTAGGTACCTGTAATGGTTTGTTTGTAATAAAGAGGAACTACCGAGTGTCCAATTGAATTTGAATCCATTTTTGGGCAAATGATGGTGGAAAATTAGGACACTGGATTTTTGTATATTTATAGCTAGATGGTTATTGTTTGTTTAGTTTGATAAAGCGTTTCATTTTCTCCGAAGAACAATGGGAGTTTTGTCAAAAATAACCAAGTCGTCAGCGTGTAAGAGCCATGAAATTTCAATGGAATCTATCTTGGGAGGGAAAGAGCGCACTAAATTAAAAGCAGTATTTATATGATTTATATAAAAGTTAAATAAAATCTCTGCTAAAATAAAGCCCTGCTTCAGGCCTAATGAAGTAAAAATATCCTTTTGTTAAGATACCATCTGTTGTCATCTTAACGTTAATAGAAGTGTTTGAATACAATTGTAGAATAAAGTGCATAATGTATGGGGGACATTTAGCGTCTAGAGGTTTTTGCCATAGGCTTTCACGGGAAATAGAGTCGAACGCCTGTTTGAAATCTATAAGGGCTATAAAAACAGGTTGCTTGCTTATAAGTGTTTGTCTTTTGATTATTGATATTAATAACAGGTTTAAAGCAGTGCCTGTGCCTTTCGTGAAGCCCGTTTGAAACTTGTCAAGTAGATTTTTAGATAATAGCCATGCTGAGAGGTCTCGAAATAATAGTCTAGCGAAGATGTTTCCAGGAATATCAGTCAGAGCTATTGGTCTATAATTGTTTGGATTGCTTCGATCGCCTTTTTTGAATATCGGGATGACAATTGCTTTTTGCCATGATGGGGGAATTACTCCTGATTTTATGATTTTCATAAGGATTATATTTAGGATCTCTGCCCAATGAGTGGAGTGGGTTTTGAGCATTATATTGGACAAGTTATCCGGTCCTCGGGCTCGGGACATGCTTAAGCTCTTGATCAATTTAATCATATCCAATATATCATATGTTCTTTTTTCTTTTTCTGAATTATAGTCAACTCTTATTGGAGGTAAGATGTCTTCTTTATATAGTAGATTTTTAAAATGCTTGCACCATACTTATTCGTCAATAGTATTTAATTCTATTGATAGGTTAGCGTTGGTCTTGTGATCATTAATTAAGTTCCATATCTGTGATACAGAATTTTTCATTAGTGCCCTGAGCATTAGTTTCTTCCTCCTTTTTGGAGGCTATCATTTCCTTAATACGATTCTTGTATGATGTTTTCAGATTTGATCTCTGAATAACCTCAGAGATAGGAGATAATAATCTGATGGAATGCTGTAATTCCTTTTTAAAATTTCTAATCATCATGTCGTGTTTGAATTGTTGTCAAATTATATCTCGGTTGGTCTGGACAATTACTTGTATGTGGTCATTATAAAAGAGTGGTATTGGTAGACAATTTTCTGTGTCAGGATTTCTCCCTTTCATAGATAATAAAGCGAGGATTTTGGGGTTCCATTTCAAGCGATTACACTCAGCATTAATTCTTAATGGCTGGGTATAGTGCTGAGTGGTTTGTGTAGTGTGCGGGGCCCATTGCATCTCAAGAAGATTATGATCACTACCTTCAGAGGGAATTATCTTAAAAGATTTTACTTTCCTCTTAGCCTGCGTAGATATAACAATGTAATCTAGTATGGAAGCAGCTGCTCCCCGGTCCCATTTTGGTGCTGGTGGGGTATCATCTGGAGTCCGGCCATGCAACATTGTGAAGTCCCTAGCTTCCATAAGTGCAAGCTACGCAATTGCTCTAGGTTTAAGTTTAACTGAATTCCTTGGAAAGCAATTTAAATTAAAATCTCCAGCTACATTGGTTGTGTTGTTCGGAGGGTCGAGGAGTGTTAAATCTAGTATCTTTTCTAACTTATTGATCAATATTTGCTCATTAAATGCTAGGGGGTCCCAGTAAATATTAATTAAGGTGGTTACTGGATAAAAAGGATGAGCAGGATTAGAGGATGAGAGTTTCACTGCTTGTATTCCTGGATCTGGATTTTGCCATGGCTCTATGTGTATTTCTGTACTGAGATTAGTGGCTATAAGTAGACCAGCAGCTGTGCGTCCACTAGAGGCTTTAGTTGCCGGGACCCAGGCTACGTTGGGCCATGTGGGTTTGGAGATTAGCCAAGCCTCCTGTAGTAGAACCACTTCATAGGTATTTAGAAAGTCGGCCTTTGATGACAATAAGTGTGAAAATCCTCTAGTATTCCAAGTCGCCATTGTGTATGAATGTGTTGGATGTGGATCTTCATGCTAGTGTATGGAGGGATTGTTCTTATCTGATATAGATTTTGTGACCCACGTCCATCTGGATGACGGTTGTACTGGGCGAGGGGGTACATTTTGACATTTACAACAGGTGGATTCCTGTTATCTGTTATCAGGTTGAGTCTGTTGAGATCAGAGTTGTTGTTCGCCTAGGTCTTTTGGTGGTAATGTAGGTGCTGAGGCTTCTAATAATAGACCTCATTCCTTTAGTGAGGCTCTATATTGATATATAATGTTCTTAATGGTTTTTGATGGGATGTTTAGTTCCACTCGATTTTGGTTAGATAGAGCTGGGAATGGTACGGCTGCAATGTTGCTCGATTCTATTTGTGCCAGGTTTCGGGTAGCATGTAATATCGTTAAAATGGTAGATCTATTTGGGAAGGGATTTGAGTAGGTCCTATCTAGTATTGTGGCTACTAGCACTTACATTGATAGTGTGGGAAGCCCTAAGCACTAGTGTTTTGCTAGAGGGAGTCGCTTCGTTATTTTCTGCGAACTGTTGCTCACCTTCTTCTGTTGGTGGTAGTGGAGGTGCTATGGCTTCTAAAAGTAAGCCGTGTTCCTCTAGTAAGTCTCTATTCTGCCATATAATGTTCTTGATAGTTTTTTGATGGAATGTTTAGTTCCACTTGGTTTGGGTTAGATGGATCAGGGAATTTGACAGCTACAATGTCACTTATTTCTATATGTTCCAAATTTTGGGTAGCATGTAATATCGTTAGAAGAGTAGACCTATTTGGGAAAGGGTCCAAATAGGTTCTATCTGACATTGTTGCTACTAACACTTCCGTGGATAATGTAAGGGGTTCTAAGGGCAATGCTGCTTCTTCACTGATTGGAGGTGGTTCAATATTCTCTGCGGCGGGGGTTGGCTAATCCCTTCTGCTGATGGTTTCAATTTGTCGTCTAGAATCTGCTGGATCCTAACTCGCTTTTGGATACTGGGCTCGCGGTTCTGGTCCAGAGTTTGGAATGGTGGGTGTTTCACATTTAAATTCACACAAAATACTTGTTTCATTTTAACTGGCTTGTCTGCATGCCCGTGCAGGATTTGGTGCACAATCTCAATTTCTGGCAAAGATGATGTTGAATAAACAGAAAAATGAATCATATCATTCTCATTGTCATGTAATTTCTGGTTAGAGTTAAGTACACAATCTGGCATATCCCCAACAGAATCTTGATCAGCATGTGCATCGCTCTTACCTTGAGACGGCGCTGAGGATCTTGGAGGATATGTGTCATCAGCTGGCGCTGGTATTGGACAATTGGAGCAAGATTCCGTCTCTTTGGCGGAAGTTAAGTCTTCGAGGGGCTCAGAGTTGTTCTCTTTTGAAACATTTTTTAGAATTTCTTTTGTTTTTGATCTAGAGGAATTTTGACTCTTCAGATTAGCCAAGTATTTTTATTTTTTCTGCGCAATGGCCTCTAGAATGATGCTACTTTAAAAATATATATATTATTGTTTCTTTTTTCCCTTTTCTGTTGCCTTGGTCTGAACATATCATATACTTGGGAGATGTTCTGATTGGTATCATTCTCAATGGTATCTTCTATATGTATCGGGAGGGAGTCAATTGGGGAGATGTCAGCGGTATGACCGAGTCTTAGGTTAACTGATCTTGATCAATGCCATTTTTGTGCCGTCTCATTTGTAAGTGCAGTGACATTTACATTGTTGAGCTCAAGTTGATCTTGTGCATCTAAGGCACTCCGGGTGGAGATCATTTTGCAAGCAACCCAGTCGATTTTGGCTATTAGCGAATGAAGTAATGTGCTATGTTGGATCGATTTTTGCTCTGATATTTCATAAAGCTTTGTTAAGTTAAATGTGCTTGAATTGATAGCTAGCAAGCGTGGTGTCTAATGTAGGGATCGATGTATGTGGAAATCCGAAAGATGGTCTTGGGGTTGATTTTGTGAAGGAGGCAACTAGGGAGGCTTCTGATTCTGAGATGGTAGCATTATCATTAGATCCTTCATTAGTAAAGAATATCGGGGATTGTGACAATATTGACGGTGCATCAGTAGTGAATTGTTGATTAATAGGATTACCCGTGGGGGATATGTGGGATTCTGAGCCTTGGTGTATAGGGTGAGCACATTTGAAAGTGCTGTGCTCAATTGGGGTTTGAGCAATTTGGCTAGTGGGATTCTGAGTGGATGCTGATGGGCTCCGGTGTTCTAGAGCGCTCAGGCTAGCTGCCTTAAAAACATGAGAATAAAGGGGCGGCCACGATGAGGAATCTAGGCCATGTACACAAGCTTCTACTTGAAGTTCGTTAGGTAAAATCAGCAGTTGATTGGGTGTATGGTACGTTTCAGAATCTAGCTCTTCCGCACGGACAGAGCCATGCTTTTGCATCATTAGATCAGATATTGAACGTGATTGGGTGAGATGCATGGTTCGAGGTGGACTTCCCTCTAAGGTTGGCAGGAATGGATTCGGTAAAGTGAAAGTAGCGGGTTTGAGGAACGATGGCGGTATAGTTCTGAGCTAGAAAACTACGTATGTCGGTGGTCGGGCTTATGCATAGAGGGTGTGATTTGCTGGATAAATGTATCAAACTCGCTCGCGTCAACTATTGCGGTGAGTTCCTCACCTGCTTCGTAGTTGGTTTTTTGGACAGGTGAGCTAGGTCCGGCATACCGGAAGTTAGTCGGTACATAGGCTGGAGAATATGCTATTAACCAGGGAAGAGCAAAGTGTTGTTGCTCGTGCTTGCTATTAGCAAGCGTGTGGTAGTGACCGAAGAGAGCTTAGCTTAATTCACCCCTTCTGACGCACCGCGACACACCCGAACAGCCAAACAGCAGACCACTTGCAGTCCAATTCGGGTGCGCACGCGGGTGTGCATGCACGGGCACAGATGTAGGCTTGCCGGGATTGAAGGGGGCAGAGCCAGAAGAACAGCAGAGAAGCTGCAATGGTAGGAAAGGAGAGGTTTGTTAGTGTGTGTGGTGCTGCCCCGTGATGTGACATGCACGCGGCGGCGTGATGTTGCACGCCGCCACGTGCTGTATAAATAAACGGGACGTTCCCGGCCGCGCTAGAGCGACCGGGAAGCCCGAACCGGCAAGACGTGTGTGTGTGTGTCTGTCGGGAGCGGGGGCTTACGGGACCGCATGGGGGCCCCGACCAACCCCCAACAGTGGCGACGGTTGGATGCGGATGCCCGGGCCCGGCGGTGATCGATGTCACAATTTTTCTAAAACGAAACGGAACGGATGACATTTCGTTTCATGCCGTGGCTGCGGATTGCACACGCGGCTGGCGGCCATTTTGTCAAAACGATCGTGGAACTTCTCCAAGCTCTGGTTTGGATGGGGAAGGTGATCCAGGTCTAATTTTTGGACAAACTGCGTGCAGGCAGTCTAACCTGCATACACATGCCCCATTTATGATTTTTACTTCACATTTGGGCCTCCTACGTCGAGTGAGAGCAAGGAGAAGGGATAACATGGCAGGACCTGCCTAGCCCAGTTTTTTTTCTTCTTCTGTCCTTCAACCAATTTTTGGAACATTTACACCACTGGTGTTGCTGCACTGGAGGGGCACTGTGCTTCTTCATCCTCTTCATCATCAGGCTGCTTTGGCCTCCTCTTCGTCCTCTTCATCATCAGGGCAGAGTACTGCAGTGGGCAGTCATCTCTTCTATTCATCAAAGCCGAAGGCAAGATTCCACCATACCTTTCCCAGGTTGGACTGTCGCTGTGCCTGTAGAAGGGGCATCCAGGTGCGTGGTGGTGGTGGGTGACTGAGTTGCGGCCCCCAGGTCCCAGTGTGGGGGTGCCTGTACGCTCAGGCCCATGAGTGGTGCTGGTGGGCAAGACGGTGGGCACCTTGCAGCCGCACCACCTCCCCAGGACGGTGGCCAAGCAGGAGGTCAACAACAAGCTCCGGGCCGCCCAGGTGACGGATGACGACAGCAGGGTGGCCACGATGCTGTACTCCGCTGGGCCGACGGTCTAGGAAATTTTTCGAGTCGCTTCCTGCGGGGGATGGCAGCTATGACGCATTTCCTGCCCCTTGCCAACGTGGACTATGAAAGGTTTGTCATGCTCTCTGCCAAGCAAAAGGACAATGAAACATTGGACACTTTTTATGGACGCCTGCGTCGCCTCTCCCAGGGCTGTGCGTGGGGAGACGCGGAGGACATGATTCGCACGATGCTAATTCAGGCGTGCTCCTCAGGCAAACTCAGGAGGCAGGTCCTGAGAGAGCCGGGTATCACTCTGCCCCGCATACTGGAACTGGGCCGCTGCCATGAGGTGGCAGAAGCTCGAGCAACTAAGATGGAGGCGGGATCCCGCTGAGTAAAGTCTGAGGAGGTGTGTGCCATGTGGCGTGGTGGAAGAGGAGTGAGAAGACCTGGGGTGGGACCCCGGGACAGAGCAGGGAGAGCGGGGAATCGTGCCAGAAGTGCGGATACGACCTCCCTCACCCGACAGAGAGTCCGGCAGCTGGAAAGACATGTGGTAGGTGTGGCCTGCCTGACCATTTTTCAAGGGTATGCAGGGCTGCCCTGCCTGTGTTGGTACCGAGAGGACAGGCTTGAGTTTGGGTCCCGTGCCAGAACCGCCCACCGAATGTGGCCCAGGTGGACCAGGGCGGGGAGGATGCCCAGGAGGAGGAGGCAGAGGAGGATGAAGAGAACATTTTCTTTGTCTCCAGTGTGGAGGTCCTAAAAGGAAAGAACAGAAGGCAGCCGAGGTGCATGGTTGAGATCAATCATTCGCTTGTCCCGGTGCTGCTGGACACGGGAGCCTCGGTCAATGTGATGGCCAGGGGGCACTATGATACCCTTGAATCCCCCCCGAACCTGCTCACACCGAGGGCCCGTATATTTGCGTTTGGTGGGCTGGAACCGATACCACTGGATGGTGCTTTCGTAGCGAAGGTGGAGCATGAGGGCTCGCAGATCAAACCCCGGTTCTACGTGACACCCGTGAGCAACAACACTCTGCTAAGCTGTGCGGCTGCGGAGGCCCTCGGAATTGTCAGCTTCGCATACTCGGTGTATCTTGAAGACATCAATGACTTACTCGATAAACATGCCGCCCTCTTCAAGGGCATTGGAATGATGCCTGGTGACCCGGTGTGGTTGCACATCGACGAGTCTGTGCAGCCTGTTGCCCTGAAACACCGGAGGGTACCTTTCCATCTCAGTGAGCAGGTGGATAAGGAGCTGGACAACCTGGTGAATTTGGACATTATTGAAAAAGTGGACGGCCCCACTCCTTGGGTATCCCTGATCGTTGTGGCTAGGAAGCCCAAGCAACCTGACTCTGTCCGCATTTGTGTAGATATGAGGCTCCCCAACAAGGCCATCAAGAGGGAGCGGCATCTCACCCCTACCATCGATTACATTATTGCGGAGTTGCAAGGGGCTTGTTTCTTCTCCAAATTAGATCTCCGAGCAGGATATCACCAGGTCGTTCTCCATCCGGTGTCTCGGTATATCACCACCTTCACCACTCACCGGGGGCTCTACCGATACAAGAGACTGAGCTTCGGAGTATCATCGGCTGCAGAGGTCTTTCAGAATATTATTCGAGGGGCCCTCGCAGACCTGAAGGGCGTCTTAAACATCAGCGATGATATTCTGGTGTTCGCAAAGACCGAGGTGGACCATCTGAGGAAGCTGGGGAAGACTTATGAAAGACTGCAATCGCTAGGTCTCACCCTTCACAGGGATAAGTGTGAGTTCCTGCGCTCTTCCATCAAATTCTTCGGTTTTGTTTTTAAAGAAGGGGGTGTGTCACAAGACCCGAGGAAGGTCCTGGACATTAAGAAAGCACAGCCTCCAGAGTCGGCGTTGGACATTAGGAGTTTCCTTGGCATGGTGACATACTGTGGGCGCTTTATCCAGAACCTTGCCTCGAGATCAGAACCGCTCAGGGCCCTGACGAAAAAAGAGTCAGCCTGGCACTGGGGCACGCTTGAGCAAGTGGCCTTTGAAGACATTAAAAGCACCCTGACAGCGGAGGACACCATGGCGTTTTTCGATCCGGCGCTAACATCTGAAATCGTTGTGGACGCCAGTCCATTTGGTCTAGGGGCCGTCTTAACTCAGGTGGACCGGGACGGGAGCATCCGGCCAGTGGCCTACGCCAGCAAAGCGCTCTCCGAAACTGAACAAAGATACTCGCAGATCGAGCGTGAGGCTCTGGCGGTCCTCTGGGGCTGCAGACACTTTCGCCTCTACGTCTTGGGGCATCCAGTGACGGTGGTGACGGACCACAAGCCCCTGCTGCCCATTCTGGCAGGGTCATCCTCCAAGCCACCGGCCAGAATCGAGAGGTGGATGCTCGCCCTTCTCGAATACGGAGTGACACTGGTGTACCGGCCAGGTGCCAACAACGCAGCAGATTACCTCTCACGAAATCCGGGAGTGCGTGGGGGAGAGGATTACGACACCTGCGAGGAGGGAGCCGACGATCACGTCCGGATGGTAGTGGAGGCCGCCACGCCTAACGCAATGCCTCTCTCAGAGCTGGAAGCGGCAGCTGTCGAAGACGAGTGTTTCAAGATCCTCCAGCACTCCATGCAGCACGGCTCCTGGTGGTCTGTCCTAGAATCCCTGGCGGGGCGGACCCAGGAGGCCAAGACAGCACTCGAGCAGCTGTGGAAAGTTAAGGAGGAGCTCTCGTTCTCGGCGTCTGGCCTGCTGCTGCGAGGCGACCGGATTGTGGTCCCCCAGGCAAAGGTGCAAGACGTGATCGCTTTGGCTCACCATGGGCACCAGGGCGCTGCCAAGACCAAGGCCAGGCTGCGTCTGAAGGTCTGGTTTCCTGAACTAGAGCGCAAGGTCGACGACTTTGTGGCGGCCTGCATATGGTGTCAGGCGGCGTCTCCTTTACAGCGAGAGCCAGCAATTTTAGCAATGCCCCGGGGCACGAGGCCGTGGGAGGTCGTCCATGCGGACTTCGGGTCGACGTCTGTGGGCACCCACTTTCTGGCAATTGTGGACAAATATTCCCGATATCCGGAGGTGGAGTTTGTCGAGTCGGTGGCCTTCGAGCATGTGGTCGTGGCTGTGGAGAAAGTGTTCGCAGCTCATGGGTTTCCCCCACACCTTGTGCTCGGACAATGGATTGCCGTTCCAAAGTGAGCGTTTTGCAGAACTCATGGAGAGCTGCGGGGTCCAGCACCGGAAGGTATCCCCGTTGTGACCCAGGGCCAACGGAGATGCTGAGAGACTGATGGGACAAGGACAGTCACTACTGCGAGCCCTGTATCAGTTTCTTAGGGTGTACCGCAACACCCCCATGCATCCACGGGGGTCGCTCCAGCAGAGGCCCTGTTCAGGCGGTGCCCCCGGGGACTATTACCCGAGGTCGGAGAGAAGGAACCGGGGGTAATTGACAATCAACAGGTCGAGGCAGACCGGCGGGTGAGGACTGAGCAGGAAAACCTGCGAAGAGGGCTCGGCCCCCAGCGGCTGGAACCGGGGGACAAAGTCCTCATCCGTAATCGACACACCCATGGAAAGCTGTCGCTCCCCTATGAGCCGGAGCCGTTGGATGTGGTGGCCGTAAAGGGGTCCATGGTAACAGCATCTGACGGAAGGTCTGCTGTCACCCGCAACGTCAGCTTTTTCAAGAAACTGGGTGACTCAAGAACTGAACCGCCGCTGGAACCGGACGTGGGGGAGATACCGGAGGATGGAGGAGGTCCCTCCGGCACCCCTGCATCCCCTGTCAGGGAGACGCCTGCTGAAGGACTTTATGTGCCGGAGGTGAGCGGGAGGTACCCCCAGAGGGCTGGGCGAGGGAAACCCGCTTACCTCAGCGATTATATTCTGGGACTGTTGGTTAACCAACCTGAGTAAGGGGATCCGGGTGGTTGACAATAAAGGGGTTTTGGGCAAGTTGTGTTATTGAGTGAAGCAGTTTGTGTTTGTGTGGATTATAGTGTGTTTAACGTAGTTTTGTGTTCTCCTGGAAAAAGGAGGAGTGTGGCGCTGCCCCGTGATGTGACTCGCATGCGGCGGCGTGACGTTGCACGCTGCCGCCGCGTGCTGTTTAAATAAACGGGGCGTTCCCGGCCACGCTAGAGCGACCGGGAAGCCCGAACCGGCAAGACGTGTGTGTGTGTGTCTGTCGGGAGCGGGGGCTTACTGGACCGCATGGGGGCCCCGACCGACCCCCAACAGTGTGCTGCGCGACTGTGACAAGGTTCAACAAGGGCCTGCAAAGTCACATCAGAGACACAGCACGCTGCAAAAATAACTAATCCAGTGATTACTTGATATTATAATAAAGCAGTTTTGCCACGTATTAAGCAGGGTTTTCTTCCTCTTGCAGACAGCGAGAGGATAATGGCTCCAGGTCAGCCAGCCAAACAGCAGACCACTTGCAGTCCGCAGGCACGGGCACAGATGTAGGCTTGCTGGGATTGAAGGGGGCGGAGCCAGAAGAACAGTAGAGAAGTTGATATTATAATGAAGCAGTTTTGCCGCGTATCTTCCTCTTGCAGACGGCAAGAGGATAAGGTTTCCAGGTTAGCCAGCCAAACAGCAGACCACTTGCAGTCCACTCCGGACTTGACTTAACAACATTTCTTCAAAGGCAACAGCCCCTTTTTCCTCACATTACCTCCTCCTCTAGGGCCCTTCCCAGGACCGGCCTTCTCCGGATGCACTCAATGAAATTGCCTTACCAACGGTCTGCATGAACCGCCTCAGATGGCTCCCACGAGTCATCCTTGGGACCGCACCCCATCCATGAAATCAAATACCAGAGTCGTACACCTCGCCTCCTGGAGTCCAAAATCTTCTGCATTTCAAATTCCTCTTGACCATCCTTCATTACACCTGGGGTCTTCCTTGTCACCACACCAGGAGCTGCCTGTTTAATCAAAGAGACGTGGAACACTGGAGGAATCTTCATATGCTCAGGCAATCGTAACCGTACTGCTGTATCAGACACACATTTCACCACAGTGTAGGGACCAATGAAGTGGGGCAACAGCTTCCTTGACCCAAAGAGTTTGATATGCTGAGTGGACAACCAAACCCGCTCTCCAACCCCATACTTAGGACTACAACATCTTTTGCAATCTGCCTGTTTCTTAGAATTCACCTTAGCTTTGTCCAGATTTTGGCGTGCCTGCTCCTGAATCTCCAGAATCCCTTGCGTGCGTTCAGTTACCGCCAGGATCTTATCAAATTTGAGCGCCTCTTCAGGTAACATTTGGCAGTCTTGACCATACAAACAGAAATGAGGACACATCCCTAAGGAATCATGTTTGGCATTATTGTAACTAAATTCAGCTAACCAGAGAGATGGAACCCATGAAGATCTGCCTTTTGCCAAAAAACATCACAAATACTGCTCCATGATTTGATTTTCTGTCTCCGTTTGGCCATCTGTCTGTGGATGGTAACTAGTGGATAGCATGCAAGAGATTCCGAGCATCTTGCAGAAAGCCTGCCAAAACCGAGAGGTGAATTGTGACCCCCGATCTGACACAATCATCCTTGGTAACCCATGCAGTCGCACTATGTGCTGCAATACAAATTCAGCCAATACACCCGCACTGGTTATTCCTTCACATGGTATAACATGAGCCTGCTTGGTCAGATAGTCCACTACCACTAAGATAGTATCACATTTTCCATCCTTGGGTAATTCAGTTACAAAATCCATGGACACACATGCCCAAGGTTCTGTAGGGGTGGCTAATGGTTGCAACAGTCCTGCCTTCTTCACACGATGTGCCTTAGATCGTACACAAATCTCCCATCTAGTTAGATATTCCTGAACTTGGGAGGCCAGTCCCTCGTACCAAAAATATCGTTGCACCATCTCCTGTGTTTTCTCACCCCGCCCCGTGTCCTGCCATAGGTGAATCGTGACACCCGAGCAATGCCTTCTTCCTCAATGCCTCAGTAGGAAGACACAACTTCCCCTCATGATAAGGTAGGCCTTTCTGTATCACTCTGGCCTTTCCCTTCTGTACCCACTCTGTCCATCCGGTCTTGGTGAAATCTTGGCGTACATCCTCCAATACCACCTGAGTTACTGCTCCAACAAGCCTTTCCGCTGGAATGATACTCCTTACCACCTGATCTTGCCCAACTAGATTCTCCTGTCGAGAAAGAGCATCAGCCTTGCCATTGCTCCGGCTGGTCTGTAAATTACAATAAAATCAAACTCGTCAAAGAACTGGGTCCATCTCAGTTGCTGCAAACTCAAGGTCCAGGCTGATCTCAAGTATTGTAAATTCTTGTGGTCAGTAATGACCACTACAGGATGTCGGGCCCCATGAGATAATGACGCAATTCCCGAAAAGCATCCCTAATGGCCAAAAGTCTTTGTCCATGATGGCATCATTTTGTTCACATGGTGTCAGTTTGAAAGAAAAGTATGCCACCGGACTTAGCACACCCTCCTCATTTGTCTGTGACAGGATGGCCCCCACCGCCAAATTAGAGGCATCTGTCTAAACCTGGAACTGTCGCTCCAATTTAGGATGACAAAGAATCGGGGCCTCAGTGAAGGCCGTCTTTAATCTCACAAAGGCGCTTTCTGCCTCCTGACACCATTGGTACTTGGTCGCCTTCCTCAGTATTCTATTAATGGGTGTGATAATTGCAGAGAAATTATGAATAAACCTTTGGTAGAAATTAGCAAAACCCCAAAATTATTGAATGTCTTTTACACACTGAGGCGCCGCCCATTTAGTTACTGCTTGCACCTTTCGCTCATCCATAACTACCCCAGAGGGGGTCCAAATGAAGGCCAAAAATTCCACACTTTTCCAATTTGGCAAACAAGTGATATTCCTGTAAACGAGTCAGTACAGCCTTGACATGATTGACAAGCTGTTCCTCAGTTTCAGAAAAAATCAAAATGTCCTCTATGTACACCAGTACAAATAAATCCAAATAGGCTCTCAACACCTCCTGCATGAAATGTTGGAAAGCGGCAGGAGCGTTGCATAACCCAAAAGGCATCACCAAGTACTCAAATAAACCAAATTGTGTCCTGAACGATGTCTTCCACTCATCACCCTCCTTCACCCTAATAAGATGATATGCACCCCTCAAATCCAACTTAGTATAAATTGTTGCCATCTTGACCTGATCCAGCAATACAGAAATTAAGGACAACGGGAACCGGCTCTTAATAGTTACCCTGTTCATTGCCCTTTGGTTGATGCAGGTCCTTAACGTGCCCATACCAACAAGCCCATACCATAAATTATTTGCCGAATGAGCTGATTTATCTAGATAGGAATTAATACTTTCATTATCTTCTCTAGCATCTTTTTTCATTCGGGGAAAGGGTTTTTTAGCATCAGAACATAATGGGGTTTTTGGTCTTTTAATCTGGAAAATGGGAATAATGGGGCTAGTAGGGGATGTCTTATTTACTACTTTCTCACTGCTCATAATATTTGTAAGTGCCAATGTTATAAGGAGAACGGTCAAAAACAGAATACCACAACAAATTCCACAAATTATTTTGCATTTGGTACATCTTTTTCTTTGAGCTACAGCGCTCATTTCTGCTTTATGTCAGTTTTTATCGTTTTAACTATAAGTTATACATTTATAACAAGAACTGTAAAATGATTGCTAAACAATTTTTAAAACAATGAAGCCATTTTTAGGATCCCCAAAAAAGGTCACTATATTCGTATTCCTTCTTATTAATGCCGGGTAAGACTGAAGTATATAAGAAAAAACAACAAGTAAGAATGGATGGACGAGTGGCAACATAAAATCTCAAATATTGTGTTCGCTCTTTGATTATTCCATAGTTTTCTCTATTCCAGTTCTAGAGATGATATTTAAATATTAATGCAGCTGAATTAGTCCATAAGTCAATTCTAATCTAAAAGTTTTTTTTTTCTTTATCCAAGTCTGTGGTCATTGATCTTGTGGTCACCCTTTGCTGTCCTTCTCTTGCTTCGCTGTGCGGACTTGCTTCACTGGAAATGCTTGCTTCCCTGTGGGCACTTGATTCACTGGAAACGGCGGGTGCAGGAGAGGTCAATGTTGCTTCACTTCTATACAATTTGATATTGTGAAGGTGGATCTAAGCCCTTCTTCCTTTCAATTTAACAGCATTAGGGCTTATGTCTGCCACCTCAAATAGGCCTTCAAAGCGAGGGGTACTCCCTGTGCGTACCAGCTTGCGTACTAACACTTGGTCCCCTATATATGAATTAAAACGGAGACTGAAATTAAGAGATGCCTTCTTGGACAATGCACAGTATCTTGACCATTTTTCGTCTTTGATTGTGGTCCCCATGTCCGTTTCCCATGAAAGCTTGGTACCAGACTGAGAAGACAATAAGCCTCATTCCGAAAACTGAGGTAGCCATGCCGCTTTTAGCGGCATTGCTACCCCCATAGCGGGTACCAGGTCTGGGTTCCTTGAATGGGGAAATACTGGGCCATTCCGACCTTGGAGGGCCCGGTATTTCCCCATTCAAGGAATCCGGACCCGGTACATCCCCATTCCCATTGAGCCCCCATAGAGCTAAATGGGAATGGGGAGGATGCTAACAACGGGTCCGTTAATGAAGGGCTCATTGCTAGCATCCTGGTCTGCTCGCGGGATCCTCTAAGGACGCCTGGTTTTATCAAGCGTCCTTAGCGGGTCCCGCGAGCAGACCTCGTAATGTGGCGGTAGGGGATTAACGGCGCCGGCAGCTCTACCGGCACCGTTAACCCCCTACCGCCTGGGTCGTAATGAGGCCCAATGATATGAAGCATTCATGTGATAGAGGTTCATCCGGAAACAGTGGCCACCTAACCTTGAAAGCCAGCTTCATACAATGGTATTGCAACATACAGAGCTGTCCTCCCCCCACAGTGGTCACAAAGTCTTCCTGAGTGACACATTTCCCGTTGGGTAACATATTCTGCATCTTTATTTCCCTGTTGGGGTTCTATATCTTCTGCATATCTGTATCAAATGATGGTAAAATGCCAGAAAAGTTCCAAAGAGGAGCATCAGGGTTATATGGTGTCTCTAGTTTTAGCCTTTTGTAAATGTTAGACCAGGCATGGACTGTTGTACTAACTGGGTCAACCTTGCATTCATCCTTGTGTTGTATTTTAAATAAAATAGAGCGTTGGTCGATCGGGAGCACAGCGTGCCGTTCTATAGGGATGTGTGGTGCAGTGTCCAGAGGGTCATACCAGTGTTTGGCAAACTGGGCCTGTGCCACTAGGTAGTACAACTCGAAGTCTGGAGCAGCTATGCCTCCTGTATCATACGGTTCAACCAGTTTCTCCCATTTCATCCTGGCTGTACCCCCATTCCAGATGAACGCTATGGCTATGGATCGTAGGTTGTCAAAAAATTGTCTGCCCGGCCATATCGGGATGTTATTGAATATATACAATAGCTTGGGCAGGACCACCATTTTTAGAATTGCGACCCGGCCAATCAATGATATGGGGAGTCTGGCATACAACTGGCGCTTGGTTGTAATTATATGTTGAAGTTGTTCATGATTATCCATGTACAAAGAGGTTTTTTCTTTTGACACAAGCATCCCCAAGTATCTTATTTTTGTGGGCGATCATTTAAGTCCATAGGTGTTTGTTGGGCATTTGGTGACAGGAGTCAGGGTGAACATTTCTGATTTAGAGCTGTCGATTTTATAACCAGAATATTCTGCCAACTCATGTATGGCTTCCATTGTGGGGCCTAGATTAGTTTCGGGTTCTCGGATGTACAGTAGAGTATCATCTGCATATTTTTTTTAATCAATTTTTATTATTCTTTTTAACAACACACCAGACTTAACCAACACACCAGACATTTTCGTTTGCTAGCTTCTTAGCTTACCTTTATATGTTACACATTGCAGTCCTCCCACCTCCCTCCCCATTAACTCGAGCTCCTACTTCGATGCCTCGGATTTTGTTTCTCTTGGGTTAATTCCCTTCAATGTTCTCAGACGTATCATATTCACTGGGTTCGACATGGGAGAGTCCCAACATCATAGCCACCATTTCTCTCTATGCTATCAGGGGTCCCACTTCCTCCTCCCCTCCCCTACTAACTGCTTCATACCATGCCACCGTCTCAGCATCTGCCCATTTCAGGAGATCATTCCACCACACCTCTTATCTAGGTCTTTGGGCTGCTTTCCAGCCCACAGCAATTCTCAGTTTGGTCAAGATGTAGGCCAGGTCTTTCAGTTTACTGATATGCTTTAGGTTGCGTGGTCTGGTAAATCCCCCCAACATGCATGCCCATACTGATTCCACCTCTAACTTAATCCCCGTTTGGGACAGGCGTTGTTTAACCTCCACCCAGAATCTTCCCACCTCTGGGCACGCCCAGAACATGTGAATCATCCCAACGCCCACCTCCCCGCACTTGAGGCATTTCTGTACTGCTGTGCTTCCGAACCTGGCGATTTTACTGGGGGTCATGTATGCCCTGTGGGGGACATATAACTGAATATGCTGCAGCCTTGCATTCCTGGACACCTTCTTATGATATCTCTGGGCTCTTTCCCATTGCCCATCTGCATAGGTTCTCCTGCTTCCTCCTCCCAATCCCGCCTCAGTTGGAGCAACTCCTTACCCACTCTAGACATCAATAGTTTGTAAATTCTGGATATTTCGTGCCCACCCTCCGAGATATCATACATCGTTTCAAGGACAGTATCGGGTTGTTCTGCTAGTACTGCCTCAGGCCACTTTTCTCCCACTCGTTTAATGATTCTAGTATACCTAATGTATTGTCCCTTGTGTACTCCGGTACATTCCATTATCTTTTCGAAGTCTAGGGCCTCCCCCTCTTGCCATATATCTCCTAGGGTCGCGAGGCCCACCGGTTCCCAGAATTTACGGATCCCTTTCATCAATTGCTCATTCTCTCTGCATAGCGCCACGAGTGGCACCTGCGGGGAGCATGGGGTCGGGTTTCCCACTACTTGGCACGCTTTGCGCCATGTTTTCCAGCCTAGTTCCAGCAATCTCGCTCGCCCTTGCAGCTCTAGTTTAGGTGGCCATATCAGTTCTTTTAAGAAGAATGGGTCACAGTCCCTCCTCAGCAATCTAGCTTCTGCTGTCTCGTCTTCAGACAACCATCTAGCTACATACTGTAGCTGCCCCGCGAGGTGGTATATATCGGCAGGTTTATGCCCCCTCTATCATACGTGTTCTGCAATTTCCATAGAGCCACCCTGTTTCTAGTGTTATGCCATATAAAGCCCCTGCATAAGCTATGGAGTTTCGTGAAGAAGGGTTTGGGGAGCATATATGGGATATCCGTGAAGAAGTGTAGTAGCCTACGCAGGACCTCCATCTTGAGCAAGGCCGCCCTACCCACCATGGCCAGGGGGAGTTTCGCCCAGAACCCCATGCTGTTCTTGATGCCTTCCAATGCTCTTTCCGTGTTGTATTTATATTCGTCTACAATTGTGTGTTATATGTTTATCTCCAAGTATCTGAAAGTTCTGGTCTGCCAGGGTATCTGCAGGATAGGTAGGTTCTCCTGTGGGACTCCCCTATATCTCCCCAGGGGGAACATGCAGATTCCCTCTGACTCTACGCTCCCTGTGTTAGTATCGAAGTACCCAATAATCTCCTCCCTTAGATCCTCTCGGAATACTGAATCCTGCAGGGCCTCGGCTCTAAGCCGCCATGTCAAAATTCTTGCTCTGGGGGGCTAATGTCTCCACTCCAGGACCAGAGGGGAGTGGTCCGATAGTATTCTTGCTTTATATTCTGAGCCCATCATTTCCCCTACAAGTTCTGAGGCGACGAACATATAATCCAGTCTTGTATACAAGTTGTGTGGGGCGGCGTCGTGTGAGTAGTGCCTATCATTCGGGTGTTGCTGCCTCCAGATATCCTCTAGCCCAAAGTCTCTCAGCAGGGCCTGTAGTGCTTTCGCGGCAGGGGTGAGTTTATCTAGTTTCGTATCTGACCTGTCCATTTTAGGGTGTAGCTTGCAGTTAAAGTCCCCTCCCCATATGATCGTGCCTCCCATATGGGGGCTGATTTTGCTGTACAGTGTCCTGAAGTAAGCCGCTGTATCTTGGTTGGGGGCTTATGTATTTATGATACTCAGCTCTCTATTCTCCAGCAGCCCCCGCATCACCATCATCCTCCCATCCGGCTCTGCCGTGGCCTGAAGCATCTGGAATGGCACATGAGGTGCCACCCAGGTCACCACCCCCCTGGCGTAAGCTGAGTATGTTGCTCCCATGGTGGTCCCTCTCCACTTTTTCTTGACCACCTCTATTTTCTCTTTGATAAGGTGGGTTTCTTCCGGTAATGCTATGTCCACGTTTTGCCTTCTCAAACACATCATTACTTTGTTCGTAACTGTTGAGGCCTCTCACATTCCAAGTTACTATTCTAAGTTACCCATTGTCATCCATATTTTATCCCTTCTCCCTCCCTCCCTCCTCGTTCTTCTCTCTGATTTTGCTTGATATGAATGTGGGCTCGTTCCCAATCCCTTTTCAACATTAACTCCCCAACTAACCCCCCACACCCCATACTCCCCAACTAGGTTCACTACACACATTCCCTCCCCTCCCCCTTCCCTGCCAGTCCCCAACTGATGCCCAGCTCCATCCCTCGATCTCAGGGTCCCCCGCATTTGGTCCTATCTCAGTGTGCCGAAATCAGGAACCCAGCAGGGTGTTACCGATCAGTCAGTAACCTAACTAATCTATTCTTGGGGTTATGAGAGCGAGTCCCTTGAGGCTCCTGCAATTTTGCACTATATCGCCGTGCTTGAGCATTTGTTTTTGTGCAGCCTGTGTTGCATCTATACCAACTGGCTTCGCCCTGTCTTATATTCTAGTCCCAGTGTCTGATTCTGCAGCACCATAGGTACTGCAGTCTCTATTTTACTTATCTGCACCGTCTTCTTTCTGGTTGTCAGTTTCCGATGGGCAGTTCTGTGTGTACAGCCACTCTGACGCATCCTCTGGGGTGTCGAAGAACAGTGCTCTATTTTTGTGGTACACCTTCAGTTTGGCCGGGTACATTAACATGTATTTGTAGCCTGCTTCCCGCTATCTTCTCTTCACTGACCCATAGTTAATTCGGCCTCTTTGCACCAACAGTGTGTAGTCTGGGTATACTGTGATATTCACTGATGTCCTTTGTATCGTGCCTCCCTTCCGGAAGTGTTCTAGGATTTTTTCCCTGTCTCGATAGTTCAGGATTTTGGCTATTATTGGTCTCGGGGGGCCTCCTGGCGGTGGCCTCCTTGTCAGGGCCCTATGCGCTCGTTCCACCGCAAATCCTTGAGTGAGCACCCCTCCTCCTATTTCTTGCAGCAGCATCGTCTCAATGTAGTCCATTGGGTTTGAGCCCTCTGCTCCTTCCGGTAGTCCCGCGATGCGTATGTTGTTTCTCCGGGCGCGTCCCTCCGCTTCTTCTGCCTTATTTTCCAGATTGCTCATGCGTTGTTCCAGGATGTGAATCTCCGATGTGTGAGACGCACATGCAGCTGTATTCGGGGTCACTTCCCTTTCCAGTTCGCCTGTGCGATCTGCTAGTACTCTAACATCTTGTCTGAGGAGAGTCACCTCTTCCTGTACTGAGCCGACTTTAAGTTCCAGTGCCGCCTTCAGTTTGACCATGGCCGATTCCAGTTTAGTTTCCCACGCTAGTTTCAGATCCGCGATTGCTTCCAGGATCTGCTGGTCTTTGCTCGCCGTGGAGGTATCCATGGCGGGGGTCTTCTCCTTGCTCCTAGCCCCTTCTGCCGACTGCGGTGTTCTTGCATATTCTTCCAGCGTGGGTTGTTTGCCCTTTGCCTTAGTCTGTTTGTTCGCCATCTCAGTGTTGTCGTATGCTTCAATTTGGGCTCTCGGGAGTGTGGTCTCCAGCACTTAGGTGCTAGTCCATAACCAACTGTGATGCCTGAGGGAGGCTGTGGTAGAAGTCCTCGTATTCTGTTTGTGTAGTTTCACGAGTGTGTTGTGTACCGTGTGGCGTCTCGTTCGGCCAGGTCTCTCTAGACGGTCCGTCACCTGGCCCTTTCCTGTGTCGTGTTACTCCAATGCTCCCTTGGCAGCGCTGTTACACGGTGATGTGCTATAACATGGCTCAGCTCCCAGTGGCCTGTTATCTGTTGTGGTGCTTAACTCACTGCCAACCTTGCCACTGTCCGTCCCTGTGGTCATCCTGAGCCGTGTTGACTGCCTTTGCTGCACGATATGGGGGTTGGCGATGTGTTCTGTGTTTCTTCACGACCATCATAGGACAAGCTTCACCCGGCCCTCGCAGTACCGTCAATGTCCCCAGATGGGCAAGGCTGTTTTGTTATATGTCGCTTCGGCAGCTGGTTCTGGGTATGTCACTCCGGGACCAGTGTTACCCATTGTTCAGTGGCTTCAATGTGGTGTTTCATCTAAACCTATCTGTCCATTTATAAGGTGCTTGCCTGGTGTTTTAGCCACCCATTTGTCTTTTTGCTGCTCTACTATGAACTTTACAGTGCTAGCGTGTCGTGGCGCTGCTATTTGGGCAGTCATGCGCCCCTACGGGCCGTCCCGTAATTGCAGGTTGGTTCGTGACGAACAAAGGGTTTTAAGCCGTTCAGCACCTGATGTTATTAGATGTGCTCCGATGTGGCACCTATGCACTTCTGGTCATGAGCAAATACCCCAAGAAAGGGGCAAGGTGTCCCCCTAACACTGCTTTATCCCACCATCCACAGCACACCTCATTTATATTTTGTCGCGGCTGCTCGCACAGCTACCCATTTGCATCCGCTGTGAACATGCCCTTCTTCATTGGTCTTCGTGTTCACTGTTTACATGTATGCTTTAGATGGTCCACGCATCACTTCTGGGGCTGTCTGTTCCCAGCGTATTACTGTCGAGTCTGTGACTACAGCAGGGGAGTTGCTAGGTCTGGAAAAGACCCGGGGCTAAGCTGCTGTCGGAACTGTTGGGACTGGGGGCTAGCTAGTCTTTTGGCTGTAGCTCCTGAGATTCTATCCGGGGCTACAACCAAAAGATCAGGGGCTATAGCCCCCTTAGCCCCCCCTAGCAACGCCCCTGTACTACAGTACAGTTGACCATCGTAGGTCCTCATACGTGAAGCTCCGTCAGTGTCCTACGAATGCCTGCAACAATGTATCTGTCATAGCATTCGCAGCCTCCCTTGCGTCTTTCATAGGAGGTGCTGTCAGATCTCAGTGTTTGTAATCACTACCCGCTCATATTGGCGAGCCTTCCTTGCTCTGGGGCCACCTCACGGCTCTATGCATCGTCCTGCTGCAGGCTTCTTTGTCCGCACTGGGATCCGCATAATCATGCCCTGCAATCACTGATTGTCTTATACAGCTGCACGTCTCTATTATTCGCGGCCGGTTTCTTATTTGCAAATGATGGTGACGGCATCTGCACAGGCGGCGATTGTGTTGCTGAGCCTCGCGTCCTCTATCCGTTTCTTTGTTCTAAGTGGGCCACCATTTTGTTTTTGGTTTCGGTGAGCCTTGGGATATTATTTCTGTTCAGAATTCCTGAATGCCGGCCTCGATCCTCACGAATCCATTCTGCCTGTGTGCGGTGGATATTCACACAACTGCTCCTTCCTTTTCCGTTTTCAGTTATGAAGTTTCTTGCACAGTATTTGTCTGTAACATCCAGGATCAACAGGAGCTCCATCAGAGACACGTCCTATCGCATGGCTCTGTAGCCACGCCCCCAGAGTATCATCTGCATATAATGATATCGACTGGGTCAGTCCCGCCATTCTGATTCCTCTCTGTCCCTGATGCTGCCTAATGGCAGCCGCCACCGGTTTCTATTGTAAGAGCAAACAATATGGGGGAGAACAGGCATCCCTGTCTGGTCCCCCTGCCCAAATTAAAGATATCTGAAATTGTACGGTTGGTCAATACCTTAGCCCCAGGTCCAGAGTACAGTAGCTTGACACATTTTAAGAAATAGGGGCCTATACCAAACTTTTCAAGTACAGCGTACAAATATGTCCATGACACCGAGTCAAAAGCCTTTTCGGCATCCAAGGAAATAACCACTGCTTGAGCCTCAGGTTTAATTTGTGCCATGACCCTGAACAGCCTCCGTAGGTTCAATGCAGTCGACCTCATCGGGATAAAGCCACATTGGTCCGGCTGCACCAGCTGGGGCATGTTAGGTAAAAGCCTTGTGGCCAGAGCCTTAGCAAACATTTCTGCGTCACAATTAATTAATAAAAGAGGTCTATAGGAAGACAGGTCATGAAACGGGCGCCTGGGCTTCAAAAGCACCGTTATAATGGCCGACCTCATAGATTCTGGTAAGTTCCCCGTTCAATCGCCTCCTCCCACACCAACAGTAATATGGGGGCAAGTTCAGTACTGAGCTCTTTATACAGTTCTGCACCCAGACCGTCAGACCCAGGTGCTTTCCCAGAGGATAAGGATTTGATTGCTTCAGTGATTTCCTCTAGCGTCATAGGGTTTTCAAGGGCCAGCTTACTTTCTAACGAGAGTTTTGGGAGCGTAATTGTATTCAAATAGTTCACCATTTCATTGACGGGCCTCACGTCAAGTTTGGAATATAATTCTGCATAGAAATCGTCAAACTACCTGTTGATACATTCCTCACTAGTGATCACCTTGCCGTCTCTCGCAACTATGCCAGAGATGGGTGCATGATGCCGTTCAGCCTTCAACAGGTTTGCGAGAGAGCCGCCTGATTTATTCCCCTCGCCGTAACAGCACGCCCTGATAGGAGTCACCATGTAGAGTAGCTCCCTGTTCGCTAATTTATTGAAGTCCTGTAGGAGGCTATTAATGTCTGCCAGTGTCTTTTTTTCATGAACAATGCTATATTGCAATTCCAGTTCCCTCAGGCGTCTCTCCACTTCCGCTAACTCAGACCTAACTGATTTCAACAACCCTCTGTATTTAGAAATCAAAATCCCCCTTATCCATATCTTAAAGGTTTCCCATAGTGTTGCACTCCTATTGACGGACCCCTTCTTAATCTCAAAAAATTCCTCAACTTCAGTATGAAGTGCTTTTATGACAGTTGGGTCTTTTAGGATATCAGGTGGCATCTCCATATTCTCAGTGGGGGTTTTACATCATCAATCATTATCTCTAGGGATATTGGGGAGTGATCTGATAAAGTGCGGGGGTGTATCTCTCAATTATTGTTCATATTAGAAAGGTGGGCGGAGACAAGCCAGTAGTCAGTGCGAGACTCAGTGTCATGTACAGAGGAGTAAAATGAGCATTGCCTCTCTAGTGGGTGCAATGTCCTCCATGCGTCGACCAGGGCCATCTGTGTTAAGATCTGAAGTACAGTAGTAGCTGTTCTAGTGGGTGCTCTATTTTTACTAGAAGACCGGTCTAGAGAGACATCAAGAATTGTGTTAAAATCACCCCCCCCCAAATGGGCGGCGCTGTTGAGCAGCCTAGGAAATGGCCACTTAGCGTTTGAGCTCTGTGACCTGCCAACAATTAACCGAGGATATCGGCATATTCACTGCATCTTCCCTGCCATCACCTTCACGGCAGATTGCTAACAGCCTGCAGAACATTTGTCCCCAAACTGGATGAAAATCGGTGCTGTGGGCCCGCACTGCGACTTTCTCGACTTTGGCTCTGGATGCGGCCTCGTTGACAGTTGGGGCCGCGTGGGTGGCGGTGCGGCTGCCGGCCGCTGTGACTGGGTTTGCCCTGCAGGGCTGCAGCTCTCAGACTACTTTGCTGTCCGTGGCGGAGCCAGGATCCATCTCCCAGTGCGCTGGCTCCCCTGGTGGCCCACTCCCTACTGCCGCTGGCCGGCCACTGGCCTCCGGTGTCCGATAGGCCACGGAACTGATGCGGGAGGGGCTGCGGAGCTAGAGGCCCCCTTCGCCCAGCGATGCCTCCACACTGGCTGTGCCGCTCCTGGATTGCCTTCCAGCTCCTTCTGGGGCCTTTGTTGCCGCTCTGCGTTTGCCTTGCATTGGAGGCCTGAAGAACCTGCTGGCGGACACGTGCGGCTGCCCTGCTGTGGACGGGCCGGGTTGAAGAAGCGCCACGGCTGGGCAGGACTGCGATCTTGGACTGGTGGCAAGCCTCAGTGAGGACACGGGCACAGCCGCCCCACAGGCTGAAAGGTGGTTGCGGGGACCTGGGCCATTACTGGTGCCTAGGCTCATCTCACGAGGACCTGAAACTGTTCCAAGCAGTACCCACTGCCAGGGCCATCTTAAGCACCTTGGGGGCCATGGACACAGACACCTCTGGGGCCCCCCCTCCAACAGACCAAAGGAATTAAGAGATATATCTAGTGCGCTGCACCCCGTGTCACAATAACAACCCATGGCTTGATATGCTGCCTCACAGAGATCAAAATAAGCACAGTAAACTTCCTTTCAGATACCTTACACTCTTCATTCATGTTGTAATCAGAGTGATAAACAAGTAGCATTTCAAGGGCAACATTAACAATCTGAGGGTACTTATGGTCAAGCATAGGTACAGCAAACATGTCATCAATAGCAGCCACGTGGAAGTGTACTGGACATAGTTTAACTGCAGGACACAGATTTTATGACAAAGGTACACATAATCCAGAATAGTCTGAGATTAGCTGCCTCAGAGACAGCAAAAGTGCTCAAGCATGGATACAGATGACCAATAGGAAGCAAGGATAAAACGACACATACAGTAGCATAGAGAGTGGATAACGATTTAAAGGTTCTATGTCTGTATCCAGACAGGCTGAGATTAGAATTGGGACATGGTTTTCAAGCAGTGTTGCCATTCGAGAGCAAAGAAACAGGTGGCTCTGGTGTGTAATATATCAATGTTCACTATCATTATAGAGGAAGCAACACTATATATAGCCAGTGAAACCATGAATGAATCTTTCTTAAAGATCATACCCTGAGAACGAGATCACTCTGAAGGGCAGACAATTTTGAAAGGTTTAGAGACTTGCAATCTTGACAGGTGAAGAAATACAAGATTAAATGAGATACCCAGGATCACATATTGATTAAGAGGTGAAGCTGGGATTTGTACCCACAATTTCGGCTCTTTACCAATTTATTTTTTAGTTTTTACCTTGAACTAAAATAATCCCATTTTACAGAACGGACTTGGAAAATATGAAAATCGCATAACCGAATATAAACATTTTAAAAAACAAAACGTTATAAAAACATATTGTTCAAAATGGGAATTATTCTAGCTTCATTGTCTCCATCATCAAGGAAAGTATATAAATACCAGCATACTAATGGATTTGATCTTAAAAGATTTCAGATAGGTTTCCCTTTTGTATTGTAAAGCTTTAAATACACCCAAAACACAGGCTTGTGCAATGGTATTTAAAAACATGCAGAAAAACCTTTGAATTGTACAAAAAAGCTAACTGTTTTGTTGTCATATAAGCAGACCTTAAAATATGCTGGTAAGAAGCCTGCAATATCTGGTCTGCTTTCTTCTGTCTAGAACTCCTTCCACTCAACCGGCCTACATGATAGGAAATATCAGTAATTGGCCAAACAATGCCATCAGTATGCGAGAAGAAAACCTTTTCATAGAAGCCAGTACAGTACTGTCAGTGATCTAATATTTGTCCAGGACCACTGTATCGTCTGCTGGCAAAGCCAGGATCCAAGCATGAACGCTTTGGATCCACAGTCTGGAATTTGGATACATAAACATCTCTAACACTTTGTTATCCGATATCCGAATTGGAGGTGCCTGCCTAGGTTCTACAACTCCCCATCTAAACAAACCAATTTCTAGACCATCACCATATTGAAGCTATGTTAGTTTCTATAGCAACTGCTATCTAGTGCAGGTACATTGGTGATAACACCTTGAGTGCTATAGAACAAAGTACATATACATGCAGGCTTAACAACTTCATACATTGGAAATGCTGAGTCCGCCTAGCTCGAATTTGGTATTGTAATCTTGCACGTGAACTCATATCTCTGCAATGAGTGCTTAACACAGTGAGCTATCCTCTGAACCATCGGGACACTCAAATGTATCAATATGTATTACATCTTTGACTATTGCACATGCTCAATATAATCCCTACAGAAAGGTGAGAATGCTACAGGTGTTGTGCCACGCAAACTATGTATACCACAGTGAACATAGCATTACAGGATGAAAAAATCAGAACAAAATGTATTTGTCGACAACAGACAGAAAATAGGTTTAGCCTTAGCAGCACACCATAGAAAATCCTGATGTGTGATACTTAATTTTGTTGACTTGGGAAACTGACTTTTTTTTTTTACTAAGGTTCCTTCTTGGGGCCCCCTCCAAGTTGGGGGCCTGGGGCAAGTGCCCCTTTTGCCCTCCCATAAAGACATCTCTGCCCGCTGCCATATCTGTGGTACTCCACTTCCCTCCACCAACCCTTGCAGAGCCAGGGTGGACCGCCTCCCCAACACAGCGGCCATACTCCAGTGTGCACAGTTACTCTAGGCCAGTACTCTGAACCTGTACGATCCCCAGAGGCCCCATCCTGGAGCTTTGCTATATTGATCCACACAGGCGTCCTGTCACCCCGCCCCAGGCATACCGCTGTTGGACCACCTGCACGTGAAAACACTGCCTGCCCCCCTTGGATACTGAAGGGAGGACAGTAATGTGGATAATCCACAAGCCACAGACTTTTGCGCCTTCCAGGACCTCCACTATCCACACTACCGACGGCTCATACGGCGGCCGCACCGCCATATCAGCGTTACCACCTCCCTGCATATCCCATCAGCTTGAAGTCTTGCATACTCAACGAATAACCCTAACTGGCTGCCACTGAGTCTCTGGGCCCTGTTCTGCTATGCTCTCACCCTCACTGCTGCCGCAAAGCGCCACTTGACCTCTACTCAAACTGCTGCTCAGTCGCCATTCCTGACTACCAACCATCCGGACTATACCACGTATCCAGTTATATTGCCATGCCTAACAAGTCTCGTGGTGGCAACAAGACAGGAGCCATGGATAAATTTGATAGGGCGACACCTAGATCTGAGCCTAAACACACATCATCTAACTGGGAGGAGCCTGACCCGCCCTTGAGTACCCCAGTGCCTGACTTTGCACCAATGATGGAATCTATTGGCAAGAATTGTGCTTCCTTTCACAAAAAACTGGATGACATAAATGCCAATGTTGCATCACTCAAATCCCAAATAGATCATGCTGGCACCAGAAGTACTGAAGCGGAAACGAGAATTAGCGCCAGTGAGGACAGCCTACAACCCCTCCAGGATACGGTTAGCTCCCTTACCCGTGATATGAAACTTGTGAAGGCCAATGTGATGACCTGGAATCCCGATCGTGCAGGAACAACATACGTATAATCGGTGTTCCAGAAAATGCTCTGAGGGGTCGTATGGAGCTGGCAGTGGAGGATCTGCTAAAAGAGCTACTCAAAAACCCAGATCTGTCTCCCTTTTTCACCGTTGAGCATGCTCACTGAGTCCTATCACCACGCCCTAACCTGGGGACTTCCCCAGGCCTGTCATTGCAAAAATACTCAACTATGGAGACAGAGACCATATTCTCTGCCTATCACGGAAAAAAGGGGAACTACGACTAGCTTCCCAAACAATCAGGATTTTCCCTGACTTCTCGTCGCAGTACAACAGGAAAGGCGTCAGTTCCTCAGGGTAAGGAAGTTGCTGCAAGTACGGAATATTCCATATGCAATACTGTTCCCTGCACGGCTGAAGTTCACCTTCAAAGGGAAACTCTACTTCTTCACGGTTCCTGAGGAGGCGGTGAAGTTCATAGAGGCACAAATTCTACTCAACAATCCGGCTGAAGGCTTCATGGACAATGACTGAGCCGCATTTTAGCTACTCCGGAGCTCCCTGATGACCTGAAAACTCGAATCCTTCAGCCCTTTGGCAAATGGCAGCATCAGATATGACTGCACTTACCCGTGCGTGCATGGTGCTCTCCAAGATAGAGCTCGCCATGCCGCCTGGTTCAATATGAGTGTTCCCCGGTAACTACCATACCAACTATGAGGCGGTACTAACCTCCACTCCCGTACATTGTTGCAGGGTGGGTTTTTTGTGCAAATCAGAATTGTTGGTCTGGGATTACAGCCACATCAATCCTCTCTATTGCCTCTCCTGCACCTCTCTGGCAAACTGTATCATAATGACCCTTGCCGCTGATTCCATGTACCGTCTGGTACTTTATTACTTCCTTATGTTTTTAGTTGGCAACACAACAACAGCGCACCCCACTGCAGTTGCAATGACAATGTCCGAGAACTTGTTTGGTGTGAGCCCCCGTTGGGCTGCGAGTGTGGTTGTGCCACAGGTTTCCCCCTTCTCACCTGTTTCTGTTCTTTCTTCGATGGAGTCTTCCTGCGTACGGTACGGGTCTTATATAAGCCCGTGCGAATGTCCTCGGCTTCCAGCGTGCGTTCCGCGATCCGAGTCCTGGATCGTTCAGAATGTCTGGGGATTGCTGGAAACGGCAAAGCTTACACTCGGCAGAGTGTATGTGGAGATCCGGGATGAAAAAGAGGGCAAGGGAAAGGAGGTAGGTGGAGGGTTGAAATGGAGCCAGGAACAAGAAGTTAACGAGAGCGAACTTCGGCCGCACCCGTCAACCAAAGTAAACAGTAGCGTTGAGACACGCAGAGCCGCGGGGGCGTGGCCACTTTATAGAACGTGATGCGTGCGACACGGAAACTGGTGCAGAGCGTTCCGCGGTCGGTGGCCATGTTGGATGTACTGCTGAGTGTAAGCCTCTATGGGTCGGGGACCAGGAAGTCCAGAAGGGACGAGTCTGATGGTTCATGACAGCATGCCTCCTCCGAAGGCCTGTTCCTCCGGGTTTGCCGAGGTGTATAAGGTGGTACCTTTTGAGTAATCTGGGGGTATTAAGGTTTGTGAATGGTTCCCAGGTGCGTTCACTGGGAGGTTACCCTTTCCATTCAACCAGATATTGCAGCTGACCACGTCTGTACCTGGAGTCACATATTCTGGACACTTCGTATTCCAGTTGGTCATTGACAATCATTTGTGTAGACCTTGGAGCAGTCCGGGAGGACTGGACTTATGGTTTCAGTAGAGATGTATGAAACACTGGGTGGACTCTCTTCCAGGAGTCTGGTAGTTTGAGTCGGAAGGCGACTGGGTTAATAATCTCCTTTATGGAGAAGGGACCATAGTACCGGGGGGCCAACTTATTAGGTCGTAAATGTCGGGGCAGTAGTTTCGAGGATAGCCAGCACTTATCACCTACTGCATAGGAGGGCCCTGGTCTTCTTTTGGAGTCTGCATAGAGCTTGGTAGTAGCTCGGGCCTTTTCAAGGTGTTCCTTGGCTTGTTTGTTTGTTCGCGAGAAATAAGCGATGGGGTGTTCTAATTTGTCCTCGAGTTCCTACTTGAGAACTGCTTCGATGGCGTAGTTAGAGGCATCCGCCTCCACTATGAAAGGTCGATCGATGTCTGGTTGAGCCCAGATGGGGGCTTGTGTAAACTACGATTTTATTCGTTGGAAGGCTTTATCTTGGGCCGCTGACCAGAGAAAGGGAGTATCCTTCTTCAACAGTGTAATGTTTGGTTGAACTATCTCCGAGAAGGACGGTATACATTTCCGGTAAAAGTTGGCAAGCCCCAGGAAGGATTGAATCTGTTTCACGGTGGTTGGGACTGGCCAGGATAGTATGGCTTTTACCTTTGAATGGTCCATTCCGATTCCTTCAGGACTGAGGACGAATCCTAGATAATGAACAGTAGAGACATGGAAAAGGCATTTCTCGGGTTTAGCCAGGTGTTTATGTTCACGTAACCGCTGTAGGACTGCCTTAACAAGCTCTTCATGTTGGAGATGGTCCTTGGAGTATATTAGAATATCATCCAGGTAAACTATGACAAAGAGAAACAGCATATCGGAGAACACTCGGTCCATGAAACGTTGGAAGACCGCCGGGGCATTGGCGAGTCCGAAGGGCATAACAGATATTCAAAATGTCCAAAGGGTGTTCTTAAGGCTGTTTTCCATTCGTCACCCCCCCTTATCCGGATTAGATGATAGGCACCTCTGAGATCCGATTTCGTGAAGACTACCGCTCCTCTCACTGCTTCCAGGATATCCGAGATTAAGAGTAACGGATAACGGTCCTTGAGGGTACATTGGTTTAGACCACGATAATCAAGACAGGGCCTAAGCTCCTTGGTATCTTTTTTGGGAACAAAAAACAACAAAGCTCCTGCTGGAGATTTGGAGGGTTGTATGGTGCCATTTTCTAGGTTGGTATCCAAATATTCTCGTAGGGCCTTTTTCTCTGGCTCGGATAGTATGAACATCCTTCCAAAGGGGATTACTGCCAAAGGCTCAGTATCTATAGCAGTCTTCAGGTCTGTGAGGGGGTAGAGACTGAATGATAGCAGTTGAAAATACATCCGTGTAATCCTGATAGGCCCGAGGAACCTGGATAATATTTGAGACTGCGAATGGGCCTTGATGTTTTGTGGGCGCATCTTCTGGGGAGGATGGCGAGGAATCCATGGATAGACAATGAGATATACGATGTTCGGAACCAAGAAACAAGGATCCTGCTGCCCAATTGATGTATGGGTTGTGCTTCTGCAACCAGGGCATACCCAGCACCGTTGGATAATGGGCAGACTTTATGATGTCAAATCTGATATTCTCTCGATGATGGTTTATGGAGAGCTGGATCTGTTTGGTTTGTAAGGTGATGGGTCCTGAAGAGAGGGGTCTTCCATCGATAGCTTCTACCGGCTGCATGATGCCCCGAGTTTCATATGGAATGTGGTGGGTGGTGACCCAGTCTTGATCTATAAATATCCCCATGGCTCCACAATCCACCAATGCCAGGATAGAGTAGGTTTCTTTCTTGGATGGCGATAGGAAGGCCTGTAAGATCACTAGATTTCTTTGTCCCGGAGAGTTCAAGGATGGAATAGATGTGGAGCAAACATCTCTCTTCCGAAACTGCGCTCCATCTTGGATCGGGAGCTGGCGTTTCCCGAACGCCGTGGGGGATCCAAGGGACATTCTCTCACAAAATATTTGTCTGAGGCACAATACATACGCAACCCAGTGTGGATCCGTCGCATTCTTTCTTGCGGGGATATGGGTCCACGGAAGGCCCCCAATTGCATAGGTTCTGGGTCTGTAGAAGGGGCATAAAATGGCTCAGGTTTAGAGGAAGGTTCTATGGAGCCTTTTTGGCAAGTCATCTTAGTCTTCTTCTTTTCCGCCTTCCTTTCCTGGATACGGAAGTCTATTTGTAACAAGAGATCCATAAGAGCCTGGAAGGAACCTGGGCGAGCTACCCTTGCTAGCTCATCTTTGATTTCATCATTTAATCCTCTTCGAAAAAGGGTAAAGCAGGCCTCCGGGGACCAATCTGCGTCCTTGGCCACTTGCTTCAAGTGTGTCACATAGGTCAGCATATCCTGGGAACCTTGTTGGAAGTCCAGTAGCCGCTCCTGGGCACTGTAGACCTGTTCTGGGCGGTCAAACATGGCCTTTAAAGCTTGTACAAAACCATCAGTCATCCAGGAGGGCATCTCCAGAGTTAACCAGGGGCGTAGCCCAAGTTAGTGCATTCCCTGAAAGATGTGAAATCATAAAGCCCACTTTTGCTCTGGGGGTAGAGAAGTAAGAGGGCTTAAAAGTAAAGTGGACTAAACACGAATCAAGGAATCCGCGAAGGTTTCTTGATGAGCCATCATATTTATCCACTATTCCGCCCAGCAATACACTTTCTTTGGTTGCGGAATCCCGTGATAGGACTAACTGTTTTAATGCGGTATTCTCGGCCTTGAGATTCTGAACTTCTGTTGTTAACTCCTGCATGCCACGCATGAGGTCTTGTACTCCTGCATGCCTCCATGTCTGTATCACTGTCGGTTTGTTGGCGTCTCAATCTGTCACAGGTTTCCACCCTTCTCACCTGTTTGTGTTCTTTCTTCGATGGAGTCTTCCTGCGTATGGTACGGGTCTTATATAAGCCCGCGCGAATGTCCTCGGCTTCCAGCGTGCGTTCCGCGATCCGAGTCCTGGATCGTTCAGAATGTCCGGGGATTCCTGGAAACGGCAAAGCTTACACTCGGCAGAGTGTACGCGGAGATCCGGGATGAAAAGGAGGGCAAGGGAAAGGAGGTAGGTGGAGGGTTCAAATGGAGCCAGGAGCCAGGAACAAGAAGTTAACGAGAGCGAACTTCGGCAGCACACGTCAACCACAGTAAACAGTAGCGTTGAGATGCGCAGAGCCGCGGGGGCGTTGCCGATTTATAGAACGTGATGCCTGCGACACGGAAACTGGTGCACAGCGTTCCGCGGTCGGTGGCCATGTTGGATGTACTGCTGAGTGTAAGCCTCTATGGGTCAGGGACCAGGAAGTCCAGAAGGGACGAGTCCGATGGTTCATGACAGTTTGGTCCATGTTGGGATTGGCCCACTACCACTTGTTTCTTGGGGTTTATTGAGATTTGTGGGAAGGGGGAGGGATGGGACGCTGGCAGCTGGAATAGCGCAGCGAGGGCGGGGAGAGGCACTGTTTTTGGGAATTAAATTGGAAATGGCAGAGGTAGATTGACATTACACGTTATGTCAGGGCATTTCTATGACAATGGTTCAAAACACAAGTACATGCTGGGACGGGTGAGCTGGGATGTACCATAGAACACTGACATACCAACTACTATAATGTCCTGGAATGTCCGGGGACTAAGTAACTATACCAAGGCCCGCAAAATCATGGCCTATGCCCATAGACATGGTAGTAAAATACTTATGCTGCAAGAAACATATTCTCTGGGTCGCCTGGCAGCGACCATCGCACCATCATGGGGACCAAACAAATACTACACGTCCTACTCAACTCAAGCCAGAGGGGTGCTGACACTGATACATACATCTATTAAATTCACACTCCACAAGAGTTATATAGATCCCAATGGCAGGTATGTGGTACTATACTCTACGCTGGTAAACAGGAAATACCTCCTTGTGAACACCTATGGGCCCAATATAGATACCTCAGAGTTCGTAGACACTGTCGCCTCCATATTTTTGGGCTATGTGGGGATACAGATCATCTGGGGAGGTGACATGAACCTGATATTATACACCAGCTTAGACAGGACGGGCACTGCACCCAGGTCTCTGTCACACGCGGCACGCAGATTACACACGCACAGTGCAACACTTGACATCCGAGACACCTGGAGGATCCTCCATCCTAAATTACATGAATATACGTACAATAGCTCCTCCAGAATTTATCTGTTCTTAGCATCCAGCAATATGATGGGTAAGATTAATGGGGCGCAGATACTCACTCGCACACTCTCTGACCACACCCCAATTACTTTATCAGTGGAACTGGGAACGCCTGTGCCGACCTTTAGCACTAGGCACTTCAAGTCTGCTGCCCTCCTGGATATTGTATTCAAGGAGGGCATACTAGCTGATATCGAGACCTTTTTTGAATGCAATACCCTCCAAGCCACCACCGCAGGTGTCCGATGGGACGCCTTCAAAGCATACATTAGGGGGATGTCCATATCAAGGGAGGCAGGTATACTGAAAACGATAAGGAATTACCTCAGACCTTCTGAATCCAAGCTGCAAGAATTGTAAAAAGACTGCTCGTCAGCAGCCGACCCAGCCATACTCGCACTGATCAGCGAGGAACTCAAGACATTCGACATACACGCCACGAGAGAAGTTCGCTACCTTAGCCGCCCACTTGCTGCACGGAAATACAGGGAGGGCGAAAGACCCGGGAAGACACTTGCTAATCTGACAAGAAGTGAATGGGGCCAGGCTCAGATTGCTTCAGTCAAGGATGGTGAGGGCGTCCCACAATGGTCAGACCAGCAAATATTAGACACTTTCACTGAATTCTACATGAACCTATATATCTCACCCCCGGAACACAGCGATCAACAGATGAGAGATCTTCTTGATCAGATCCCCACAACATGTATCTCCTCCCCGACCAGGGACCAATTAGACTCCCCGATCCTACTGGATGAGATAGTCAGAGCTATCTCAGACCTCCCCAAAGGTAAAGCGCTGGGCCCTGACGGACTCACATCTGAATTCTACCAAGAACACATTGCCATTCATGCCCCCAAACTATGAGAGGTCTGGAATGAGTCACTCCAGCTGTCTGTCCTCCCTCCTTCCCTCCCTGCACGAAGTTGTCATAACTGTGCTGCTCAAGTCCGATAAACCTGGTGACAAATGCAGCTCGTACAGGCCTCTCTCCCTCATGAACATAGACACTAAGATCTTTGCTGAGGTGATAGCAAATCGTTTCCTACCGATCATTACATACTTGGTACACGAAGACCAAGGGGGCTTCGTGCCAAGGAGATCCACTCCCATAACATCCGGCGGCTCTTCAATGTCATGGCCAGAATTGACCAGGACACCAGTGCCATTGCGGTCACACTCGATGCTCAAAAAGCATTTGATATGGTCTTGTGGAAATACATGTGGCTGGTATTAGAAACAATGGGCATAGACCTCAATATGATTGGATACATTATATTGCTCTAAACAGCTCCAGCGGTGAGGGTCCAGGTCAATTCACTGACATCTATGCTATTTACACTATTTAGAGGCACCCGACAGGGCTGTCCATTCTCCCCGATCCTCTTTGCGCTAGTGATAGAACCAATGGCAGATTACATCAGAGCGCACCATTCCCATAGAGGTATACGATTGAAAGACACCCCTGAGATTATATCCCTATACGCAGATGATGTATTATTATTATTATATATCAGGGATCCCAATATCCATCTGGATCCGGTATTGCGAGACATCACACTTGTGGGTACCTACTCGGGATTCACAATCAACTACTCCAAGTCCGAGGCCCTTTCTCTTACCAGCACCATCAGCAACCTGCCACTGATTACCCACTTCATTGGTCCCCTGATGGGATTAGGTATTTGGGGGTCCGGATGTCGCTATCCAAGAATGCGCCACTGACAGACAACTACGTGGCCGCAGCACAATTAGCCGAGTTGAAAATGGCACGATGGCACTCCCATTATCACTCGCTAGGAAACTCTCCCTCGTTAACATGGTGTTGCTTCCTAAACTGCTATACATA
This sequence comes from Ambystoma mexicanum, assembly GCF_040938575.1. Taxonomy (NCBI): domain Eukaryota; kingdom Metazoa; phylum Chordata; class Amphibia; order Caudata; family Ambystomatidae; genus Ambystoma; species Ambystoma mexicanum. Next base: position 677,960,507 of record NC_090925.1, read on the forward strand.
TTTAGCAATATACCCATCTGGCCCGGGGGGAAATACTTCACTAGACTACATAAATCTTGTGCACAGTTCCTATGGCACTCGGGCGTGGTGCGTAAGAAATGGTCAGACATGGTGCTGCCATACAAGAGGGGGGGATTTACAGCCCCTGACCTAACATTGTATTGGGTCGCTGCGCAGGCCCAATATGCCACTTATTGGTACCCCAGCTCGCTAACCCGCCCACATGTCAAACTGGAAACCCTTCCTGCAGCTGGAGCAACCAGGGCATACCCAGCATACCCAGCACCGTTGGATAATGGGCAGACTTTATGATGTCAAATCTGATATTCTCTCGATGATGGTTTATGGAGAGCTGGATCTGTTTGGTTTGTAAGGTGATGGGTCCTGAAGAGAGGGGTCTTCCATCGATAGCTTCTACCGGCTGCATGATGCCCCGAGTTTCATATGGAATGTGGTGGGTGGTGACCCAGTCTTGATCTATAAATATCCCCATGGCTCCACAATCCACCAATGCCAGGATAGAGTAGGTTTCTTTCTTGGATGGCGATAGGAAGGCCTGTAAGATCACTAGATTTCTTTGTCCCGGAGAGTTCAAGGATGGAATAGATGTGGAGCAAACATCTCTCTTCCGAAACTGCGCTCCATCTTGGATCGGGAGCTGGCGTTTCCCGAACGCCGTGGGGGATCCAAGGGACATTCTCTCACAAAATATTTGTCTGAGGCACAATACATACGCAACCCAGTGTGGATCCGTCGCATTCTTTCTTGCGGGGATATGGGTCCATGGAAGGCCCCCAATTGCATAGGTTCTGGGTCTGTAGAAGGGGCATAAAATGGCTCAGGTTTAGAGGAAGGTTCTATGGAGCCTTTTTGGCAAGTCATCTTAGTCTTCTTCTTTTCCGCCTTCCTTTCCTGGATACGGAAGTCTATTTGTAACAAGAGATCCATAAGAGCCTGGAAGGAACCTGGGCGAGCTACCCTTGCTAGCTCATCTTTGATTTCATCATTTAATCCTCTTCGAAAAAGGGTAAAGCAGGCCTCCGGGGACCAATCTGCGTCCTTGGCCACTTGCTTCAAGTGTGTCACATAGGTCAGCATATCCTGGGAACCTTGTTGGAAGTCCAGTAGCCGCTCCTGGGCACTGTAGACCTGTTCTGGGCGGTCAAACATGGCCTTTAAAGCTTGTACAAAACCATCAGTCATCCAGGAGGGCATCTCCAGAGTTAACCAGGGGCGTAGCCCAAGTTAGTGCATTCCCTGAAAGATGTGAAATCATAAAGCCCACTTTTGCTCTGGGGGTAGAGAAGTAAGAGGGCTTAAAAGTAAAGTGGACTAAACACGAATCAAGGAATCCGCGAAGGTTTCTTGATGAGCCATCATATTTATCCACTATTCCGCCCAGCAATACACTTTCTTTGGTTGCGGAATCCCGTGATAGGACTAACTGTTTTAATGCGGTATTCTCGGCCTTGAGATTCTGAACTTCTGTTGTTAACTCCTGCATGCCACGCATGAGGTCTTGTACTCCTGCATGCCTCCATGTCTGTATCACTGTCGGTTTGTTGGCGTCTCAATCTGTCACAGGTTTCCACCCTTCTCACCTGTTTGTGTTCTTTCTTCGATGGAGTCTTCCTGCGTATGGTACGGGTCTTATATAAGCCCGCGCGAATGTCCTCGGCTTCCAGCGTGCGTTCCGCGATCCGAGTCCTGGATCGTTCAGAATGTCCGGGGATTCCTGGAAACGGCAAAGCTTACACTCGGCAGAGTGTACGCGGAGATCCGGGATGAAAAGGAGGGCAAGGGAAAGGAGGTAGGTGGAGGGTTCAAATGGAGCCAGGAGCCAGGAACAAGAAGTTAACGAGAGCGAACTTCGGCAGCACACGTCAACCACAGTAAACAGTAGCGTTGAGATGCGCAGAGCCGCGGGGGCGTTGCCGATTTATAGAACGTGATGCCTGCGACACGGAAACTGGTGCACAGCGTTCCGCGGTCGGTGGCCATGTTGGATGTACTGCTGAGTGTAAGCCTCTATGGGTCAGGGACCAGGAAGTCCAGAAGGGACGAGTCCGATGGTTCATGACAGTTTGGTCCATGTTGGGATTGGCCCACTACCACTTGTTTCTTGGGGTTTATTGAGATTTGTGGGAAGGGGGAGGGATGGGACGCTGGCAGCTGGAATAGCGCAGCGAGGGCGGGGAGAGGCACTGTTTTTGGGAATTAAATTGGAAATGGCAGAGGTAGATTGACATTACACGTTATGTCAGGGCATTTCTATGACAATGGTTCAAAACACAAGTACATGCTGGGACGGGTGAGCTGGGATGTACCATAGAACACTGACATACCAACTACTATAATGTCCTGGAATGTCCGGGGACTAAGTAACTATACCAAGGCCCGCAAAATCATGGCCTATGCCCATAGACATGGTAGTAAAATACTTATGCTGCAAGAAACATATTCTCTGGGTCGCCTGGCAGCGACCATCGCACCATCATGGGGACCAAACAAATACTACACGTCCTACTCAACTCAAGCCAGAGGGGTGCTGACACTGATACATACATCTATTAAATTCACACTCCACAAGAGTTATATAGATCCCAATGGCAGGTATGTGGTACTATACTCTACGCTGGTAAACAGGAAATACCTCCTTGTGAACACCTATGGGCCCAATATAGATACCTCAGAGTTCGTAGACACTGTCGCCTCCATATTTTTGGGCTATGTGGGGATACAGATCATCTGGGGAGGTGACATGAACCTGATATTATACACCAGCTTAGACAGGACGGGCACTGCACCCAGGTCTCTGTCACACGCGGCACGCAGATTACACACGCACAGTGCAACACTTGACATCCGAGACACCTGGAGGATCCTCCATCCTAAATTACATGAATATACGTACAATAGCTCCTCCAGAATTTATCTGTTCTTAGCATCCAGCAATATGATGGGTAAGATTAATGGGGCGCAGATACTCACTCGCACACTCTCTGACCACACCCCAATTACTTTATCAGTGGAACTGGGAACGCCTGTGCCGACCTTTAGCACTAGGCACTTCAAGTCTGCTGCCCTCCTGGATATTGTATTCAAGGAGGGCATACTAGCTGATATCGAGACCTTTTTTGAATGCAATACCCTCCAAGCCACCACCGCAGGTGTCCGATGGGACGCCTTCAAAGCATACATTAGGGGGATGTCCATATCAAGGGAGGCAGGTATACTGAAAACGATAAGGAATTACCTCAGACCTTCTGAATCCAAGCTGCAAGAATTGTAAAAAGACTGCTCGTCAGCAGCCGACCCAGCCATACTCGCACTGATCAGCGAGGAACTCAAGACATTCGACATACACGCCACGAGAGAAGTTCGCTACCTTAGCCGCCCACTTGCTGCACGGAAATACAGGGAGGGCGAAAGACCCGGGAAGACACTTGCTAATCTGACAAGAAGTGAATGGGGCCAGGCTCAGATTGCTTCAGTCAAGGATGGTGAGGGCGTCCCACAATGGTCAGACCAGCAAATATTAGACACTTTCACTGAATTCTACATGAACCTATATATCTCACCCCCGGAACACAGCGATCAACAGATGAGAGATCTTCTTGATCAGATCCCCACAACATGTATCTCCTCCCCGACCAGGGACCAATTAGACTCCCCGATCCTACTGGATGAGATAGTCAGAGCTATCTCAGACCTCCCCAAAGGTAAAGCGCTGGGCCCTGACGGACTCACATCTGAATTCTACCAAGAACACATTGCCATTCATGCCCCCAAACTATGAGAGGTCTGGAATGAGTCACTCCAGCTGTCTGTCCTCCCTCCTTCCCTCCCTGCACGAAGTTGTCATAACTGTGCTGCTCAAGTCCGATAAACCTGGTGACAAATGCAGCTCGTACAGGCCTCTCTCCCTCATGAACATAGACACTAAGATCTTTGCTGAGGTGATAGCAAATCGTTTCCTACCGATCATTACATACTTGGTACACGAAGACCAAGGGGGCTTCGTGCCAAGGAGATCCACTCCCATAACATCCGGCGGCTCTTCAATGTCATGGCCAGAATTGACCAGGACACCAGTGCCATTGCGGTCACACTCGATGCTCAAAAAGCATTTGATATGGTCTTGTGGAAATACATGTGGCTGGTATTAGAAACAATGGGCATAGACCTCAATATGATTGGATACATTATATTGCTCTAAACAGCTCCAGCGGTGAGGGTCCAGGTCAATTCACTGACATCTATGCTATTTACACTATTTAGAGGCACCCGACAGGGCTGTCCATTCTCCCCGATCCTCTTTGCGCTAGTGATAGAACCAATGGCAGATTACATCAGAGCGCACCATTCCCATAGAGGTATACGATTGAAAGACACCCCTGAGATTATATCCCTATACGCAGATGATGTATTATTATTATTATATATCAGGGATCCCAATATCCATCTGGATCCGGTATTGCGAGACATCACACTTGTGGGTACCTACTCGGGATTCACAATCAACTACTCCAAGTCCGAGGCCCTTTCTCTTACCAGCACCATCAGCAACCTGCCACTGATTACCCACTTCATTGGTCCCCTGATGGGATTAGGTATTTGGGGGTCCGGATGTCGCTATCCAAGAATGCGCCACTGACAGACAACTACGTGGCCGCAGCACAATTAGCCGAGTTGAAAATGGCACGATGGCACTCCCATTATCACTCGCTAGGAAACTCTCCCTCGTTAACATGGTGTTGCTTCCTAAACTGCTATACATATTTAGCAATATACCCATCTGGCCCGGGGGGAAATACTTCACTAGACTACATAAATCTTGTGCACAGTTCCTATGGCACTCGGGCGTGGTGCGTAAGAAATGGTCAGACATGGTGCTGCCATACAAGAGGGGGGGATTTACAGCCCCTGACCTAACATTGTATTGGGTCGCTGCGCAGGCCCAATATGCCACTTATTGGTACCCCAGCTCGCTAACCCGCCCACATGTCAAACTGGAAACCCTTCCTGCAGCTGGAGTCAACATGATGACCCTCATATTGCACCTACACTATGTACCCGATTCGCTCCTAGTCCCAGTCGGAACTACCTTACGTGCCTGGGACTGTCTGCTGAATGCGCCCCTGAAATCCAACCCCGTGTGGGGATTTCCCGGGCTGGAGCCAACACATGACACGGCCCCGGCTCGACATCACTTACAGACTTCTATCCAGATGGTAGGTTAATTGACCCACAGACATGGAGACCAGGGCACTCTGGGTCCGCACTAGAAATATTGCAATACTACAGGCTTCGCGTGGCATTCTGCACCAGATGGCCCACCTTTCCTGACGAGCCTGCTGACACCCCGGAGATCGCATACATTGCCAACTCGAGCAGTGCCCGTGGCGTCGTCTCCTCTTTATATAGAATGCTGCTGGCGGGCAACACAGCCCAGCCTTCCAAAGCACTGAATGGACAAACGATTTAGACCTTGAGGTCACTGACCAACTGTGGGAGAAGATGTGTCTGCACACTAAGAAAGTTTCCCTCAATTTCCGTTACCGAGCTATTCAATACAAACTACTGAATAGGCTGTATAACACCCAACTCAAAATCTCTAAATTTGCCCATACCACCACACATTCTTGTGCCCATTGCAGAGCAGAGAATGCAGACCATTTACACATGTTTTGGACCTGTCAGAAATTGGGAGGTTTCTGGGATGAGATTCTGAGGACACTGGCCGCTATCATTGACCCTGAAATTGATCCTAATCCTCTGGGGGTATTGTTCGGGGTGTGGAATACTGATGATACCAGACGCATGGCTAAATTCCTAAATATAAGCTGCATGATAGCTAAGAAATGTATATTGCAAAACTGGAAGAACTATCCCCCTCCCCCGACCTACCAGAAATGGCCCAATGCACTTACGTGGTCTCGGAACTGCGAAGAAGAATACCTCACTATGCTTCCACTACAGTCTCGCCCCAGGAACATATGGACTGCCTTCAACAGCTACCTCAACAGTCAGGAGGAGAGCGCATCGGAGGACAGCTCTCCCTCGACCCCTAAATGAGGTTCTTGGAAGTTGTGATATCCCATAACCGGCTAACTCCCCATTCGCTGATACACTACTCTTCCAGTCGATATAATATGCCCTAGTGTACATTGTTGCTTTTTTTTTCGCTCTGACGTATGTGTTTGTTGTAAACCACGGCCAATAAATATTTAATTTTTTTTTAAATCACCCCCCCCCCACACATCACACATTCACCATTTAATGGTCCTACCTCACATACTATTTTTGAATAAAAGTCAAGGTCCTTGATATTTGGACCATATGTATTGCTAAGCACCACTTCCTTTACGGCAATGCTACCCCATACAACAACGTAGGGCCCCTGTGGGTCAATTTTGCTTCTGGCGAATTGGAAACCCAAAGAGGGATATATTAACGTGAGAACCTCCTTTGCCTGAGTGGAGTATTCAGTGTAATATCTTTGGTTTCCCCAGTCCAGAAAGATGCCCATGTTCACCTTCTGGAGTGCATACGTTTCCTGTAACATGACAATGTGGGGGTGGTGTCGGGCAACATAAGCTCCAACCTTCCTTGACTTGGCCTAATTGTTAAGCCCGTGGACATTCCATGTAAGGAGTTTAACTCTCAGCCCCTTAGATATTGCCTTACTGTGTGCCATATATGTGTTCCAAAATCAATCATAGTCATCCCCATCTTTTCCGGACATGCGTCGTATGCAGTAGCGTGTCCACAAATTTTAACCAACTGAACCATTCTAACTGGGTTCGAACATCCCAACCACCCCTACATGATATCATAATAAGACTGTTCCTCTCCATTTGTCCCGCCCCCCCACCCCGCATCATCATCCCAACTCAACAATGCTGCCCCTTGAATCTTAAGAACTTCCCAAAGGGCATCCCCTTAACTTGTGGCAATCTCCTGAGGGTCACTTGTTGCAGCTATACGGCCCTCAACAGAGGCCGACGACCCCAATTTAACAGTTATCTATCAGAGCCACCCATCTTTACTGAAAACCTCAGACATTACAAAGGATATAGCTTTAAATGTTTCTCAATCTGCCAGGTTGTGGTCGCATATTTTGATCCACTGCCCGGTCTCTGGGGGGCAGAGGTATGGAAGCTTTTACGTATGCCATGGCTTCAGCAGGGTTGTCAAAAAAATGTGCTCTTCTCCCGTGTTGGATTCTCATCTTCGCTGGGAAGATGAGAGTGTAGGGGACGTGGCGCAGTCTAAATTGTCTCTTGACCGGTTCAGATGACCTCCTCTGTGTCTGAATATTAGCCGAGAAGTCTGGGTAGATGTGTACCCTGTTTTTCTCGTATTGCAGGGTGCCTTTTTCTCTGGATAACCTCACGGTCTCTATCCATATAGTTGAGGAGACGGGCTATTATCGTGTGAGGCAGTGAGCAAGGCCTTGGAGGCGGTGCTAGGGTGCAATGGACCCTTTCGACAAGGAAGTAAACTGAGAAGGATTCTGCACCTAGAAGGGTTCTCAAAAGGTTTTCCAATTGTCACTCCATCGGGCCTTTACAGAAGGACTCTGAAATTCCGACAATCCGGATATTATTTCTTCTGCATCTTGATTCGAGATCCTCACACTTGCTTTGAGTTTTGTGCAGGTCATTCTTTAGTTGTGCGATGTCACGGCTGTGCTGTGTTATCGTGTCTTCATTTGTACTAATCCTATTTTCTGCATCCGTGATACGTGCACTCTCCTTCTCCACCCTTGCCTTCAGAGAGCCGATGGTTGCCACTATGTCATCTAGCTTGACATTTACAGCTAAAAAGCCATTTTGTACAATTGTCATTAGGCGATCTTCTCTTGCGTTGATGAGGGTCTCAGCCTGGCTGTCAGCTGTTGGTGGTGGCATCGCGGCCAACCGGTGTGTCTGGGAACGAGCAAAAGAGTCCATTGGGCCGGTTTTCTTGGCTCCTGCACCTTTCTTCTCGTGGTGGCCCATATAGTGCCGGTATCCACCAAAGAGCGCACTGTGTTCTCCCACGTATTTGTAACTATATGGGACTACTTCATTCTGGTGTTCTCAGAACAAGGTAGGTACTTTTAAATCAAGTGGCTGATTCACACTCTGATCCCACCTGCACAAACCTGCTCCAGCTGTTTCTTGTGGCGTTGTGCCGCATATAGTTCCCTTGGGTTATTACCGAAGTGGCTTCACAGGCTTCCACTCGGCGGTGTCATCAGGGTCTCTCAATGCTGCGTAAAAGGATCTACTACGTTGTGGCTTGCGGCCCGAGCAATACCGCAACTCGTGTTTTTCTCAAGAGCTGTTATGTTCTGCTCTTTAAGAGGTCTCCCTAAAACTTGAAAGTTGACGTGGGATAGAATTGTAATCAGGATCTCTGCGAGTAGGGCTCTCGCCGTTTCAATCCCCTGTCCAGTATGCCCCTTTAGGAATTTTGTTAAAGTGTAGTGATAGTCCGATGCAGACCAGTTGTTCTCAACTTATTGCCCTGGCCACACCGTATCCCACAGCCTTGCCCTCTGAAGTTTCATAGACACCTAATTGCAGAAGATTTTTGTTAAAGGTGTGAGGCTGTGCCTCCTCATACAATTTTCACTGCTGGTATATGGCTTGCTGGATGCAATTTACTTGTGCAAACGTATGCATATGATTTAGTACGGTTCCAGCATTGCAACTGGTGCAGGGTCAGTGAGCACCGGAGGTATTGCCATTAATGTTCATAATAACTCGGTCACCAGCCTCCCCAGTATTCGTTTATCTTGTATTTTCCCCTTACCTCCAGCAGTGTGATCAACAAGCAAGGTCCAGGAGGCTCCTGGGAGGGTCCCCGCGATCCCGACGGGTGCAGGTGTTCCACACGATGCAAGATATATGTGAATCAATATTTAGCCCTCAATTTGCTAACTCTCGGTCTGGCATACTTTTCTTTTACAGGATTTCCGGTGCGACGTCTCATGCATTCAGCAGAATGCAGCCCTCAGTGTCTGCTCCGCTCCTCTCCTGGCTCATGTAGCCAGATGGTGTCCACCGCTGCACGAGACTCCAACGTGATTCCGGGGTCCGCAGCAACCGCCCCCTCAATTGGTCTACCGCACCTGTGGAGTGCGGCAGGAGGGTCTGGGGGAAAGGGCAAAGAGCATCTGCACAGGTGGGCGGGTGCCTTTCCCAGTGCGTGCGTTCACAGCCGCACCGATACGGCCTGCATTCAGTCCCTGAAGGCCTCTGCAGGCTTTTGCATACACTCCAGGTCACCGCCCGTCCTCGGGTGCTTGTTGGCAGTCATAGCTATCCACCCCCAGGAGCATGCCCCCCGGATCACGTTTAATGTATTGGGCTCACCGGGCCGCTGGCCGGTTGTCGTCGGTCGGTTCTCAATCCCAGCCTTCAATATGTTTTTTCCACCTGCGGAGCGTGGGGTCGTTCGGGCTCTCCTGTGGGGGCCGGTGTCGACAGCTACTCCACCGTTGATCTTGTATTACGGTTATTCCAGCCCCTGCTGCAGCACAATGGGCTTGCTGGCACGGCAACGTTGCCACACCGCCCCCTTCCCCACTCAGCCCTCCACCAGTCTCCACCCACGGCCCGGCGTCGCTTTTTTATGGAGCTCCCAATCTGCTTCTCCCATGCCGTGTTTCCGCCGAGGATTCTGGGCTCAATATCTGCGTGGATAATTGGCGGATTTTGACCGCGTTTTCAGGAAATGTTCTAAAGCCCTTTGGGATTTAGTTCCTTGATGTTTCTGGTGTCCGGGCAGCCCCTGAAAGGATTAATTTCTGAAAGGATATTGTTCGGGTCGGAGCTCTCTTTTCAGGCAGCCATTCAGTTTGCGCGCAAAAAGTGGACAGAAAAAATGGTTTTATTTATTTATGTTGCTCTATTCTTTCTTTGTTTTTAATGTTAATTTTAAACACATTTTTATACAATCATATTATACCCTTTAAATATGTGCACTTGTAATATATATATAAATATATATATTCCCCTTTATGTACGTCTTCTCCCACTACCCTAGTGTGTGTATTCTCCTCTGTTTTTATTTACCCCGTCTGAGGGTTTGACACTCACTTTTCTACCTGGCTCTTCCAGTAGGAATTCTTAATGTTCTTCTATAGAACTATAGTGTGTGCCCTTTACGTCTCTCTTGAGCTCATGAATTTGAGTTATCCTTATCTCTTCTTCTTAATATAATCCCCACAAATCAAGTTAATTTCTATACTTTTCTTTATAATATAAGTTAATTACAATCCATCCCCCATATGCCTTTACCAACTACAATGGTCTACTTACGTCTGGTCCTCAGCTCGAGTCCCCCGGCATTGACTCTCCCGTAATCAACCAGTTCATCTTTCGTCCACGGGGCACCTGCAGGGACAAAACAGGAATTTCTTCAAAGCAGGACCTGCCGACCATATATCAGTTACGTGACTTCAGTTATAGAGAACTGCGAACCGCAGGAAACTCTGTGCTCGTCTGGCTTATGGCGAGAGTTTTCGATCGTCCGGGAACCTGGGTCTGGGTTCTAGTTCTGAATTCTAGGCTGATTAGACCAGAACGATCTGCACTGCTACTAAATGTGCTGCAGCACCTTGAAGCATTTGTTGTGCTAGATGGAATTACCATGAAAAATACTTCGGACCCAATAACCAAACATACTCAAAGGAGATGGGAAAATAGTGCTTTAATCTCAAGAAGTAAAGCAGGGCGAATATAGACTCATCAACTCGACTCATACAGGATCATACTGTTTTTTCAATCATGCATAGTTTATATAATGCTAGATCAGTTGTCTATGATGTCATCTTACGTGGCAAACCTCGAAAACCTATCGAGGGGTGGGATTGGATTAAGGCAGGGGTGCACAACTGATTTTGACTAAGGGCCAAAAGTACCTTACATGCTGCCTATAGTGGGCCGAAAAGTAAATGTGGGCAGAGTGGTAGGCATGGCGGGGCGTGGCAGGAGCCGTTTTTAACCCCCTATTTTTATTAAACACAAGGAAAGAGAATACTTTTTTGAGGTGCAACGGTCTTTATTTGTCACACATACATTTTGTACTACACATTTTCCATCGTTATCATTTTGTTCCATTCAGTGATTGCATACTGTCTGTTTAATTAAAGTATATATATTTTATTGACCCTTGACTAGGCATTCCTTTATTTTGGACTGCTATACTTTGCTGTTTAGGTTGGCCAGGAGGCGTATGGTCTTTGTTGAGTCAGGTTTCCACAAAAAGCAAAGGATGTACATCTCCTAACTGCCTGTTTTATCTTTACTATTGGGTTCACTCTTGCGGAGTGCAATACTATGCCCCATGGTCCCCTCCCCCCAACCAGACACTATGCCCACACCTCAAACACTACATCCATGGCCCCCACCCTTCAACCAAACACTATGCCCCATGGGCCCCAACCCTCAACCAAACACTATGCCCCATGGCCCCCCGCCCCCAAACCAGTCACTATGCCCCATTGCCCCCAGCCCTCAACCAAACACTATGCCCCATGGGCCCCACACCCCTACCAGGGACTGTGCACCATGGCCCCCACCCCTCAACCAAACACGATGCCCCATGGCCCCCAACCAGACACTATGCCCCATGGCCCCCACCCCTCAACTAAACACTATGCCCCATGGCCCTCACCCCCAAACGAGACACTATGCCCCATTGCCCCCAACCCTCAACCAAACGCTATGCCCCATGGGCTCCACCCCCCAACCAGACACTGTGCCCCATGGCCCCGCCCCTCAACCAAACGCTATGCCCATGGCTCCCACCCCCCAACTATGCCCTTGGCCCCCACCCCTCAACCAAACACTATGTGCCATGGGCCCCACTCCTCAACCAAACACTATGCCCCATGGGCCCCAATCCTCAACAAACACTAAGCCCCATGGCTCCCATGCCCCAACCAAACACTATGCGCCATGGGCCCCGCCCCTCAACCAAACACTATGCCCCATGGGCCCCACTCCTCAACAAACACTATGCCCCATGGGCCCCACCCCTCAACCAAACACTATGCCCCATGGCCCCCACACCCCAACCAGACACTATGCCCCATTGCCCCCACCCCCAACCAGACCCTATGCCCACCCCTCAAACACTATGCCCCATGGCCCCACCCCTCAACCAAACACTATGCCCCATGGGCCCTACCCCCAATCACAGCATACAAACTAACAAGCATACACCATGTACCCATACAGACCCAAAGCCCCAACCCAGCATACAAACTAACAAGCATACACCATGCATACATACACCCATACAGACCCCAACATACACCCATACAGACCCCAACCCCCACCCCATCTCAGCATACACTCGAACAAGCATACACCATGCATACATACCCATAAAGACCCGACACCCCCACCCCTGCATCTCATCATACACTACCCATCCATACAATAACAAACATACAGAGAGACAGACCCGAATACCCCCCCCACCCCCACATCTGAACATACACTGCCCATCCACACAAAAACAAACACAGACAGACCCGACACCCTCCACCCCTACATCTCAACATACACTGCACATACATTCAAAAACAAACACCCATACAGACCAGAACCCCCACCCCATCTCAGCATACACTGCCCATCCACAATAACACACATACAGACCCGACACCTCCCCACCCCCACAACTCAACCATACACTGCACATACATACAATAACATACATACAGACCTGAACCCCTCCCACCCCCATCTCAGCATACACTGCCCATACACACAATAACAAACACACAGACCCGGCACCTCCCACCCCCACATCTCAACATACATACAATAACACCCATACAGACCTGAACCCCTTCCACACCCATCTCAGCATACACTGCACATACACACAAGAACACACTGACAGACTGACACCCCCCACCCCAACATCTCAACATACACTGCCCATCCACACAAATACAAACACAGACAGACCTGACACCCCCAACCCCCACATCTCAACATACATTGCACATACATTCAAAAACAAACACCCATACAGACCAGAACCCCCAACCCCATCTCAGCATACACTGCCCATCCACACAATAACAAACATACAGACCTGACACCCCCCACCCCCACATCTCAACATACACTGCACATACATACAATAACACCCATACAGACTCGAACCCCTCAAACCCCCATCTCAGCATACACTGCCCATACACACAAAAACAACACACTGACAGACAGAAAACCCCCCACATCCCAACATACACTGGCCATCCACACAAATACAAACACAGACACACCGGACACCCCCACCCACCACCACATCGCAACATACACTGCACATACATTCAAAAACAAACACCCATACAGACCAGAACCCCCCACTCCCATCTCATCATGCACGGCCCATCCACACAATAACACAAATACAGACCCGACACCTCCCACCCCCACATCTCAACATACACTGCCCATACACACAAAAACAAAACACAGACAGACCCAACACCCCCACCCCCACATCTCAACATACACTACCCATCCTCACAAATACAAAGATACAGACAGACCTGACACCCCTCCACCCCCCGATCTCAATATACACTGCACATACATACAAAAACAAACACCCATACAGACCCGACACCCCCCTGACCCCTGCATCTCAACATACATACAGAAACAAACATACAGGCAGACCCAACACCCCCCCCCCCCACCCCTGCATCTCAACATACACACACAAACAGGCAAGACAGACCCGACACATCTCCCCCACCCCCGCATCTCAACCTACACAAAAACACACAGTCAGGACAGACCCAACACCCCCCATCTCAACATACACTGCACATACATACAAATACAAACACCCATACAGACCCGGCAACCCCTACACCCTCCATCTCAACATACATACAAAAACAAAAATACAGGCAGACCCGACACATCCCCCCCACCCCCGCATCTCAACATACACACACAAACAAACAGGCAGGACAGACCTGATACATCCCCCCACCCCCACATCTCAACATACACAGAAACACACAGTCAGGACAGACCCGACACCCCCCCACCACCCATCTCAACATACACTACACATACATTCAAAAACAAACACCCATACAGACCCAACACCCCACCCCCCACCCCCACATCTCAACATACATCCAAAACAAAAAACACAGTCAGGACAGACCCGACACACACACACACACAAACATACAGCTCCCCCGCCCCCCATATGTACTTACCAGAAGTGCTGATAGTCAGGCTAGCAGGAACGCTGGCAATGTTTCTGATACTACAGCTGGCATGGCAAGGCTGAAATGCCTTCCCGCATCAACCCTTACTGACCACGCCAGCCATAGTGCTGGCAGTCCAGTGGTACAGCACACAAGCACTACGTGGCTCGTAGGAGCGACGTGGTGCATGGGCACTGAACCAATGAGGGTCAGTGTTTTGTCCGGCCCAGAAGAATAACAAAGTCTTTTCCTAATGGAGGGTGGCCGATGCTGCTTGCGGGCCGCACTCCATTAGGAAATTCTTCGTTGGTGGCGGGCTGGACAAAATAGCGGGCTGTAAGTTGTGCACCCGTGGATTAAGGGAACAAGTCTACATATAGAATGCATGAGTGTAAGTCTCTCCTTGGCGGCCCCTTATCTGTAGGACACACCCTGAGCTACTTCTAGTCACATTGCATAAAGCAATCGTCACAGCAGAGAATATGGCAGCAGACCAATATTCTGCAACATTGTATGAAAAAGTGCTTTGCAGGCTATTCTAATGGGTTGGCAACCCAAATCCAACCTTGGGCATTCGGCTTGTTAGAAGCACGTACATAGAAATGAAACCCAGGTGGTTGGAGATACGTCAGTTCTTCCTTTGTTTTCCAATTAGGCCATCCTCTTTCATCGGCAGGCCTCATGTCAGTGTCTTCTGTTTGAAGGTTGATCTTGCCAGTCTGCACAGTCTCGGGACATCCAAGGGATTGTAGGTACACCACTATCTTAGTTCCAGGCCTAATGAATAGCCCTTGCTTGCAAGCTCTTCATCATGTGTTTTAAGACCATGAATTTGTCCATATCAACAGTGCTTTTGACCTTATTTGATTCAACTTTTGCTGGTTGCAGTTCTTCTTTTATCTTTCAGAGACTTGCTCACTCCACCCCACATTGAATGTGCCCTTTAATCATCCAATATTTAGCATCAGTAAATGTTTGTGATCCTCCTAATCTTTAGAAAATATGTCCTTGGGCATCATCTGCTCATGGACTCCCTTTGTGCTTTTTCTTCATCTCTCAAAATAGCATCCTTGGTTCGAAGCCAATGTACTCCTCTATTTTGCAAGGAAAACCGTTTCTGCATCATCTCTTCATGTTTAAAATCTTAGGCTTATGTTTTTGAGGTAACTGGGTTGATTGACTTGAGCCCTCGTCCATCTTGTTCTGATGGTAGTCCTAAACATTGAATATATATACCTCTCCTAAGCAAGCTTCTATGTAGTGTTTATACCTTGCGTTTCAGTGTATCTACAGTTATTGACCAGGGGGTCACTTAATTCTTCTTTATATTCGTACCTACTGCATCATGGAGTACATGTTTCTATTACTGTTTCAGTTACATCGTTATTCTTAAGTATTTTTTGTATCGTTTCAACGTAGGATCATATCTCTTCTTATAGACACTTCCTTGCTGTTCTAAGACTTTGTTTAACGTACATTTATGTTGCGCATCATTTTATTCATGGCAGCTTTTCGACAACTTGGCAAGGAACATTCCTCTTGGTAGGTTTCCTCCACTGTTTCAACGTGAAGGTATCTTCTGAATGGCTGCCTGAGTGCATATCGTTTCTCATACAGTTGACGTTGTATGGATACTGAGGTTCCCAATTATAGCTACTCATTTGTTATTCCAATAGGGTAGGATGAGGGGGCGTTGACTAGGGAGAATGTGTCCTTGCTCCTCTACATTTCCCCCCTCTGGTTGCATTCTCGACCAGACTCTATTTTCAAGACAGAGACTTATACTTTCAATATCCTTCCCTATTCTAAGGCATGAGTGATCTCAGAGGCAGACGAGGGAAACTAGTGGTCTAGTGCCAGCAGTAGGCAGGTCAGGATGAGGCTCAGATGCAGGAAAGTCAGAGTTCCAGAGTATTTCTCCTTCAACAAGCAAGTACAGACTGCAAAGTTAGTGGAAAGTGTTCAGGGACTTTGTAGAAGGTGCCCTAGATGTGTTCCAGCATTAGGGCTGGGCGAACGGTATAGGCGAACTCCCAAACACACAAATCACCCACTCAGCCACACAGGATCAACACAAGACTCTTTAGGTGAGTGCTACTCACACCAACACAGTACCTCAGCAGTGAAGAAGAGCTTGCAGATGCCTTCATGATGCAGCAACACAGGACCTGGTCTCTGGATTCTTGGTCGTGGTTGATGAAAGAACAGACACTACATGGGAACTTGCAGCAGGAGTCGACAGAAAAAGCTCCCAACAAAGGATTCCTTGGTGCTTCTCACAGGTCTGTGGATTTGGGGCCCTTTTACAGGTACCAGATGAAGGACGGTGGTCGCCGGTCAGATTCTCTTCACTCTCTCAGTCCAGGACTCTGGTGAGGGGCCATCGTGGATTTTATTTATGTCTCTGGAAGTCCAGCAGGAGTCCTCCAAAGTTTCTGTGAGAATTGGACTTCACAAGACATCTGAAAGCACTCAGGCTTGAGGTCCCATGGTATTGGCGGTTTGCAGCCCAGCAAGTTCACAGTCCATCGCATAATGGCTCGTTTTGCAGGTCGTATTAAGACTGAATTAGCCCAACAGTCTCTGGGTAGGGTTTGTTGCTGTCAGGACCCGCCAGGTCGCATGGAAGGAAGGGTCAGAACAGGCTCTGGTTACACAGCAGGCATGTCTGGTCACTGGAATCAGCTACAGCCGTCGTCTCAGCATCTTCTTCTTTGGATTCAGCTCCAGTGGTTGAGTTGTCTTCAGCTTGCAGAATCAGACAGTTATACAGGAACCCACACATAACTTCTGCAAGCTCTCCATGCAGTTTTCAGAAAGGGGCGGCTGGCTATCCAATCAGGACAGCCATCCCCCCCAGTGGGAATTGGTTTTGCTCAGGCACACCAGAAGAAAAAGGGCTGGAGAGTTTTGGACTCCTCCCTCACATCCTGCCTTCACAGACACTCTGGAGGCTCGGCGGGAAACACAATGGGTTCCCGCCAAAGAAAAAACTTCAACCAGGACCTCCCACCGCCCAGAACAGCAGAGGAATACCTAAGAAAGAGCAAGTACACTACAATTAGTGAAAAAAGAAAGTAGCCACCATTCTAGCAGAATGGGGACCCTTCTGTGCATTACCACAGCTGGTTTGACAGTCTGCGTGTAATATTAACACTAAAGTTATTAAAGTATTCCCACTGCCACCAGCCATAAGAGTTAGCTTGTCACAGTAACAGAAATGTTACTGGAGCAGTGAAAAAGGGGATAACATGAATATCCCCAGCAGTCCACATAAGGTGGGGTGTGCTGGTCTGGAAACGTCCAAAAAGAAGTCAGAAAATAAAAGACCGAATGGGGGATTTGGCTGAATTTCAACCGTTCAAAAATTCAGAACGGCTGAAAAGCTCGGCCAAATCCCCCATTCGTTGGCAAGGGCTGCGGGGGTGTCCCCTGCACTCTGGTTCACTATACTGTGACTGGGGGTTGCGGGGCTGTCCCCCGCAGCCGGTCTGTAAAAAGTAAAATAAAAAAAAGGAAAGGACCCTGCAGCGCCGGTTCCCGATTACAGAAGTGAAAGGGAACAGACAGGCGTCACAGGGACACAGTGAGTCGGCAGCACACAGCGAAGTGTGCCATCACAAGGTAAGTAGGGGGGTGAGGGCAAGGGCAAAGGCTAAAATGTTCAGGGGAGAGAAGACCAAAAGTTATTTTCAGAAAAATAATTTTCGGTCTTCTACCTCCAATATTTCAACTGTGGGATTCCAACCCCAATCCTGCTGGTCGCACTACATAAAATGTAAAGGGGATGACATCCCTCTCTACCCTTGGGAAAAGTAGTTCACCCAAGGTAAATCAAGAGAAAATAAAATGGGAAGCTCAAGGGGCAACTCAGCAACACTGCACTGAATGTGCTGTGTGCTGCAATGAATAAATGTAGACGCCCAAAAAGGATATTATCAAAAATACACTATGGAGCGACATAAAAAGGTCACCCATAAACAGAGTAAAAGAACGGGTGAGTGGGGGAAAAGTTCCCACTCTCTCAGGGACAAGGAAAAATAATCCACAAGTCCAGCAAAAAAGTTCTGAGGATCTCACAGGTGAGCAAGATTTAGCATCGAAATGAAATTCTACCCTAACACTCTCAGAATCAGGCATTTAAGCATAGCTCTCAAACGTTTGTGTCCCTGGGGTGGGTGAAAACAACCGATTTTAGGGAGGAGGGGTGGGAGACAGGTCAGAGCCCATTGAAATGTATGGTTATGTAGGGAGCTTGGTGGGTGTGTCAGCTGATTAGAAGTGTGTGAGTTTAGAACTATTATTGAAACAACCATGCTTTTAAAATGCTCTGATTAGGGGGGCGTGGCTTGGAGCGCCATCGATGTGGTCGGTCCTCTGAGGCTGCCCGTGGGATGCCCGCCGCCGCCGTCGAATTCCGGCGGTTCTAAGCGGGGTTTCGCGTCGCCAATGACATCTACGGCGACCGGAACCGACATGGCATAACCTGGCCAAACATAACCTTCGACCGATGAGGCGTTCTACCAGAATTCAGCGACCGAACTTCTCCCATGTCTTCAACCGAAGAAACCAAGATGGCCGCCAAGCCAGAACCCAGCAGCACACTCCGCACTCGGCGGTAATGGGGCCCTAGAACACTGGGGAGCTGGAGAGCTGGAGAGGGGGAGCGGACTCTAGCACAGATTCATCCGATTCATACCAAGGCGACCCAGACCAGGGCTTGATTCCCGGCGCACACTCTGAGGGACCGGGAGAGCGGGCTTCCACCCCTCCCCCCGCTACGCAGAACTAGTCGGGACCCCCGCTCTACGACAGCCTATACCATCACAAAACCGCACACGAGAAGCTCACAGAGGGACCTGGAACCCCCACCAGCGAGGGATCACCAATGGAGACCGGAGGAGGGGCGGGGAAGCAACGGAAGACGTGCGCTCATCCAGAGAGGCCTTGAACCCGTGGGCCTCATCGTAGCGACATACCCCCCCCTCGTGCAACAATCGGCCATCCTGCACCGTCCCCGACGGAGACCCTCCCCACACCAACGTTTCCTGGGGCGCCCCTGCCCACTCGCCCAGATCTAGCCCAGAGCGGAGGTCGAGTGGGAGATTCACCCCGAGTGCAGTCTCCCACCGCCCTAGGCCTCGCTGCTACTCTCTCAATCAAGACCGCCTGATACGAGCAGCATGTCGAGGCAAACGAAGGTGAGCAAGGGCACAGATATCTCCTAAACTGACCCTACAGAAGCCACAAGAAGACAGGGGCGCCCTCGCCACCAACGGAGACCTGATAGCCTTCATGGCAGATATCAAATCAGAGTTTCGCGCCTGCCTTTCGCAACTCACCACTAAAGTTGATCAAACGGATCAGAGGGTCACAGAAATCGAACAGAGGCTCGGAGAGATCGAGGACCATTCTCAGGATCACGCGACCACACTGGGGGAAGTGCAAAAATCCATCGATTCCCTGCATCAAAAATACGAGATCCTGGAGGTCCAACATGAAGACCTTGAAAACAGGGCACGCCGCAATAACCTCCGCATTCGGGGCGTCCCATCCTCTATCCCTGACAACAAGCTAGCGGACTACGTGGGAAGCTTCTTTGAGGCCCTACTCCCGGACCTGGACAAATCCCAGCTCTTACTGGACCGGACGCACAGACTCCGCCCGCGCCGTGGGACAGATTCGGACCCCCCCCAGATGTTATTACCAGGGTCCACTTCTTCACGACTAAAGAGGCAATATCAGCGATCAGTCGCCAAGGAGATTAGATCACTTTTCAGAGCACTCCACTTCAAATATACCCGGACCTCTCACCACTTACTCTCCAGAAAAGAAGAGCACTTCGGCCTCTGACAGCGTTCCTTCAGGAGCAACAGATCCGTTACAGGTGGCTGTTTCCGACAGCTCTCCAGTTTACACATAATGGCACCCTACGCCGAATCAGCCACTTGGAAGACGCAGAGAAAATCTTACACCCAACCTCACCCCGAGATCCTTCCACGCCAAACCCAGAGGGGACCGAAGACTCTGGACCACTTCCCTCTCCAAAGCCCAAACGCACGCCATGGTCGTCAACCAAGCGGAGCAACAGAAAGAGATGAACGGGGACGCTTCCACGATCCCAGGTTCCTTCAGCAATTCAGCCTTGGCACAGATGCCCCTACCTAAAGTAGGACCCGCCACCTAGATTTCGAGCTAAGAAACCTTGAACGCGGTGGCGGCGGGCCATACCCATGGTTCATACCCACTCCAAGAATACTTTCCATCCCTTGTTCCTTGGAAACCCACAGTACACGATATGTGATGGGATAATTGGTCCTGTTGGCCGTAGGTACGACCGTACTTACAATGTCGGTCTACCCCCCTGTAAAAGTTGCGGCCCCCCGTTGGGGTTCCGCGTTAAAACCTCAAGTGCAGGATGATACCAAGAGATTCCCGAACAGACATGGCAGTTGAGCCACCGCCCCACGACCCCCCCCCCTAACCCAAGGAATGGAGAGTGTGTCTTCAGTGGACCTCCAGACGCTCCAGATCCTCTCCCTGAATGTTAATGGCCTGAACTCCCCTAACAAGCGAAAGGCAATGCTACTGAAACTCCGGGACGAAGACGCAGCGATAGCCATGCTCCAAGAGACTCACCTGCTGCCGGCAGATGTAACCCGTCTCCGATCCCGGTTATTCCCGCTCCAATTCTTCGCCTCTGGCGCAAACAAAAAAGGAGGTACGGCGATCCTCTTCAGGAAAGACTTGAACCCACAGATTCTGGAAACGAAAATAGGCCCAGAAGGCCGATTTACAGCGGTCAAATGCCTCCTGATGGGGAACCTATATACCCTCATCTCAGTGTACGCCCCGAACACTGGACAGTCACACTTCTATGACTCCTTGGGCACATCTCTCGCTAGCTTTGTTGAGGGCCAAACAATTGTCGTGGGGATTTCAATGGGGTTCCCGACCCTACCAAAGACCGATCACACCCCCCGACTCCAGGCGACTTCGTCCAAGCACTTAGCCTCCTCCGATTCTTCAGGACCCTGGAGATAATAGACTCATGGCGGGTGTTCCACCCTGACGAAAAAGATTTCTCCTTTTACTCTTTCGTCCACCGCACCTTTTCAAGGATCGACCTATACCTGATCTCCCCGCAAACGTTCCCCTCAGTCAAAGAAGTCTCCATAGGCACAAGAGTGATATCCGACCACGCCCCAGTGCTCCTGGAACTCCGGGTTCATAACCCTAACCCCAATAACCCACGTAAATGGATGTTGTACGACCCGATCCTTAACGACATGGCCACCAGAGACAAGATCGCAACAGGAATAAGAAATTTCTTTAACGAAAACCCAGCCTCAGACACCTCACTAGCGAACAACTGGGACGCCATGAAGGCAGTAATTAGGGGCTCCCTGATAGCCCAAGGTGCGGCCTACCACCGAGACAGGCGTCAGACCCGGACGGCCCTAGAGAACGAAATAAGAGAGGCCGAGGCACTCCATAAGGAGAAAGGCTGGTCCCCCAAAACGCAACGGATCATTCGTACGGCACGGAAAAAACTGGAAGCCCACTATGCGGAACAAACCGCCCAACTAATGGCGAAGGCCAAACAGTCATACTACGCGAAGGGTAACAAGGCAAACAAATTCCTGGTGGCCAAACTAGCCAAGCAGAGACGCGTCAACGCAATCACGGGCCTGCGTGATTCCAACGGGGTCACACTATATTCAGACCCCGAAAAGCAACGCCTCGCAATAGATTATTTGACCCAAATCATGAAGGCTACCCCACAAAACTTACCACAACAGAAGGAATACCTGCAGCAGGCAGCAGTGCCCCGGCTCTCCGACGCAACGAGAGACGAACTGGAGGAGCCCATTACAGGGGAGGAAATTGAGGAGGCCATCAAATCACTTAAAACACGGGCCCCCGGCCCGGACGGCTTCTCGACAAAGTTTTACAAACTATTCAGAGCACAATTGACCCCCCACCTGGCTACCCTATTCAACTCCTTCAGGGAAACGGGAGCGGTGACCCCATCGATGCAGGAATCAACCACCATCCTCCTGCCTAAACCTGGAAAAGATCCAAGAAGCATAACTTCCTACAGACCGATCGCACTTTTAAACATCGATGCGAACATATACTCAAAAATTCTAGCAACCTGCTTAAACCGCATCTTGCCGAAGATCATTCACCCCGACCAGGCAGGTTTCATCCTACACCAGACAGCAGGTGACAACATCCGGAGAACCCTGAACCTGGTGGACCTTGTCTCCCGGAGCTGCCAAAAACTAGTCTTGGTGGCTCTCGACGCAGCTAAGGCGTTTGATAGAGTGGATTGGACGTTCATGAGACACAGCCTAGGGGCCTTCGGTTTTGGGCCAGCTTTCCAAACGATGGTTCTAGCCAACTATAATAGCCCTAAAACAAGCCTGAGGATCAACGGTCATAACTCGGCCCCAATCCCCTTGTCATGCGGAGCCCGGCAAGGCTGTCCACTGTCGCCCTTGCTCTTTGCACTCACCATGGAGCCCTTCGCACAAAAGATCAGGCGAAATGACCAAATCAAGGGCATAAAAAGTGGCCCCACGCATCACAAACTCGCCCTATACGCGGATAACATTCTGCTCACGATCTTGGAGGCCCACTCATCTCTCAAACACGCGATACGTGAAATCGCCAGCTACGGTGAAGTCTCAGGCCTCACCATAAACTTCGATAAATCATCCGCCTTGGGTATCGGCCTCACCCCAGCAGAACGCGAACCATTGACTAGGATGTGCCCGATAACATGGGAAAAGAGTGCCATCCCCTATCTAAGAGTCCACATCCCGGCTGACCCAAGGGACACATACAAAGCCAATTTCCCCCGACTCTTTAAAGAACTGGAAGGCGACTTGAAGCGCTGGGAGACCCAAGAGATCTCACTGCTCGGGCGCATCACTGCATGCAAGATGAACCTCCTTCCGAGATTCCTATACGCCTGTGCCTCCCTACCAGTAGCAATCCCCACGCCAACTCTTCGAGGGATCCAGAGAAAAATGCTGAACTTTATCTGGAGAGGTAAGAAAGCAAGAATCCCTCTCAGAACTATGCTGGGGAGTTCCAAATTGGGAGGGCTGGGGGTCCCAGACTTGCAGGCTTACAGAGTGGCAGCCCAACTGTCCCAGGTCCAGGCCTGGCAAAATACAACAAACCACCTCAGATGGGTAGAGCTGGAACAATCACGGGCGCCCCTACCCCTACCATTTCTACCACATATCCCGCCCCCCCTCAGGACCAATTGGGGAGAGCTCCTGCTATCAACCAAACACACCCTTAGCACCTGGGACTGGGCGCTAAAACGAAAGGGAGTGCCAAGAGGACTGAGCCCACATTCCCCGGTCTTCCATAATCCAACGTTCGCACCAGGAACGAATCCTCGCAATTTTCATAACTGGATCAAAGGCGGGCTGGAGACCATAGACCAGCTGTATACGGGGGGGAGACCTCTCACATTCGCCCAATGCAAGGAGAAATTCCAACTCCAAGAACGGGATAGATTCACATACATTCAACTACGCCACTGGTGCTCACATCCCCAAACTTTGCAAGCAGCGACACGCCCTCCTACTGCCCTAGAACTCATTCTGGGAGACCTTCCAACCCGCGGCAGAGTATCCACCCTATACAGGCGCTTCCTGAGCGACTTCCTGACCACAAGAACCCGCTGCATGGCCCAATGGGAGGCGGACCTGGGTCACCCGATAGAGGATCAAACCTGGGTTGACATATGGACCAGAACACACACCTCGTCCACCTGCATCACCAATAGGGAATGTGCGTACACGATCACGCTGCGGTGGTACTATCCGCCCCTCAGACTTCACCATATGAACCCCCAGGTGGATCATTCTTGCTGGAGGGGATGCAGCCACCCAGGCTCCTTCTTCCACATGTGGTGGGCTTGCCCGAAGATCCAACCATTCTGGAAAGCTTGCCTAGGGTCCATCACACAAATTACTGGAACAACGATTGCACTGGAACCAGAACCGGTTTTGCTGGGAGCTCCAATTCCCGGGACCTACCCGCGCTCCGGACCCAGAGCGAAACTACTAACCCACTGCCTACTAGCAGGGAAAACGGTGGTGGCCCGAACTTGGAAGACCCCGGAAGGCCCTCACATAGCCCAATGGTGGATCAAACTTTGGGACATTTTGGTAGCGGAGAAGGTGACGGCAGCGCAAGCGGGAACTCTTCATCGTTTCCAGAATATCTGGGCCCCAGTGCTAGACTTCGACCAGCGCTTCCCCGCCCTGACCTATAAACCTACCGGGGCCCGCTGGATCTTAAAAAATAAGGAGATCCCGGAGGAAGATACATAGACGCTGAGGCCCTATCTGAACAGCCTGGGAGGGAAGAGCCCGCCTACAAGGCCTAAGGGACAGTTGGACCAAGGGGAGGGGGGAGGGAGGAAACGCAGGGGGGGATAAAAGACTGGGGATCAACATGCCTAAATAACCACTGCTTATAATGTCTGTAATTGTCATCCTGCCTTGATTTAAAATAAACAAAGTTAAAAAAAAAAATGCTCTGATTACTTACAAATAGTTTCAATTTATTTAGAAAGCTGTGTAGGAAAATCGTGATTTTAATAAAGACAACAGAGGTGTGGATTTTGCATGACAACCTCTTTACTGATCTGCAAGCAGCAAAGACATGAATGAGTTAATTTAAGAGCAAAAACCAAGGAAAACACTCTAACGAGGTCAACGTAGCCCACTTGAAGTAGTCCATAATTAGCTCTCTATAAATATTCCTATTGAGATGGAACGTCCTCTTCTTTGTTCAACTGCAAAACACTTCCACAAAAACAAGGTGTGGATAACCAGTGTTTTGAAGCAATTCCCCCACACCACCTCCCCAACTCATTTCCTTATGGATTCAAATGATGTTTCCTGAATTGGGAGAACCAACAATGTTTTAGCGGGAGAGATAAAGGGTGGAAAAATGTACACCTCCTTTGTCTTATTCAAATCATGATTTTCCTACAAAGCTTGCTAGGAAAATACAAAGTTTAGGTCAAAAAACAGAGGCTGCATTGTTTGCAAGTTCAAAAAGCGTTAATCACCGATTGTGAAGCATGCAAAACCAGTTTAAAATAGAATGCCTTGAAAGTGGAAACACTAGACCAATCAGCCGATCTTAAAATCTCCTGAAGGTAACTATCTGCCAAAAAAGATATGGAGGCCATGGCCCCCTTGAGGAAAGTGCACCAAACGCAGAAACATCAATGCTGGCCAGGGACATAAACCACCTGACCCATCTGGCAAGGGTAGGAGAAGACACAGATGCAAAACATTTCTTGAAAGAAATTAAAAGCTGTAATTTATTTGCCACCCTAAGATCGGCTGTTGCTCTTTCATATTTTTTAAACATTTCACTACACATAATTTCTCCTGATTAGGAAAAGCAGGGTATCAAATAATGGTAGAGCTACATTTATTGCGTTGGGTTACATGAAAACAGACCCCAGAAGGAGTAATAGTCCTATTGTCAATATCTGATGCTTTAACATCTGAAACTCTTCTAAAGGAGATGAAGCAAAGTAACATAGTTAATTTTGGAGACAATTGTTTTAGTGATAATAGTTCATTACCAATCAGATTAGTTGCTAGGGGGGGCTAAAGGGGCTTTATCCCCTGGTCTTTTGGTTGTAGTCCTGGATAGAAGCTCAGGGGCTACAGCCAAAAGGCTAGCTAGCCTCGAGTCCCAACAGCCCGACATTACCGTAGCCCCAGATCTCTTCGAGATCTAGCAACACCCCTGTTACCAATGAAGGCAAGTCCTTGTTTACGCTCACGCTAGAATGAATACAACCCTCTAGGTAAAGAACCAAGAGATAGCTTGCAAGGATAACAAGGTTTAATTGTACAGAATACAATACATCAGCAAAGAACTCTGCAGTTCCATTTAGCACAATCAGTGGTTTAAAAAGGGCAAGCGCGTCACTCGTATATAGTAAAACCAAAATGGTGTCCCCTCATGCTTCTCTGTTAGTGGCCCTTAAGGCCGTCACTTACAATTGCATTATTGTTCTGGCTCTCCGTCAGCTCTGCATCACTTAATTTGACAGATAGATATATAGTTTCACCATCCAGTCAGTGCACCAAAGATTCTAGAATAGAGGACTAACTGCGGCAGAACCAACATGAATTTCCTCCCCTATTGCAGCCAGCCACTAAGTCGCTTGGGCCATCCAGCATACCAGCCCACAGGAGAAGTGAAACCCTTTGCTATTCACTGTTATGCTATGCTATTGCATCTGTTATAGCATGTCTTTTGTCTTTTTCACAGTGCCTGGGAGCTTCAGGATCTGCAAGAGGTACATTAGGGGACTGGTTAGCAGCATGGGGAGCAGGGCAAGATTGCTTTGTTACAATGTTTATGTTGATGTGTGCAGATCTGAAAAGATTGGGCTTTCTGTGCGGTGTCACTTTCAGATGTTTTGTGAAATGTCTGAAGCCAAGGTTAATGTGCGCTCCAGGTTGCTAGGGTGATTCCTTGTGTAGTTGTCTACTTGTCTGTCAGAGCAGTGGTAAGGAGTGTGGAGAGTTGTGTCAATGTATCTGTGGTGGGTTACTTTGGTGTTTAGGGAAAGTTAGTGCAGACACATGCCTTCGCGTGGTATACATTCCGCTGTGTAACAATTGTTGTTTTGGTGGGCAAGTTTTGTTTCGATATGTATTGTCAGTTAGGGTGGGAGGTAAAATGATTTTTAAGTAGTTCTTGTTTCCACGCCTTTCTCCAGTCAGTGCTAAATTCGATTGCATGGACACGCCATGCAAACATGGGAATCTGCGGCCATCAAAGTGCACGTTAAGCAGCAACAGCACTCAGAAAAAGGAAGTGTTTGCTTCCATTTGCTTTGATGGTAACTCACCAGAGAGCCAAGGAGCAGAGGAGCAAGAGAGCAACTTACAAGGGAGACAAGCACCGCAGGAGAGTGACTCATCACAGCAGCTAAGAAACAGAAATATGACTGACCAGAGCAGCTAAGGACCAGAGGGGCTACTGACCAGAGGGATTTATTTTTACCTTAGTTTCACTTTAATCCATTTTTAGTTTTGGCTATACAAATAAGCCAAAATCTTTTGCATTGGAGTACAAAATGGGAGGAAGATGGCATGTGAGGAGGGGCACACAACTTAGGGGTATTGTTTGGTTGTTTACCGACTCATAGGGCCTCATCAGGAGTTGGGTGGTAGCCCTTAAATCCAACAGTAACGAAATTAGCGCCGGAAATACCGCTCCGCAGTATCACAAGTTGGTGCAAATACCGCTGTACACAAAACCAATCAGCGTTATTACAACCGGCACAAATACAGTCAGCGTTAATAGCGCTGACAACACAAAGGACAATTACAGCCGTACATGTACGGGGGTATTAGCACCATAAACCGGCGCTAATATAGCCGAGAATTGCCTCCAGCTCCAGGTGGAGGTAAATGAACACAGGTGCCAGACATTCAACCACAGGTGCACCCAATCCACCCTAGAGGGTTACATTAGGCACGCCCCTACCCCAAACACTGTTTCCAACACTGCCACTAGTCACTGTGAGCTTTGACAGGCAGCTGCTCATGCTGCACCTGGATCATGAGATGCAGGACAACCAGGCGAGGGCACAGGGAGCATAGGGTGGGGGATAGGAGGAGGAGGAGGAAGAGGAGGATAACTGTCCAAGCAATGCGAGCACCCATCCCATGGGTCAGGCCATCACCCTGGGTCCTCACTGACACCCAGTTGGTCACCCTTTACCGCCTCAACAGGGAGACCATCGCTGATCTGCTAGGCACAATCCTGGAAGACATAGGGAGCAGAATCAACATCCGGGCAGCTGTGCCCCCACTGGTGAAGCTGGTGGCAGTGCTGCAGTTCCTGGGGATAGGCATCTTCCATCACTCTGTGGCCATGACGCACGGCATGGCACAGCCCACATTCTGTGCAGTCCTGGCCCAGGTGTTAGATGCCTTCCTTCGGGAAGGGAACTACCATATTGCACTGCCCACCACCCAGGCCCAGGTCAACGACTTGAAGGCGAGGTTCTATGCCACCACCCAACTGCCGAATGTCATTGCAGCCATTGACTTCACCCATGTTGCGTTGGTGGCACCCCAGGCCCATGAGGCTGTATACAGGAACCAGAAGCACGACCACTCCCTCAATGTGCAGCTGACCTGCGACCCTGACCTAATCATCACCCACTGCTGTGCCCAGTATCCAGTGTCCTCCCATGACTCCATCGCCCTATGGAAAAACACACTCCCAGGATACATGGAGATGCACAGAGGACAATGGACATGGTTATTGGGTGAGTACAATTTCTGTCAGTTATGCACAGTGAAGCACCTGAGCAAATTTCAGGGGGGGGGCACGTTATCACTGACAAGATGCATGGCATTACAAGTGGATGCACTAGTAGCGCACGGCCAGCACCTGCACCAACATCAGGGGATATCCAATGGAGCATGCACACGTCGGACACAGCGGGACACACACGCTGACATACACATACCACAGCAATGATAACACCGATGACCACATGTACCACAATGCATCAGAAATGAGGCACAGCAAAGATCCACACTGCAGTACCCAACAGCAGGCCAGACAGTGCTACAGCTATGTGCCCACGTGCTGCCACCTGGGAATGTAGACCAACTGCCCCTAGAAGAGTGGGTATGAAGCCAGGCAACCCAGTATGGCCCATGCGCGAGAGCAGCACACAGGCACAAGACAGCGACCAGGGACACCACACTGAACAACCGCGGCAACGCCACAGGGTGCATGTGCAGGCAAAAGAATGCATGTCACCATTGACAAAGGTTGCACAGACATCACACATACACATAGCATGGGCGGGGTGTATATGTGCATGCACACAGTGACAAATGCCCTGATACTTTGTGAGACCATCCCAAGGCATGGCACAAGTAACTAAAGTTTGTGCTCCACCCCCATATCGGTGACTCCAGATATCCACAGCTGACTTGGCTGATGACCCCAGTGCGTGACTGTCATGATACACAAAAGTGACAGTTTGCCAATCAGGGCTTTAGATGACAGCATTAGCCACTGAAAGCCAATAGTTTATTCAAAGTATGTGCTAAATGCTGACAGTAATCTGTTGTAGCACCTCAATTACGCAGTAGTGAGCTACAAGGAATATGCAGGCCTAGTAGGGGTGGTAGGTCACATTATGCATTGTAGATAGGCAGGGTGGAGGCCCCAGTTCTGTAGCTAATAGAGACATTATTGGAGTGTTTGGAGCATTATGGCACCTATATAGCGCTTACATAGCCAATCTTAAGCACTATGGACACTAAGCTATGAGTGCATGCCTTTTAGAGCTTGCTCACATGGGGTTAATTCATCTCCGCTTCTCTTAGAATATTCTGCCTTTCTAACTGTAGCCCTGCATGGCTTCGTAAACAAATCCTGTTTCCCTGAGAAGGCCTGGTACGGCCTTGCGCACACACTGATAAGGACATTCCAGTGCTTTTGCAGAGAGGGCTCCAAGGGGGGGAGGTAGGAGCGAGCAGGGAGCATCTCAGAGAGAGTTGGGTTTTTCCATGAGCAAGCCTATATTTTGCACAGGGAAAGTTCTGGAACTGTGCGTCATGGACTGACAGCAGGAGATTACAAAAATGCATGCCCACATGGATCAGGTGGGAGATCGATCCGTGGACTTGGTTCGAGCAAGATCGAGTGTCCGGAACCTGATGCTCTGTCGGCACCCTGCAGCGCTGTCATCTGAGCAGGGCTGGCAACAGCTAGCTTATGAGGGCCAGGGTCTCCCAGCGCTGATTGAAGGGGCGTAAGACTGTGTTTCTCTATGTTTCTCTAAGTTCTATGTTTCTCTATATTTTGTATTTCTCTAAGTTTTGTGTTTTTTGTAATCCTCTCTAACTTGAATCCCAAAGTGCTGCTAAATTTTACTGTTTATGCTTTTTCTAATAAATGGTAAACATTTTGAAGGTGTCATTTGTCACTAGCATGAGTTCACTGCTCGGCCCAATAGAACCTGTATTTTGGGCTGATTTGGGTAATTTTTGCTCTCAAGGGCTGGTCCCGAGGAAGATTTTCCCCTTTTCAAGACAGTGACCCACATACACCGCACGAGACCGCATACAACCATGCCCATAGCCGGATTTGTGTGTGCATTGAGCGCACATTCTGACTCCTCAGGGCACGATTCTGGTGCCTAGCTCATACTTGCTGTGCCCTAATGTATGCCACTGACAAAGTTGGGAAGATCGTGCTAGTGTGTGCAATGCTACATAACATCTGCCTGAAAAGGAATGTGCCACTACCCCCAGACATGGACATGCCACACCCAGAGAAAGACATAGCTGAACAGCATGAGGCAGGAGCCAGAGCAGCCACTCCCAGGGACGACATAAGGGATGGGAGACTGGCCTGGTAGGCACTAATAGATGATTACTTCTAGTACAGTACACTGGCTCAAGACCACTTCCAGCACTGTGAATTAACTGCACATGAGCACAATCATGAATGTCCTTGCATGTATGATGTTCAACAAGTTTAATGTAACTTTGTGCACTATCCCACCTGCCTGCCCATCACCAAGTCCCCAGCACACTATCCCCCCTCCAGCACCCACCGCCAACTCCCCAGCACACTATTCCCCCGCCCACCACCAACTCCCCAGCACATCAACCCCACCCCCGCCCACCACCAACTCCCCAGCCCACCACCAGCTCCCCAGCCCACTATCCCCCACCATCTCCCCAGCACACAATACCCCATCCCCCTGCCCACCACCAACTCCCGAGCACACTATCCTCACTCCCCCCACCCACCACTAACTCCATGGCATGGCCACTCTGAGCATATGCTTGCACATCCTTGTCTATGTCCATGGCCTCTTCCGCCCCACTCCTGGGGATCTGGAACGCAGCTGCAGAGACTGGTGTCTGTGTGTGCTCGCCTGGGAGTCCCCTGTTGGTGTTGTTGACCTAGAAGGGGTGTAGCTGGCCCCCAGGAACTGTTGGCATACCAGCTCATTGCTTTGGTGGATGGCCTCTGCAAGAGCCTTCTGTCACCTCTTTGGCCAAATTGCATCAGTGCAATCGCACTGGTAGTTGTCACCCTCTGGGTCCTTGCGTTGCCCTGCGAAATTCTGCATGTGGCCCACTGGATGCTGTCGCGTATTGCCTGCAAATAGCCGGAGTGGGTGCGCCCAATGGCCTCCATCTCCCTCTGTCTTTGCTCCATGTCCCCAGCCTCTGCATCATAATGACAAGTGTTGCCATAGGCTGCTCTGGTGAGGGTGTGTGCTGTCGGCATGGGCTGTCGACAGGGGAGCCAACTGATGGTGTGTCAGTGTCCGGCTCTGGTGTATCCATGCACCGGCGGCTTGGTGGTCTTTCTGGGGTCTGTCCACACTGTTGCTGATGGCTCTCAGGTGTGATGGAGGGCTGCTGGCAGAGACTGTGCCCAGGGATTGGTGGCAGTACCGCATGAGTTGTGTCAGGGCTGCTGTTTCCGAGAGCACTGAACTAGGTGGCGTGTCCTCCATGGCGGTAGGTGTGGCTGGCATTGGCTTGCTCCTGTGGACTGTGGGGGGCTTGTGGGCCTGGTCCTGCTGTGATGCGGTGTGTCCTGGCATGACATTCGCCTTTGTGTGGCCTGTCTGCCCCTTTGCGGGGTGGTGGTGGTGGTACTGCCAGTGTCTGCGTGCCGGGATGTTACACTCACAGATGGTCCTGCTGCCTCTTCATCCTCAGATGCCTCTGGCGTTGCTTGTGTGCATGTAGGGGACATTTTATTTATTTGCATGGGAGATGTGGTCACGTTTCATTCCCCCACGTGATTTGGCATGGATGGCATTCATTACATGGTGCTGAGTATGACCCTGGGCAATTGGGCTGATGGGCATGGTTGACCAGGGGTATTTGCAAGTGGGTTCAAAATGATGGGGACGGGTGCAGATATGGAGGTGTGTCACATGGGCAGTGCATATTTGGCCTTTGTGTGTGGATGGCAAGAGGTGTGTGCTGGGGCAGCTGTTGTCTGACATGCATGCTTCTGATACCCATGCACCCACGTCACCTCCACGGGTGCCATTTGGATTAGGGGGTGGCCAGGTACATTCCACTGGCAGGTCCCTAAGGGGCACTGGTGTGCTCCTGCAATGGTTGTGTGGTGCATGGCACTTGGATGGGTCCCTTGGTTGCCCTCCCCACTGCTCTGACTCATAGGGGTGGCCTTGGTGCACTGGCATATGGCTGCTGCAGTAGGTGGCTGCTGTGGCACACACTCACTGCACCCTGTTGCAATGCCCAGCTCATGGGTCTGTCCACTGGGGCATCTTGAGCTAGGCAGTCAATAATGCAATCACATGTGCTGGGGAGATTGACTTACCGTCTGCATCCTGTCTGCTGGCACCCGCCTCTGCACCTCCAACCCCCTCAATGTCCTCCATGTCCAGCACTGAGCAACACTTCTGTTCCTATGCAGCGAGTGACAGGGGCTCCACAGTCCCTCCTCCGGTATCCATGCTCTCCTGCTGGTGCTGAGACAGCAGTCCACTGACCCTGACCTGCAGGTCGTTCCAGCACGTATGGCAATCTTTCCCATCCTGGGAGACAATGGACACTGCTGTCACCTTCTGGCTGATTGTATGCCAGATGGCTGTCCTGCGCTGGGCAGATGTTTTGTGTTGCCTGGCCCCATAGAGTTCATCATGGCGTGCAACCACCTAGTCAGCAAACACCAGCAGCTCCCTCTCCCTCACTGAATTTTGGTTTGCTGATACGATCTGGGGCAGCCTTGCCCCTGACCCTCTCCTGGGACATTCTGTGTTGTTTGCATGTCTGAATGGCTACAGGGAGCTGTGATATTTTTTAATTGATTATAATTTTCAAAATGGCCACTGCAGTGCTTCCCGTTCCGGCAGTGATGCGATTCCCGCCATTTGAGCTGTGTTTTTTCGTTGGTAGCCCTTGTTTCGGTGCTATTTCCACTGGGGCGCAAATTTGCCGCCGGAGCCGGATGCGTGTGCTTGCGATGTTGTGATGCGTAATGCTATTTCCGCTCGGTAGAAATAGCGCTCGTTTATCGGCTAACTCCTGATGAGGACCATAGACTGCTCATGGTCATATTAACCCCTATAGCCATTCCCATCCACTACCTGCTACTCCCTTCCCAAAACATCCTCCCAGAATCTCTTAGAGCTGGCTCTAATGATCAGTAACATAAAACTTTGGCCTGCCAGTGTTAATTCTAAGTAGCCTGCTGTGAATGGTTTAATTGGAGCTGTAAATTGGCAGATGTAATAAAAATGTCTTAGCCAAATATGCCTTCAGCCACTTGATTTATATCAGTTTCCTGTACTAATGTCCTATTTAAGCAAGCACTGGCAAAGTCAACCATTTTGGCTTGTATGTAGGTATGATATAGGCATAAACACAGAACTCTTGACATATGCCCAGGTAATCACATCATTTACTAGCTGTTGTCATTTTATGGCCAGGTAGTACTGTTATGGCAGTGTGTGGCAAATGCCTATCACATGCCTACTCAAAAGCCAAAACTGTTGTATTTGCCAATGCTTGAATTGAATTCAGTGTATTGCATTTAAGGAACAGGTATGGGCTTGCCAAAATATTGATTTCGGATTTGCTCAATTTCTGTTACTTGTGAATAAAATAATTGATAAAGCGAAAGGGATAACGTAATAATATACAATGTTGCTGTTTATTTATTCGGATTTCCATCTCTTAAACATTTAAACGTTTAAATACAATATTATAGAAACAAAAGCAAATAAAGCCATTTAAAATGTATCAGTTCTAAAATCGAATCAGCGATGCATAGATTAGGAGACTAGATACCAGCCTGAAAATATTTTTAAATGTTTTGCTCTGATTTTCCAGGTTCAGCTCAAGTATTTCATCGTGGACACTTGTACAGATGTGCATCCTTGTGTAATGTCCTCTCTCTATGTCCGCTAGGGACAAGCAACGTCCTGTCCGCTTTCTTTGTTCAAGGGTGAAGGGGCGCGGCAACAGGAACGAGGGGTTACCACCAAGCAAGAAGGAAGGGAAGTCAGTTTAATAAAGAAGTTTGAAAATACTGCATCGTGTCTGTCGTTATTGTGTTGCATTGATATTACCTGTCGAAATTCAACAGTGGCGACGAGGAAGCCGTGACACCCGAGCATTTGTTTACCTGTGCTCTTCACGCGTCAACTCTTTCGGGACCTGCCGGATGCCGTGTGATAAGGCCTGCAGAAGGTGCGGTGCACCCACGTGTCACTCGCCCCAAACTGCCTGCAGAACCCAAGGGATCAGCCATCATCTTGGCCATTATTCCCTGCGGTCAGCACATTTGTAAACATCTGTGCTGCAGGTGCTGCCACCATGCTTGACAATGAGGTGGAGAGCAGTTCTCCGAGTCAGACCCGATTCTCCCTGTACCCCGTCACTCTGCCAGTGAAGAGAGTAGCCATGAGTCTTTACAATTGCAGGCGGATACGCCTTTTGACATATCTTACACCAGCAGCCTGGCACCACGCTGGAACAGATGGCTTATAGAGCTAAACGTCTACACTGATGCGACGGGTTGAGGGAAGAACACCGGCTCAGAATCATATTGATGCATTCATCAGGACGAGGCATTGTGTTTGACATGCCTGAAAGCACAACCAACACATTCCAGGGCATCATTACCGCTCTAAATAACTATTTTGCCCCGTGAAGGAACGCAGATTATGTACGCCACATATTTCACACGTCCACTCAAGACAAAGGAGAAACACTTGACAATTTTGTCATGAGATTGCGCAAGAGAGTGAAATACTGTGACTTTGAACATTATTCCACAGAAGTAGCATTGAAATCTCAAACACTCGCCGGCTGCGAATTGGCTGAATTCCGCAAGAAACTATTACAAAAGACTAGATCATTGGAGGAAATTCTACAACTTACAAGGGCAGACATGGCGCTATCACTGCAAAAAGAATCCTTGGGCAACATTAAAATAACGCAGACAGCACCCGCTGCACCCCTTTGCCAAATGCGATCTGCTGAAAAACAAAGAAGAAAAAACAAAAAAAAGTTATCGCTGTGGATACAACTTACCTCATTTAGGCCCATGCCCAGCTGTAGGACACAACTGTGACAAATGTGAAGGTGAAAATAATGTTCAGTCGGTGTGTAAAAACGTGAACTATTTCAAGAAGTCTCCTACCAACAGGAGACAAGAAGACTCTCACTCCAGACAGTGGAGGTCTCCCACCAGCCGAAGACATCGGTCTACCAGCAGAAAGCGAGAATCTCCCCACAAATATAGACAACAAAGAGACAGGAGGGACAACACTCATTGAAAGCGTTCTCCGGACGACTCATGGAGAAGATCAACTCTTCATAAAATAAGATACATAGAGGCCTCGCCTAGAAGACACAATAACTCATCATTGTCCAGTGATGACCGAAAAAGGGGCTACGTGCACGTCATATGTAACAAGACTGCAACTGAATACAGCCTGACATTACTGCTGCAAATAAATCGACACAGGAGCCATGGTCAATGTGGTGAATGAAGAAACCTATAAAGAACTCAAACACAAGAGGGCACTACACTCAGCTGACATTGACCTCTACCCCTATGGTACAAACACGCCACTGAAATGCAAGGGCATGTTTAAAGCCACATGCACATACAAGGACAAAACAGCGAAGGTGACAATATATGTACTAAAAGGTGAAGTGCCTGGAGGCAGCAATCTCAGTTTTAAATCCACAAATCTGATGGGACTGGTGCACGTCAACTACCAAATCATGACCGTGCATACCGTAAATCCAAATGACATGATGGTGAAGATGTTCCCGACACTATTCAAAGGCCCAAGCGAGCTGAAAGGAAAACAAATGAAATTACACATCAACCCGGAGATCAAACCGGTGGCTCAACATTACAGAGGAATCCCATTGAACATCCAAAGGCAAGTATAAGATGAGATACAATCACTCCTCAACCAAGTCATCATAGAACACGCAACTGAACCTACGCACTCGGTATCGCCAATCGTTCCAGTTCCCAAGAAAGAAAATAGCAACACTATTCGCATCTGTGTGGACATGTTTTTCTTGGGAGGATAGCTACGCGGATACGTGCTTGCCTTGGAAGCAAAATGACACAGAGCAACACAGGTTCAATCCCTGGGTCCACGCTTAGAAACCTCTGGGTATTAAGTGTGTTATAAATAACCTATCATATCATATCATGAGGGCACCAAACATAGCGACTAATAGAGAAAGACACTTAGTGCCGAGAATGACAGACATGATGCACCTGTTGCATGGACCAAAAATCTTCTCTAAGTTAGACCTCAACATATCATCAACTTAAGGTACATCCAGCGTCACGCTATATAACTACATTTTCAACTCATCTAGGACTTTTTCGCTACAAGCGACTTGGCTTCGGCGTGTGCTCTGCAGCAGAAACTTTTCTAAATGAAATACACCAAGTTATCAAACATATTCTCCAATGTCTGAACTATAGCGATGACATCTTAGTGTTCGGAGTTATGCAAGCAGCTCATGATGATGCATTTTGCCGGGTATGCATGACGCTAGAATCTGACCCTCAATGCCTCCAAATGTGAACTAAGTAAAACAACACTGAAATTTTGTGGGCACATCTTCTAGCAAGACGGAATGCAACCCGATCCAGACAAAGTTCGAGCACTGGTCGAAGCGCCCATACCCATGTACACATCAGCAGTCAGATTGTTTCTAAGCATGGGGAGCTATTGCACCAGCTACATTCAGGACTTTGCTTCCATAAGCACACCCCTAGGTCTTCTCAGAGGAAAAGGGCAGGACTTTGCGTGGTCCACAGGCTGCATAGATGCATTCCAGGAAATCAAGAAACGCATTGCATCTGCGTCTTGCATTGCATATTATGGCCCTTACCTGGAAAGGGAATTGACCGTCGACGCAAGTCCCTTAGGGCTGGGGGCCATTCTTGCTCAAGTCAAACGAAGCTCATTGTCGTCCTCTTCTACATCTGCTTGCCACATTGTAGCCTATGCAAGCCGCAGTTTGTCCCCTACGGAGTGTGCTTACTCGACACCCAAAAAGGAAAGTCTGGCAATAGTCTGGGCATGTGAGCACTACCATCTATTTCTATATGGGTGAAAATTCACCATTGTCACCGACTATCAGGCACTCACCACCATTTATGGCAAGTCTACAGCCAAGATGCCACCTCACATTGCACAATGGGGGTTACGATACCAAAAGTATTAATTCACGATTGTTCATCGCCTGGGAAAGGGCAACAATCTGGCCTATTTCCTATCAAGACATCCACTGCCTGCGAAAGAAGAGGCACAATCCGCCAAAGCTGATCAATATATCAAATACATTGGGCCTCATTACGAGTTTGGAGGTAGCCATGCCGTTCTTAGCTGCCTCCAAACTCATGCCGTTCTTAGCTGCCTCCAAACTCATGTCCGGGTCCGGGTCCCGAAAAAAGGGAATTACCAGGCCATTCCGACTTTTGCTGGCCCGGTAATTCCCTTGTCTTGGAACCCAGACCCGGTACATAGGGCTCAATGGGAATGGGCAAGATGCTAACAACGGACCCGTTAATGACGGGTCCGTTGTTAGCATCCTGGTCTGCTCGTGGGTGGCGGTATGCACGTCTGGTCTGGCCCAGACGTGCATACCACCAAACGCGAGCAAACTCGTAATGTGTCAGCCCCAAATGAACGTTGCCTTTACCTTACCGGCACCGTTCATTCCGCAGCCGCCAGCCTCGTATTGAGGCCCATTGTCAGCAATGTGCTGTCCAAATCGCTCACCATCCCTGAGCTATTCCACGGCATGTAACAAAACCCTGTGAAAGAAAGTGTGTCATCGGGGAGATGGCATGAATGGAAGAAAAGAGGATTGTCCCTCTCTGAGACAGAAAAAAACACTGCTACAAACATTTCACCTACTGAAACAATCACTATCCATATCCTTGAAGGGTCTACTGTTGAAAGAAGACCCAATCGTCATCCCGGAGGGACTACAGGACAGAGTCATTGCCATGGCACACACGGGACACAGGGGAAATGTGTGGTTTCCACAAATGGACACAAAGATTGAAAAGATACTTGGAAACAGTATGCCTTGTAAAGCGGTTGCACCAGGCACATTCCAACAACCCCTCAAAATGACCTTAATGCCACTACAAGTCTGGGATGAAGTAGCTGTTGACATGTTTGGACCTATGCCAAATGGAAAATATGCTTTGGTCATCATCGATAAAATGTGGAGAATCCCAGAAGTGCACCCGATACATTCAACAGCAGCACATGCAGTCATCTTGGCGTTGGACAAAATGTTTGCAGACTATGGTATCCCAAGCATTGTAAAGTCAGACAATGGTCCGCCGTTCAGTGGGCATGACTTAGCGATGTTTGCGGAGCATCTGGGTTTTCAACACCGGAAGGTCACTCCTCTATGGCCTCAGGCAAATGGCACTGCTGAGAGGTGAATGGCCAACCAGAAGCGCACACTGCAAATATGCTCCATCACGAAGCGGTCGTTCATACACGCTATTTGCACCCTCCTCAGAGACTACCAAAACACACCTCACAGCTCCACGGGGTGTGCCTATCAGAACTGATGTTTGGCAGAATGATAAAAACCCCTCTCCCTCAAACCACTGTCAAGAAAGTTGCGGTGGGTGCAAACGCAAAGGCCAGAGACAAAGACAAAGAAGCAGGGAGAAGATGAAGAGTTTTGCTGATGCCAGGAGGAAGGTAAAAGACACTGAGATTCATATAGGAGACCAAGTGTTCGATAGTCACAAGGATCTAAGGAAGTGTTGGCTTTCAGCCCCAAGCCTCTGACCATGACACACGTCAAAGGATCCATGGTGACAGCAGCAGGTCCAACTGGCACAGAGTGAGAAACCTCAAAGCGTCTCCCTAGCTAGGCCCCAGGGATCTGTCATCCAGGTGGCAGGACACAGCCATCGCTATTGGATTCAGTTCTTGGGGGTGAATCAGTGAGGGAGGATCACCTGGATGGGGGGGTCCTTGGGGAATGGGAGTGGGACACCAATGAGTGAGACGCGCTATCCTCCTTCTTTCAACACCTTTTCCCCATCCTACCACTTTTCTGACATGAACACTTTCGCACAACACGAAAGACAACAGACTAACACCAGAGCCGTTTACCTGACATGTCCCAATACAAGATTCAGGCAACGTCAGGCAATTGACCAGAATCACACACACCTGATGGCTGTTTCCCTTCCCCATAGGGATAAAAGGTGGAACACAAGAGCACAGGATGAGCAAGACAGACTGTAAAACGTGAGAGCTAACTCAGCACGGCAGTACAAAGGAGGAGAAAGACGGCACATACCGATGAAGTGACAAAGAGAGAAGCGACCCTGCCCTTTTTGGCCAAGGCCCGTGAAACCTCAGAAGAAGGAATCATAACACCATGAACAATCGCCAGAATGTGTTGCAGCAGATGTCACCGGTACACAAGACCCTCCTCTGCTGATTACCAAGCTGGGGAGAGACGCTTGTCTCTGTGGTACCAACTTTGATTCCAAAGAGAAAGACAGCCAAGCAGTTTATCACAGCCGTTGAGTCGAGGGCAGTGTTGATAAGAAACCAAACTGTGTTGAATAAAAAGTAGCCATCGGCTAATTTGAACTTTGAAAGGTTTAAAGAAACTATTGATAGAAAAGGGGGAAAACCAGCAACAGAGGAGTCCGGCACCACATGGGTGCTCACGCAGGAAACTCTGGCCGATTGCCGATGGTAGAAACTACCATAACCAGAAGGCCTTGGGAAGAGGCGAAAAGAGGTAAAAGTGGTCATAAAGGAGTCTTGTAAAATCCTCTGTACCGTCGAAAGTCTTTGACCGACAGATGATTATGGGAGAAAGGAAGATGAATCCCACTTGGTGAAATTAGCACATGAACAGTGTGTTGCAAAGGTTGGCAAGAGTGTACCTGACGGAGGGATGCTAACAAGAAGGGGCGATGCATGAAGTCCCATGAACAGTGTGTTGACAGGAGTGAACCCAACCAAGGGATGTCCACAGTGAATTGTTTGAAAAGACATTAAGATTCATGAATGCAAGAAGTATTGTATGACCAGGGGAAGTGAGTTGTCCCCCTTGTCATTTGGGTCCAAACACGACCAAGGGAGATCCAGGGGTGAAAAGTCATCACCCAAAATCCATTTGGAAAATAACTTGTTTGTTTGTTTTTTTGAATACATCATGCCGCAAAGACAAAATACTTTTTATTGAAAAGAGACTTAACCATCAAAGAACCTGATATCTGATACGGCTCTTGCTGGGAAAGCTCGATTGTGTTCTGTGCTCAGGAGATCCACCTTGTCCCGTGCACAAAATGTGGGTAAGGGAGACCCTGGGCAATGGCATTGTGACTTATTATTTGTGAACATTCTTTCTTTATTGAAAACCCTATTCCACACTCTTTCTGTAATTAGCTGTAAGGATTTGGCAATAGGTTTTTTTAGTATAGGCCTTTAACTTTGACAAGACATCACAAGGACTGCCTTATTTTTCATTTGATGGTTGAAGCTTGCTCCCATCTTAGATATAGGTTTAGGTTAGGCGTTTTTCCACCCTGCATTTACAGTTTAATAAACACCCTTGAACTGTGATGACTTGTGTCTGTCTTTACTGTTGCCACCATGAGTTCCTTACAACAGTCACCAGAAAATCATCCTTTTTCATTCAGATTGACAATGATGCCACTCAAAGAAGTGAGACTCTGGTTTTCTCAGAGAACTCATCTGGCGTTGCTCGGAATTTGCAGACGTAGACACTGAAGACAGTGACAGTGATAGAGAAAACTACACCCCAGTAGTCCAAAGTCCACCCAGAAGAACTATTTGCAAACCAACTAGATGGATTGAAGAGATGGGGTAAAGAAGGACCTCTTGGTTTAAGTGCGGGGGAGATGTAATGTCCTCTGGCTATGTCCGCTATGGACAAGCATACTCCTGTCAGCTTTCTTTGTTCAAGGGTTAAGGGGCGGGGCAATGGGAAGGCGGGGTTACCGCCAAGCAAGAAGGAAGGTAAGTCAGTTTAATAAAGAAGTTTGAAGATACCTCATTGTGTCTGTCGTTATTGTGTCGCATTGATATTACCTGTCGAAATTCAACACCTTGATGGTTGGAATGTCATAATATTTCAATACAGGAATCAACCATTGTTTTCTTAGGTCCATGTAGAGTGGACAAAAAAATAAAAAATATATAACGTCTTCATCCACTCCTGGTCAAACAATACAACAGCTAGACAGTTCATTGTTCTTTTTACAGTAGGAGGTACAGCTAAGCGGGGGTAAAATGCCTAAATCGAATATAAAATGAACATTAAAGTGTCACCTGTCATGGCTGGATTGGCTTCCTACACTATTTGTGTAGGAAATGTCATTCTTTATTACTGACACTGTTTAGAGCCCTATGCAGTTCTTATTTAATTCCATTCACAATATGTTTCAGCTATTTTTGAAATTATGTGTTTTACTGTAAATGATGATTCACAGAAGACAATAGAATAAACATGTTCTAAAGAGATCTGTGTGTCAAATAGCATCTTCTTTCATTTGTAAGCACAGTTCAATTAAAGATTTGTATTTATTGTTTTGATATTTCTGAGGGGGGGGCAAATCTAGTGATATTTGTATTGTTATTCCAGATATTGTCTGGCCTTCCCACAATGCAACAAGAACCAACGAACACTGCATACTAAAGGTAAAGCATCACTCTGCCCTGCCATGCCCTTCCAGCACCACCTCTGCCCCCTCCCACACCTCGCCCCCTCCCACTCTCCTTTTTTAATAATACAGCCTGAGTACCATAGTTTGTTTTCTCTGCTTCCACCACTGATGGTAACCTATTAGACATTTTATGTTTCAACCACTATGACTCCTTCGTTTACACTTAACCCTCAAGGGCCCTTTACAGCACTGACCCACCAGTAAAACACCCTCACCATCAGTTTCTTCTGCAGCATGATCTGATTTGAAATTGTTACTCTCCACTTCATTTCCACTCGGCTCATCATCAGACTATGTAAAACCATCATGTATCACTATTGATTTTATATAAACCACCAACCATATCCACTTCATCCACTGATATACACACAGACTTTTTGCCACTTTGCTTACATTCCACTGTGACATCCTTCAGCTTGACAACGTCATACACAATAGCCGTCACACAAGGTAAAATTTAGATCACGCTCTAGCCTCTTCTGACAATGCTGCAAACTGGACCAGGGAGCAGAGCAAGACATACAGCGGAAGAGTGAGAGAGATGCATTCAGAAGTGAAAAGCCAACTAAGCGGCAGACACGCTGGAGAAAGCTCCCATATGGGACAATGCTGCAGACCTTGCGGGCTACCCAATAAAATACAACAGCCTGCACAATAACCCAAAGACCTTTTAGCGGTTTTGCCACTTCTTCTTCACAGAATTCAACCAAAGTTTAACAATATCCTTTTGGTGGTCTTGCCACTTCCTTTTTTTTTACAGAATGTAACCCAGGTTTAGTACTTCAATAACTTCTACCTGGTCCACTCACCTGCCAGGTCTACCACTATAAAGTCCCAGTCCTGGTGTATTCACCTGCCAGGACCAATGAAACATCTTCTACTCTTCTACTACTACAAGTACTTCTGTGATACTTCAACAAAGTCTTTCGACTTTCCACAAAATCAACTTTGATTATTGCTTCTGGTAAGATATGAAAGATATTGGTGCTGTTTATTCCACACTTGTGATGACGACATGCAATGCAGGTTATGTTCCTCTCTTCCTGAATGTTTTCTATTAGGAAGGCAACTCTCCTGGCACTTCTGTTTTCCCACACATCTGTTAACCACTTTCTGAGAATGACTTATATTCCAACTCACTCTCCTTTGGCTTAGGCAATGCTGTTTAGGTCACTCACAACATGTCCTTCTCTCTTACCTTGGCAATATGATTTACAGACAGCCTGATTTTTAATTGCCCTCTCTTGGTTTTGGCAATGTTGGGTTTCATAAACTTGCCTCAATATTGCCCTCTTTGGATTCTGGCAATGGGTTTGACCTGCACCCTTATAACGATACCCTTTTTGCCCAAAGTTTTTATTCTGCCATTTTGACTTCCTGATATGATATATTTTATTCATATCGCCTGGCATATTCCTGGTATCAGTTTGGTGTTCAAAAGAATTAACATTCTGCTAGTTTAAGTTCTTTATATCAATTCAGTATTCCACCTACCCGCGTCTTGCCAGCGGGTGGTCACAGGGTGCTCTGAGGTCACAATAGACTAGTGAACTCACCAGGTTTGGCTTGCGTATCCACTCGTGTCGCTGCCTTCGGGTCTTCTGCTGCTTCTGCTCACTCTTTTCTGCAGCCTGTGCTGGTCAAAAGAGGAGTGTTCCTCGCTTCCAAGGCTCTCTGGTGCTCGCCTTCCACCGGAGCCTGTCTGTTTGTGGGGAAAGCTTCTTAACTTCAAGCTTCCCGCTGTGCAACCTCTGCATACAGGGTCATTGAAGGGAGAGATCCTCGCAGACACACCCAATCACTCTGGTAATATATATCCTTCCAAAGATTCACAAGAGACTATAGACCCTCTGGGGCGACCCATCATAGCGGCAACAGACAGCCTTTTGGAACCATTGGCAAAATACTTGGATAAAATTCTACAACCTCTTATACAGGAAACCCCAACCTACATCAAGGATACCACTCACTTTTTGACAAAATTGAAGGAGATTGAGTTTATCAAAGATAGGGATACTCTATTCACTATGGATGTAATCTCTCTCTACACCAATATCGTGCATGAAGCGGGCATAGAGGCTGTTGAATCTTTACTACTAAGATATGACAACTGCCAGGGCGATAAGATATTTGTGCTAACATTGCTAAAACTGGTACTAATGAATAATTTCTTTAGATTTCAAGACAGATTCTACCTACAAGTCTCCGTTACCAGTATGGGGGCCGCTATGGCCCCAGCCTACGCCAACACCTATATGTATCATCTGGAAACAGAACATGTTCTGACATCGGCAAGGTGGTTACGTCATCTGACCATCTTTGTAAGATACATAGATGATGTGTTTGGCATCTGGTCAGGTCCGGATGATGAACTAAATGAATTTTTCAGCATGATGAATGAAATGCACCCGAGGATCAAGTTTACTACTCAGACGAGCAAAGTTATGATCAATTTTCTGGATGTCGAAGGCTATGTCAAAGGAGATAATCTGGAGACACAGATCTTTACTAAAGCTACCGACAGGAACAGCCTCCTACTGGCAACAAGTTTTCATCCTCGTAGGACAATTGACAGCATCCCCTTAAGCCAATTTCTACGCTATCGGAGGAACATCTCAGAAGATACCACATTTTTGAGACAATCAGCATCCTTATGTCACAAATTCAAGGAAAGAGGCTGTAATTGAACTACTATAGCCCAAATCGAGGAGAAAGTGGCAACCATCGAGAGAGATACCCTGCTTACATCCAAAAATTGGAACAAAGATGACTCGATTGTGGGTTACAGGTCATTTGGTCGAAAAAAAAAGGTCGACAGGACAAATGGTCGACGCAATTT
This sequence comes from Ambystoma mexicanum, assembly GCF_040938575.1. Classification (NCBI taxonomy): domain Eukaryota; kingdom Metazoa; phylum Chordata; class Amphibia; order Caudata; family Ambystomatidae; genus Ambystoma; species Ambystoma mexicanum. The sequence goes on from NC_090925.1 coordinate 678,005,440, forward strand.
GGTCGAAAGACAAATGGTCGAATTTTTTTTGTTTGTATTTTCACATTTTTTTGGGGGGGGGGTCCATCCCCCCAACCCCCTTTTTTTTCCTAAACGAAAACCTGAAAAATATATATTAAAATAAAAAAAAATTAAACCATTTGTCTTTCGACCAAATTGCGTCGACCATTTCTCTGTCGACCAATTGTCTGTCGACCAAATGACTGGACAGCTCGATGGTGTACGTTACCACATATTCCGCTCAGAGTAAAAATATCAGGAGTATTAGCCAAAGAAACTGGCCAATGTTGCAAATGGACCCCCAGACACAACCACCCTTTCAACAACTCCCAATTTTCGCTTACAGAAATAGCAATGTCCTAAGAAACAGTCTAATTAGAGCAGATTTAGCCTTGCCTCAAGGGACACCCACAAGATACAAGGGGACACAAGCCTGTCATAACTGCCAGCATTGCGCTAACATCCTTCCAGGAAACACAATCTCACACCCACACAGAGGGAAGTCGATTACACTCAAACACTTGTGTACTTGTGACTCCACAAATGTTGTGTATGCCTTCAAATGCCCCTGTGGTTTTTACTATGTCGCGATTACCATGAGAAAGATGAAACAGCGTTGGAATGAGCATAAGTCCAACAGGAAGAAAGTCTCAGATCACCAGTGTCAACGCACTTTTTGGAAGCAAGGCATTCTATTGCCCAACTAAAATGTATGATTTTGGAACAAGTGAAGGTGGGCCCAAGAGGGGGGGTGTCCATAAGAGACTACTCCAGAGGGAGATTGCTTGGATCGATCTATTGGATTGTCTGAGCCCAAGAGGAATGAATTGTGAATTCGACCTGATGTGTTTTTTATAGTGTTGCTTGTAGTGTTTTGTTGTAGTGCTTTCAACAGTGCACCTCATAGTACTCATCACAGCATGCTTGAGGTCAGATCTTGAGCAAGAGTTGTTGTTTGAATTGAGTTGGACATATGTTTGCCATTACATGATTCCATTGTAACCTGCCTAAACATGACCTAGCTGTCATGCTCCACTGTGGTATTCCAGATTGTGAACAGCTTTGGCACTGCGAGGTTCCATTATGGTTTTAAAAAAATCTCTTAAGTCTGGAGAGAATTATCTGCTAAACCTACCAATTGATCAGAATGTGAACGGCTCTAACACCGGGAGATTGATGCAATCCAAATGCAACTGTTGGTTGTGTACAGGAGTCCCAGGGAGACCCATAAACCTTGATGTATTTTAGGTTTATACTAGGAATATGTTTTTACACTAAGCCACTTATGTTGGTGACCCTCAGGGAGAGGAGGGAGTTGGCAGATTGCCAATCGATGAACCCTCTCTCTCCAGATGGTTACCTTAATTGCAGCGGGAGGTAGGGACACCGCGCAGTACGAATACTGCAGTGGTGCCCCTCCTCCCGCCCTTAATCTTCTTCAAGTATCACAACAATCCTACCCATCAGCTATTTCTATTACTAGTGTTCTATACATCTGGCTATCCACCTTGGCCAGATGATTTCCATAATTGTCAGCGGGAGGCAGGGGCATCACGCAGTATATTACTGCTTTGACGCCCCTCCTCCAGCCTCTTAATCTTCCCTAAGTGCCACTACTACCATCTCCATTACTCATGTTGAACACATTTATTTACTTGCTTTGACTCAGGTACGAGCCAGGATTCACCAAGACAGACTTCTATCTCTTCTCATCACTCTTAATTGGTATGACTTTCACTGTTTTTTCCCCCTCTGAAGAAGCTTACGCGATGAGTTAGCAGCGCCCCACGGGACGCTGCATCAATATTTTTGCTGTACACTATCATGCAAATTCTAGGACATATGCACACCTTTGTGCGCATCACTATCATGTTAACCTTAGTCCCCCACACAGGGGGTTTCACGGGACCGTTAGGCACCTGGTCCTCATGGAACCTGTGCCTTCGTGGGGCTAAGGCCCAGCGAGTAAGTGTCATTATTGACATCTACGTCATGCAAATATGAAGTTGCAGACGAAATGTCCCATACCAAGATGGTGCCGGGAGCCGGGACACGCATGCGCGCCGCCTCCATGGCAACCATTTGTACAAGCCAGAAACGAGCAACGCGTCCTAGCGACGGGCTGCTTGTTCTCCTCTGCCTGATGTGGTTCCTGAAGGTAAGCGTCTGCAGCGAGATACACTGAGCCCTGACTCCGCCGCTCTCATACGGACGGCAATATATTGTAGAAGCGCAGGTGTTCTTCAGAAGACGAGCGAACACTCGTCTAGGGGAGCAATGCGTAAGGACGCCATTAAGAGTCACATCACTGACTGTGTATGCTATTATGGAGTTCAGCTTTTACCACACACGAATATAGTTACCTAAGTTTACACCTATCTGGTTCCTGTCAGAGCCCAATTCAGTTATAGATTTTATTGATTTATAGATCTATCTAGAAGCTACGGTGTATATTCCCTAGACATGACCTTCCACATCTCTCCTTGCCTTTAGCCGCCTACACTGGAAACTTCAGCCTGCCATCTTCACATTACCCGGGAAGAGGATTTTGTGTTCCTACCGGGTAAGTAGATTAGACAACTTATGCATCACTCTAGAGTGAGACTCTTGCCTTATAATGGACATTTACAATTTGTGTTGTTTTGCATTTACCACGCAAGTAGCTGCCAGCATTCCCTACTTACACAGTAATTAAGGTTAGTGTACTTCTACTTACATGAGAGCCACTTGATCAATCTCCCTGTTACCCCAACGGTCTAATTAGTTCATCTTTATCTTTATCCATTTTAGGAATTGAAATTGAACACTGTTGAAACTAAAACACGCCTTGCCCTGAAGATGGATTTTGATTAATCCGAAACACGTTGGCATACATGATTTTATAGGAGTGTCTTTAGGAAGCTCTGAGCAGAGTGAATAATACTGCCCAGAAGGATAAACATGCTAATGTGATTTCTTAGCTACAAATGAATCCTTTCTTTGATTGCTTATACTAATGAGTTCTTTTATGTACAAGCTTCATTATTCTTTATACTTCACAGTTTTTGTGAGCACTGCTTTCAGCTCAACTGTATTACTGTCATTGTTTTTGAATTGTGTGACTACATAATTTTGTTGAAGTGGTATCCCACACTATATGGTAATAGCGTGGTGTTAATTGATTCTTTTTGTCAATATAAAATATTACATTATCTGGTTAACGCCTGTTTTGTCTCAGCCTTGTGGTTCCTGACTGTAGACAAGCAGACTGACGGAGGTCAATATACATTGCTTATCAACTGAATACCATCCAACTGATGTGAAATGTATTATGTTGAAATAAATTTACAGAAGCAACCATCGTAAGTTATAATACTTCCCACTGGGAGTTGAATTGGACTCACAAGGTTGAAGTTACAATGGGGACTAGGTCCCACTAGGAGTGCAGCTTAGGGCTACCAGCTGGCAACGGCTGGTGTGTGTCTTGTGCTTTCGTTTTTTGAATCCCGAGTGGCCTCGAGGTTCTCCCTGCTGCACCTGAAATTTAACCTGAATTAACCACACAGACTCTTAAAAGACAGCCGAAATGCCTACTAGTGAATGCTACAATATAGTTGTGCCTCCCACCCCATATTTTGTTTAAGAGGTCCTCTCAGAACCATCCTTGAATCTGATAATTACAGCAGCTCCGGTGTCTCTCACAGCTTCCTTCAACTTCAACTGCAACATGGAGCTACGACATTCACTCCACCTCAAACTACTGCTCTCTATGGCCTGCACCTCAGGGGTTCCATTATGCCTCTCAGTCTCAATCAGGTGTGGGTCATTAGGGAAATTAGACTGTCTCTTGCAATCTTGAGCCTCCACATCCCTCTTCTACGTCCCAGTTCTTTGGGCATTGTGGGACTTGAAGTCCTTAATATTCAAATACCCTTTTTCGTTTTGAATGCTGACTTTTAACATTGCCCTGTAAAGCAAAGGGGTGTTCACCATTATACCTGTGTATGACTTTGTAAGGGGGTTTCTTATTGTCAACAGCTGACTGATTATGATAGTTTTCATCAATAACAAAGTAATTTGCTTTGGAAAGGAAACCTCCCTTTGACAGCAAGCCATCACATATTCAGGCATCACTGTCATTTCTTCTTTTGAGGAACACAAATATCACGTCTCTTCTGACGGAGGCCTCCTGTCCCCTTGGAGCACTTCTCCTCCCAGGTGATCAACCCGGCTAATACCACTCCCAGGGTCAGGATCAGATAGCGGCTGCATTCTACTGGCCACCTGGGAGGAGACCCATCCAAACGCACTTTATCATTTGTGTCGGTATGGATGGCAATTAAGATATGATTGGGGAATTTACCAGTTTTTAAATGTTTCCAAGAGCAAAAGCCTACTCACCCTGTCGAACTCCGAAGAACGATCTATGAAGGCTAAGTATACAGGGCTCTTATCAATCCATCTGGCCTTCAACAATAAGGTTAGAGGGAATTCATTAAGATGGGTACCCAAACACTGGCAGAAGCCTGCCTGGAATTCATCCACCCTGTCTGCCTGGTAAGTCCCTAAATTGAGGATACTACGTATGACTTTGGAAAAGATTTGATTTCCAACATCAAATAAGGCGATCGGGCGATAATTAAGAGGTAACGTCCCTTCTCCCCAAGTGGGTAAGGAGGTGAGCCTGCTCCGCAAGACCCTTCCAAAGGGTCTGGTCAAGTGGGACCTCCCTGGGAGTGACTCCCCCTTAGGGGACAAGGACTCCCATTTCCAAAGGGAACTCCCTATACAGGACACTTTATCTGCATATATGGGACTGCCTTCCATCAAAAACACTGTGTTCTCCTTCTCATTGGCTTCAGGCAATGTTGAATCCAGCACGCCATTTAAAGGAAAAGGGAATACCCCTTTGAGAAGAAACTCGTATGAAAGTGGGACATGTACCAACCCGGCCTCACGTCATTGCCTCACAGAAATCCACCCCTGGATAACTACTGTGAAGGCATCACGTAGGAGACACAGACAACTCAACAGGTGGGATTTCCCTACCTAAATAAAACTAAGGACAGTCTGTGTCAGGAAGTCCAAAGAAAATGTCTGTCTGAGTCCAAAACATATACTTGCCCTCACATCTAATTGTGTACAATGTGTAGAGAGGTCAGCATCAAATGAGAAGTGTTCAAAATAAAAGTTCAGAGCTTCTTCCAGCTCTCCTGGTGGAAAAGGGGTTTTCCCTTCCCCAAGATTTAAATAGTTCACGTTACAAAAGAAGGGTTCCCTTGCCCAAGATTTCAAGTCTTTCAATGTTCCAAAATAATACAATTCCTTGGGATACTTCCCAGGTCTTCTAATTTGGTTACCTTTCACCAATTTATAAAGTTCAGTTCCTCAAGTTCAGTTCCTAAAGGTTTTCCTTTATTCAATCACAAAGTGGCTTTTCCTTTGGTGGGTGTACTCGGTCAGGGCGCAGTTGTCGGACCACACGGTCTACCCATTACCGGTCATGCGACCGACACACCTTAATTGCATTTGTTTCATAGTTATCTTGCCACAGTTGCAGCATCACATTGAGGCTTGACTTATTATCCTTTCGCGGGCCCTTGAAGCTGTATTAACGCTTGTTTTGTACAAAAGACTTTAGTAGCTTTCACTTGCAAAGACCACCATAGGCTTCCCAGTACACTCTCCTGCTAGGAAACTCTGTTACTGTTATATTTCTGTTGCACCAGCCATCATAAGCATCCCACTACACTCTCCTGCTAGGAAACGTATTCACTGTTTCGGGTCTCTTGACCAAAGCATCTGGTGCCCCCTTTTCAGGCTTCTCTTGCATACGGATTTTTGTTTCTCAAACATTGCTTTCTTTCAGTAATATGCAATAATATATGCTTGACTCTTGGCAATTCTTGCTTGACTCTTGGCAATGCTTGTTTGCCTCTTACAGTGTTCATCACAATTAATGACTTATGCTTGCTTGTACGGCTTTGTTAGCATTACTCTTCATGTCAGATCATAACCAATTCACTTCACTTGTATCAACGTTTCCCCTGGTTTTATCACAGTTAATTAATTTGTTGTTGTATTTATTCTGAATTATCCCCAAATTGGCTTAATTAAGGGAGTTCATGTAAATACAGTCTCTTTCTTTTATCAGCTTGTCATATATGGCGGCTTTCTCAATGAAACTCGTGCCGGTGCGTCCCAGGGCTCCCTGCGCTCGTAGGCAGCCTCACTGGTGTTGGTTGGCATGTCCAATTGTTGTGACTTGAGTGTCGTGTAGGCAGAAGAGGCCTCCGTCCCCAAATGCCGCACAGAGAGAACCTAAAGCCACTCTCTGTGCAGCCGTTGAGGCCACAGGCGAAGATGTTCAAGTCCGGGACTGCGAACCTCTGGGACCCCACGCTGCTGCAAGAAAATGCGGATTAAGTACCAAGCAAGAAACAGTAACCACAGTGTTTAGGAAAAACGGAAAGGTCTTACCAATCAGGGTCAAGGAAGAGGTAGTGAACCTAGTGGAGAGGTCCGGGACCCACGTGGACGTAAGTACCCCAAGAGGAGTAGTCCTCAGTTGTTCGCCTGTTAGCAGGAGCTGTGGAGCTATGAGGCAAGAAGTCCAAAGAGCCAAGGTTTAAGAGGGTGATCCAGGAGGCAGTCCAATAACAGTCCGTGGTCAAGAGCCGTATATCACTGTGCAAACAAATCCAAAGGGGTAGATCCAAGAAGAGTCCAGTAGAGCAAGCCAGGTCGATTCCGTGAGCGATCCAAAGGTACGTAACGCCAAACAGGATGCAGAGCACAGCTGTGAAGCAACGAGTACCTGGGTTTCCGAGTTTAAGTACTCGCGCTTCTGGTCACGTGATGCGCGGCTGGGTCACGTGATCGGGCAAGAGCATCACGTGACCTTACAGTCCCGCGACGCGGAAGCTCAGTGCTAGCCCTTTGCGATCCTAGGCGCCAAGGTAATTGCCAATGAAGAAACGGCCGTAACCTGACAGCCGTCCTGTTACGGACAAGGCGCGGGTGTGCTCGCAAGGCGTGTGAGAGTCCACATGAGTCCCGGAGAAGGGGGGAAGAGAGGGAAGGGCGAGACGGAGGATGGGGGAGTGCCTTGGGGACCACATGATGAGGGATCGTGACAGAACCCCCCCCCCCCAAAGGCCCACGACCCCGTGGGCAGGAAGGGTGATCCCGGTGGAAGCGAGCCACCAACCGGGGAGCGTGGACATCAACAGCAGGAACCCAAGAGCGCTCCTCCGGGCCATAACCGACCCAATCAACCAGGTATTGCAAGCGCCCCCTGCAGACCCGGGAGCCCAGGATGGAGGACACCTCGTACTCGTCCGGGGATGCCAAGGACACCGGGGCAGCAGAGGCGCGCAAGCGGGAAGGGGCCAGACACGGTTTGAGAAGGGAGACGTGAAACACAGGGTGGACCCTCCAAGATCCCGGGAGAACCAGGCGGTACGTGACAGGGTTGATAACCCGGGAGACCACATAGGGACCCACAAAACGGGGCAAAAGTTTCCTGCAACCCACTAACCTCAAGTGACGGGTAGAAAGCCACACCCGGGAACCGACCGAGAAAGCCGGGGCCAACAGCCGCTTCTTGTCTGCCTGGGCCTTCATGGAAGACTGGGCCTCACGGAGATGTAATGCAGTCTGGGTGTGGATAGAGGACAGATCCCTAAAACAGGCACTAGCGGCCGGATTGGTGGAGGCCGCGAGGTCAGGGACTGGTAGCGTGCGGGGATGTTGGCCATAGAGGACATAGAAGGGGGAGAACCCAGTGGATGCATGAACCGCATTGTTGTAGGCGAATTCAGCGTGTCGGAGGGCACGCAACCAAGAGCACTGCTGTTGCAGGATCAAGAAGCGGAGATATTGCTCCATGGTCTGGTTCGTCCTTTCGGTCTGACCATCCGTCTCTGGGTGGTAGGCCGAAGAGAACCGGACATCAATACCCATTAATCTGGTTAGAGCGCGCCAGAAGCGAGAAGTGAATTGAGAACCCCGATCAGAGATAAGGACAGAGGGCAACCCAAAGAGACAAAAGACAGAATCAAAGAACAGGGTGGCCAGGATGGAAGCAGAGGGGATACCCTTACAGGGGATGAAGCGTGCCATCTTTGAGAAGGAATCCACCACCACCCAAATAGTGTCGTAACCCTGTACCCGAGGAAGTTCTGTAACAAAATCCATGGTTACTGTATGCCATGGTTTCGGGGGTACTGGTAAAGGGAGAAGCAGGCCTAATGGGCGTCCCCTACGGGTTTTGCATTGTGTACATATGGTGCATGTATTGACGTAGCAATCCACATCCCTCTTCATGCCCGGCCACCAACACCAGCGCTTCAGGAGGGATAATGTACGGCGTTGGCCAGGATGACCATTCACAGGGGCATCGTGCGACCATTCCATGGCCATATTGCGTGTATCGGCAGTGGGCAAGAATAGGCGGTTCAGCACAAACGGGAGACCATCCTGGAATACCGGATCCTACTCTGATAGTTGGTCGGGATGCAAGGACACCCACTTGCGTACCGCGTCCACTAAGGGCACTGAGGGGGTACATAGACAAATTACCTTAGTGTCGTCTAACATTGTGTCAGGGAATACCGGCAGAGAAACCCCCCCGGGAGAGCGGGACAACGCATCGGCTTTGCCGTGTACGGAACCAGCCCGATGTCGGATCTGGAAGTCGAATGCCGCGAAGAAAAGATGCCACCTCACCTGTCGACTGTTAAGACATTTCAGGGACGCCAAATCCTGCAGGTTCTGGTGATCAGTGAACACCGTGACTCGATGCTTGGCGCCCAAGAGGTGGTGTCGCCACACGCGGAATGCGTCCATAACCGCTAATAACTCCTTCTCGGTCATGGTGTAGTGTGACTCGGGGGTGGTGAACTTGCGGGAATGGAATGCAACCGGGTGCAGACGACCCATGGCCTGACATGCTTGGGACAAGACGGCACCAAGACCGAAGGAGGAGGCGTCGGCTTCCACGATAAAAGGGAGTTCTGAGTCGGGATGCTGAAGGGCAGGGGCTGTGGTGAAAGCAGTCTTCAGTGAATCAAAGGCCTTCTGTTGTGTATCAGACCAAAGAAAGGGAACTTTAGGACTGGTTAATGCTGTGAGGGGAGACATGATAGAAGAGAAACCAGAGATGAACCTCCTGTAGAAATTCGCAAAACCCAAAAAGGACTGAAGAGCTTTCAGGTTCGCAGGAATAGGCCAATCCAAAACCGCTTTAACCTTGGAGTGGTTCATGGACAACCCCCCGGGAGTGATACAAAACCCGAGGAAATCAACGTTATCAACGTGGAACAGGCACTTTTACGGTTTGGCATATAGCGAGTGTTTTTGTAAGCATGATAACACCTCACGAACGTGGCGCACATGCTCTTCCAGAGACTGAGAAAAGATTAGGATGTCGTCGAGGTAAACCACAACGTAGACATCTAAGATATCACTCAGGATGTCATTCATAAACCTCTGGAAGGTCGCCGGGGCATTACACAACCCAAAAGGCATGACTGTATATTCATATAAGCCGTACCGGGTACAGAAAGCGGTTTTCCATTTGTCCCCGGAACGGACGCGGACCAGGTTGTAGGCTCCGCGGAGGTCCAGTTTGGTGAAAATGGTAGCGTGTGTGAGTCGGTCCAGCAAGGGCGTGATGAGGGGAATAGGGTACCGATCCTTCCTCGTGATAGCATTCAGGCGTCTATAATCTACACATGGGCGTAGATCGCCTTCCTTTTTCGGCACAAAAAAGATAGGGCTTGCTGCAGGCGAGGTGGATGGTCGTATGTGCCCTAGGCTCAAAGCCTTCCTAATGTACTCCTTGAGAGTCGTTTCCTCGGACGGTGAGAGGGAATAGATCCGCCCTGTGGGAATCACTGTGTCAGGGAGTAGATCGATGGGGCAATCGTACGGGCGATGTGGAGGCAGTGTTTCAGAGGAACCACGATCAAATACAGTTGCAAAATCTTGGTATACCTGGGGAACGTCTGTCACCACTAACCCGACTACGTGTTCTGATGATATTTCTTGCGGATCCTGCACTGTAAGACGAGCTATAGCCTGAGCAGGATTGTCGCTGAGTGCGTCTGTGGGAAGACAGATATGTTGACAGACGTCCGACTCAAAGTGAACCAAACCCAATTTCCAATCAATGAGGGGGTTATGTTCCTGAAGCCAAGGGATTCCCAGAATGAGCCCAAACTGTGGCATGGTAATAAGATCAAAACTTATGGTCTCCCTGTGTCTGGATTGTATGGTCAATAGCAAAGGGGCTGTTTGTTGTTTTACTGGGCCCGAAATCAAAGAAGAGCCATCTACAGCCTGTACCGGTTCAGGCCTGGTCTTGGTCAAGAGGGGCAGATTTAATAAACGGGCCAAGGAAATGTCGATGAAGTTACCCGTTGCCCCTGAGTCGATTATCAGAGTAACAGGATGCGAAACGGACTCTGTGGGCTGTAGAGTGGCTTGTACATGAATGGGCCGGATACGCCCGAAAGAGGGTGTTGGGTTCGGGATGTACGTGGTATAGCTCGATCCCGTCCCCGGTACTATGATCGAGCTATCTGAAAACCCTGTGGCTTGTGTTTGGGACGGCGTGGGCATTCCTTAACAAAGTGACCTAAGGTGCCACAGTAGTAGCAGGCGTTATCCACCCTCCTACGTTCCCTTTCTAGGGGAGATATCGGGCTCCTGACGCCCCCGATCTGCATGGGTTCTTGGGAGGAGTCAGAGGAAGGAACTGCCGTGTGAGGTGTGGAGGACTGAGCGAAACCTGCTTCCGCTCTTCTTTCGGACCTACGTGCGTCCACCTGGAGTGACAAGTCAACCAGATCCTGGAATGCAGTGGGTAATGAGGGTACTACTGATAAGGCGTCCTTCATGGGATTACTGAGACCCCTATAGAAGACTACTGCCTTCTTGACCTCGGGCCAGGAAGTTTCAGCGGAGAGCTGGTTAAAACGGGTTATGTATTCAATGAGGGAACCCCTACCTTGACACAAATCCAGAAGTTCCAGATCTCGAGACTGGACCTTGTGTCTAGTATCAAAAACCCTGGACATCTCGGTGACGAGGAGATCGAAGTCATATAAGGCCGGGTTGTCGTTCTCCAACAAGGGGTTGGCCCATGCAGCGGCCATCCCAGCCAAATGGGAAAGGGTGAACGCTGCTTTCGTGGTGGAATCTGGGAAAGCCTGAGGTCGGCACAGGAAATGCAACTTGCATTGGTTTAGGAAGGTCCTGAATTTCTTGGGATCCCCATGGTATCTCTCAGGGGCTGCCAACGGGAACGGAGTAGGTAGTACCATGGGAACGGGGTTCTGAGGTGGGAGAATCGGAGGTGGAACGGATTGGGAAACAGAGGGTATGTCTCCGAATTCTGCATCTGGGGGTAAAGGGAGTCTGACACTTAGTATATTGTCGAGACGTTGATGGATAGCCGTGTTGGCTGCTGCCATATCGGCTCGTAGCACTGTAATGGCTTGGACTATAGCAGTCATGGGGTCTTCAGCGTTCCCCTCCATTGCCTACATGACAATAGGCTTCACAGTCTGTTGTGACTTGAGTGTCGTGTAGGCAGAAGAGGCCTCCGTCCCCAAATGCCGCACAGAGAGAACCTAATGCCACTCTCTGTGCAGCCGTTAAGGCCACAGGCGAAGATGTTCAAGTCCGAGACCGCGAACCTCTGGGACCCCACGCTGCTGCAAGAAAATGCGGATTAAGTACCAAGCAAGAAACAGTAACCACAGTGTTTAGGAAGGAAAGGTCTTACCAATCAGGGTCAAGGAAGAGGTAGTGAACCTAGTGGAGAGGTCTGGGACCCACGTGGACGGAAATACCCCAAGAGGAGTAGTCCTCAGTTGTTCGCCTGTTAGCAGGAGCTGTGGAGCTATGAGGCAAGAAGTCCAAAGAGCCAAGGTTTAAGAGGGTGATCCAGGAGGCAGTCCAATAACAGTCCGTGGTCAAGAGCCGTATATCACTGTACAAACAAATCCAAAGGGGTAGATCCAAGAAGAGTCCAGTAGAGCAAGCCAGGTCGATTCCGTGAGCGATCCAAAGGTGATCCAAAGGTACGTAACGCCAAACAGGATGCAGAGCACAGCTGTGAAGCAACGAGTACCTGGGTTTCCGAGTTTAAGTACTCGCGCTTCTGGTCACGTGATGCGCGGCTGGGTCACGTGATCGGGCAAGAGCATCACGTGACCTTACAGTCCCGCGACGCGGAAGCTCAGTGCTAGCCCTTTGCGATCCTAGGCGCCAAGGTAATTGCCAATGAAGAAACGGCCGTAACCTGACAGCCGTCCTGTTACGGACCAGGTGCGGGTGCGCTCGCAAGGCGTGTGAGAGTCCACGTGAGTCCCGGAGAAGGGGGGAAGAGAGAGAAGGGCGAGACGGAGAATGGGGGAGTGCCTTGGGGACCACATGATGAGGGATCGTGACACCAATGTATGGAATGGGGCTGCAGCACTGTTCGTGTCTCAGGGAAGTGTTATCTGTCCTGCCGATCCTCCAGTGGCTTTGTGGATAGCTTCTCTCTCACCCACCGCTATAGCCGATGCACCTCACTGCCTCTGTGACTCTGTCAGCCCCTTCTCTACAGCGGTTCATTCGGCAGTGCTCCTTCAGCTCTCACCCAGCTTCTCCAGATGCCTCTCCAGTTCAGAGGGAAGCACCAGCTTTCCTCTGCCGAACTTTCTCGTACTGTCCTGCTTTCCATCTGGCTTCCCGCTGCGCTTGCTCTGCATCCCTCTCCGGTTTCTCTGGATTTCTTAGGGTTTCACTTACACACGGCTGCTCTCTCGTTCACTTTTCTCTTCTCCTTTTAGTACTGGCCTTTAAATATGCTGCCAGCTTGATTAGGTCCTCGGCAACTAGGCTTTACAGGGTTAGTTCTGTAGTCTGTTGTCAGTCTTTGTTGCATCTTCCTCATCCCAGTACCAAAGTGGTGTTCAAGTGTGTAAGGATCAATAAAGAGAGGATATATGGCTCTGGTGGGCCTCTTCCTTATCCCAGTACTTGACTGGTGTTTTCTGGGAGATGATTTATGTAAAGGATAGGGAAGGGGCTGGTAATAACCTACAAAAGCCTGGGGGATATTAGACTCATTAGACAAGTGGGGGTGTCGGGGGGAAATTCTGCCGGGGTCGGCCGGGCCGTCCGCAGACCTCTGGGCAGGGAGGCCCCAACTCCTCCCGTATATCCCAAAGGAGATAGAGTATGAGACACACACAAGAAGCAATGTGACTCTGCTGTTTATTAAACACAAACGGCAGGGATGGGTCAAGGATCATACACGTCTGACCTGACACACACACAATCGTGGGGCTCGCAGGCCCTTTTTACTGTAGTATGACGCGCTACCTGCGTCACTTTAGAAAATTAACGAAAAAACCTATTGCCACTCTTAATTGGTTGCTCGAGTGGTAGGGTTAGTATAGCATACGTATAGAGAATAATATGAGTGGCCGAGGGTTAGTCAGGTGATATATCTGGGTTGTCCCTACAATTAGATATATGAGAATTGTTACATGAAGACTCCTAATGGTTGGTTGATGTTAATGGCGTCAGTGATAAGAGCCCCATGTTCTGATTGGTGCGCCCGTGAGCTTCCCAGCCTGGGACCATCGCTGTTCCCAGCTCTCGGTGTACCTGCAATTTGCAACAATGTTTCACTATTGGTACATGCAGACAATGTGAAGACTTATTCATGAGCTGGACGGCCGACTACTCCCACCGTTGCAGATGTCCATTGATCCTTTCAAGTGTATCTGCCTGTATCTTGTAACGAGGGATCCAGACGCCTCCTTCCTCCTGGGTTTGGCATCTCATCAGGTTCGGCTTGGTCACGTGGGATGGGACCGTGTTTGAGGCAGAATTCTGCACAATTAATATTGTTTTTCCACTGTGTGCCTGGTTTAATTGCAGGTGCGACTTTGATGTTGGTGCGCGGCGTGCGAGGTTGCAACATCGTGCCCTTGATGGTCTGCTTTTGGATTGTGGGTTTGCAACATTACGAACTTGGCTGTCTGCTTTCCCCAGGCTCATTCTGCAGGATCAGCAACCTGACTCTTGTTCTGTTAATCGTCCACGAGAGCTCTTGCTTGCGGCCTACTCAGGCCTAGTATATAGGTGGAACCGTCTGGTGCACAGGCGCTTTAGGTTATAGTCTCATATTGTCTTATGGCCAGTATCGTGTCTTTGTTATAATTCTCATTACGGCACCTAAGTGTAGGAGAAGCGTAAGCAAGCTCTTTAGATGAGTTCATGATGCGTCTTGCGTTTCTGCATTTCTGAAAGCCTATATGGAAAATAATAAAGATGCACGTCCGTGAGTATGTCTGTCGCCTACGTCATAGCACTGAGTATATTCTTCATGTAGATTGGTGCGGGAGTGTCCAGTGTGTATGTTGGCACAGGTGTGCTATCCGTTGGCTAGGTCGTCATGGCATCTCTAACGACGTATAGTTTTAGTCCAGTTGATCCATGCCGCAGGCATCGACATGGGCAGGGCGGGCTGCTGGGCAGGCAGATGGACACATCCGTATGTTCCTGTACCAGGGTATCTGGTCGTCTGGTAGATGGGCAAACTCTTCTCATGGCGGGTGCTTGGGCCGTGAACCTTTAGGCCAGGCGCGAGAGGGGAAAGAGGGGAGTCTGTTTTTCCATTTTCCCACTTCAGTCCCCCCTCTGGTCGACTTGTCGACCACAAACATATCCTTTTCGTTATCTCCTCTTACTCTCCACACTTTAGTTATTCCTCCTAAATGTCCATAATGGTTAACACGATCTTCAAATGACCAATACATATACTCACAGGCTCCTCCAGGAGTACAGTATACCCATTTCCCTATGTAACTCCTGGGGTTTCTTGGGTTCTCAACCTTCACCGATGGTGGGTCCAGATGGTTGGTGATGATCTGGTTGCGCAATTTCTCTCTCTCTTGTATTATTATGCCTGTGTGTTGGCCGTCATCTGCTGGCATCAGTGGGTGCATACCGACCATTTCAAGCAACTCGTCAGTGGTGCGTGCCTTCCGGGCTTTCCAAAATCTTATTATGATCAGGGTAGCTCCAGCCAAAATAATACAGACAACTATAATTTTCAGTCCATCTGACAGCCAAGATGGCATCCATGACCATAATAGCGAAAACCAGCTCTCATCCTTTTTCACACCCTTACTTTCGTCCACCATTTTGTAGTGTAACTGGGCCAGTTGTGAAACTGCTTCTGTCAATGTACCGTTGTCAGCATCATTGGCAGGAATGAATGTGCAGCATGATTGTCCTATCTTTGCGCAAACTCCTCCTTCCATGGCAGTGAGGAGGTCCAATACATATCTGTTCTGCAGTGCTACCATCCTTATTGCTCGCAGCTCTTCTTTTATTGCGTTGAATCAGTTTACTGTAGAATTGATGGTCATCATGAGTTCCCATCTAGTTATCTGTAGCCATTTTGCGTTGGCGTAAGCCTGCAGTCCTGGATGTATTATTGAGGAGAAGAACATTGCTGCTCTGCTGAATAGTCTGTGTTCTGGCGGAATCGAAGTGAGTGCCGTTTCCGACCTTCCCCATAGGTAATTTCCTGTCAGAGGTTCCCCTTGTCTTTTCCGTCTGTTTAGGACAGTATCATTGCCGTTGGTCCTGTTCCCTGGCTCCCCCTGAGGCGGTGCAGATCTCTTATTTCTCTTGTCCCCTTCATCCATTTTGGGAAAGTTTGCCACATTCACATGCTTCTGGGGTACCACTAGCGATGGTACATTGACGTGCACCATCGTGCATACACCATTCCACAGAGGGGGCAGCGTGTGATATGCCTTTTCTCCGCAGGCCCAGTAATGGTCCATTATCACTGCTGTTCCTGCTCCCCCCTCAGGTAACTCCATCACGCTTCCACAATTGGTGTTATATCCTACGTCCACCTCTCCTTTATGTTGGTAGCATACTTTAGGTGCAGTCAACGGCAGTATTGTTATCGGGTCTTCATCCGTTTCTATCCATGTGAGCATGGGCACGTATTTGATCCAAGTTGTCCAACATCTGTGATTGTGCGCATCGATAGTTGAAATAGTTTCTTTTGTTACCATGTTGCTGCCAACCACTCCTATCTCCCATTTGTTGTCCAAGTATACTTTCCCTGTTACCGTCACCAGTGGCCTCTCCCAGCATCCTAATTTACCAGGGACTTCAGTGGCGTACCAATCACATGATAAGTACTGCAGTGTTACTTTCTTAGTTTCTCCTTTTGCAGGACCACTTGTTATGTATCTAAATGCTTCAGCATGTAAACTGCTCTTGTGGTAACTCAAATAAGTCTTGAGGAAGTTGTTTTCGTATGGGTACGAGTCTCGTGTTTTCCACGTCATATGCACCACTGTTCCTTGAAATCTTCCTTTCGTTTGGAACAGTGCCAAGTATATTATGCACCGTGCCGTTTTTTCATCTATTTCTGTGGCAACAAATGTTCGAGAAGCGCGAATGGCGTATGGTTTTAATGAGCAAACGTAGCAGCTGTCTTCTGTTGTCTGCTTACCAATGTGGGTCATGTGTTGATACCATATGTTGTTTGAGACGTGTGCTGAATCTTGTATATAATTGTCAATACCTTTATTATCTGAGTATGTGCTGCGTTGTACTCTATTCTGCTTGTGCGCAATTTTGCTAATATCACCTGACGTAACACCTGTTGCAGCTGGGGATGGGGGTGTGTTAGGTTTGGGTACAGCAATAATATTGGTAGCATAGCTGTACTGCCATACAGAGGCAGCTACGAACCCGGTGATTATCAAAATCCCTATTACTTTTATTACATATGCTAATTTCACCGGCATTTTGCTCTTACCTTGCTGCAGTCCGGCAGCGAATTCTTGCGATGTTAGAGTTGCCCGTCTGAAAATTCTTAATATGCTGGTTAATGTTAGTTGTTAAGCTCTCCCTATCAAATAGTCATTCAGTGCCCAGGCGAAGAGCTGTTCCCACGCTACTCTGAGCGATCTATCTCTTAGGGCAGGTAAGTATGGGTGGAGGTGGGGCATCGAATATTCTATGGCCAAAAGGAACGCTGTGTAGTAAACTCGTACCCTTTTCCTTTTCAGGTACGTTGGCCTTTTTATTTCATATACAAATTGGTGTGACAATTCTTCTGGGTAATTATCGTCTGAGGGTACCATCTACTCCTGGGCAGTGAATTTGTTAGTTATCTACTTCTTAGCAATACAATAATACGCGGTTCCTGCGTGTGCGAGAGAAAAGAAAAGAGCATTCACGTGTTTACATGTGTATTTGTGCGAGGCAATGTCCTTTAGTACTGTTACTTCTGTAATGGGTACAAGGGTCAGTGGATGGTGGGCAGGGGGTGTTTGGGTTCAACCGGTGGGCGTTGTTTTACTCTTTGAGCGTGTGATCATGGGGTGGGCTGGATGGGGATCACCCCTTTCTTCTTCAGTTATTGTCTCTGGGGAGTCTGGGGAGTGACAGGGTATGGGAATACTTGGGCCGCTGGCTGTGGTAGAACTTTCTTCTTCTGTTGTCGATGTTGTTGCTGTTCTCTCAATGGACCTGTCGGTGGCGCTGGGGCGGGTCTGTTGTCCGTAGATCTTTACGCACAACAGACCCGCCCCAGTGTAGGTCGTGTAGGTGGTTCCAGGCACGCTTGTCCTGTAACTTTACTGCTCTTGTTGATACCTCCTCTACCAGATGGGGACCAGTAAAGCGTGGGTCATTCCATCTCCTATTGAAGTTGCGAAGTAGTACGTGGTCACCTTTAGCAACCTTACACAGTCCTTCCTTTTCCAATTCTTTATCCGCGTCTTCTTGTTGGCTTCTATTAGACCCGCCCCGTGTGCGCTCGAGCTGTTGAGACACAAACACTACACTAGTAATCAAAGAAGACACATATTGGTACATTTCATCACCCAGAACACTTGCAGTGCTTTCATGGTCGGTAAATGCTCTTGACGTTGGCGTTAGGGGAAGGCGCATTTGACGTCCGGTAACCACCTCATGGGGAGTGAGATGGTGGTCGGACCCTGGCCTATTCCTCAGCTCAAATAATGCTAATGGAAGACAATATAACCAACTCTTCTTTGTTGTTTGCTGTATCTTTGCAATTGCCTCCTTTAATAGGCCATTCAGGCGTTCACATATACCGTTGGCCTGTGGGTGGTATGCACATGCAAATTTATGTTTAATGTTCAGCAGCGATGTGATGTGCTGAAACATCTCGTTTGCAAAATGTGGGCCGTTGTCTGACCTTAACACCTCGCACACTCCCCACCTGGGGAAGACCTCCCTCACTAAGAACTTGGCTGCTCTAAATACATCTGGGTGTGAACAGGGCCCTGCCTCAATCCACCTAGAGAATGGGCATACTACTACAATCATATACCTATTTCCTTGACATATATTGATCATATCAACATAGTCAATGTGGAGATGCCGGAAAGGTCCCTCTGGCCGGGGTATAGTACCTCTTATCACCTTTAGAGTGTGGCCGGCCGTAAACTGTTGACATGTGATACAGTTACTGATAAAATTCGACACATGCGAATTTAACTCGGGGCAGAACCAGTCTTCCCTAATTCGTGCTGCAATTACTTCCTTGCCTGTGTGGGCTGGATGATGTAGTTGGCTCAGGGCAGTGTTCAAAAGTGCCAATGGTATTACAACCTTTCCAGTGCCACCCTGGCACCATAGTGCGTCAGTTGGGGACATTGTACATCCTCTTTTTACCCATATTTCCTTTTCGGCCATTGGTGCAGCCGCTTGTAGCTCCATAATCTGTGTGGCTGGGAGATGGGTGTACCCTTCTCTTAACAACATCTCTTTTGCTATTCCCCTCCCTCTCCCTCTCTGTGACTCTGGGGGGTTCCATATCTCACCAAAGTATGCAGCATACTTCGCATGTGCGTCTGCTGCTGCATTCCCTTTTGAGACGTGATCTTCACCATTGGTGTGTGCGGTGCATTTTACTAAAGCTAGTTCCTGGGGGTCATTTATTACTTCAATCAGTTCAGCCAATAAGAGAGCATGTTGCACTGGGGTGCCATCAGCTCTCCTAAACACTCTTCTTCTCCATTTCGACAACCCTGAGTGGACAGTTGATGTAACATATGCGCTGTCGGAATATATAGTCACTCGTTTGTCAAAGCTTTCCTTCAACGCCAAGATCAGTGCGACAAGTTCAGCTGCTTGAGCGGAGTAATGCTGTGGTAATTGTACACATTTCACTGCCACACACACCGGTACCTCCATCATTTTCACCACTGCTGCCCCAGTCCTCCTCACACCATCCCCCTGATCGATGGTTGATGACCCATCAATAAATAACAGCTCACCCCCCTCTAGTGCGTTTTCATCAACTTTTCTAGTACATGAGTACATTTCAGTTGTTTCAGTACAGTCATGGGCATAGTCGCCCTCCTCAATTACTTCTGCTAGGAACCTTGCAGGGTTGACCGTGCTACATCTAACAATTGATAGTTCAGCTCTGGATAGAATGATCTCATAACCTGATGCCCTTTGCGTGGTTAGGGTGGATTTAGGTTTATTCAATATTGCAAAAAGTGCATGTTCCACAAATAGTGTAGTCGGGCACCCCATGGTTATTGTTGATGCTTTCTCCACCGCAAAAGCGGCTGCGGCGAGACCTTGTTCGCAGGGGAAGTGGCCTAACATTACAGGATCTAAGTGGCCACTGTAAAATGCTACTGGTTTGTAGCCCATGCTTGTTTTTTGAGCCAACACGGCTTTCATTACTGCTGAGTCACAATGTGAAAATATAAAAAATCGCCGCTCATAGTCTGGGGATGCCAGCACCGGAGCAGTTGATATCGCATCTTTTAATTCATCAAAAGCTTCTTTCATTTCCCTCGTCCACCCCAATTTGTTCTCCCCTTTATTAGCTTCCCGTAACGCCTCAAGCAGGGGCCCTATATATGAACTGTAATCAAATACCCAAGCTCTACAGTAGTTGCAGAGCCCCAGGAACTGCTGCAGTTCCCTTACAGTTTGTGGCATTGGAGTGGCCGAAATAGCTTGTGCTCTTTGTGGTGCGATCTTTCTTCCATGTTGGGATATAAGCTGACCAATGTAAAGTACCTGTTCCTGACAGTACTGTATCTTTTCCATGTCTACCTTGTAACCTTTGTCAGCCAATATTGTCAACATCTTTAATGAGTCCTCTCTGCATGTTTTTTCGTTTTTACTGCAAATTATTATGTCATCCACGTACTGCAACACCGTGCTTTCTACTTCAATGTTACCCAAATCCATCTGTATCACTCTGTTGAAAATTGAAGGTGATTCACAATACCCTTGTGGTAATCTGGTGTGCTTCCACTTAGCGTTTCTGTAAGTGAAGCTCGTCAGATCTTGTGAGTCTGGGTGTAATGGTATTGAGAAAAAAGCATTTTTAAGATCGATCACTGTAAATCGTGATGCTTCTGCTGGAATGCCACACAATATTGTGGCCGGGTTTGCAGCTACGGGATATTCCGCTTCTACTATGTTGTTCAAGGGCCTGAGGTCCTGTATAAAGCGCCAAGACCCTCCTTTAGCCTTGCGCACTGGGTACACAGCCGTATTACATGGTGATTCTGAGGGGACCAATATACCATTATTTATAAGGGCCGTTATGGTTTCATATATGCCCTCATCTGCCTCTTTTGATAGTGGGTACTGTTTTACTCTGGGGAG
The DNA here is from genome assembly GCF_040938575.1 of Ambystoma mexicanum. NCBI lineage: Eukaryota > Metazoa > Chordata > Amphibia > Caudata > Ambystomatidae > Ambystoma > Ambystoma mexicanum. The sequence continues at coordinate 678,026,134 of NC_090925.1, forward strand.
TATTGCACCTTTTTTCAATTTTATTTTTACTCCCCCTATACTTTTTATGCAGCCCACGTCATAGGGGCCAGTAGTCCACAATGATTTGGGTACCTTTGACATATCGTCCTTAAAGAAAGGGACCGGGGTGCATGTGGGTGCCTCAAGTGCCATTGCGATTTTCTGTGCTACTTGTTTGTAGGCCACTCTTAGCCATATTTCCACACTCATCATAAACACCATTTCACCTTCCTCCTTTTCATCTGAAAACAGCTCTTCATCTGACACCTGGGTGAGCCTACATCCTTCTGCTAATGCTATCACTGCCCTCCATGCTCTTCCTTCTTTGTCTTGGGCATGTACAGCAATATAATCAGCTGTTGCAATAATGCTCTCAATATCCATTGAAACCACCTTCCCTTCTGGTTCATTAACAGGTGTTTCTGGTCTGAACAGATAGGCTGCTGGCCTTCTCCATATTTTCCCTTCTATCCCTGGCATCCATGCAATTGCCATGTCGGTTCCATACTGGAACAGTTCACCATCTACTGGCTCCGCCCTAATCGCTGTCTGTCCACAGTATGCCTGCATAATTTGCCGTGCTGTGAGCATGTTAATCCCTGAAGTAGAGCAAATTATGCCGTCCTCAGTAAAGGAGATCGTCATATTCAACCTGTTCATTATATCTCTCCCCAGTATATTTACTGGTGAAGCACTATAATATAAAAGTGGAACTGACAGATCGTAATCTCCAATAGATAAGGGAATGTTATCAGTAAAGGGAACCAACCCTCTAGCCCCAGAGAATCCTTGGGTGTTCATGGTCTCACCTGACATCTTAAATTTACCTTCCCTTATGCAAGACCGGGTCGCCCCGGTGTCAACAAGGAATGATAATTTTTTGTCACCTATCGTTACCTCTATGTGTGGTTCCTCCGCACTATTAGGTGTTACTGACAGGATGGGACACACCAAGGCCGTCTGTGGGCTGTTCTATTGGGGGTACAACGACTGGCCATTCCCGGTATAAGGGTTGTGTCCCAAAACCGTCACCCTACCCAATTGCGTTTGTGGTATTTGTGGTTGTTGTGTGATCGCTACCTGTTGTTGTGGCAATGTTTGGGGCTGTTGTTGTGTTAATTGTTGTTGTTGTTCATTTCCTTGTGGCAACATTTGCTGTTGTGGTATGCCTTGCTGTACTTGTGCGGGCCGTGGTTGTCCCTGATTACTCCATGATGGTGTTCCTGGTCTAACTCTACACGTGCGTGACATGTGCCCCAATAGTCCACAGCTCCAACACACCGGTGGTTCCCTACTCTGCCATGGAAAGCTCCCGGTGTTGTCCTGGTATACTGGTTGCCCTGTGGGATAGGAATTTCTAAATCCTCCCACCTGCGGTTGGGTACCATACCCGTACCCTCTCCCCCTCATAAGTCCTCCTCTCCCCCTGTTATAATTGTAATATCCAGCTCCTTGCATTGGGTATCCTCCTCCCATGTTGGGCGTGTATGGTTGGAGTGGCGGCACCTGTTGTGTTGTAATCTGTGAAGGTGGTATTTGTGAGGAATCTTGTGCAGCCACTACTTGTGTGGGGCTTTGGGTCATTGTTGGAGGTGTAGTTATTAGTGCCCCTTCCATTGTGTACTTAGTAAGCTTTTTCTGTACTAGTTTAGCCTCTTCCGTTTTCCTGTCCTCTTCCTTTTGTTTCATTTTTCCTTGCCATGTCCTACAATGATGCACTATAGTCAGTTGTATTTCGGGCCATGGTTTTGCTTCCATTCCCACTACTTTCTTTAGTTGTTTCTGAACTCCTTCCGGGAGCCCTTGTACCAGTATATGGTAAAATATTGCTGGTGTTTTATCCCATTGTTCTCTAGTTTCCATGCGCCACTTCTCTTGGATTTCCTGAATATAATCAACAGGATCTTCGTTCTCATGCATTTTGCGAGATGTAATTGCTCCTATATCTGAGGTGTCTGGGTACTGTACCCTCAATGCCTGCCATAGTGCATGTCTGCAGTTTGCGAACGGTGCCCCATCGTGCGATGTATTTGTTATTGTTACCCCATGAAATCCCGCTCTTTTCCATATGTCATCCGCTCTATCCCCTAATATTGATATTAAAAGGCCCTTTACATCTCCTACTGCTAGCTTCTGTCCTGCGGTGTGTTTTTCCATTTCATATATCCATTTACCCGCACCTCCACTTAATGATGGGAGCCTACATTTGATATTTTCTTTATCGGTATGCTTCCAAGGAACATACTGTGGTCTAACCCCACCTCTCTCCAACAGTGGCATTAAATTATGTTCCGTTTCACCCTTTGTGTTCCATAATATTGAGTCCTCACACCCTTCCTCCTCTTCTCTTTCTTCCGCATTTTCACTTTCGTTTGTATTTCCCCTGCTCATACCCCTTTCTTCTCCATCTTTTCCCCTTCTTCCATCTTCCTCTGTATTTAATGTGGGCATGTGTACACCTCTTTCCTGCCTGCGACTAGGGAGGTCTCTAAGCCGCCATGTATAGGGTGTCAGTTCTTCTGTGAAGGGAGCTAGTTTTATTTTGCGTAACGAACGTGAGGTGGTTGAGCCTGTAGGGTGCGATAGGGTAGGGCGTGATGGGGATGATGGGGATGGGGATGTTGCGTCCTCATTTGCCCGTCTTTCCTCTACTCCTGTCTTTCCCCCCTCACTTCTCTCCATCTCATCCTTTCTCCTACTGATCCATGGTGAGTCCATATTGGTCCGGGTGATGTATAGTTTATCTAAGCTTTCCCTTTCACTCTTCCTCCCTTCACTTTCCACTCTCTCTTCCTCACTACAAAAGCTATTTATAAACGGCACCCCCCACTCGGTCTTTTTCCCCCTGATCGTTACTGTTTGTAAATCTATTAGGTCCAGTTCTCCTCTTTCTCTTTTGTCAACCGCTCCCCTTTGTGCTGATGTTGTTACTACTTCTGTGTCATGATATATATTCCCCCATCTTCCACTCTCTCTTCCCCTATCTCCTCTTTCTCCTTCATACCTTTCCTCCATCTCCTTATTATTTTCCTCCCTCTTCCTTTTCAATTCCTCCATCACTTCACTTCTCATCTGTTCTAATATTCTCTCATCCTCTTTCTCCCTCTCCCATTTCGCCCTTTCTTTTTCTACTATACTCTCCATCACCCTCTCTTCTTCGTATTTCTTAGTTGATTCTGATAGTAACCTCCTCCTCCATATTGCCATTTCTTTTTCTTTTTCTTCTTCTTCCCTTTTCTTTTCCCGCAGTACTACTCTTGATACCCTTTCTGCTGCTGCTTTTACCCTGTCAGCTTCTCTCCTTTGCTCCTCAGTTCGTTCCCTTATTTTTTCCACTTCGTTCTTACCTTCTTTCCTTTTCCTCGCTCTCTCTCTCTCTTCCCTCTCAAGCTGCTTGGTCAATTCATTCTGTTCATCCCGTAGTTTTGCTAATCGTTCCTCCAAAATCTCTTCCTTTTGTCTTAACAGTTCTTCCCCCCTCAATTCACTCTCCCTGGTATTATCCTCATCTGTTTTCTTCACTACCTCCCTCTCTTCTCCCGTTAATGAACCTCGTAATTTTAATAATATCTGTGCAGCTACCCATTCATTATTTCCTATCTCCACAGTCTGGTCTTCTCCAGTCCTCCCTTCCCCTGCTGGCATTTTCCTATGAGCTACATATGGTGGAGGGCTGTATGCCGGGTTCGAGTATCCCTCAGCCGCCCTTAACTGTCCTCTTTCTATTTCTCCCAATTCTCTTAAAGGGTACAACACCCCTCCCTCTGTTTTTACTCCCGCTACTATGGGTATATCATTGCTCGGTTCCTTTTTTATTTCATCTGCTTTATTATTCTTTTCTCCTCCCTCACCTCTGTTCCCCGTGTTCTTTGGGTCCTCATACCCCTGTTTCCCATTCTCTTCTTCCTCCTTAATCTCTGTTTCTTCTGGTATTTCCCCCATAGTGAATATTCCATTTGGTCCTGGTCGGGACCCCTGGAACATCCTCCATAAGTTAAACACCTCCATGTGGTTTGCCAACTTCTTCCCTTTATATGTATTGTGCAGATGATTTAATAGTGAATATTGGGCATATGGATCGAAGCTACCGTTAGGCGGCCACGGTGTTAGCATTTTGTTATCCGTCCCCTGGGTCCATTCTATGCTATACTTAATCAGTTTCTCCCTATGGGTGGCAGTGTTGTGCATATGTATTGTAGTGGCGTGGTGAGGGTGTTCCCCCACCCTCACGATCCTGTTCCGTATGACATAGTAGCGCTCCACTCGCTACCCTCCCTTAATCTGGTGTCAGTTTATCCCACTAGTAGTTTATAATATTCAGCCTTATATCGTTACCTGGCCCCGTAAGTTTGGGGGACTTACGATAGTCTGCTTAAGGGAAATTATAAAAATATAGTATGTCACATTTGTACATTTTCCTCTGCCCTTCTTCCTTTATACAACACCCTTACGCCCCCCTGCGGCCGAGGCGCACGTAGCCCCCTGCGGCTGCGTACCCCTTATTACGTGCTTATACAGTCGTCCTGTTTTCACGTGCTCCTCCCCCTTCTACACTTGCCGTGGCCGGCGTTCTCTGTGCGCAGCCACGTTCCCCGTTTCGCCTTTTCTCGATCAACTCGTTTTACCGTTTATCTCCGTTTCTACTCCCTTACCACCGTTCTCTTCCTCAACACTCTCACAACGAGGATGCCTCGTGTTTGCGATATCCTATGAAAACCCTATTGGTGACGTCACCGATCACGTAGAGCTACTGGTAAGTTCTTCATATACTCTTTAAATCCAGAATACACCTGCAATCTACCCCCGTTAACCCCACAGCTGTCTTCCTGTCACTCCTGGAACAAGGTAATCAAATCAACACTATAATCGGACTGCGCACACTGCGTCGCCTCGCATGTGATACGCCCCTCGACAGGAGGGCTTAACCAGCCAATTATCTTCCGTATTTAGGCAACTTAACTAGCTACCGCCTACAGGGAAACGTCATCTACCTATCGAGTGTCTTGCTTGAACAATAGGGATCCTCATCTACTCATTAATCAATAAATGCCAAATCGTAGGAAACCACACACACACACACCCTTACACGTAGTCGCGGCCTAGGCCAATCAGTTTCTACGAGCGGCCGCACGTGATGTTTTCGTGCTCCGCCCCCTTCTCTCGCGTTACGTTGCCAACTGCTCTCGCGCTTGTTCAACTATCATTCATTCTATTTCTAACACTAAACTATCAAACCTTCGCCGTTCACCTGTGCAACACCTCCCGCCTCCCGTATTTAATTCTTCCCCCCTCCCTCACAATTTCACATTGTTTGTTGTGCGTGGCATGCTCACCAAGTTCTCCTGAAGCGGGGCCGCTTGACTGCGTGCACCCCTCCAAGCGGCTCGCAACCTCCCCTCGTCTGGACCACGTCTGGACACTCGCCAACCGCGGGCGGGATACTTCTCAACCGGCTCCCGAGGGCCAATATTCGGATTGCGCTGTCCGGTCTTCTCGCAGTTCCGCGATGGTCCTGTAGTCCTCAGAAGGGGGAGACGGCAGAGGGGGCCGCGCCGCCGGGCCTTCTCGCAACCGGAGTGCCTGGAAAAAGTAAAAGTAAAAATGCTGATCTTAAACAGATCTCAGCAGTGCCTCCAGCTTGTCGGGGGGAAATTCAGCTCTCTGTGTACCTGCAATTTGCAACAATGTTTCACTATTGGTACATGCAGACAATGTGAAGACTTATTCATGAGCTGGACGGCCGACTACTCCCACCGTTGCAGATGTCCATTGATCCTTTCAAGTGTATCTGCCTGTGTCTTGTAACAAGGGATCCAGACGCCTCCTTCCTCCTGGGTTTGGCATCTCATCAGGTTCGGCTTGGTCACGTGGGATGGGACCGTGTTTGAGGCAGAATTCTGCACAATTAATATTGTTTTTCCACTGTGTGCCTGGTTTAATTGCAGGTGCGACTTTGATGTTGGTGCGCGGCGTGCGAGGTTGCAACATCGTGCCCTGATGGTCTGCTTTTGGATTGTGGGTTTGCAACATTACGACCTTGGCTGTCTGCTTTCCCCAGGCTCATTCTGCAGGATCAGCAACCTGACTCTTGTTCTGCTAATTGTCCACGAGAGCTCTTGCTTGCGGCCTACTCAGGCCTAGTATATAGGTGGAACCGTCTGGTGCACAGGCGCTTTAGGTTATAGTCTCATATTGTCTTATGGCCAGTATCGTGTCTTTGTTATAATTCTCATTACGGCACCTAAGTGTAGGAGAAGCGTAAGCAAGCTCTTTAGATGAGTTCATGATGCGTCTTGCGTTTCTGCATTTCTGAAAGCCTATATGGAAAATAATAAAGATGCACGTCCGTGAGTATGTCTGTCGCCTACGTCATAGCACTGAGTATATTCTTCATGTAGATTGGTGCGGGAGTGTCCAGTGTGTATGTTGGCACAGGTGTGCTATCCGTTGGCTAGGTCGTCATGGCATCTCTAACGACGTATAGTTTTAGTCCAGTTGATCCATGCCGCAGGCATCGACATGGGCAGGGCGGGCTGCTGGGCAGGCAGATGGACACATCCGTATGTTCCTGTACCAGGGTATCTGGTCGTCTGGTAGATGGGCAAACTCTTCTCGTGGCGGGTGCTTGGGCCGTGAACCTTTAGGCCAGGCGCGAGAGGGGAAAGAGGGGAGTCTGTTTTTCCATTTTCCCACTTCAGGGGATACCATGTCCCAATCAAGGGTGCCTCATCCCACTCCCCAAGTCTCCTCCAGCCAGGTGATCTTCCCTCGCATATCCACCCCCAGGGTCAGGATGCAATAGCGACAGCCTTTTCCTGGCTAACTGGGAGGAGGATATGTTGGGAAAAGAAGTGAGGATTCCCTTAGATTCCTCACACTGCTAACCACCTCCTTCTCAACCCCCAGAAAAACTGAAATCATTATCTGCTGGAATACTTCCCCCTCCCCAAACCTCAGTTCATTTAGCGACTAGCATAGTGAAGGAGAAACAATCACTGTATACTAACCTGGGGCTAAGGACATCTGGGCTAGGGAGGAGGTGATTGGAAAAGAAAGTGAGAGGTGCCTTCATAGGACCATTGATATTTCAATAACCTTGAACCACCTCTGAGATTTGGAGTGATGTTTGTGCTATCTGACAAGTACCATATGTGGCAAATCCTTGGATGTCATCCCTTCTCCTCTAGGGGGGAGTACATTCCCATGAGGCCAGGGAGGCGAGGCCACTACCCGATAGTCCCGCTGGGGATGGTCCTCAATGGTAGGATCTCATGGGGAGGAATCCCCCTTATGGGACTATGGACGACTCTTCAGGGAGAAAGCGGTATGTCCAAGATACATCCCAACCTCCCTCATCCACATTCCGTGGGCACAGTACACTAATTCCCCACACTTCCATGTACTTGTGTAGAGTAGATAGTCCAATACTTGAAAGAACCACTGAGGGGAGGAAGAGTAGGCCCTTCTTGTCTGAAATATGCTGGAAAACTGAGCCGAGGCAGAATCCAGCAAACCGAATAAGGAGTGATCTTACTTGTACTGGGACGAAGAAGATGTACAGAGCAATGACGCGTGCCCTGCGAAACAGAGTAAGCATCCCGGTCCATATGGACATTGTGCAAGTATAAAAACTGAGGAGGGACTCATGAGTCGAGCCCTCCCTGGAGGAACCACAAGAGCCAGCACAGCCCAGGAAAGAGGAAGAAGGCATACTGGGACGCTGAGGCGGGAGAAAGAATGTCCGGAGCCGGTCCAGAGCCGAAGGGCCGCTCAGCAAGCCATGAAAGGGAAGCTCCCGATGTTTCTGAGAACTGGGAAGGAAGGGCTGTACCACCTGAAGGAGAATTATCACTGTGGAGCCGCCGCAAACCAAATAAGGACCACAGGGGTCGGGAAAGCCCTGCAGCTGACTGCAGGCACCAAGGAAGACCCGGAACCATCGCGGCCCGCGAGAAAAGGTATGCAGGCTGCCAGGAAGTTGCTGGGTGATGGAAAGACCAGAGGGGGGAGAGAAGCTGAGAATATAGGGTCTGAGACCCTGACAGAGGGACGGGAACTCTGTTATACTTCTGAGCCACACAATAGCATTTGGCAGCGGAATGAACCAATTCTATCAGCAGAAACAAGCAAGAAAGGTGAGTCTGGGACCTTCACCCATAAGAGAAAGTATTTACGAGTTTGTGGAGAAATATTAAGGATGTTTTGGACCCAGAGAGAGTTTTGGACCCAGAGAGAGAAAATAAGAATCTTTTGGGGTCCTACTAAGACGTCTAGAACCGAAAGAGAAGAAAGAGGAAGAAGTGGGAAAAAGCCTATACCTGACAGGATAATGAACCAGGTATAGGAGAAGCCTTGAAAAGGAAAGACTTCCTCCAAGGTGCATCTTCCTCGTGGCAGTACCTGGCAGGGGAGTACACCAGGTCTGCCCAATACAAGTCCATGGATCGAGCTTGACGTCCAATTAGAGCCTGAAAAAGACCAGGGTAGGGGAGTCATTCCCCCTGGTGTTGATGAACACTGGGAAAGAAGCCAAGAGAAGGGAGTCATTTTATTGTCATTGTGAAGAACCTGAGAAAGGCCAGGGGAAAGGGGTTATTTCCTGTGGTGGTGTTGAACATTGTGAAAGGACTCAAGAGAAGGGAGTCATTATCTTGGAATTGTGAAGAGCCTGGGAGAGGCCAGGGGAAGGGAGTTGCTCCCCCCTGGTGTTGATGAACATTGTGAAAGAAGCAAATAGAAGGGAATCATTCTCTTGGCATTGAACCTTTGTGCGAGAAGCCAAGGGAAGGGAGTAATTTCCTTGGTATTGCGAGAAGCCCAAGAAAGACCATGGGAAGTGAGTCATTCCCCCTGGCATTGTGAATTGTGCGATAAAGGCCAGGAAAAGGAAGACATTCATTCTGGCGCTGTGAAAAGTATTGAGAAACCTGGGGAATGTTAGGGGGAGAGGGAGTCATCCCCCCTAACACTGTGAATATACAAGACTTTCTTTTTCCATGTGCATTGGTGGCATGCCAAGCCGAGAAAGCTCTTGAGACTTTAGGTTTTTACCTTACTCAAGAACTTTTCCTTTTTTGTCATCACACAAAAGTGAACTTTGTTTTATCATCCAGAAGAAGGGGCCATTCTTCTGGACCAAGAAGATCACCACTTTACTTAGTTTTGATTTATAATGTAAGGGAAAGAAATAGGTTTTGACACACAATGGTGGGAAAGCTTTTTTTTACAAACATCCTGAAAGGGTGCTTAGTATTTGGTTGAGTCAGGGAAACCCCTCTTAGTAATAGGGTCAAGTAGGGTCTATAGCCAAAACCAAAAATATGCCACCTGTGTGTCAGTCTCCTACTTCTACACCCTTAGAAATAACTTTCCTGAATATGCGGCCCACTCAGACAAAAAGTGCCATCTCGGACAATGCTTATTATGTGCTGGGCATCAGATGAAAAAGCAAGATGAGAAGAAGCTTCACATCTGTAGTACCTCTCCTTACTGTTACCCTATTCACCTTCCTTATTGTACACCATTTTATTACTTTTCTGAATACGATACATAGCACCCTCCTTACAGAGAGGTTTGCCAATTGCATTAACTGGCTAAGCTGAATGCTCAGGAAAATTCTGGACACCTAATTCTTCCAGAACTAGAGCCTTTCCACAATTCCTCCCATTTTTCCAACTATCTTGCTCTTCAAAGTCCCCTGTGGCATTTATCGTCCCATAAGAATAAATTCATAAATTGGCACTTTATGTGTTTTATGAAGACAATAAATTCAGTTTGTTATACCACAACACTGGATACTGCACCTTGTGATTATAAAGGGTCTTTTTTCTGCTCTATGGCAGTTTTGGACTTGAATTCCAGTCAGCCCAGACAGCATAGTAAATGGTGAGCGATCATGGGAGTTGTAGTGTAAAACACACGAGGTGCCCCAGGTTGCAGATCCCTCAGTCGTAGTTTCTTGTGAGCTGCTCAAATGCTGTTTCAAATCTGCCTGTCACCACCAGAATCTTTAGCGCTGACAAATACAATTGAACATATTTGTTGGTGGCTACATTTTCCAATAAAATGTACTTCTTTCCATTGTTATACTTCACTGCTCACAAAAGCGTGTTTGAAAACGTTTCACTGTCTATTCATACATTTCCAGTTTGTTATCTTTCATGCACTGGCTATAGAGGCAAAATGTGAGACACTTGGGCCAGAGTCCAAACTTTCACTCTGATGCAAGGCAGAGGTGACCATCCATCTCTACCAGACAGCGAGTAAAGGTCCTGAAATTTTTCTTTTGCATTGGTAGAACAGAAGCGGGGAGGAATGGATTGGGTGGAAATACACTGGCACTTCTCATGTAGTGAAAGCATTACCAATCCTTGTAAGAAAAATAGGCTACTGGGAATCCCAATGAAATCCACCCCCAGAGTAAGTAAGGGTTCCCCTAAAGTGAATGCTATTCTCATAGTACCTCCATGGGCTATTTAGCCAAATGTGCATGAATGTGTCTTGTGACAAATCCAAGGAGTTTGTCCCTTCCCCCTAAAGGGGAGCCACCCTTTGGGGGACTAGGGAGGTGAGTCCGTTGTGCGACAGACTCCCTCGGGGACAGGGCTAGCAGGATATCACTGGTGGGAAACTGCCCTTAGGTGACACACCCCAGACCAAGCGGCTACCAAATCTTACTTGAATTCAGAGTACCACAAATCAATTGGTCATGTAGAAACTGAACACTGTCAATACATACCGGTCACTTCCAATTAAAGACTTGTGGCTTGGTCTCTGATCTCAATGTTTTGTCTCCTTTACCTGAGGAGTCTGCTCTCTCTTGTTCCAGGGAGGACTATAAGGAAACCAACACAAAGCTAAAGGGAGAGAGAACCCGCCAGAAGGCAAGCAACCTGTGTGAACAGCTGACGGAAGGGATTCCTTCCTTCAGCTAGGAACCTGGAGGCAGGATCACGTGCCAAGCGTGGTGGGCGGAGAGAATCCCAAGCCTGTGGAACACTGCCAATCCCAGATGGGGGGAGAGCTCGAGAGATACAGAGGTGCCACGCGGAGGGGGGAGCCGTGTCTCGCAGCAGCCACACACCAGTGTCCAGTTATTCTGACGCCAAAGTCCTGCCGAGGAGCAGCGGTCAAGAACCACTGCACAAGACCCGCCCCACCGAAATACAAAAACCTATGGGATGTGAAAGCAGTCCTTCAGCTGTTTCAGAGGTGGCCCAACAACGGCGGATTGTCCAGGAAACCTCTTTCAGCAAAGCTGATGACTCTTTCATGCTTACTGTCATGCAAGAGGGTATTCCGTGGTAGGGCTCTAGAGAGCAATAGGAGATTGCATTCTCCAGAAGGAGTTACTTTCTGTATCTCTAAAAGGACTAAGACAGCCATCAGGTCTGTCAGCTTTTCAGCAGTCCCTGGTGCAGCCTAAACTTTGCCCAGTCAGGAGTCACACAGCTTACAAGGCTTGACGGAGCAGCTGAGGCCGCACAAGGAATCACAGCTTCTAATCAACTTGCGGAAGCCTTTCAAAGCAGTTTCTGCAGCCACCCTAGCCAGGTGGGTAAGGTGGCGTATGCAACAAGTGGGTATATACTTGAACATGTATGGGGTACATTTCGGCAGAGGCGCAATGGCCTCCAAAGACTTTGGCGTCGGCACACGTCTGGAGGACATACTAAAAGCCACAGACTGCTTGAACAAGTCATTCTTCAAGACCTCTTACTTTAAGCTGATCGACCAGGTTCCTTGTTTGTGGCAGGTAATCTTTAAACAAGCATAATCCGAGCCTCTGCCTTTCACATAGAATATAGATTTTCCATAGTAACATTAAGGAAAGCCAAGATTCTATTAAAGATACACAGGCAAAGGACTATACCACCCCCGCAGTTTCTGTAGACAGAGGAAGCGAGCACATAAGCAAGGTTAAGCTAGCAGCAACTTGACGGTCACTCAGGTATGTCATTTCTCTTGGCTTGTCTTTTGATGTTCTCCTCTGCAGGCACAGAGTCCAAGCCGCCTCGGTCATAAGGAAACTGTTCAAGCAGGAAGACAAAGTTGTGCGTTTACTGGTTGGGACGCAGAGTTCAGTTTTAGGAACAGGACAGTGAAAGAAATAGGAAGAGTGGAGGACAGCATGAGAGGTTCAAGAGCAGGCATGATCAGGATTGGCAGATTGTCACATGTTCAGTTACTAGGAACATTCAAATTAAAACTACAAAAAGACTACTCTCTGTTGAATTTCTAGTTTTTCATGTTTTTTTCACTTCAAGTTGTATTTTGTTAATTTCCTGCTCCAGAAGTACAGAGAAAGGCATAATCCTTTGCCTCAATGTATTTAAAAGAATCATTACTTTCCTTCACATTAATATGGAAAATCTGTATTAACGGGGACATTCTTTACACCATTCTCTTCTCGTGCTCCCTTGCCTACTCAGTTATATTTTATAACAGAATAGGCTAACCTATTTATTTATTGGATATTTGTAAGGCGCCTATACAACAAATTGTGTTTCAAGGCACCAAAAGACAAAAGGGGGGAGGGGCAAGGGAGAAACATAACAATAACAATCCTATTAGTCCTATCAGACCTCGTGCAAGTGCAGTAAGAAGAAGTGCAAGGGAGAGGGGGGGCTGGAACTGCCGGTCTGTGCAAAATACGAAGTATAGAGTGTGAAAGGAAGTACAGGGTAAAGAGGAGAGAGTGCAAGTGAAAGAGTGGGAAGTTGAGGGAAGAGGGCCACAGTGGCTAGGCGAGTGCTAAGGGGAGGCCAGGAGGGCAAGTGCCAGAGATTTCATGGGGTGAAGGGGGTGAGGGTCCACATGCTAAGTGTGAGGAGAGGTGGTGGACTGGGCGGGGGGGGCCTGGTGCCCTGTAGAACTCATAGGGACCCAAGCAGTCAGTCACTGCGGCAGACAGGCGTGTTAGCAGGTGAGAGGGAAGGAAGAAGAGAAAGGAGGGTCTTGAGGAGCTTCTGGAACTTAAGGAGATCCGGCTCACACCTGAGAGGGGCAGGTAGACCATTCCAAAGGCAGACTCCTGCGGAGGAGAGAGTTCTACCCCCACTCTCTGCTTAGACAAGCGTCTGATCTGCAGAGAGTTGGAGCTAGAAGACCGAAGGGCTCTAGCAGGGAGGTATTTAGGGAGGGAGAGTTGGATGTAGCGGGGGCCCAGTCCGAAGAAAGTCTTGTGGATGACGCTGAGGGTCTTTAACTTGATCCTAGCAGCAACCGGGGTCCAATGAAGAGATTTTAGGGTGGAAGAGAGGCTGCCCTGGACTTGAGGCCAATGATATGTCTTGCAGTCCTATTCTGGATTAGTTGAAGGGGGAAAAGGGAGGATAAAGGAAGATTGAGGAAGAGGATGTTGCAGTAGGGCAGCCTACAGAGGACCAGAGATCTGGAGACATTGAGTTTCTTGGGGAAGGTGAGGAAAGGGAGAATACCTCTGAGGAGGTGCAGCTGATAGTGGGCCTTTTTGGCAAGGTCTGCGATGTGAGGAGAGAAGGAGAGAGGAGTCAAAGATGACACCAAGGTTTTTGCATCACAAGAGGGTGAGGAGAGGGGAACCATAGAGAGAGGCCAGAGGGTAGGAGGGAAGGAGCGAGCTGGGGTCCCAATGAGAAGGATCTCAGTCTTCCTGCCATTAAGGCAGAGGCCATTGGCAGCACACCATGCCTGAATAGCAGTCAGACAGTCACGGGTGAGAGAGGAGGAAGAGGAGGCAGTAGAGGGAAGCTTGAAGGAGAGCTGGGTGTCATCTGCATAACACTGGAAGTGAGGAGAGAAGGAGGAGATCAGGTGGGCCAGAGGAGCGAGGTAGATGTTAAAGAGCCATGGTGAGAGGATAGAACCTTGAGGGACGCTGCAAGTGAAGAGTGTGATAGGGGAGAGAAAAGAGCCCAGTTAGACCTGGGAAGAGGAATGAGGTCAACCAGTCCAGTACCAGGCCTGTGATGCCAAGGGTGTCACAGCGCCGATTTGTCAGGGTGGCATGACTGACTGTGTTGAAGGCAGAGAAAAGATCCAGAAGGATACAAATGGATGTAAAGTTGGAATCTAGGTTTGAGAGCAAGTCATCACGGGAGTTCAGTGGAGCAGTTTCTGTGCCTCTGGCTGATCTGAAGCCAGACTGGTGGTCGTGGAGACAACCCACAGATTCAGTGTGTTGGATCAGTTGGGAGATGACCAGTTTCTCTAGGGGTTTGCCCAGAAAGGGGGTAATGAGATAGGGTGGTAGTTAGCGAGGCAGGAGGGGTCGGAAGAGGGTTTTTTGAGGAGAGGGTGCACAAGGGAGTGCTTGTGGAGTAGCAGGAATGAGCCAGTGGTGAAGGAGTGATTACAGAAATTGGCCAGGGCTGGCACAAGGGAGGCAATGTTGTCCTTGATGGTTCAGGAGGAACAGGGGAGCATCTGTTTGGAGGAGACTTTCATAGAGAGGACTTGTCTAGAGACCTCATCAAATGCTATGGGTAAGAAAGAGGAGAGTAGGAGGTACGGGGAGGGGTGGGAGGGCAAGGGAGGCCTGCGAGCTGGGGAGGGAGGAGGGGCGAGTAGAAGAGAGCAAGGACAGGATGTCCTGAGTTTTGGTTAAGAAGTGGAAGGCCAGTGAAGTACAGAGACTCAGGCATGGCAGAGGAGAAGAGGAGAATGCAGTAGGATTGGCGAGCTCCTTGCAGATTGTAAACAGTTTGTGTGTTGTTACTGGCCTCAGAGATTCAGGCTTGGATATGGGCCCTCTTCGTCAGGCAGATGGAGAGTCTGTATTGCCTTTGGCAAAGGCGGCAGGCCAGTCTGTCAGAGCATATGCCTGATGCCCGCCACTTCTGCTCAGTAACTGTACACTTGCGTTTCAGAGCAGCTAGGCCTGAGTCATACCAGGTGTTGCGCTTAGAGGCTGGCTGCTTGCAGATCTTCATGACTGGGGCAAGGATGTCTAGGGTGTTGATGATAGAGAGGTGAAGATTAGCAAGGGCAGAGTCAGTGTGGGAGTTTGTGGCAGGGGTGGGAGGGCGAATGAAAGTGGCGGCAAAAGCAGCAACTGACACTTGCTTCATCTGTCGAATGACGTAGAAGGAGACTGGCAGTGCAGGCAGAGGCTTAGCTGGGGGACCTAAGAGATCCAGCGGAGAGGAAAGGAGAGCATGGTGTTACGCTCACCTGGCTCCCAAAGGGGCGTCGGTCGGACCCGGACGGCTCCACCAACGTGATGCGTAGTGCAGAGATGACTGACTGGACTGGCCCTCCTAATCTTGGCTGCTTGACCCGTAGAAGTATTCTCCTGCAAGTGGAGGGATGGATTTAGCCACCTGTGGATTCAAGTGATGGCACCCCCCACAGTCCTCCCCGCTAATCACCTCCGAAGTGCCCTCTCAGCAATCTCACCTTATATTCTTGAAAGATGAGCTCTCCATCCTGCATGGATTGCAGGGGTGCGTTGATGCCAGTTACTTCACTGGTTTGAAGGCGTGGGAGAGTTCCGGAGAGTATTGACTCTGAGGTTCCTGGCAAGGAGCAATAAGTATCGAGTTCATAGAGTTCAATATGTCCGATGTTTCACTCTTGTCCCCCCTTCCTTCCTTGTCTTGCAGCTGAGATTGTGAGAAGATGCTCTCGTGGCAGCTGGTGGCGCTCAGGTAAGAGTCTGTATTACCCGACGCTGTCCGGTAAATGTTGCACGTGTTTAACGTGTTGTTTTCTCTCTCTTTGCAGGTGCGGCACATGAAGATGTGGAGAGTTATAGAATAATGCCTCCGGTGGTAAATCAGGTAAGTCTATGGTGATAAGAATTATATTTGTTGGTTTTCTCGGCTCACCTTGTTGTTTTCTTTTGTCCCCCAGGTGCCGGAGTTCGGCGAAGAAATGATGGAGGCAGTGCCGAATCAAAAGATGCTGCGAGGACTGGTGAGTATGGCGCGGCGCTGCAGCTGGAGAACGCGTACAGAAATGATGTTCTTTCCAGGTCCGGAGGGGAGATGGATCCGGAATCAGGTGAGGAATTTGAAAATAGTTCGTTTTCTAACCTTGTCCTTTTCTTTCCTCTTTGTTTTAGGAGCTCCAGATTCGAGGCGGGCGTGGCAGAAGACTGGATGCAGACTGCAGGCATGGTGAGCGCTACGCTGCTGGATGCAGAATAACGCAAAGCATGTGCTGCTGTTCGGGCGTGGTTTAAATAGCCTCCAAAGCAGTTCCAGGTAAGAAGTTCCCCAGAACCACGCCTGAGTAAAAAATAGTCCCTGTAATAAAATAGTCCCATCCAGGCCTCACGTTGATTTGGACTCACTTGCAGCATGGTCTGCATCAGGTAAGTAAAGTCTATGAGCCTGGCACCTATGGCGCCAGGACTGAACCCAAACAGCCCACAGCCGGGGCTGTTGGTGTTTTAATAAGTATCTGGATGCCTGCTCCCGGAGCTGATGGGCTTGGTCCTGATGTCTGGGGGTAGGCATCATGACAGCACTCCCGACCAAGGCCCCTCCTAAAGTTGTTCTTCCCCTTGGCCCTGGTTTGTCTGGGAAGCCCCGATGGAATCTGTTCACCAACCGAGGTGCATGAACGTGGTCACTAGGCTCCCATGACCTTTCTTGTGGTCTGTAGCCCTTCCAATCGATTAAATAAAAAAGTTTTGATTTAACCATCTTGGAGTCCAAGATATTTTTTACCTCAAATTCAGGTTCTCCATCTATCAAGATGGGGTCGGGTGGTTTGGTTAATCTTGTTCTTGGTTGAACTGGTTTTAAAAGTGAAACATGAAAGACAGGATGAATTCGCATATTAGAGGGTAATTCCAATTTGACGGCCACCAGGTTGATAATGGCCTTAATGGTGTAAGGTCCCAAATATCTAGGGTTAAAAGTCTGAGTTCCCTTCAGAGGTATGTGTTTTGTAGCCAGCCAAACTTGATCCCCAATCTGGTATTGAGGAGTTTCACTTCTATGTTGATCAGCATTTTTCTTATATTTCTCTTTTGCTTGTTTCAAATGTTCTGTTGCCTCCTTAAAGGCTTGTGTAATAGTAGAGTGCAAATGACTAACTGCTGGCATTTCTAAGTGCTGAGGCGAATCTAGTTCTGAGGTTCGAGGGTGATGTCCATATATGGTATAAAAGGGGCTTTGTCCGGTTCCTGAATGTACAGAGTTATTGTATGCATACTCGGAAATCCATAAAATATCTTTCCAATTACTTTCGGTCTGGTGTAGCATGCAATGTAGGTACTGTTCAAGGGTCTGGTTGGTCCTCTCCGTCTGACCATCGGTCTGGGGATGGTGACTGGTTAATAACCTCACGTCAATTTGCGCCAATTGACAACATTTTTTCCAAAAATGTGAAATGAATTGACTACCTCGGTCAGAGACCAATACGGAAGGAAATCTGTGTGTTTTTGAGGAACTCCTTGGCCAGAATTGAAGCAGAAGGTAATCCCTGTAAAGGAATAAAGTGGGCCATCTTGGAAAAAAGATCCACAATAACTAGAATGGTGTTAAATCCATTACATGGAGGTAGATCTGTCATAAAGTCTAAAGATAAGGTGTGCCATGGCGTAGGTGGAATAACCAAAGGTTGTAAAAGGCCAGCTGGTTTTTTCTTCTGACTTTTGTTTTGGGCGCAAATGCCACAAGACATCACAAATGACTTTACGTCTTTTCGCCATGTGGGCCACCAGAATTGTCTCTTCATTTTAGCTTCAGTTTTTGCGATACCTGGGTGCCCTTCCATCAGGGTGTCATGATAATTGGAAATGACTAGTTCTTGTAGTTCCTTGTGTGGTAGAAATAGTCACCCTTGATAATAAGGTAGGTCATTGATGACTGAGTAGTCCGGGCCTTTCTTTACCCAGTCCTGCAGGGCTGTTGGATCGAAGAGTTGTTGGATTTTTACATGACTATCCTCTAGTGTCTGTAGAGTAGTTATGCCAAGAATTCTTTGTTCTGAAATTATAGGCACCGGTTCCGGGTTCGCATATGTTTCTCCCATCCCTATTCGGGATAAGGCATCTGCCTTGCCATTTTTACAGCCTGGTCGATAAGTGTTCACAAAATCGAATTTGCCAAAGAACAATGCCCATGGAAGTTGGCGCGACGATTGGGCTTTGGCTGTTTTTAACTACTGCAAGTTCCGGTGATCGGTGATTACAGTAATGGTATGCCTGGCACCGAGAAGATAATGCCGCCAATCCTTGAAGGTGGATTTGATGGCTAATGAACTCTTTATCGGTAACCGCATAGTTTAACTTGGGTGCCAAGAACTTTCTGGACCAAAATGCTACTGGGTGAAGTTGACCGGTTTCAGGATCCTTCTGGGACAGGACAGCTCCCATGGCTAAACTGGATGCATCAGTTTCAACTATGTATGGAAGTTCAGGGCGTGGATGCTTTAAGACAGGTGCAGACGTGAATTTCGCTTTCAGCTCTTGGAAGGCCTTTTCAGCCTCTTCGGTCCACAAGAAGCGTTTGTTTTTTCGCAAAAGTGCTGTGATTGGGTGTACAACATGTGAGAAATCCGGAATGAATCTGCGGTAGAAATTAGCAAATCCGAGCATGCTTTGTACCCCTTTAACCGTACTGGGTGATGGCCACTTGAGAATTGCGTCCACCTTTCGAGAGTCCATTCTGACTCCTTTTGGAGTCAGGATAAATCCAAGGAATTCAACTTCCGTAGCATGAAAAACGCATTTTTCCAATTTTGCATATAACTTGTGCTGGGGTAGTTTCTCAAGGACTGCACGCACGTGTTTAACATGGTCTGATTTTGAGGAGGAGTAAACTAGAATATCGACTATGTATACGACAACACAGACATCAATGAGTTCACGAAGGACATCGTTCATAAAATACTGGAAGGCTGCTGGTGCATTGCACAACCCGAAGGGCATCACCTGATATTCGAATAATCCGTACTTGGTGCGAAAGGCAGTCTTCCATTCGTCGCCTTTCTTTACACGTACCAGATGATATGCCCCTCGGAGATCTAATTTAGTGTAGATGCAAGCATCCTTTACTTGGTCTAGTAATTCGGGGATCAGAGGCAATGGGTATCGGTTCTTTACCGTAATCTGATTTAATGTGCGGTAGTCTATGCACATTCTGAGGTCACCTTCCTTTTTAGGCACGAAGAATAAAGCTGAGGATGCAGGGGACTTGGATGGACGAATGAAGCCATTAGCAAGGTATTGGTCCAAGTATTGTCATAGGTGAAGGTTTTCGGGTTCGTAAGGGCATAGATCCTACTGCATGGATGTTGTGCACCGGGTATGAGGTCGATTTGACAATCGTATGATCTGTGAGGTGGTAAGGTGTTTGCCTGTTCTTTTTGAAAAACATCCTGGAATTCTTGATATTCCTGAGGTAACTGCACAACTGGATTAGCGACTGTGGCCAGGCCTTTGTTCAAGGTTTTTTCCGGGTAACAGGTGTGTGCACAATCCGGGAAGGTTATTCTCTTCTCTCACCAATCAATACTAGGATTATGTGTTTCCAACCAAGGTATCCCCAGTATTATTTGGAACTGCGGGGCTTTGATTAAATCAAACACAATAGTCTCTCAATGCCCATCTTGACCCAACAGTGTCATCTCTGTGGTAGAATGAGTTACAGGCCCAGAGGCAATTTCAGTTCCATCAACTGTAGTGATGACATCCGAAGAGGTTTTTTTTGCAGAAAGGTAGATTCATCCTAGAAGCCAATTCGTGGTCCATATAGTTTCCTACGGCACCGGTATCAATGTATGCCCTTACTGCGTGCATACGTGATGGCTGCCTTGGATCAATAAGGACCATTGGTATGATTAGGTGCAAGGTCTGAGTGTCCTTCTTCAAGCTCGGCAAGCGTACCTCTACGCTTGTCGGGCGTGGTAGTTTCCCGAATCAGGTTCTGTTTGATTTCTATCAGCAACTCTGACTACTTTCTTGGATGGTTTTATAGGGCAATCCCATAGAAAATGTCCTGAGGCCCCAGATTATAGACACAATTGCATCTGCCGTCTCCTTTCTCTTTCCTTTTCAGTTAAGGGTCCCTTAACCCCCCGATCTGCATAGGTTCTGCTGCATCTGTTCCTTTGGGGGTGACGTTGGGTTTAACCAATACCCGATTCTCAAACTTAGCTCGGTCAGCCTTTCTATTCTGAAGTCGGTGGTCTAACTGGACCACTAAGTCTATATATTCTGCGCAATCCTGGGGCGGGTTCACAACCTGGGCCAAAACATCTTTAAGTTCTCCCCGAAGTCCACGATGAAATAGTGTAATTCGTTTTACCTCTGGTCATCCGGTTTCCACCACCAACCTATTAAAGGTTGCGATATAGGTTAACAGATCCTGGTTACCTTGTCGTAGGGATAAAAGTTCATTATCCAGGGCCTGTCCCTGGGAATGTCTGGCGAATAGTGTTTCCATGCTCATTTGAAAACCCTGAAAGTCCCGAAGAAGAGGGTCATCCTGATTGACTAGTGGAATCGACCAATCAGCTGCACTGCCACTCAAATATGATAATACAAAAGCTACTTTGGCTTGGTCATTTGGAAAAGCTCCAGGTCTGCATAAAAAGTGCAAGCGACATTGGTTCATAAACACGGTGAACCTTTTTGGGTCCCCAGCAAAACGTTCAGGTGGAGCTAAAGGAATAGCCCCTGGCAAAACCACTTGCACCGGATTGCTCGATGAAACAGGAGTTGGATTCCCCCCGAGTCCTGGTAAAGGTGTTTGCCCTGCTTGGTTTTGCAGCAGTTGCCTAGCCAGATCGTCAGTGCGCTCCTTTGAGACAATCAGTTCTCTCCTGAGGGCATTAGTCTCTTGGCGAGCGGAGTGCACTTCCGCCCTAAGTTCCCCCAATAATTGGGCCAGTTGGTCGGTTTCTGAGGTTTCCATAATGCCCGGGTGGGGGTTTATAGAGAGGCTTCGTGTTCTGTTATGCTCACCTGGCTCCCACAGGGGCGTCGGTCGGACCCGGACAGCTGCGGTCTCCACCAACGTAATGCGTAGTGCAGAGATGACTGACTGGACTGGCCCTCCTAATCTTGTCTGCTTGACCCGTAGAAGTGTTCTCCTGCAAGTGGAGGGATGGATTTAGCCACCCGTGGATTCAAGTGATGGCACCCCACCACAGTCCTCCCCACTAATCACCTCTGAAGTGCCCTCTCAGCAATCTCACCCTATATTCTTGAAAGATGAGCTCTCGATCCTGCATGGATTGCAGGGGCGCGTTGATGCCAGTTACTTCACTGGTTTGAAGGCGTGGGAGAGTTCCGGAGAGTATTGACTCTGAGGTTCCTGGCAAGGACCAATAAGTATAAAGTTCATAGAGTTCAATATGTCCGATGTTTCACTCTTGTCCCCCCTTCCTTCCTTGTCTTGCAGCTGAGATCGTGAGAAGATGCTCTCGTGGCAGCTGGTGGCGCTCAGGTAAGAGTCGGTATTACCCGACGCTGTCCGGTAAATGTTGCACGTGTTTAACGTGTTGTTTTCTCTCTCTTTGCAGGTGCGGCACATGAAGATGTTGAGAGTTATAGAATAATGCCTCCGGTGGTAAATCAGGTAAGTCTATGGTGATAAGAATTATATTTGTTGGTTTTCTCGGCTCACCTTGTTGTTTTCTTTTGTCCCCCAGGTGCCGGAGTTCGGCGAAGAAATGATGGAGGCAGCGCCGAATCGAAAGATGCTGCGAGGACTGGTGAGTATGGCGCAGCGCTTCAGCCGAAGATGCGACTCGTACAGAGATGTTGTTCTTTACAGGTCCGGAGGCGAGATGGATCCGGAATCAGGTGAGGAATTTGAAAATAATTAGTTTTCTAACCTTGTCCTTTTCTTTCCTCTTTGTTTTAAGAGCTCCAGATTCGAGGCGGGCGTGGCAGAAGACTGGATGCAGACTGCAGGCACGGTGAGCGTTACGCTGCTGGATGCAGAATAACTCGAAGCATGTGCTGCTGTTCGGGCGTGGTTTAAATAGCCTCCAAAGTAGTTCTAGGTAAGAAGTTCCCCAGAACCACGCTCGAGTAAAAAATAGTCCCTGTAATAAAATAGTCCCATCCAGGCCTCACGTTGGCTTGGACTCACTCACTTGCAGCATGGTCTGTATCAGGTAAGTAAAGTCGATGAGCCTGGCACCTAAGGCGCCAGGACTGAACCCAAACAGCCCCCAGACGGGGCTGTTGGGGTTTTAATAAGTATCTGGATGCCTGCTCCCGGAGCTGATGGGCTTGGTCCTGATGCCCGGGGGTAGGCATCATGACACATGGTCAGACCAGGAGAGAGGTGTAGTAGCGAGAGAGTTGGAGATGGGGATATCTGCTGAGATGAGAGCATCCAAGTTATGTCCGGCTGAGTGCGTTGGACCAGAGGGATGAATGCAATGGGAAAGAAAGTCACAGAGGGAGCGGAAGAGTCCAGTGACCGAGTCAGGAGAGTCAAGGTGAATATTGAAGTCTACGAAGAGGAGAAGCTTGGAGGTGAGGTCAGACTACTCAGAGAGGAAGAGGGAGACCAGACGAGGAGTCCTGTAGATGGTGGTGAGTGTCAACGAGAGGGTTGGAGAGACACCAAACCTGCACACCAGGCATTTGAAGGAAGAGTAGGTCTGAGCGGGCATGGTAGCAGCGGGGACCCATTCAGGGAAGATCAAGGCCACTCTGCCTCCAAACCAGTTAGGCCTGGGCTTAGAGAGGATCCTGCAGCCCTCAGGAATGAGTGTGTCAAAAGCAGTGACAGAGCTGGCAGTGAACCATGTCTCAGTGAGAGCAAGAACGTCAAGGTCAAAGTCTTCAAGAAGGAGACAGATATCAAGAGTTGAGGGTAGCTAAGTGAAGCTAGTTGCCACCTTTGAAGGTCTTCCGAAGAGTGGTACAGGGATGTGGTACACCCGTCGGTAATGGAGAAGAGGCAAGAGGGATGGCAGACAGAAGAGTGGCAAGAGAAGGGAGGAAGTTGAAGACAGATGGAAGATGCCTATCAAGAGGAGGAGGTTGGGCTGAGAGCCCTGGGCCATGACAGTACCATTCTGATAGACATTAATGA
Organism: Ambystoma mexicanum; assembly: GCF_040938575.1. Classification (NCBI taxonomy): domain Eukaryota; kingdom Metazoa; phylum Chordata; class Amphibia; order Caudata; family Ambystomatidae; genus Ambystoma; species Ambystoma mexicanum. The sequence goes on from NC_090925.1 coordinate 678,049,128, forward strand.
TGCACCTGGTGGATGAATGCATGCCAAGAGTACTTCCCATCTGGTGCCACCATAATGGGTGATAAAGAGAAAGGGGAGAGGACAGAGACCACGTGGGGAGTCCATAGGTCCGGAGAGGGAACAACAAAGACAGTGTCTGTGACAGTCTGCCTGGAAGAAGCATTGACATAGGTGTCAGCGATGGGCAGGCCTGGATTGAAGCCCAAGAGATCTTTTTAGAACTTTTTCCTTCCAGGCTTTGGGAGAGATATAGGATAGGTGATAGAGTAGCAGGTAGAATATATAGGGGAGATGGAGAGCATCATGGAGGGAGAGGGCAGACAGATGGAAGGGGGAGAGAGAAGAGGCAGAGAAACTGCACAGTGCACGATGAAGTCACCAGGTGGCGTAGCAGCAATACAGGCGCAGATTAATCAGGTGCACAACGTCACACAGGTCACCAACAGGGTATTGCACTGCTCCAGCAGTAAAGCAGGAAGGAAGGAAGGAAGGAAGGCAACTCAGGTGGGATGAACCCTTCTCCGGAATACGAGGAAAAAGATGAGTGCCAGGCAGCCTAGCAGCAAGACAGGCGCAGACGAATAAGGTGCACAAAGAGATCCACTGGAGTAGTAGCAAGGCTAAAGCCTTCCAAGCAGTAGTCCTCGCTGCACGGGACACCTGGCAACCGAAACTCGTTGTTGTGCGTCGCCTCCCACTTGCGTTGTGAATCACACTCCTTCAAATTTTACCGTGGGGGTCGTACTCCTTTACCAGCACTGGGCGCCCCTCTCAATGCACCAACCGCGAACCTGGGGATTATAGCCAAACACTGTATGCCCGGGAAGCTTTCTGTATCTTCGTATAACTGCCCACTTGTTTCCTGCTTGTGCTTTTTCTTCACCTTAGGTCGTTTGGAATGGGCCCACTTCAGAGTCCTTTAATAAATGTCTTATCTTCTGGGTTGCAAAGACAGGGACAGGTAACTAAGCCTGAATCTGCTTTCTGCGCCTCTGGGTACACCCCCACTCTTCGCAGCCACAAGCCTGGGACCACACAATGGTTAATTTGTCTACTGAGGCCTGCACTTGCGAATGGCAGTATTTATTGGTCAGTTGTAATGCGCCTATACACAAGTGTTTTGAGGCGCAGAATTCACTGCAAAACAAAGTCATGAAATGCTAGACCTGAAGCCAACTGCTGTCAATCCTCTGAGGCATATGTCAATATTTCCATATGTATGGAAGCACTCTCCCCTTATGGCTAGTAGATGCACTGTAATGACTAATGCAGTATGGAACAGACCTCTTCTAAGATGGCCATTACTTCAGCCCATAAAATGCAGTTTGTCTCACCAGTCAAAGCAATACAAATCCCTGTCGGCCCCTTGGATGCACTCGAGCCAAACTCCTTCAGAAAGAACCCAGCCCGCCAGCTGCATGTCAGGTACTGTCAGGTTGGAGTGACATATTCTTTACATACAGTATCATATACTCATTTACATTGGGTCAGGGGAGACACATATTTAGTATAGAAAGGTTTTAGGAAGTTATTATGGGTTATATTTTTAAACAGCCAATTTTGCCCTTAACCTTCATTGCAGTCTATGGAAATTGCCCCAAGCCAAGATGGAGGTTCTCAGTCTAAATTCTAATTGGCTGGAGATTGTTTATAGGGAGGACAATGAACATTCTAAACTGCCTTTCATCGTCCTTGCCCAGCTGAGAGGTTGTGTGCCTTGTAGCTCCTGCTTAACTTTGTCAAGGGTGACAAGTTTCTAGCAGTTGAGCGGAAAATCTGAAAGTATAACAGGAGTCGTGTTTGGAGTTTGGTGGAGACACAGGACAGGAGTCAGAAACTTCCAATTTTCTGAGAAAAGAAGTTTTCAAGTCTCAATCACAAGATAAGTGACTTTCCAGTTTTGTTGAACTTTGTAAAAAGGTTATATTTATTTAAGGGATTGAAATCGCAAATCTGTATCTAAAAAGATTGAAGCGCATACGTTTGTTTTTATCGCTACGTGTTAATTCAAACTAGCGCGTGAGTTTTTTCCCGTTACTTTGAGCCCGCGCGTGTGTCTCTGCGCGTGAGAGTGAAGCGCGAGCGTGAACTTTGGACTCGCGTTTACTGTTCGTTTACGCTAGGGTTTTTTCTGCGTGATAAAATAAAGCGCGTGTGCTTTTTCCCGCGATTTGGTTTTTTTGCGCGTGTGCGTATTTATTAGTGAGTTGGACTTTAGCGCGTGTAATTTTTTATCGCGTCTTGGACTTTAGCGCGAGTGCGTTTTACCCGCGAATTGGATTGTCAGCGCGTGTGCGTATTTCCCGCGACTTGGAGAAAAGCGCGTGTAATTTTTTATTGCGTCTTGGACTTAAGTGTGAGTGCGTTTTACCCGCGAATTGGATTGTCAGCGTGTGTGCGTATTTCCCGCGACTTGGAGAAAAGCGCGTGTTTTTTCCCGCGATTTGGATTGTCAGCGCGTGTGCGAATTTCCCGCGACTTGGAGAAAAGCGCGTGTGATTTTTTCCCGCGGTTATGGATTTTAGCGCGAGTGCTGGCTTTCCACGTGAAGATTCCATCGCAAGTTAAATTCGTTCCTGAGTAAAAGACACTCTACAAAGAAAATATTAAAAACAAATACAAGAACTTAAAAGAACTTCCTTAAACTTATTTGAAGACCTTGTTCAAGAACCTTAGGGTTGAGCAGACTAACTACAAAGTTAAATTACATTCATGGACCTACTGAGAAGGCTGAATGATCTATAAGATTCTGGTCCACAAGTAAGGAAGTCTTGTCTGCTTATCACTTCTCTGGGCATTCTGAAGAGAAGTACCAGGTATGGTTTTTAAACTATTTTGGTAAAGGATATAGAGTTTAAGGTTAGTATAGTAACCCATGAGTAATGAGGTGTATTGCATGTTTATGTTTTAACTACAGGTGAAGAACCAGCGAGTTGATAGCTTCCAGCCTGGTGTTTGTTTCTTTGTCCGTTCCCCCTTTCCCCTGAAAGTGAGGTAAACTGAGCAGTTATATATATGTCAGCTCAGAGTGCCACATTTTGGGTGGATTGTCGGGGGTTCAGCAGCTTCTGCAGACACCAGGTTCTCAGCATGACAGTATGAAAGGCCAATAAAAAAAAAGTGTCTGCCCAAGCTGTTATGAACCCCGACGAGACAACCATGGAGGCATTGGGAGTAATGGTTAGGGAAATGAGAGAAGAGTTACGGGTGGCTCATCAGGAGTATTCAAGTCTTTGTCAAAGAATGGATGAGTTAAATTTAAAGGTAACCCAAATACAAGAAAGAGAAGTTGAAGTTTCGGAAGGTGCAGGAAACCCACCTGAGTTGGTGAGAGTAGGAGAAGAACAAGAACCTAGGCTTCCCAGAGGGGCAGAGGGAGGTTTAGGAACTTTAGTTATGCCTGTTCCTTTGGCTGCTCCCGAACGTTTCTTAGGAGATTCTAGAAAGTTTCAAATTTTTCAGACTCAGTGTGAATTGCATTTTTTAAGTCGTCCAGGGGTGTTTTCCACAGATGCTTCAAAGGTAACATTCATCTTATCATATTTATCTGGAGAAGCTTCTGCGTGGGGAAGTCTTTTGGTGAGTCAAAAGAATTTGGCTTTGAATAATTATTCCCTTTTCCAGACCGAATTTAAGAAAATGTTTGATAAGAGACAGTTATCTTTAGAGGTTGATGGAGAATTACTGGAACTGCGCCAGGGAGGAAAGGAGTTGATTTCTTATATCACTCAATTTAGAACTTTAATTTTAGAAAGTAAATGGCCAGAGGAGAAGAGGGCTTCCTTATTTTATAGGGGCTTAAAGGATGAGTTAAAAGATGCTCTGGCTGGAGTTTTGGAGCGACCAAATACTTTAGATGCATTAATTGATTTGGTGGTTCAGTTGGATTTTCGTTTAACAGAAAGACGTTTAGAGCGTAGACGTACTCAGGGAGAGGTTAGGTTTCCGGGAAGAATGGAGAGGCCTAAAGTTGAGGTGGTGAACAGAGAAGTGAAGTCAAAGATAATTGACCAGCAGAGCCGGGTGAGAGGTCCGTTGTCCAAGGAAGAGAAGGCAAGAAGAAGGGAGAATAATTTGTGCTTATACTGTGGTAGGAGTGGTCATTTTCTTGAAACCTGTCCTTTTACCCCCACGAATATCTCCAAATCTTCAGGCAGAGTACAACAAGTGGCTAACACAATACAGACAGCGGTTCCTCACATAACTGTGAACGTATCTTTGATGTTCGAAAAGGTATTTTTAGGTTCTGGGCCAATTATTATTGATTCAGGAGCTACGGGTAATTTTATGGATAGAGGATTGGCAAAAATTCTAGGTGTTCCTATAGTTTCTAAGAAAGAAATGGAGCAGGTCAGAGCAGTTGATGGGACATCTCTTTCTTCAGGTCCAATCACTCATAATACAGAGTTCCTTGAGATGGAGATGACTGGAGGTCATAAAGAAAATATCTCTTTTGAGTTAATTGACGCAGCAATCTTGAAAATTATTTTGGGTATGCTCTGGCTTACACTTCATAATCCCAGAATTGATTGGAGTGCAAGAATTGTATCCTTAGAATCAACCTTTTGTCTGGAACATTGTCTTTCAGGAAAATCTTTTGAAGAGAAAGAAAAAGTTGTGAATTCCGTTTCATTCTCGCTTGCGGAAAGAGGGGCAATAGGTTTTGACATTGGAGCAGTTGTGGGTGAACTTCCAACTTGTTATCAGGATTTTTGGGATGTTTTTGATGAAAAGGAAGCTGGAGAGTTGCTTCCTCATAGACCTTTTGACTGCAAGATAGAGTTGGAGCCTGGAGCTATTTTACCAAGCATTAGGGTTTATGCCTTGACTGAAAACGAGAATGATTATTTGAAAGAATATTTAAAGGAAAATTTGGCTAAGGGATTTATTTGGCACTCTCAATCGCCGGCAGCCTCACCATTGTTCTTTGTTCCTAAAGCTGATGGTTCTCTCAGAACTTGTATAGATTACAGGGCAGTAAATAGAATGACAGTGAAAAATCGGTATCCTCTCCCTCTCATTTCAGAAATGTTAAATCAAATCCAAGGTGCTACCATATTTTCTAAGTTGGATTTACGTGGAGCTTATCATCTTGTAAGGGTCCAAGAGGGGGATGAGTGGAAGACGGCATTTAAAACCAGATTTGGCCTGTACGAGTACCAAGTGATGCCTTTCGGTCTTTGCAATGCCCCAGCGGCTTTTCAATTTTTTATCGATGAGGTTCTTCGGGAATTTCTTGATGTTTTTGTTATCGTCTATATTGACGACATTTTGATTTTTTCCCAGAATTTGGAGAAACACAAAATTCATGTTCAACAGGTCTTAAGGAAATTGAGAGAGAATAATCTTTACGCTAAATTGGAGAAGAGTCAGTTCCATACGGATTCGGTAGAATTTTTAGGATTTGTGATCACTCCTTGTGGCCTGGAAATAAATCCAAAAAAGGTGGAAGTGGTTCGTGATTGGCCTACTCCAACTAAGGTGAAGGAGATCCAGTGCTTTTTGGGATTTGCCAATTTTTACCGAAGATTCATTGAAGGCTTCTCCAGTTTAGTAACTCCAATTACTCGACTTTTAAGAAAAAGAGTTCCATTTGTTTGGGAAGCTAAGGCTGATGAGGCTTTTCAAATTTTGAAGGAGAAATTCATTACCTCTCCTATCTTGATTCACCCTGATACTTCCAAACCATTTTTTGTGGAGGCTGATGCTTCCAATGTGGCAATGGGAGCAGTGTTGTCTCAGAGGCATAATGTTACAGGACAATTGCATCCAGTGGCCTACTTTTCTAAGAGATTTTCACCTGCGGAGTAAAATTACACCATTTCAGACCGAGAGCTTCTTGCTATCAAAGCAGCATTTGAAGAATGGCGACATTTTTTAAAAGGAGTACGTCACACTGTGACTGTATTAACTGACCACCGAAATTTACTTTTTTTGAAGACAGCAAAAACTCTGACACCTCGACAACTTAGGTGGTCATTATTTTTTGCGGATTATGACTTTATAGTTACTTTTAAGCCAGGTAATCAAAATAAAAAGGCAGATGCTCTGTCACGGCAGTTTCCAGAAAGTGAGGTTAAGTCGGTCTGTGAGCCTCTTCCATTGATCGCTCCAGAACATTTTGTTCTTGCTGGGGTTGAAAAGGAGAACGAAATCTTCAAGAAAGTACGGGAATCCATTTCTGAGACACAACTTGAAGATTGGGTTCGTTTGGATCCAGCTCGCAAAATTAAAGATGGTTTACCTTATTTAGATGACAGACTCTATTTACCATCAATTGAACTTAGAGAAAAAATGTTGAAGGAGTGTCACGAATCAGTCTTGGCAGGACATCCAGGGTATCGGAAGACTCTTGAGTTGATCAGAAGAAATTTTTGGTGGGAACAAATTCGACAAGATACCCTTAATTTTGTTAAGACCTGTGAAATTTGTGCTAGATCTAAGAATCTCATCGGAAAGCCTTCTGGGTTATTGGAGCCGTTACCAGTTCCACCGCGGCCTTGGTACTCAGTGTCTTTAGATTTCATCACGGATCTTCCACAAGATAAAGGGTGTACTTCGGTATTGGTTGTAGTTGATTTACTCACTATAGAAGCACATTTCATTCCAATGAAGGGAGAGGTTACCGCTAATAGTTTAGCTCACAGTTTCTTGCAAGAAGTGGTAAGATTACATGGAATTCCCAGTCAGGTCATCTCAGATAGAGGTTCTCAATTTATTTCTAAGTTTTGGAGAGCTTTCTGTAAGAGATTTGGAGTGGAGGTATGTTTATCATCAGGTTACCATCCAGAAACCAATGGGCAGGTAGAAAGGATAAATCAGGAGTTGGAAAAATATTTGAGGTGTTATCTGCAGACAGGTGAAGAGTGGGTAGATTTGTTGTGGGTTGCAGAATTCGCATATAACAACTGTAGTAAGGATGCCACCTCTATGTCTCCGTTTTATTTGGGACGAGGTTTTCATCCTCGTTTTCTTAGTATTGAGATTAATAATGATTCAGGAAACCCAGAAGTCGAAAAGAGACTGGAAGTTATGAAAAGAAATTTGGAAAAGGCAAAAGGGGTGTTGGTGGAGAATAAACAAAAATACAAAGGGTTTGCTCACCGTAAAAGAAAGATTAGTCCTCAATATAGTGAGGGAGATTTGGTGTGGTTATCAACCAAGTTTTTGAGAATTAAAGGAAGAAATAAACAAGTTTTGTCCTCGTTTTGTAGGACCATTTGTTGTTGAAAAGGTGATTAATCCAGTGGCTGTTCGTCTTAAATTACCCAGTCATATGAAAACTCATCCAACTTTCCATGTTAGTTTATTAAAACCTGTGGTTAAAGGAACTAGATTAACACCTACTCCTTCGGCAGTTGTGATTGAGGAAGATGCTTCCGAAGAATTTCTGGTTAAGAGAATTCTGGACTCTAGAAGAGTAAGAGGAAAGCTACAGTATCTCATTGATTGGGAGGGCTTTGGTCCTGAAGAGCGCACTTGGGAGAAAGCAAGTGATGTGCATGCTCCTCGTTGGGGTGAAAGATTCCATAAACAATTTCCATTGAAGAGTGGCCCAGGGACTGGGCGTTAGGAGGGGGGGGTACTGTCAGGTTGGAGTGACATATTCTTTACATACAGTATCATATACTCATTTACATTGGGTCAGGGGAGACACATATTTAGTATAGAAAGGTTTTAGGAAGTTATTATGGGTTATATTTTTAAACAGCCAATTTTGCCCTTAACCTTCATTGCAGTCTATGGAAATTGCCCCAAGCCAAGATGGAGGTTCTCAGTCTAAATTCTAATTGGCTGGAGATTGTTTATAGGGAGGACAATGAACATTCTAAACTGCCTTTCATCGTCCTTGCCCAGCTGAGAGGTCGTGTGCCTTGTAGCTCCTGCTTAACTTTGTCCAGGGTGACAAGTTTCTAGCAGTTGAGCGGAAAATCTGAAAGTATAACAGGAGTCGTGTTTGGAGTTTGGTGGAGACACAGGACAGGAGTCAGAAACTTCCAATTTTCTGAGAAAAGAAGTGTTCAAGTCTCAATCACAAGATAAGTGACTTTCCAGTTTTGTTGAACTTTGTAAAAAGGTTATATTTATTTAAGGGATTGAAATCGCAAATCTGTATCTAAAAAGATTGAAGCGCGTACGTTTGTTTTTATCGCTACGTGTCAATTCAAACTAGCGCGTGAGTTTTTTTCCCATTACTTTGAGCCCGCCCGTGTGTCTCTGCACGTGAGAGTGAAGCGCGAGCATGAACTTTGGACTCGCGTTTACTGTTCGTTTACGCTAGGGTTTTTTCTGCGTGATAAAATAAAGCACGTGTGCTTTTTCCCGCGATTTGGTTTTTTTGCGCGTGTGCGTATTTATTCGTGAGTTGGACTTCAGCGCGTGTAATTTTTTATCGCGTCTTGGACTTTAGCACCAGTGCGTTTTACCCGCGAATTGGATTGTCAGCGCGTGTGCGTATTTCCCGCGACTTGGAGAAAAGCGCGTGTAATTTTTTATCGCGCCTTGGACTTTAGCGCAAGTGCGTTTTACCCGCGAATTGGATTGACAGCGCATGTGCGTATTTCCCACGACTTGGAGAAAAGCGCGTGTGTTTTTTCACGCAATTTGGATTGTCAGCGCGAGTGCGAATTTCCCGCGGCTTGGAGAAAAGCGCGTGTGATTTTTTCCCGCGGTTATGGATTTTAGCGCGAATGCTGGCTTTCCACGTGAAGATTCCATCGCAAGTTAAATTCGTTCCTGAGTAAAAGACACTCTACAAAGAAAATATTAAAAACAAATACAAGAACTTAAAAGAACTTCCTTAAACTTATTTGAAGACCTTGTTCAAGAATCTTAGGGTTGAGCACACTAACTACAAAGTTAAATGACATTCATGGACCTACTGAGAAGGCTGAATGATCTATAAGATTCTGGTCCACAAGTAAGGAAGTCTTGTCTGCTTATCAGATCACAGACGAGATTAGCATCTACCATCTGGTAAACCTCGCAGGAGCAGTTTCTGGTGGCACACCAGGGCACCCCCTAACACGGCAGGATCTTATTCCAGACTCCCACGTTCTGACGGCATCTTCATGTCACCGCCGGCGCATGCCATGTATTTTAGTGCTCCCAAGGTTTGATTCAACAGCAGTTGTATCGCCAAAATGTCTACGTGGAAGTATATTTCAGGTTGTGGTGGGAAATTCTCGGGTGTATGGGTTGTCATTTGTTCCTCATGATTGCTTTACTTCTGGTCATCGGAAGCATCGTTTCTGATCAAATATATTGTAATGTTATCGGCTCAAAGTTTATATGAGGTCTTCCCTGTGATGTTATCGTTATGCTAGTTGCCAACAGCGTCTATTCCAATCTGTAAATGCCTATGCTGTCCTGTTTTTATTTTAATTCTGGGATTTGTAGTTCTGCTTTCCCATTATAAAATTCAGACTACAGGTGTTACGTTCTGGCTCCGCGTGGAGACAGAATGTTATAGGCCTCTGAGGTAGGCTGTAGTGGCGTAGCTCCAGCCGGAGCGAAATAAAACACACCACACGTCGTTGGAGTCTGTGCCCGGAACTGCCTCCCTTGCGCGGGGGTGGGGCTTTTATTCAGACACCCTGCGTCACCGCGTAGCGGACGCAGGGCGGATATAACATTCCTCCTTTATTATAAACAAACACAACAACTGAGCACACCCACACGAATGGGCCTATACTTATGAATGCAACAAATACAAAGGTTTTTCCACTTTCACAGTTTTCAAAGTGCAAACTACCACACATAGTCCTTAAGCCGAGCTGGCGGCTGGGTGGTGGTTCTCAGGCCATATCTACCACCCCGGGAGGTGTGTTCTACTGTCTCATCAGATCTCTCACCTTCCACCTCTGGCTGGTGATTTTCAGGTTCATCCTCGATCAGCGGGAAATCCTAATCTTCTTGGGGACAGTCCCCATCAGTCCAGAGGTTGCGCGGCACCGCCTTGAACCACGACGAGTTGCGTGTCACCTGACGGTGCCCCCTTTGAACGGTTATCATGGTCCCTTGTGTCTCGCGGACGGTCCATGGGAGAGTCTCGTAGCGGGAGTCCATCTTGGACTTCGTCGGATTCCGTAACATGACCACCTGGTCACCCACCTGGTGGTTGGATGGTCGCAACCTCCTCTTGGCACTCATGTGGGCATTGGCGTCCCTTCTCCTTCTTTCGGTGGGCCCATCGTCGAGCTCGTCCGGTCTTCTGCTGGGGTGATGTGGAATGGACGACCTTATGACGGTGCCGAACATGAGATCAGCTGGGGGGACACCAGTCGTGCAGTGCGGGGTGACCCTGTAGTTCCTCAGGAACCGATAGAGGTCGACTTTCCACGGACTGGCATTTTCCTTCGATAGCCTCACACCTTGTTAATTGTTCTCATGAACCGTTCCACATCCCCATTCGCCTGGGGCCACCTTGGCATGATGTGGTGATACCGGATGTTCAGATCTTGCAAGTATTGTTTGAGCTCCACCCCTTGGAAGGGTGCGCCATTGTGTCGCGAACATCTTCTCGATGGCCGGGTTGACCACTTCCGCCGCCGTGGATTCGACCACCTCGACTTCGGGGTATCAGGAGTGGTCATCGATAGCCACCAGGAGGTACAGGCCCTCTCGTAGTTTGCAGAAATCAATGCTTATTGCGTCCCACCTGCCAGAGCCTCGTTCCGCCGATATGATAGATTCTGGATCAGGTGGGGCTCCGGTTATCAGGCATGGTAGGCAGGTGTTGACTAGTTTTTGCCCTTTTTTTTCGTCTATCCGTGGAAACCACACTCGGTGTCGAATTCGAGCCTTCGTTCGAGCCATTCCTTGGTGTCTCTCATGGGCGAGGGCCACTATCTGGTCGTGCAGGCTTGGCGGAATGACAATGCGATTACCGCGGAGCTGCAGACCCTGCTCTGTTATCGACAGATCCTGGCGATGGTGAATGTCCCTGTGAGGAACGCCTTTGCCTCTTCCGTCCTGTTGTGCGTGTTTTTCATGAATGACCTCCAGTCACCCGAAATTATGGCATCTTTTACCAAATCGCAGCAGGGGTCATTGCCTGTTTCCTCCGCAATGTCCTCAATGCTGACCGCCTTCGGCCTCATGGCCCGCACCACCTGGCAGTTGTGTTCTTCGGTCTCTTCGGCCACCTGAACCTCCTGTGGCGTCGCCGCTCTCGGGTGCCTGGAGAGAAAGTCCGCCGGGTTGCCGCATCCCAGATGATAAATCAACTCAAAATTGTACTGCTGGAGATGTAGCAGCCATTTTGCTATTCTGGCCGGCGAGTGCGAGGAGGTGCCCATGAAGATTGGTAAAAGGGGTTTGTGGTCTGTAATCGCCGTGAACCTGCGGCCATACAGATAGAGGTGGAAATGGCGGCATCCCCACAGTACGGCGATTGCCTCTTTCTCGATGTGAGAGTATCGCTGCTCTGTCGCTGTAAGAGCTCACGACGCATAGGCGATGGGTCTCTTCTCGCCCTCTTTGGTGACCTGCATGAGGATGGCCCCCAGGCCGACAGGGCTGGCATCCACGTAGAGTTCAGTTGGAAGTGCTGTATCATAGTACGCCATTCTCGTTTCCACGGACAACGACTCTTTAATATTCTCGAAGGCATCCTGGCAAGCTTTCCCCCATTCCCACTTCGCGTTGAGCTTTGTAGGGGTTCCGACTGAGTGGCCAGGTTTCGGATGAATCTCCCACAGTATGTGGCCATCCCCAGGAAGCTGCAGACGTCGGTGGGTGTCCTGGGCGGACTCGCGGCCTGTATGTCAGCAACCTTCTGGGGGTCCGGTGAGATGCCAGAACTGCTGAACTTGTTGCCAAAGAACGATATCTCAGTCTTGAAAAACTCACATTTTTCCTTATGGATGGTTAGGCCCGCATCCTCCAATTGGTCCAGAAGCATCTGTAGTCTTCGAGTGTTCAACTTTGTCCTGGGCGTGGATCAGGATATCGTCACTCACATTCAGGACACCTGGTATGTCCCGGATGACTTCTTGAATGGTCTGTTGGAAGACTTCGGCCGTCGAAGATACACCAAAGCTTAGCCGCTTGTATCTTCGCAGCCCCAAATGTGTGGAAAATGTCGTTATGTACCGAGAGTCTTTGTGTAGCTTCAGCTGATGGTAACCTGCTTTCAAGTCAACCTTCGAGAAGACTCTTGATCCCGTGAGGTCAGCCACAATTTCGTCGAGGGTTGGTGTGATGTGGCGCTCCCTCTTGATGGCGGTGTTCGGGAGGCGCATGTCTATGCAAATGCGGACCTTTCCCGGCTCTTTGGGTTTCCTTGTGACCACCATCGGGGACACCCATGGAGTCGGCCCCGTCACCTCTTCGATGATGCCAGCTTCTTCCAACGCTTTCAGTTCTATCTCCACCTGTTTGCGCACGTGGAATGGGGTCCTCCGATGTCTGACGGCCCTTGGCTGGGCTGACTTATCAATGTGGAGCTTGATCGTCTTTCCTTTCAGGCACCCAACTCCGTTTAGCAGGTTGGGATATTGTGCAAGGATTTTCTCGACCTCTTGGGCTTCCTTGACTTGACTGATGAACTGTACCAGCCCTAGGTCCTCCGCCGCATCACCGCTCAGAAGGCATTCAATCCCTGCATTCACTAAGTATATTTTGGACGGTAGCCTGTTTTCACCATGGCTGAGGGTGGTGCGGAATCTGCCAACCACTGGTAGCGGCTTTTTGCAGCCATATGCAAACAGGAGAGTGTCAGTGTTCTTGAGGGCTGGTCGTGGTTGCAATGTTTCGAAAGTGCACATGGGCATGACGTTCACCGAGGCTCCCGTGTCTATGGTCATCCATACCTGCTGGTTTTGGATGGTGACCTGGCATTTGCGCCTCCGAAGCTCTTTCTTCTGCATAGCATGCCCACGGTCCAGGGCTGACACTAGGTAGACTTTTCTCCCTTTGGTCCGCTGCTCTCTACCTGGGTCCAGTTGCGTCCCTGTGATGTCATCCCCGTCTTCCTCGGTCGACGAGTTGGTCGTTTTGACGCGCCTCGTGACTGCCTGCTTCTTTTTCTTTGTTCCACTCCGCTCCTGGGGGTTCTGCGGAGGCGGTAGTGGATCGCCCGAAGAACGGCACACCTTGGCATAGTGGTCCTTTCTGCCACATGCCCCACACGTTGTGCCTTGTGCCGGGCAATTTTGCCGTCCATGACGCGATCCACCACACCATCCACACTCTGTGGGCCCCGGGATCCGTGGCTGCCATCTGGCCAGTGCGTAGTTGCCGCAAGATTCATCTCTAGTGGACTGTCTATTGGTGACATGGGCCACGATGGATGATGCGAGGGCCGGTTGTAATTTTTGCAGAGTCATGCCCATGTTGGCGGCCCTAGCATGTGCCAGCTCCCTTTGACGACCCAGCTCAAGAATGCGCCTCAGGGAGATGCCCCTCTCACCAAACACCACCTTCTTAGTTCCTCGGATTGGATGCCGTTAATGAGTTGTCTCCGGATTTCTTTCTCAACATTCGTGAACTCACACGACATCGCCAGTTTCCTGAGCCGGGTGTGATAGGCATCCAAGGTCTCCTCTTCTGCCTGAAACGTGGTGCAGAATATAAAAGGTTTCATAATCAGGGTTGAGTTGCGGGAGAAAATGAGCTGTCAGAGCGTCTTTCGATAGCTGGTAAATTTCCTGGCCATCCGCAATGGTTAGCGCATTGAAAATACGTAGCACCTTGTCCCCCACATTCAGTAGTAGGTGTGATCTCATCTTCCTGGATGAGGTCACGTCTTTGCACTCCATAGCCATCTCGAATTTTTGGAGCCATAGCTGCCACAGGGGGCCAACTGAGGATGGATCCGTGAACGGGTCGAATGGCTGAATCATAGTAGAGGAGCTGCTTTGTGGGCGAGCGGGCGGTGGCGTAATCGACAGATTTGCCGCGAGTCTGGAGAGCGTGCCAGGCCCGGGGTGGACGTGCCGGTTGCCATGGCGGGTATCGCCGTCTTTTGATGGTCTCTGTTGAGGCCAGCCTATGAAGTGTCGGTGTACGGGGCCGCTGCCTCTCTCCAAGTGTCCACTGCCGTTAACGCATGTGCGCACTGCGTGTGCGGTAGGCCCACACGTCGAAGAGCGGTGCCAGTGGCCCGTTGATGTCGGTCGGCCGTGCGTTACAGGAGGAATTAAATGGTCGGGCGCCGAGCGCGTGTGCTGGGTCCCGTTTCCCTCGTCGCCAGTGTTACGTTCTGGCTCCGCACGGAGGCAGAACGTTGTAGGCCTCTGAGGTAGGCCGCAGTGGCGCAGCTCCAGCCGGAGCGAAATGAAACACGCCCCACGTCGTTGGAGTCTGTGCCCGGAACTGCCTCCCTTGCGCGGGGCAGGGCTTTTATTCAGATGCCCTGCGTCACCGCGAAGCGGGCAAAGGGCGGCTATAGCAACAGGTCCGAGAATGCAACAATAGAAACATGACCGGATAAGCACCCACACGCTTTGAAACTGAAAAAGCCTGCCTTCTTTTGTCCAAAGAATGTTGGAAAGTATGCCTTTGGGGGCAAAAAGGTGCATAACGTTTGCACCATTAAGCTGCTCTGCAGTGCCAACTCACCTTTAATTCCGGTGCTGTATGATATTCTGCCTCCTCATGGCAGAATGATGGAGTGGCATTCGGTAATCTTCGGACCCACGCCCACCCACTAGGCCACGGAAAGCCGAATAGTGTGGGAACTGGCGTTCAACAAGCTTCGAGCACGACTAAAGAAAAAAAAAGGATCCCTTCTCTTTTTCCATTCAGCTATAACAGCACTATACCTTCAACCAACATTTTTGCAACACCAGAATCTGGAGTACAATCACTTTACTGTTGGCATAGCTAAATGTCACAAACTGAAATCAAAAGCTTCGACAATTTGAAGTATACTAACATCTCCGGTCTCAAAACAGGTGGAGTTAAAAACGCAATTAAAGACCAGAAACAGAAGCAAACAAAAAATATTTCCATTGTCAAACCGCCGCGGAGTTTGGAAACGGGCACGCGTTAGACTATCACCAGAATTGGGCCCTCTGTATTCAGGCACAAAGTACAGGCGGGGCCATGTGGGTCAGAACTACAGTCAAATTCCTAGAATGGTTTAGCTGCAATCACTCCGCCCCTGGCGTGATTTTGACGTCATTTTAATCCCGCCCTATGAACCGTCACTCTGGCTCCGCCCTTTGTTGTGCCGTCAGTGGTAGCCCCGCCTACGGCAGTGGCGTTGACAGCTGGGATTCCATTGCCCCTGTCCCATGCCGCGCGATCGGTTCCTTGCCCTGGCCCTTGGGGCAGTGGCTGCACTTTGCTCGGCCCTCATTATCGTCTGGAGCCGCTACCGGAGTCCACGGAGAAGCAGGGAGCTGTGTAGTCGGAGGATTCCCACAGGAGAGACGGGAGAGGTAAGTGAGCGGAGTTGCCGTCCCAAAGTAACTGCACCAGTAGCACGAAATGAAGACACCGTATAGGAAAGGGGAGTAACAGGGGCGGCAGTGGCGGAGTCCACCAGGACCTTTGACTTCCCCTTCCCATAACGCACCACACCCAGAAGGGGGATTCAGCAGGAGAAGAGTCCACCACGCCCTCACAGGTGAGTCCCCAAAGCCAGAGGAGGAGTGTACCCTGGCCCCCGGCCACTCGCCTATTGCCTTCCACCATCCAGCGAGGACAAACATGATCACCACGAAGAAATAGTGAGGCCATACCAGGACACTAAGGTGTGCTAAACGGGCAGGAATGCAGAAGTGTGGTGGGGTTGGCGAAATCTTTATTTCGAGGAGGAGATTTATTAGCAGAAAGGCACAATGTGGATGAGAAGTGTGAAAATATTGATATGCAACCAGTTTTGTAGTATATGACTTTCCTGCCTGTGCATATTTATGACAGAATGGCCATCTAGTGAGGGTGGAATAGCCCAATCTTTTTTTTATTTTTAAAAACAAAAATATGCAGATAATTCCGTTCCTGAAAAGGAGGTCTGCTGCTAGACTGCCTTTCCTAAATGCAGTGATGGAAGTGTAATATAAATCATTGGTACTGTACTACTAGATTGGACCCTTAGTTGAAAGACTCAAGAGACGTGTCTTTGATGCTTTCTCTTGAGCCAGTTATATATTTACATACACCTCCCCCACCCAGTATCCAAGACCAAATAGTTTCAGCATCTTTTGAAGCTCTATCTTCGATGATCTTTCCAATGTATCTTGTGCGGATCTCAGTAAGGCCTGTGCAGAATATGATGATGTGCTTTAATGATATTCTTTTGGCTTAACATGTTGCTGTAAAGATTTACATGTTGTCATGTGGCTTATTTTGCAATTTTGTAAGTAAACCCGATAAGACATTATTACTGTAGACCGTGAAATCCAATAATTTGAGCCAAAGTTTGTGATCCTGGTGACCCTCCCCACCCACATTCTTCACCACTAATCTAATGTCGACCTTGGTTAGAAGGTCTACCACTACTAAAACAGCAGTATGACCTCGGTCATCTGGAAGATCCACTAGATAATCATTGACACAGTATGCAATGGTTTAGGAGGACCCACTAAAGGCCTCAGTAGACTTACTGGCTCCCCAGTGGGAGGTTTGTCCATAACACATACCTAACACATTCTCATGTAATTAGTTGTATCTACCTGCATCCTATCCCACCAGAAACTCATTTGAAGAAGTTCTTGTTTCTTTTGCCAACCTTGAGGTCTAGCTAAGTCTTAAGTTATGATGTTCTTTCAAAGCTTTCATTTGCAACTCGTCTTTGAAAATTGGATCCTTTTCTTCAAAATAAGACTCCCATCCTTACCTTGGTACTTCGGGTCTTGCTGCCTTGTCTTCAGTTGCTCCTAAGCAAATGCTTTCACACACTGCTGCATCCCAGGACAAGACCTCAACATTTGCAACCAAATGCTCTTCCGAAAATCACCAGACCAGGTTCCCCAGCAATTGCTTTCTCACTTCCTGGATCTACTGTGAGTGTGTGTACCCCTTTCCATGTTGCAGACCGTGCTTAGAAGTGATAACAACATTAAAATCTGCAACTAAAAGTGACCTCCATATTTGTCTCGACATCAAATCCCTAGCTGATATCAGGAACAAGAGATTCTGGTGGTAGGTCGTCACTGTGTGTTGGTCTCCTAGCAAGTTGTATCTTCATTCCTTGAATGTGGCACCAATTGGGATTAGTTCTTATCTGTGATGGTGTAGTTCACCTCTGCCGTGGGTCATTTCTTTTTTAGCAAAAGGTAAGGGATCAGCGTACAACAAGATGGGCCCTTTTAGGATTTTTATTTGCTACAGTGGAGGGAATTAGTTCACTGGCTGCCTGTCTACTGCTATGCTTTTGTTTGCGATCCAGTCTTTACACTATGCAAGGCACACTACATTTTGACATCGACTATACTGGATGCACCACACTCCCACTCTGTATAGCGTCAAATAACCAGGTCACACAGTAATAAACCACACGGCCTCCACAATTATGCCCTCAGGCAATTTATATTCATGGAGCAAACCAGAATAAAAAAACATGCAGGGAAAAGTATCAACATTGCATTTTCAATGCACATGCAAGACACAGGAATAAAGACATAAACAACTCTGAAATGTTTCCTCAAGTGCCCCAAAGCCACATGAGCTTCTTTGGACCAAACCAACTTCTTTCTGGTGACTGAATATCGGATGAAGCCGCTCGCCAGATTCACAAGTATGCACCTTGCAAGATGTTCAGAGCGTACATTCGACTGCAAGCAATGTGCTTCAAGCTGAATTTTACAAACAAAAGATTGACGAGTTGGCAACTCCAAAGCATCCTTTTGATCAAACACTTTACTAAACTCTTGCAGACTGACCACTCACATACCATGGCTCCTACTATGTGACTAGCATTCCAGCCTGTCACCGGGCCAGATTTCCTACTACCTGGCTAGTTATGACACCCTCCACCCCGCCCCCCTCACTCGCGCCCCATTTTCTACAAAACAGATCTCTCTGTACTGGGTGAACTGAGTGCTACAGTTCACATTGGCCAGTAAACTTTTGGGTTGTGCCAATTCACCCATGGCATTCTAAGTATTAATTTCAGCTGAGGAGCATCTATCAACTCAAACCTTTGCTGTTCCCGCTGCCCACTGGCACAGGTCGGTCCTAACAAACCATTGGGATGTATAATGAGGCCCGAGGACAGTTGTATGTCGTCCACAGCCCTTAATTATACTACTATAGGCTTTTTCCCCCCAAGGGATACCAGGACCCCTAGCATTCCCCAATCCAGAAAAGTTCCCTTTTGCCCCCAAGCCTATCACTGTGCATTGCTGCTCATGCACCAGCCCCTAAAAGTCACATTGAAGGATATATGAACCGTTGCTGATTGCAGAATGTTGGCGACCTACTAGGACTTTACAGAAATACTGGATGATGGCCTTCACAGGCATCCACTGAGAGAAGGACCTACCTTTCTGCAGTACAAACAAAAATTATTTCCTTTTCTCTCTTTCCTCACTGGTAATAGGCCTGCATACCCTGCTCCTAACCATGGGGTCCCCTTTCGCCATATTTTACCTCACCCCTCTGTCTTAAGTAGGGTGCACAATTTGCACTCACCACTAGCCATGGCTAGTGATATTTGACTCTTGGTGAGTAAGAAATGGTGTGCTGCGTGTATGTATAGAATTGAAATGGCAAGTGACTTTTTTATTGCTGGCTAGTAGCTGCAAACTTGCATTCCCTCCCACCCCTCGTCCCCAATTAATGGACGCCAATCCTCAGGAAAGTTCTTCCTTTTTTATCACTTCTGTTAGTTTAGCCTAAACCCTATTTGAAGTACCAACTCGATTAATGCCTCACAGGAAGTTTGCTTTATATATTTATTTATTGCATTTGTAGGCAGCACCCAAACCCGTAAATATCACGGTGCTGATGTGGCTAACCCCTCCTTTTTAGTTCTTCTCGTAAACCCCTCGTATAGCACAGAGTGATACTCGCTTCTCCTCTGGTCACTGACTTTCTCACACTAGCGTATTAAGATGGGCTTTATAACCCACCATGTCTTTATTTCCTTGTTTTAATTCTAACAATAAAGATTACCCCTGCTAGCTGCGCAGGGAGTATTAATTCTATTAAAAACTAGGAGGCAGCAATTATGCTTCACTTTTATTACTACTCCTCAGCAGTTCAACAAACATATATATATATAAATATAACAACTCTGAAAAGTGTTAAGTGTTCAACTGCAACTTTTCCTTCTTAAAACTACAATCCCCATAGTCTCTGTAGACCATCTCTCTCAGCCCAGCTATGGCACACTTCCTGTCCCTGGGCTGCTCCTCTGCTTTTACATGCTCTGAACTGTCTTTAAGATCCAAAACCTGTCCCACCAACTGTGCGAAGACTCTGAAACTTGTGCGCTCAACAGCCGTTGACCTATCGGTTCCTTGGGCTAACTTGTTTCTACCTTCGGCTTTCAGCTATTCTTCTGCTCTTCTCCTATGAAACACACATTAGAGATATTCAGGGTGGTGGCCATGTACGTGTCATAGTCCATACATTTACATTGGGGGAATTTAATGCTCGCCTCCTAGTCTTTAATAGAATTAATACTCCCTGCGCAGCTAGCAGGGGTAATCTTTATTCTATGACAAGACTGGAGACGAGCATTATGCTTTTTTAAAGCTTCCCTAATGCTGTCCTTGCCAAACTTTCAGTAGGTTTAAAGTAAAATTCTTTAAATACACGATCACTCAACCAATCTGCTGCTAGCATAATCTCTCTCACTGGCACTCCTTGTCATGAATGCCTTGGAGACCATTGCTCCTCTCACTGAATGCGCTCCATACGTTCCCACATTTACACCTGCTGGAAGCATCATTTCTTTAACCCACCTTGCAATGGTGGCTGTCGCAACTGCGTGAAAAGGTTTCCTATGCGCTATTAACAACTGTGTCGTTCCCACTGACCTGCTTTCTGCTGTTCTCCCCTCATAATCCTTAATACATTCTACTACACACTAATTAGCCTTTCTCGGGAAATAGGGGTAATGGACCGTCATTGTCCCTGTTTTAGTCCTCTTAGCTATTGAGAAGGTTACTCCTTCAGGCCCAAAGGATCGCCTGTTAATTTCTAACGCTCTAACATCTGCTACTCTCTTGCAAGATACAAGGCATAACAGCATTGCTAGTTTGCCTGACTGCTGTTTCTGGGATAGATACCTATTTGATGGTCAGTCATCTAACAAACGGAGGACCGTTGTCACATCCCATATAGTATTATACCTCGGCTCTGGGGGTACTTTGTACTTTGCTCCTTTGATGAGCCTCACAACTGCTGGGTGTTCCCCTGCTGGGATTCCCTCTATTGGCAGGTGTCCTGCCGAAATCGCTGATCTGTACACTCCTATCGTACAAAACGCTTTCCCGTCTTGCAATAATTGCGCTAGGAAGTTTAATATTGCTACTACAGGGGCTGAAACGGGATGAAAACTTCTCCCCTTGCACCAGTTAGTCCACTTGACCCAGGCCGCGTCGTAGCTCCTCCTAGTGGAAGGTGCCCAGGATTCCGCGATAAGCTCTGCAGCCTCCGCCAAAATTTCTGGCAGCGCCCGGCGTCTCCTGATATCCTGCACGCGACGAGCGGGAACGTCCCTCTCATTCTCTGAGGATGACAATACCCAGCTTGGTCCGTGAGCAGTTGGTCTCCTTCTGGGAGGACTCTTGGGAGGTCTATCGTCAGTTCCATCAGCGTCGGGAACCATACTTGTGATTTCCACAATGGTGCCACTAAAATTAATTCCGCCCTCTCCTTCCGATCTTTCGCTAGAACTCTGCTCAGCATCACGAAGGGGGGAAATGCATAGTGCGGACTGCCTGTCCAATCCTGTAGGAAGGCATCGGTCCCCTGCGCTCCCGGGTCTAGTCTCCAACTAAAATACTCCTTTGTCTGAGCATTCAGCCGGGATGCAAAGAGGTCTATGTGTACTGGGCCCCATCTCGTGTTCAGAATCTGAAACACTGCTGGATCCGGTCTCCAGTCGCTGGAGTCTCTTAGATATCGAGAGTTACAGTCTGCTACCACGTTCAAGGTTCCGGGCAGGTATTCTGCCGTCACTGATGTCTCCGTCTGTAGGCAGAAATGCCATAAGTCCTTCGCTAGTTCCGCTAGCAATTTGGATTTCGTCCCTCCTAGATGATTTATGTATTGGACTGCCGATATGTTGTGCGTATTGCTGAAAATGGGCGACTTCATCTTTCCTCTTGTAAATGCCTTGATCGCGAAGGAGCCTGCTAGGATCTCCAGGCATTTTATATGAAGGCGAAGCTCTTCCTCGCTCCATTTCCCTCTGGTCTCCAGGGTCCCGCACCTGGCTCCCCAGCCTTTCTGGCTGGCGTCTGACTTGATTATCAGATCTGGTCGGTCTCTGAAAATGGCACGCCCATTCCAGGCGTCCATATTCTTCAACCACCATTCCAGCTCTGTAATGGATTCTTGATCCAGTGGAACTAGCTGGTGGTATCTCAGACCTTGCTGCAGGTGTCTTATCTTCAGTCTCTGGAGGGCTCAGTAGTGCAAGGGGCCTGGGAATATGCTTAAATGGATGCTGCTAATAATCATACTATTCTTGCTAATACTCTGAGCGAAACTTGCTGTTTGCTTAAGCACACTCTGATCTCTCTCTTGATATCCCTTATCTTCCGAGCTGGAAGTTCTAATGTAGCTTTCATGGTGTCTAACACAAATCCCAGAAAATCTAGCCTGTTTGCTGGCGTGGTGTCTTTCTATATTCACTAGAAACCCCAATGACTGTAGCAGGCTTTGCACCCAACTCGTCTGATAGACTAGCACCTCTCGGTCTTCTGCTAGGTGCAGTAGATCGTCTAGGTAAATAATCAGCCTGATGCCCTTCTCTCGAATCGCTGCCGCTACTGGCTTCATCAGTTTTGTGAACGCCCAGGGAGCGGATGCAAGACAGAAGGGCATTGTCCTGAATTGCCAGAGCTGTTCGTTCAAGCGAAAAGCTAGGAATGTCTTGTACTCCTCTTGTATGGGAATAGTAAGGTACGCATCTTTTAGATCTAATCATGTCAACCAGTCTCCCTCTCTCAGGGAGTCTCTGAGCTGATGGATGTCCTCCATCTTGAAGTGTCGGTACACAATCCACCCATTCAGCTCCTTGAGGTTTATAACGGCATACTTTCTCTTTCCTGCGTACCAGAAACATATTGCTCACAAATCTGGGGGCCGCTGTGCAACTTTCTATCGTGCCTTTTTGTTATAACTGCGCTAGCTCGCTGTCTAGGCACTTCTGCTCCGCTTGTGCTAATCTCTGCTGGTGTGGCCAGTACTGCTGGGTCGGTGCCTTTATGAATTCCAGCCGCAAACCTCTGACGGTCTGCAATATCCAAGCGTCGCTGGAAAGCGTGCGCCAATTGCTCCAAAACATGCACGTTCTCCCCCCAACCAGAGCGTATACTATTGCTCTCACCTGGGGTGAATCCTTGACCTCGTCCCGATCCTCTGGGGAAACGTCCTCTGGATGGGAAGAAGGTGTCCTGCTGTTTATTTTCCCAGTATTGTGCTCTGGGATTAGAGGGTCTTCTTCCTCCCTGACCTCGACCGGGTGCCCGACCCCTGAAGCGGCCGGTCCCACCAAAAACTCTGCTTGGGAAGATCTTTCGAATGGATGCTTGTGCCTTTGCTAAGGAGGTATATGTGCCAACGAATCGGCTCATCTCCTTCTCAAAGGTCTCCCCGAAGAGGAGCCCTTGAGCAGCTTCTCCGGCCTCGTAGGATGCCAAGTCGCTCAATTTCGGGTCGATCTTTAGAAGCAGGCCTCTCCTTCTTTCCGAAGCTATTGTGCAGTTCGCGTTTCTCAAAAGGCATACTGCTCTTTGTGCCCAGCCGGCCAGTGCGTTGGGGTCCACTTCTACACTTGTGTCTTTCACCCTCTCCGCTAAGACCACGATCTTAGCGAGGGGCCCTGCTAAGTCTAGCACCTTTTCCTGACAGCTCCTCCATGACCTGTCGATTCCCTTGCGGGGATCCTTGCTGGTTTTTGCCACAAATGTTAACATCTTGGGGTCTAGCTCGGGGTCTCTGTCACCTTTCCCGGGAGGTCTGGGCATGGGCATTCCGCACGTAGGCGCTGTCTCACCTCCTTATCAAGGGCCTTGTGTAGCCTTATTGTCATGTATTGGGTCACCCTCGGAGATGGTTGCCACTCCGTGGATCTTGGGTTCCTGATACTTTCAGGATCAAACATGTCCTCCTGTACTTCGTGGAGGTGTTTTTGTTTACAAGCTCTTTTGCCCCCGATGGGCTTGACCTCTTCTTCCTCTGTACTCTCCTCACCCTCTTGCGAGGCAAGGTCTCCCGTTGGCTCCTCTTCCGAGCCTGGGTCATCTCCTGCATTATCGTCCCCTGGAGTGGGGGTCATGAGGTCTGGCACTGCTTGATGCTGTAAGTAAGCCTCTTTGAGCTTAGCGAAGGGGTCGGCAAACTCTGGGGCCTTTTCTTTCGCCCCGTCTAAAGGGCCCTGGGGGTCGTCAGAGGCTTTCCTCTTGCAGGCTTGTTTACTCCCCATTGACCCTGTTCCTGAGGGTCCTGTGGGCGTGTGCTCCATTTCTCTGGTGCTTTCACTGGGCTGTGTGAGCATAGCTTCCAGCGTCTCCAGTCTTTCTTATAGGGGTCTTACCCCTTGAGCCACTGCATCTACTAGGGAACTTCCCAGCACTTCTTTGAAGCTGGCAGCGAGGTCTAGCTGCTGCTCCTCCTCACTCCACTCAAATTCAGACATTCTTCGTTAGTGCTGTGTGCCTGTGTACCTCAATCAGGTGTTTTAGCACGCCCACTGCTCCTGTGATGCTCAGTATTTATTATAATGTTTTTTTTAATTTAAAAAAAAAAAGATTTTGTGGCTGCATCTGGCTGTCAATCTGTCCTTTTAATGGGCCTGTGCACGAGAAAAAACTTGCTTTCTATATGCTGCTGGCTACACGTGGAGCCTTTATGTTGTGAAGGGAGAGCCCCCTTTGTGTCGTGAGCTGACACGTGTCTCAGCTGCTGCTCCTGAGGCGCACTGCTCTTCGCGTGGCCTCTGCTGTATCCGCGATTCTCGTATCGCTTAATTTCAACTGATAACTACGGAAAAATGTTGTTCCTTCATGCAATCACCTCCGGGCCCGGTGTTCTCTTCCTTATCCGCCGCTTCGGACTGCAGCGCCTGCGCATCAGCGTTAATACGCGAGCGCTGAAGCACCTCCCCCGCAAGGGTGGGGGCTGGAGAGTTGAGAGCGCTTACGCTCTTTCTCCTGTCGGAGGTGCCCGGTAGCGATCGAATTGTGAACCGCGAGGCTGAGCTGGGCCCCTGAGTTGCCGGGAATGCGGCACGGGGCTGCTCGCCTCACGGGCAATATTAATACTGCTTACCTGCAATACATGTTCGCCGGAGCCGTTTTCCTCACAACAAGTGCTGATAAACTTACTGCGCCCCACGTTATTATGGTAAAATACCCAATTCCACTCAGATAATGTTATCTTTCTTCTGTACTGTTACTATACGCTTATTACACAACGTTCTCTCTCCTCAGTCAAACTCTTAATCAAATCCAACATCTGACACACAAAGAGGGATAGAAATAGTACCTATCTGCTTGAAGAGCAGTAAAGGAAGAGGAGGAGCCCAGGGACGGGAAGTGTGTCATAGCTGGGCTGAGAGAGATGGACTACAGAGACTATGGTAATTGTAGTTTTAAGATGGAAAAGTTACAGTTGAACACTTTTCAGAGTTGATATATATATGTGTTTGTTGAACTGCTGAGGAATAGTAATAAAAGAAGGGAAGCATAATGCTCGCCTCCAGTTTTGTCGCATAGAATTCTGCATCTGCCACTAGGTATACTGTCCTACAGTTAAACATCTTTTTCTTTGCTGCATAAATAAATCTAACACACATAAGTCGGGAGTTTCTTGATTGACTAGAGGGACAGACCATTCTTGCGCACCTCAGGAAAGATACGTCAGTATGAGTGTCAGACTCTGGTGTTTGGAAGGCCTTGTGCCTGAACAATTGCATTGAGTTTAAAATAGCTAAGATGTTCATGCATCCTCGTAGAACCTTCTGGCGGGCCACATAGATGGGTACATTTTATATGGCAGAATGACCCTTGCCAGTGCTCTTTTCTCCCAACAAGTGGTCTATTTTTTTCCTTGATTTGCTGATTCTTGACAGCCCTGGTGCCATCTCCAGGTTGGGGACGGAAAGCAGAGGTGTCCTGGACAGACAGTAAAGGAGTATAAATTGCTTGCGATAAAACAATCATTCAATTTAATCCTTGTATTTGTCAACCCAACTCTCTATTGCACTCTCTGGACATCACCACCTCATGCTGGAGGTCTCTCAGCAGTTTCCCCAGGGTGCACATGGACACTCCTTCTGGCTCAATAATTGATGTTGGAATTTTCAAATCGTGGGCATTTCAACCGGTCAGGTGCGGATGATCCCATGGTTTCAAGGGGGCTGCTGTCCCTACAGTTCCCCCGCTCCCATTAGCCCCCCAAATCCCCACACCTATGCATCTTACTAGCTACAGCAGTGCACAGGCCTGAGAGAAAAGGGGATTGGCAGGTGTGATGAATCTGATGGAACTTCTTTCCCTGGGGTGGCCTTTCCCTATCTGGCCAGGCGACGGCAGCCACTACTTGATCCTAACACTGATGGCGGCTATATGCGGGAGGACCACCTGGGGAGAGGTGACCCTTGGGGGAGAGATGTGATATCATTGGGGAAAATAAATGCATCCCCCATATCCCTTATGGGAAGTTTCCTCTATTCCTCAATCCTTAATGGCTTATTGCACCACTCATACTCAGAGTAGTAAACACAAAATGAGCACAACAGGTCCTCTTTTATGGAAAGGGGGCTTTTTTAGATGAGGACGTCAATACCATACTTACATACACAATTTCCAAAATAGCTACCCAGTCGTTGCAAACTCGGCTAGGGAAAACGCATATGACACACAGGTGGTTTTACCATAATCATAATTAAGTTCAGAAAAAGATAGTGGGTCATTAATAAATCAAAATTGCAGTTGATTGAAAAATCATCATAAAAAGGTGTGAAAAACCACGGCAGAAAACCATGAAACAAAACAATTAAAACATAGGCACACCATAGTTAATTTAATTGAACCTCTGACTATCTCACACATTCTATTTGAGTAAAGATTGTCACAGTAGTAATAAGTGAGGTTAGTAAACTTTAGTGACTGACAATTTTACACAATTATTTTCCATGTAATAAACATAGGCCCTCACAAAGAGGTGTCGACAGCTACCTATGTTTCTAGCCTTATACCAAAGCCCTCAATGACTTATTCTTTCTTTTAGGCTTAGTCAAGGTCGTCTTCAGGACACTTTATTACACTTTTTGGAGTAAGGACACTTCTTAAGTCTTCAACATAACATGATTGACTAATACATCTAAAAACAAACAAATACATAGTATTTATAAAGGGACCCATTTTCCATATCAATAGTATAACCACTTTGTAAATAGCTATTCTCCTAGCAATTTTCATTTTGTATGCACAACAGTTTTATTTCAATTTCCATAGGCTCAGTTAATTATTTATCTTCAAAATATCATTTTTTTTGTACCCGCCCTTATCTTTTCGTTTACTCCCATCCATCACGTAGTGTATAGTGGATAGTCCATAATATCTACATTTTTCCATACTTGTTGGGTATTTTCTCAGATATATATTAAAAATAAATATTTATACATTCATATTCGGTGGTTCTATCTTTAATCATCATTTACTTAAATAGATGACTTGTATACGTTCATTTGCAATGCTACTTTATCCTATCTGTTCATAGTGCTACCTTCATCATTTCATATGATACCATTCACTGGTATATTACTTTCAAAGGGCCAGTACCTGCTGCTAAAAGTCCCTGGTCTTTTTTTATTTTTTAACCTGTGCCCTCTAGCTATCCGTTCAATGTGAATATGTTATTTCTACCTTTTTTTAAACTCATATGGTTCAAATATCTAAACATTACATAGTCACCATACCTTCTGACCTCAGTCAGTCAGCAGACACTGAATAGTTTTTTTCAGTGAGGCTGCGTACCACATTGAAGCTTGTTTACATGTTGGCTACTTTGCATCAACCTAGAAATAACACAGGAGAGCGCTGTCTTAGTTGTCATTACTATAATATGTTATTATTTCATTGGTGTTGGCTCACCCCATCCCTTATTTTCTTTCCTTTTCAACAAGGGAAATGGAAATCAGTTCTTTGTTTTTTTTTCGCAAGGTGGGTGTTTCCCAATTTATATCGTGTTGCTTTAGCGCTTTCAGAAGAAGCCAAATCGGTCTCTGCTTCAAGGGCTCAGGACTATTTCCCAACCTGTAGGCATGGGAGATTCTCAGTTAATATACACAAGACTAGCGCGTTATATTATTAGTGCAAAGAGCTACCTTTGTAGTACTTGCTTCGTTCTTTGCAGCGTGTCGTGTTCACTCGAGCATTCATATTGTGGTTCATGTGACTTCCCGAGTTTTTTATAGAAACTCACGGCCATGGGATCACAATTGTGGAACGCTAGCCCACTTTTTTCTGCGTAAGTGGAATATGACTGTTACAAACGCCATATTATAGGGATCTTAACCCTTTACGGTATAGATCATACACGGCTATTAAGATTGCCATGTGGTGCATCCTTTTTATTAATATATTTGCAGCCCATGTGACTGCAGGAATCATTTTTTTATATATATTAGCGAAAAGCACATAACACCTACCCGGTATGTTATAAGCACAAACTAATTTTATTCTTTGTTACGACTTATTTACTATCCCCACATAGAAACGTCCACAGGTGATTTAAAGGGGAATTAATTAAATACAGCAGAGATATTAGCTTTTGAGAATAAAATCCTCAGAGAGGAGAATATTCTGTTCAGTACTAAAAATAGATATAAAGATAACTTATATAAAACAGAGCGCACAGCTCTCAAGAGTCTCAAAGAAAACACCATATTGTATAAAACAGAAATTGTGAAACAACTTCATGACCCCAAATTTCATAAAATGATTGGCCTAGACCTCACCGCCAGAATAGCAGAAGAAATTGTGAGCCTGATGATCCATGCCGCAGCTGAGGGCTGGATTAACGAGGATGAAAGGCATTTCTTATTAACTGTCATCCAGTGACTCCGTATTTTACTGTCTTCCCAAGGTGCATAAGAACGCAAGCACCCTACCTGGAGACCCATTGTTGCTGCGATTGGTTCACTACTTGAACCTTTGTCCATATACGCAGATGCATTTCTGAGACCATTTGTGGTCACTCTTGATGTGGAATCTCTGTACACGAATATCCCACAGATTAAATGTGTGGAAATTATGCATAAATATCTAGAGAGAAGGGGGGACAAGAGCACACCATCAGACTTCATCGCGGAGTGCATTCAACTAGCTCTTACCAAAAACGTCTTAATTTATGAAGGCTCCTTCCAACAACTCCACGGCACAAGCATGGGGGCAACATTTGCCCCTGATCTTGCAGATCTTTACATGAATGAATTTGAGTCAAATTCGATATGCTGAAAATAATCCTTTCACAGCCAATATTATAGCATGGCATTGATATATCAATGACACCTTTATGCTGTGGAGGGGGGTACTGGGCAATTTAATGCTTTCCTAACATGGCTTAACACACTTCAACAAAGTCCATTAAGTTCACAATGGAGTCTCATAAGGAAAAAATTGCATTTCTGGATTTACACATTTTTCAATCTGTAGAGAACACTCTTGGAACAACCCTTTATAAGAAACCAACGGATAAAAATACCCTCCTGCAGTTCGAAAGTTTTCATCCATAAAAAGCCTTGAGAGAGAGCCTGCCTTATGGGCAGTTTCTACGTATCAGGCGTAACTGCAGTAATATAAATGACTTCAAAGCAAACCGTGATGAGCTATAATTAAAACGGAAGAAGGTGTCAAGAAATGGCAGATTAAAACAAATACAGCTATATATAACGCACAGGGCATACATGACCCCTCTGAGGATTTCAAAGTTTAAAAACGTTGGGCGCCAGGTGTGCCCTAAGTGCGACAAGGAGAACGCTGACATGGCACACATGTTTTGGTCATGCCCGGTAATTGAACGCTTCTGGGGCGAAGTGGCACAAAAACTGGCGGAGAAAGGGGTCACGCTCGTGATAGATACGGCCTGGGCCTGTTTGTTGGGAGGGTTCCCCAGATCACGGAAATTTAAACATGTTGGGAAATTGAAAGACTTGGCATATGTGCTTGCAAAACGAAGGATTGCTATGGGATGGAAGAAGTGTCGCAAGCCACGGGTGGAGGTATGGTGGAAAGAGTTACAGAAATGGGCAGAGGCCGAAACGATGGTATGGCAAGAAACTAGAAGCATGGGTGGGGAGGAAGTAGTGGGCTCCCTGATGGCTTGGAAATCATTCATAGCGGAAATGTTTGGAGTAGTATCGGATCCAACAGAATCCGAGGGCTGCGAAACCCTGCCACACGAAGCAGATATTGAATGCGAAGAACAAATAGGCTCATAAAGGGGGGTGGGATTGGGGGAGTAGTGACTAAAGACTAAATGCGTTTGATGGAACTGTTATAAATTGTACTGCATGTTTGGTTTATATTGTTGTTTGGTTTGAATAAAATTAATTACATTTTTTTTTAAAAAAAAAAACTATAAAACTGAAAAGTAAAGGTTATCCGGCTTCTAAAATAAGGAGGGCATACAAAAGAGCATGAAATGCCAATAGACAAAGAGTGTTTGACCAAACAAACCAGAACTAAAATTGAAAAAATGACACGTGTCTCATCCTTTTCCCCGATAAGTAACAGCCTAAGAAAATGTATCCTTCAAAATTGGAATATTACCCATACAGACACTTTTCAGGTCCCACCTCTGCGATTCGCATTCAGACGAATGCCGAATCTAAGAGATAAGCTAGTGCATACATATGTACATATGCCAAGCAGAAGATCAGCAATCAAGAACAGAACACTTTGTGGCACCCCCTTGCCCCCAGTGAGAGGACATTTTAGGTTTGGTGGGTGTTGTGTCTGCTACCTTACCAAAAACATAAAAGAGATTGATTTGAACGGAAGAAAATACATAAAAGAGATTGATTTGAATGGAAGAAAATGGCAACTTAAAACGTTTACAAATTGAGCCACAAAATGGGCCATCTATGGCATTAGATGCCCATGTGGGCTCTTTTACATAGGCAAAACAAAAAGGCCAGTTTGCCAAAGGATATGCGAACACCGTTCCTGCGTTAACAATTGGGTGTCCGATAAACCACTCGTGGAACACTTTAAAAAAGCTCAACATACCGACAAAGACATCTTTTGGTTTGTGTTACAGACACTGCACCCCCACCCCCGTGGTGGTGGCGGCAGAGACAGAACGCTTCGAAAGTTAGAACAGAAATTAATCTTTTCTTTAGACTTGTGAACAAAAAGCATCGAGCATCTACATAGCGTGGAATCTGTTTATACACCGATAACAGCTATAGCGTCCTGCCTCCTACTTCGGTATGTGCACGCAGAGCTGTGTGTGCTCCTGATCTCTGTAAACAACATTTAGGCACCCCGGACATTGGTCATCAAGGCAGGAATGACATTAAGCAACAGCCAATCATGATAGCATGTATTTGTAATACTTTGGAATTTCATTCGGCCCTATCAGTATATGACATCATGTTGTACACAATAAATATATACATAAAAAATATATGTGAGACTGCGGCTATAACTATCATGTAAAAACGATATTGAAGTAAATGCAGTTCACCTCTGCTGTATTTAATTAATTCCCCTTTAAATCACCTGTGGACGGTTCTGTGTGGGGAAAGTAAATAAGTCGGAGCAAAGAACAAAATGAGTTTGTGCTTATAACATACCGGGTAGGACTTATGTGCTTTTCCCTAATATATAAAAAAATGATTCCTGCAGCCACATGGGCTGCAAATATATTAATAAAAAGGATGCACCACACGGCAATCTTAACAGCCGTGCATGATCTATACCGTAAAGGGTTAAGTTCCATATAACATGGTGCTTGTAACAGTCATATACCACTTACAAGGAAAAAAGTGAGCTGGTGTTCCACAATTGGGATCACATGACCGTGAGTTTCTATAAAAAACTTGGGAAGTCACGTGAACCACAATAGGAATGCTTGAGTGAGCACGGCACGCTGCAAAGAACGAAGTAAGTACGACAAAGGTAGCTCTTTGCACTAATAATACAATGCGCTAGTCTTGTGTATATTAATTGTGTCACACTCACCTGTGTCTGTGCAAGAGTGATGGATGAACCTCCCTTGACCCCCGAGTTTTCACTTCCCCTGTTTTCCTCCGGAGGGATTCCTGTCAAATACAAGGTAAACACTCAGACCTGAATTTCACCTGATTCCCCTGGGCCCTTCCCTTCACTTTAAGGTGTGCTGTGATGTCCCATAAGGGCTTACCTTGACCTTTAGTAAGGTGAGCACTCCATCCTGCATTTGCAGAGGCGCGATTCGCTTGTATGAATGATGTCAATGTCTGTTGGCTGAGTTCAGATGCCACACGCTGTTAGATGCCTTCACAGCGAGGCCGATTGTTCAAGGCGCCAGTTTCTTCACTGGCTAGAAAGTCTTTTCCACAAGTGAAAGTTGCGCGGAGAATGTTTAGTGTCCTGAATTGTCCGTATTGTATTTGTTTGCCAAGGTATTTTGTGGGTGAGTAGCGCTGCGTGTAGAAGTTAGCTGCTGGTAGGTAAGCGCAGCGTCTTAAATTCGAGTGCGCCTGGTAATGTCTCTCCTTTTTCTTCCCTTGCAGGAGTGGATTACGTGATATTAGCGCTTTGAGTCCGAGTTCAGCGCTACCGGATACTTGGTGGTCTGGTAAGTTTGCATGGAGACTTTGGTAAGTATGTACTGCATTATGAGATGGAGCGCAGTGCAATAGTCCCCGCGTTAGTAGAGCGAGCGCAATGACTAATGTCTCTTCTTTCTTTTGCAGGGGTTTGTGCACTCGTACAACTGACCTGGTTACCAGTGTCACTGGAAGATTCGGTAAGTATGCGCAGCGTTATTGAAATGCGCATGCTAACGCTGTTCTTCTTTGTTCTTACAGGTGCCGGTGTTGAAGTCCCCTCTTGACCTGAGATAGCCACGGCGTGGAGAAATCACAGAGTGCCTGTAAGCAGAAGCAGAACGATCCAGAGCAGGTAAGCAGAAGCGGGAGGATCCGAAGCAGGTAAACAGAAGTAGGATGTTCCGGAGCAGGTAAGCTGAAGCAGGATGATCCAGAGCAGGTAAGCTGAAGCAGGATGATCCGGAGCAGGTAAGCTGAAGCAGGATGATCCGGAGCAGGTAAGCAGAAGCTGGCTGATACAGAGCACAGCAAGTGTGTTGCTGATGCAGCTCACAGTAAGCAACAAGAAGCACTGGAAGAATCTTGGTTGTGGCTTATATAGCCAGCCACACCCAAACACTAGAAAGCTCATGGATTGTCATGCACTTCCTGTTTGGCAACAGGAAGTGGTAACCAGGATGTTACTACAAACACTAGGAAGGAAGCAAAGGAGGGATCTTCTATGGGTTCTTTGTGTGCCTATGCCAGGCCTGCCAGGCCTCCACCCAGCTTACCCCAACTACCTGCCTGATACCCATGACAAATTGAGAATCTCCCATGCCTTCAGGTTGGCAAATAATCCTGAGCCCTTCAAGCAGAGACCGATTTGGCTTCTTCTGAAAGCGCTAAAGTAACACTCTATAGACTGGGAGACACCCGCCTTGCGAAAAACCAAAGAACTGATTTCCATTTCGCTTGTTGAAAAGTAAAGAAAATAAGGTATGAGGTGAGCCAGCACCAATTAAATAATAACATATTATAGAAATGACAACTAAGACAGCGCTCTCCTGTGTTATTTCTAGGTTGATACAAAGTAGCCAACATGTAAACAAGCTTCAATGTGGTACGCAGCCTCACTGAAAAAAAACTATTCCGTGTCTGCTGACTGACTGAGGTCAGACGGTATGGTGACTATGTAAGTTTTAGATAGTGGAACCATATGAGTTTAAAATAAGGTAGAAATAACATATTCACATTGAACGGATAGATAGAGGACACAGGTTAAAAAATAAAAAAAAGACCAGGGACTTTAAGCAGCAGGTACTGGCCCTTTCAAAGTAATATACCAGTGAATGGTATCCTATGAAATGATGAAGGTACTACTATGAACAGATAGGATAAAGTAGCATTGCAAATTAATGTTTACAAGTCACCTTTATAAGTAAACAACGATTAAAGGTATAATCACCAGATATGAATATTTCTTTTGAATATATATCTGAGATAATACCCAACAAGTATGGAAACCATCACATATTATGGACTATCCGCCATACACTATGTGATGGGTGGTAGTAAACGAAAAGATAAGGGCAGGTAAAAAACTGTGATATTTTGAAGTTCAATAAATAATTAACTGAGCCAAATGAACTAGGCTTCATGGAAATTGAAATAAAACTGTTGTGCATACAAAATGAAAATTGCTAGGAGAATAGCTATTCACAAAATGGTTATAATATTGATATGGAAAAATGGGTCCGTTTATAAATACTATGTATTTCTTTGTTTTTAGATGTATACGTCAATTATGTTATGTTGAAGACTTAAGAAGTGTCCTTACTCCAAAAGGTGTACTAAAGTGTCCTGAAGACAGCCTTGACTAAGCCTAAAAGAAAGAATAAGTAATTGACGGCTTTGGTATTAGGCTAGAAACATATGTAGCTGTTGACACCTCTTTGTGAGGGCCTATGTCTATGTACATGGAAAATAATTGTGTAAAATGGTCACTCACTAAAGTTTACTAACCTCACTTATTACTGCTGTGACAATCTTTACTCAAATAGAAAGTGTGAGATAGTTAGAGGTTCAATTAAGTTATCTATGTTGTGTTTATGTTTTAACTGTTTTGTTTCATGGTTTTCTGACGTGTTTTTTCACGCCTTTTTATGATGATTTTTCAATAAACTGCAATTTTGATTTATTAATGACCCACTATCATTTTCTGAATTTAATTATGATTATGGTAAAACTACGTGTGTGTCATATGCGTTTTCCCTAGACGAGTTTGCAACAACTGGGTAGCTTTTTTGGAAATTGTGTATGTATGCATACCACTCATACTCATCCACGCACTAGGACCAGTATTAATGCTCCCCAATGTGACAGAGTAAGATATTAACTACTGAGACGAGGAAGAGGCAGGGAGCAATAGTGATTACCCCTGAGGAAGTCCCATACCAGCTTCCGAAACAATACATACAGGATCTTCCATCAACTACTGAGACGAGGAAGAGACAAAGATCAGTAACGATCACTAAGTCCATGAAGCTTATACTGCGGTCTAGTCTTTGGAAGCTCTTTAATCAGACCGGGAGATTTAAAACCCAGGCAGCTGACCGCAATGAAAGAAAGCTGCAGACGCTGAGCTGCTTGGTTCCCTGCACACGTACCGGCTGGAACGTTGGTGGGGAAGACGCCACGGGAAACGCTGCAGATGCTAATCCTCCCAGCAGGAGAAGGAATCGGAGTGCAGAGGACATGCTGCCCACAAGGGAAAGGCAGCAGAAACCAAAGACCAGCACGGCAGAGGCGCAGCGGATGACAGGTCGCACGCCAAGCCCAAGAACCGACAAAGACACAAATATCGACACAGCGGATGGCAGGTTGTACGCCAAGTGCAGAAGCCGAAGAAAACTGAAGCAGAGAGGCGCAAGAGACACTTTGAGCACCCAGTGAGCGCAGGTGAACAGAAAGGGTTAACGGGTTGCCTAAAAGTGTGCGCTGCTTCAAAGTAGCTATCAGTAAGCCAAATAAGATATGTAAAGAGGCTGATCAGTATAAAAGATATGCCACGAGTGAACGAAACAAAGTATTTGAAAAATCTAAAAGACCTATAAGCTATTCCATGAATGGATTGTTGAACCCACAACTTAAATGGGCATAAAGAGAAAACCGAGTGAAAGTGAATGAACTTGAGAGAGGGGCAAAAGCCCTGTATATGAAAAAGAGAACCATATAAAAAGTGACACGCCACTATTGGGCTGATAGTGTTTCATGGGTAAAAGAAAGTTGTGATATAAAAGTCCTGGCAAGGGAGTATACCAGGGAAGAGCAATGTGTGAAAGTCAATAAGGAAGTCCTGAGAGAAGAATATACCAGGCAACTATTTCCCTAAGAACTGTGTGTGCGCCAAGAGGGAGAAGCCATCCTCTTGGCTCCAAGAAACATACATATTGGTAACAGGAACCTGGGAAAAGGAGTCATTCCCTGGTACTGTGAACATTGTCCACTTGGAACTTTATCCTTTCATTTGATGGGAACATGTGTGCACCTTGATATCCAGAGAGAATATCCTTTACGCCTTTAAGTTACTTTTTAGAGTGCAATGGCCAGAATAGGATTTCGGACACAGGACATGCTTTTTAATTTGGACATTTTGACAACGGACAGACCCCAATTGCACTACACATATATCCACCAATAATCCTAGTCTGACCATAGCACTATCCTATTCTCAATCAGCACTAACACACTAGCCAGCACACCTATTCCCATGGCACCTGCAACCCATTCGCGCAACCTTCGCAACATCACGCCGGACAACATACTCCCTTTGATCTCAGGGCTCACCACACATACTGAAAACTCAGCCGACCCCTCCTCCTTGGTAACTATCTATAACCAAACTGTGTAGGCAGCCTTAGACTCGCTGGCACCCCTCGGCAATTGCAAAGCTAAACCTAAAGCACATCTCAATCACTGGTTCACCTAAGAACTCAGACTTACGTAGCAAAAAAAGAAATGCAGAAAGTAACTGGAGAAAAAAAAACCTCAATCTCTAATAAACGACAATTTACTTCTCTAGCATCTGAATATAGAAAAGCCACCCATCAAGCAAAAAGCAACGCATATAGCCTTTGAATAGAGTTTGCCAATTCTACCTTCAAAGAGCTTTTCTCTGTTTTGGGAGAATTAGAATCCCCATCACAGGCCCCAGACTTATGCATTAAGGATCAAGTCTGGTGTGAAAATATACAAAAGGCCCTTATGGACAACATTTCTTCACTCCAACTCAAAATCAATAATAAAAAAAACTGAAACACCTCTAATCAACCTACGATGGAACACAACCCACCCAAACCATTCCCGAAGTTTGAGTTCTCTCCCATTACGCTAGACGAGACTACTAAAATCATAAAAGGCCTTAAACCATCACAATGCCAAGGTGATATCTGTCCAGCGACGCTAATCAAAGATTGCGTGGACAACTTGGCACCATTCATCACCTCATTATAAACAACTCATTTGCCTCTAATAAAGTACCTGACAACCTTGAAGAAGCATGTGTATTGCCCTTGCTGAAAAAAACCGAACCTAAACCCTAATGTACCAACTTATTACCGGCCCATCACAACAGTGCCATTCCTGTTAAAGATTCTTGATGGGGTCGCTTATGTCCTAATTCAAAAATACCTAGAAATGCACCATCTGCTGGGCTTCCGCCAATCAGGTTTCTGTCCAGGTCATGGCGCGGAAACGGCCCTGGTAGACCTAAAATCCCAAATGGATCAGATAAAAGACAGAGGGAGCCTTAGCCATCCTGCTTCTCCTGGACCTCTCGGCGGTATTTCATCTTGTAAACCACAACATCTTATGCCGCCACCTAGCAAGCGATGCCCACTTTTCCAACAACGCCATAGCGTGGATCAAATCGTTCCTCTCGAACCGTTCGATGAGAGTCTTCTCATCCACAGCAGCAGCTATTCCTACCCCAGTCACTTGTGGAGTACCTCAGGGATCATGCATATCCCCAAACTATGCTGACGACATCCAAATACTAATTCATATCACATGGGACTACAATACCGACGCAATCTATCACACCATCCAAGCCTGGATGGCTCAAAACGAGCTTTGTCTTAACGATGATAAGACCGAGATTTATCCTGGGCAGCCCAGCAAAACTTAAGAGCCTCCCACCTTCATACCAACCCTTCGACATAGATGGAAACTATATCATGACTGCCAAAGAAGTTAAGACATTAGGGGTCTACAAGTCAATTCCATCCCCTCAGCATCATCCTATACTGCTAAACCTATCACTGCACGCAGACCATATCTTACAGAAGAGAATTGCATCACCCTGCCAAGAGCACTAATCCCCTCCAGGATTGACTATTGTAATGCCATTTTCGCAGGATCCTCTTCCAAAAACTTCAAGAAACTCCAATGTTCAGAACAACGCTATTAGAGCAGCACTCAATATCCCAAAGTCCGAACACATTACTACTTTCAGAGGAAACATTCACTGGTTACCAGTTAGAGACCGCATTAAATTCAAAGTACTCACGCACACATGCCTATCTAACACGGCTACACATTACCGGTCTAGTTTGATTACCAAAAACCAACCAGCCAGACCCACCCGCTCAACTTACCTAGGGCAATTGACAACACCAAGATATAAAAGACAAAGAGCAGGTGGCTCCAGTTTCCCCGTCATGGCAACTTAACTAACGGAACACCTTGCCTATGGAACTAAGGCTGGATCCCTCATTATTGTCCATTCGCAAAAAACTAAAAACATGGCTCTTTACACAGGACACCAAGTCGTATCTTTACCTATAAGAGTCCTAGGGCCTCATTAAGAGTTTGGCGGTAGCCATGGCGCTATTCGCACCATGGCTGCCGCCAAACCGGGCTCCTTTACCGGGTTTCCTGAATGAGGAATTACCGGGCCATTCCGAGTTCGGAGGGCCCGGTAATTCCTCCCTCTGGGAACCCGGACCCAGACCTTCCCCATTCACATTGAGCCCCGATAGGGCTCAATGGGAATGAGAGAGGGAGCTAACAAGGGGCTCGCGGGACCCGGAAACGACGCCTCGTTTTACCAGGCGTCCTTACCTGGTCCCGTGAGGGGAGCTCGTAATCAGGCGGAATGGTGTTAACGGGCCCGCCACCATTAGCGGAGCCTGTTAACCCATTCCGCCCGACTTGTAATGAGGACCCTTGACTTGTTTAGCGGACGGATCCTTTGCTTTTCTGAACTCGACTCTGTCACCTGCTATTAGTCGTTACTCGTCGTGGCACATAGACATTACCTTGCAACTGTTTTTTATCACTGTATTGTATAACAAACAAATTGACCTGTATGATCTGTAACCACATTCTTAAGCCAAGCACCCAGATGCCTGAGGGTTAGGTGCGCAATACAAATGCAATAAATAAATAACTCTGTAATGGCGCTTTGCATGACTTCTGTCTTAGTAATTGGAGCTCTGTTAATGCAATTTATCCTACATAGGGCAGTGTTGTACCTCAATCATTCTATCGTGACAAGCACACACTTCACTGCTCGTCATTCAGTTCCTGACAACTTGTGACCTTTATAATGATATGTTTGGATTTACTGCCTAGGGACATAAATTGTTATCTCTTTTTAACACCAGCTTGGGAACTCGGCTAAGCTGATGTGTTTTGACCAATCGGTGTGCAGTGTCCTGTCCTTTTATCTCTGGGGTCTGATATCTTTCTTTGTAGCTTTTTCATGACCTCACTCGCAATTCAGGACTGTCAAGATGCTCACCCCCTTGCATTAACCAATTACTGCGCAGCTTTCAGTCTTTTGCTCTGGGAAGTTGCAACTTGGGATGTGTGCGTCTCTCTGCAAGGGTCTAGCTGATGTTTTCTGCTCAGAGGGTGGGGTTTCTGAAGCTTCAGGAATAGCTAACTAGATTTTGAGGCCTACATCTACTGTATAGCCAGCTAATGTAAAGGGTTTCAGTCATTTATTATCATTATGAATACTTCTTCTATGTTCACCTAACTAATATTACATGTATCTATTTAAGGATGGACAGTTATGTTCATCTGTAAGGTGTATGCATTATGTCTTACTGAAGAATGGCTACTAGTGCCTTATTGGGCCTATGCAGGAAAGCCTTCTTTATATGGGATTGCTTGCGTCTACGCTGTGTGCCTTTTCATAGTGACTTTCGCAGCTTGTATTTTCACGCACGTTTAGGGCATTGGATGTGCTCTCCAATATTGCTGTACTCCCCAACAAAACAAGGTTTGAGAGCATCTGGAAAACGAGGGGACAAAGAATTGTTACATCTGCCAAGGAAAGGGGAGATATAAAATCAGAAGAAGGCAGATTATTTAAACCACCTCTAACCGTGTGCTTCTCCTATGGACAATCTCGGCATATTGCCTGACATTGCCCATGAAGTAAAAAGGAGGAGCCCATGGAAAATGGCTATATGACTGGGAAAGAATGGGAGGAAGTGAATTCCCCAGAAGAAGAATTTCTACAGACAAGAAGCAATTATTACTTTGGAGTCACCCCTTTTAAGACCCATGAACCCGCAATTGTAAACAGATTACCCGTTACAGCACAGATTGACTCTGGTAGTAAGCAAACAGCAGTGAGAGCAGATCTAATTCCAACCAAATCCTTACGTCTGGTAAATCCTGTAAGGATAACATGTGTCCATTTTGATGATGAAACATACCATCAAACACCCGTCACAATCCAGGTTCAAGGCAAAACTACAAAGATCAACTCTGTGGTCATTTGAGGACTACCAGAGGAAACCATAATTGCCACTGATTACCCAATTTGAAACCCTTATAAACCGGATCAACACCTCCTCTGCTACATATTCCCTTTTGACTCGGGAGGATGAAGGATTTATACAAGAAGACCCTGTCTGGGACTGGGAGACCACACTAGAGAGAGAATCTTTTTCCCAGGAGAAGCATTGATTCATAATCTAATAGGGAACCCTTGGGCGGGAAGCCAAAGCATTAGGGGAAGGTTATGTGATGAATCGGATGGTATCATCACAAATTTCCCTGCGGTGGCCTCTCCCTATGTGGCCATGTGGCCAGGAGATGACAGCCGCTACCGGATCCTAACCCTGGGGGGGCAGCTATATGAGGGAGGACCACCTTGGAAGAGGCGACAGGGGGTGGGGGTGTGAGATCATCAGGAAAAGATATTTCCCTACAGGGATGTTTCCTGCATTCTTCAAGCCTTAATGGCTTATTTTTTATTTATATATTTATTTTATGTATTTGAACTTTTTTTATAGTGCACAAAACCCAAAGGTACCTAGGCGCGTAAATTTACAAAATTGGTTACAGACGGCTTAATCAATGAAGAGGTTCCAGTAGCCAGGTGCAGTGCAGCTCTAGTCTTACATTTTTTTCATA
This sequence comes from Ambystoma mexicanum, assembly GCF_040938575.1. Classification (NCBI taxonomy): domain Eukaryota; kingdom Metazoa; phylum Chordata; class Amphibia; order Caudata; family Ambystomatidae; genus Ambystoma; species Ambystoma mexicanum. The sequence goes on from NC_090925.1 coordinate 678,089,440, forward strand.
CAATATACAGTCTCAAACATATTCAAAATGTATGCAATTTACATTAATTCCATAATTACAAAGAGTGCACAGATAAGCAGGCCCTATTTTGTTGCATGCCTAACAGAGATCTTGCTCGAACAGCAGAGTTTTAAGGCTTTTTCGGGACGACCATAAGGATGAGTCAGTTCTTGGAGATGGTGGCAAGGTATTCCAGAGTTTTGCAGTGATCACTGGGAAGCTGGATCCGACCAGCTTTCTGTCTCTTGAATCTTGGTATAGAGATTAGGCTAGTGTAGGAGGACCGCGTAGGGTGGTTGGATTGGGTTTTGACAATTAGACTGCTAAGATATGCAGGGGCATTATGCAATATGGCACCACTCCTCCTCATCCACGTACTAGGACCAGTATTAATGCTCCCCAACATGACAAACAGAGTAAGACATTAACTACTGAGACGAGGAAGAGGCAGGGAGCAATAGTGATTACCCCTGAGGAAGTCCCATACCAGCTTCCTCAACAATACATACATATGGAATCTTCCATCAACTACTGTGACGAGGAAGAGACAAAGGTCAGTAAGGATCACTAAGAACGGTAAGCTTATGCTCCGGTCTAGTCTTTGGAAGCTCTTTAATCAAGCTGGGAGATTTAAAACCCAGACAGCTGACAGCAATGGAAGTGAGCTGCGGACCCTGAGCTGCACTGTCACCTGCACGACTTACTGCTGGAACGATGCGGGAGAAGACGCTGCAGATGCTAATCTGCCCATCAGGAGAAGGAAATGGAGTGCAGAGGACAGGCGGCCCCGCGAGAGAAAGGCAGCAGACACCAAAGACCAGCACGGCACACGTCAAGCCCAGGAACTCTTAAAGACTGGCATGACAGAGGCAGAGCAGATGACAAGTTGCCCGGCAAGCCCAGGAACCGATGAAGACCCGAATACCAGCACGGCAGAGGCACAGCAGATGACAGATTGCACGCCAAGCCGAGAAGCCAACAGAAACCGAAGCAGGTAGATGTGAGAAAACACTTGGAGCACCCGACCAAACCCAGGGGAACTGAAAGGGTTACCGGGTTGCCTGAAAGAGTGCGCTGCTTCAAAGTAGATATCAGTAAGGCAAGTAAGATATGTGAAGAAGCTAATCAGTATGAAAGCTATACCACGAGTGAACAAAACAAAGTATATGTAAAAGTTAAAAGACCTATAAGCCAATCCGTGAATGGATTGTTCAACCCACAACTTAAAGGGGCAGAAAGAGAAAACTGAGTGAAAGTGAATGAACTTGAGAGAGGGGCAAAAGCCCTCTATATGAAGAATAGAACCATACAAGAAGTGATACCCCAGCATTGGACTGATATTGTTTCATGGATAAAAATAAAGTTGTGATATAAATGTCCTGGCAAGGGAGTATACCAGGTGAAGAGGAATGTGTGAAAGACCGTAAAGAAGTACTGAGCGAAGAATATACCAGGCAAAATAAGTGTGTGTTCATTTACAGGAGAATCGTTAAGGAAGTTACATGTCGAAGATCTTGAACTATTTGAAACGTGATTCTTTGTTTTGAACTTATCTGGAAAGGAACCTGGGGAAGGGGACTATTTCCCCAAAGAGTGTGTGTGTGCGTGCCAAGAGGGAGAATCCGTCCTCTTGCGCTACAAGAAACCTACGTATTGGTAACAGGAACCTGGGTGAAAGGAGTCATTCCGTGGTACTATGAACATTGTCCACTTGGAACTTTTTGTTGGAGTTATAACATTTCATTTGATTGGAACATGTGTGCAGCTTGAGATCTAGGGAGAATATCCTTTACACCTTAGAATTACTTTGAGAGTGTGAAGGCCAGAATAGGATTTCAGACACAGGACATACTTTTTATTTTGGACATCTTGACAATGGACAAACCCCATTGTTTTTGGTTGAGGTAGGGAAATACCTCCCAGGACAGGGATAGTAAGGCATTTCCCCAACCCTTTTTGATTTCTAATAAAAGTGTATAGCCAAAACTATAGTCCTCTCTGTCTGCGTCTCATTCCTGGCTCTTCACGTAGGAGTGAAAAGGAAAAATTCAATCTCTCCAGATTAGTCTTCATGGCTAAAGGACACACAGCAAAGGATGTTAATATTGTGGCCGATTTCTGAACCTACATAGTTTCCGATTACTGTTATTCACCTGGTAACCTCGGCTATCTGCTGTAAGGTTGTAATACAGAAGAAGAGTGGGTCTGAATTCAGTTTTTTAAATGTATTTTTGGTTGCCTCTTTCTAAAGATCCTATTCTATTCTGGCCTCACCAGTGTTTTAAGTCCATTCCAACAGTTCCTAAAAACAAATCTATTGACTTGCCATTTAAGAGTCTCTTCATTTTTAAAAACTCGAGTATCCGAAAGCTTACCCAACTCAAGGAAACGGTTACTTCTGTGCTTATCATGGCCATCTTTCTCGTATTTAGAACAGTTCATGCAGTAATGTAACTGTGGATTAAATATTAAACCAACTTAGTTTATTTGGAAAAGAACACGTTTTTGTTGTACGGTTCATCAAGCTCAGTCTTTCACTGAAACACCTCCTCTCAGATGGAATGTGGGGAGCAGTGTCTCTGCTCTTGGCAAGTGAGTGGGGCTGAAGCAGCCTCTCTGCTCCTATCAGGCACGTGGCGGCAGCAGCGTCACAAGACACTCCCTATGGGCTCAGAGGCTTCAAACTCGGACATTCCGTCATGTTTTATTCGGCGCCAGCACCTCAGGCACAGGTCATTTTTAGGCGCACCCTCTTGGCTGCTGCCAGCAGGGCGCAGAGACCTTGCCACCTGGTTACTGCTGTTTGTTTAAATATATCGTTACCCGAAGCACCGAATAATGCAGTGGTTCGGCTGACATATTTAAGCAAACACTAGCAGCTCAGTACATGGAGCTGTAGTTTAACTGCATGGTCATTAATCTAATTCGCTCACTGCAGGCTTCTGTTTTTAGGTTAGTTTATTATGTTTGTTTGTGCTTGTCTTTGTTCATCTGTGCGCCCTTAAGCCTACGGGTCACTGGTTGCGCGTTATAAATTAAATAAAGAAAAGCTGTATGCACAAATAGTTCCATGTCATGCTAATAAATGCGGGACACAGCAACCTATTTGTGCATATTGAAAAGTTACCCATATATTATAAAAACAGGAATGCCTATTCAAGGCCTCTCCTTATCCCAGAGTCTATAAGCGGGTCCTGTACCAGAGGTAATCGCACAAAATAGAAAACGGAGGGATCGGGGGAACCAGTGAACCATAAACCATAGCAAGTCCCCAGTAGTATGCACAACTAAGTGCAGTGTCCTAAAGACACCTCCCAGCCCTTGTAAAAGTATCAATGCCGAGTTATCCAGAATAATACATTAAAGCCGCAAGCAGAATGAAACCATAGTAAACCTTGGCATAAGCTTCCAATGATCGATAAACATTTCAGTAACCGTTACCTGCCTGATGCTCTCACACTTTGATAGTGAACTACCCGATACTGTATTCTTAACACCCTCCTCCTCACCTGTGGATATGTCGTCGGAGGATCTTTCTTTCGTTAATTCTTTTCTCTATCTCCAGTCAGAGTCGGGCTTCCTTTGGTGGATTTTAGGATTAGCTCTTCTGGAGGCCACTTTACATAATAGCAACTACCCCTGCAGTGGGGACCCCCAGGGAGCCGACCCCACAATCTGGGAAAAAGCCTTTCTTAAAAAACCCTGAACGTGATAAATTGTTCCGTGGAAGTTGAAGAAAATACTCCTGGCGTTCAGATGATGAGCTGTGCAGGAATACAACTTCCAGCGTGCACTTGGTCTGAGAGAATGATGTGATACTGCTCCGGAATAATCTCTCTTTGAAGGCAGGAAATCCCAAGAAAGGCACTGACGAGCCGTTTCGACGGACAAGGTAGGATAGGAGTTCAATGCCAGGCTGCCATTCCAAAGTGGTGACCAGAGATGAGCCAGTACGGGAAGAGCTCTCGAAGGAACGGAGGAATGGAAAGCTCTGCACACAGAGGGGAAGAAACGAACAGACAGGAAGGCGGGAACAAGGAGGGAAACAAAGAGGAAAGGAGAAAACGGGTAAACTGCAGACGGCAGGTACGCTTGAAAAGCATGTAAACCCGGGGTGAAAACACAGGGTTGCAACGCAACGAACGATTCCTGTCAGCACGTATTTCAATGTGTTAGGTCAGGTAGAAACACTGGACCGCTGCATGCACTTCTCCAAAACGGGTCAATGCTTCCTCCATGGACTCCATACTTTCCAAGGACGGTGGATCATGACAGATGCATTCTATGGAAAAATATATACATTGTTACTATTTTTTTGTTGTATTTTTTTGCATTTATTTGCAGCGCACATAACCCGTAGGTATCTAGGCGCTGGTTTCATTGTGGAAGGACAAGTTAAACGCGCTTGTTTTTAAAAAAAAAAAATTTAAAAAATTCAAGTGCGGTTCCGGGATTCAAACCTGTGTTTCTTCAGCGTGGCCTTGCTTCCAAGACCTGCGCGCTGCCACAGAGCTATCCTCCCGTCCCGTACTAGATGCTGTTACAGTGTTTCAAGTAAATTTACATAGTAGAGGTGAATGAGATGACCTTAAAAAAAGTTGCAAAACCAAGGGTAAGTACAGAAAGGCTGAAACACAGCCCAGAGCTCACTGCACCCCTCGGAGATCCAGGAAAAATGTTCGGGTGCAGGTAAGTACATGTTAACGTTGGCACAACAATTTGTTGAGTTTCCAAGACAGTCCAAGGGTTTTTATTATCAAAATGAAAAAGCATAGCAGGTATCTGCCAGGCAATTGGTTCAATAGGGCTTGTCCAATGGAGAGCACCAGGCTGGACAAGAGTGGAGAGATTTGCTAAGATTCTTTCTCTCGTCTCCCTTGCCACCACCTCCCTAACCTAGACGTCCCTGAGCCAATTAAGTCTCTAGTACTCGGTAACCCCTATTGTCTAAGGTCTTTCAACCAGCTGGTCGTAAGGAGCAAAAGGCCCATGCCTTGTCTCTATAGTCTCCCTTAGGGAATTTCTAACTTGACCCTACACTACCAATGATTATAGTGCTATATATTTGTGTATGTATGTATGTACCGTCAGACCCTAAAACCCACTATATCCTTATTACTCTATTCCCCCTACTCTCCATCTTGCTACTCCACCCTCCTTCTCTCCTTCCTATATCTCTCCTCCGTCTCTGATGTTTGTCTCTCCTATGACTTACCTCCACCCTCCTGTTACTACCTTCTCTCTGATACTACGACTCCCTTCTACTCCCCTCCTCCATACTACTCCCCCATTCACACTACTACGCTCTCCTCTCTGCACTACTGCTCTCATTGCAACGCCCTGATCATACTTACTTTCGCCCCTCCTCACTTCTCTCCTGCACAAGCCTATCTCCCATGCTATCTCTATCTTTCCTTCTCCCTCTAATCACCTTCCTCTTTTCCTACACTACGCACAACTGGTAGCATTCTCGCACAAATACCTCACCTGCACTCTGGTTACACCAGTTTTCCAAGCCAACATTCCACTCCTCTGTCCGTCCTCTGCATGGTCCCTTAGTCAACCTTCACCTCCTCCAACCTCATCCGAACAACCCACACTCTGCCTCTGATATCTCCTTGAATACGGTAGGTCTGGTGGTTCTTTTTCCCCCGTTCCCTTCCATTGGCTGTAGCGCTCACCTGACTCTCTGCACCAATAGGTACCTGTCTTTCCTGAGGAGTTGGATTACAGGGGTGAAAGCCCCTCTCCCTTTCTAGCATAAGTCTCTGATGGTTTTCCTGCTGTTTCTCTGATGTGCTAGCGGTCTGGAAGTTCATTTTTCTGCGGTTGTGTTGAAATTAGTCCTTTTCTGAGGCGCTGGTCGCTGGTGGGATGTGGTGAAAGCTCTTCTGTTTTCTCCTTGGTTTGATTGCAGTACAGGTTTTCTTGGTTGCTCCCAGGGGTATTCTGGTAGATGCAGTTTTGAAATGACAAAGAGAACACTGGGCAGAAGGAGTAGTGGGAGGCATTATGTGACGGAGTAGCACAATTGTTAACATCCAAGTCTAATTATCGGGAACTGGAACACCCTCCAAATTCCCCCCATAACTCCTACTTCCTGTATATGTGGTAGGGATGGTTCTGGCTTGTGTCTTAGTAAGCCCCCTGAACCAGGTTGAGAAGATCCACCCCCCCTTACAGTCCCCTCCAACATGGTCATGCCCCTGACAGTCACATACCCCAGAGTCACTTTTAAGGAGGGTTTCCGTGTCAGTTCACATTTCCATAAGAATAATTGGGAAAAGTTAAAGGTCCATTTGCTTTAGTGGAGGTAGGTCTGTTTGACCCAACGGGTGCAGATGCTGTGACAGGCAACTCCCGGGAAAGGCCACAGAAGACTCCAAAGAAGTGTTGTAGAGGACCGAAGATGGACCTCGTTCACAGAGGAAGAAGCAGCAGAACCGGAGGACCCTCAAGGTTCACCTGAGGGTGAATATCTTGAATAACGACCCAACCCATGGCCCACAGGTAAGTAGCTTTGGTAAAAAACTGCTCCAGCAGTGTGAAACAACCAGTGAGTCGACGCCCAATGTATATGTATTTACATATATGAAGTCATATCAAAATATTCGAAACAATAAAGAATCAAACTGAGAAAATCAAGGGGCGGCCGCAATATGATATGTTCAGGCATGATCACCTTCCAGGTAGAGGAAATTGAGTTTAAGGGCAGATTAGAAAGAATTACGAGTGATATTTTTAATAGTATGAGAGGGAATTCCATCGATGAGGAGCACAGAGAGAGGGTCAGAAGTGAGAGGCAGCACATGAGGTGGGGAAAAGCAAGGTTGCGTAGGGTGCAATAGATGATTAAGTTGGACACGTACTGGGGCTGGGTCATGAATAGATTTAAGACTAGCAGGAGCAATTTAAATAGTGGCATCCAGCCAGCATGGAGTTGGCGGGCTAACATGATATAGGAGCGGGTGAGGGTATACTATGGGCAGGTTGCTAAATTGAACACTTCATTAAGGGGCAGAATGGAGTAGAGAGTGAGGGTGCAGAGAACACTGGAGCAGTAGTCCAGCCGTCTAAATATCAGGATGGGGATCTGAGTTCAAGTACAGTGGCCGGTGAGGAGGGGGCAGATTTTGTAGATATTACATCAAACATAGCCGCAACTTCAGTGGCTATCAATTGGTGGAGCTGTTAAAGAGAACCTCAAGGTTGAGGGCCTGGGGGAAGGTAAAAGAAGAACAGGGTGGGGATTGGTGTGCCAGCTGGTAGATGGCATTGGACTTGGTAAGTTGAGCATTACTCAACAAAGAGGAAAACAGCCAGAAGACTGAGAATTAAAAGGGAGAGGTTGTGGTAAAGGTAGGAAATGAGAAAATGATCTTGGTTTTGTCAGCAAATAGTTGGTAGAAGAAGGTAAATGAGGAGAGGTGTTTACCTAGTGAGGCGTTGTAGAGGTTAAAGAGAATTGGGCCTTGGAAGATGTTTGGGGCTCTCCCACTGAGAGATGGGTGGAATCCGAGATATGGGTTTTCCAGGTAGTGGTGTATGGGAAGTTGGAAAATAGGAATCCACCCAAGAAAATGCAGCGTCTTGGATGAGAAGATGAGAAAGGGAAAGCAGGATAAAAGGGTAGTCTGCGTTCTTAACAGCTGCTGAGATGTATAAGAGGAGGAGGAAGATATAGAAGAGTATGCAGTGATGGGCCATGGTAAGAACGTTGGAGAAGTGGGTCAGTGCCATTTCAGTGGAGTACCAGCCCAGGAAACTCAGATTGGGTGAGGTAAAAGAGATCATTAGTTTGAAGTAGGTGCTGATCCAGGTAATAGCTTTCCACCCTCCCCATTTCAAGGACTTTGAAGTAGTGGTGTAGTAGAGCGAATGGGCAATGGTTGTCTGGTTTAGCCAAGGGCTTCTTGAGGAGGGATACTGCAGTGGCAGTTTTGGATAAGGTTGAAGAGATCTAAGGTCTGGGAGAGTTTGAAGAGTGAGAAAAGATAGGTGACTGGTGCCAGGTCCCTAATTATTTGTGGAGCAAGAGAGTCGGTGGAAGTACACAATAGATTAGCTTTCAGCAAAAGATTTCTGAGTTTAGCAGGAGAGGTGAGGTAAATGGAGCTGTGAGAAAAGAGACAATGCAAAGAAGGTGGGAGTGGGATGAGGGACATTTGGGTGTCTAAAATCTTGGTTCAGAAGTAGAAGGCAAAGACATTTACAAACAGAGAAGAGATGTTATTTAACAGGAGCAAGAGGCAGCATGGCCTTGGGACTAGTGGATCATTTCCAAAGGTGTGAGCAGAGTGAGGGGATATGGTTGCGGAAGTCTTTGGAGCTAGCTCCATTAAAGGCAGCATAGAGTACAGACTTTGAGGAGGGTAGTAGTGAAGGGAAGCGGCCTTTGCATCACTTACTTACTTACTCTGCATTTTTTGGTTTTTAGACCTCTGCTCTCTGGCGATAGCCACGGCTGGCTCTGAGGGCTTGCCGAAACAAAAGTCATTAAATGGTTTTCGAAGGAAGAGCTAAGGGTTGAGTGGAAGTAAGCAAAGGGTTGATTTCTAAGTGGGTAGAGGGGATAAGAAAAGACCGGACAGACCTAATGAGGTAGGTGGCCAGGGCGGTAGGTGTGCTCTTATGCTTAATTAACAGTGAGTTGGGTGGATAGAGGAAGGGGGGCATAATATTAAAGTGCCAATGTAAGTGGTCAGAAGAGCGATGTGTAGAGAGAATGGATGAGGCAAGAGAGGATGCTAAGAAGATGCAATCAAGGGGGTTGCCATAGGCAAGGGTCAGTTGGCCATGAAAGGTGACCTACCAGTAAAATGTCAAGGTCAAGTTGATAGGTGGTAGATCTTTCAGTTTGAAGTCTCTAAGAGGACAATATAGGACCCCAGTATAGAGGGAGGCAAGAAGCGGGTTTAGGTTATAGTGAAGGAGAGAGGGCTAGGGGGGCTCTAGACAAGGCAGGAAATGGGAGCAAGGAGTGGAGTCGTTTTAAAGAAGAGCAGGTGAAAGTCAGGAGGAGGAAAGGGGGCAGACTTGCCTTGGACCCTCAGCCCTTCAATGTCACAATAATCATGATCTTAGAGTTTGCAGATTTGGAATTGAAGCATGGTAGGTTGGATGGATCCTTACTGATGGGTTCTAGTTGTAGGTTGCTGCAGAATTCCCTGCTTCCTCCATCTAAAATGATGATGCTTTGATGTATCCCAAACCATGTGGAACCCCCACTTATGCCATCTCTTCTATTCTTTACAGGTGACAGTCTCCAACCGGCAGGTCCTGGTGCTGGGCCTGGATGGTGCTGGCAAAACAAGTATTATCCATAAACTGTGCACTGACGATGCCAAGACTAGCACATCTCCTACCCAGGGCTTCAACTCAGCGTGCATCACCACGGAGGCCTTCAAGATGGACCTCCTGGAGAGTGAGTAGCGTATTGGCATGCCACACTCTGGTTTGGAAGTATAGTCAACACCTAAAACTAAAAAGGGATAGGCCAAGAGCTTTGAATTAATCAAAACCAGTGGCGCTTCTAAGGGCAAATTTACATACCATTGATTTTAAGCTCCTCTGCGCTATTACAAAACATGGGCCACATTACAAGTTTGGTGGTATCTCAGCGGTAAATCTGCTGAGATGCCACCAAACGGATTTACTGTTACTGCCCAGAAGAATTACTGGCAGATTACAGGTGGCGGTATGGCGGCATTAGTCCCCATTTATGGAGTCCGCAGGACTCCATGGGGATTTCCGCAGAATTACCACCAGCAGTAATTCCACTGAAATTGCCTTTTTTTGGTGGTAAAGTGGCAGAATTACATCCAGCGTTTTGCTGGAGGTTTTTCCTCCACCTTGCTTCCAAATCCATAGTGTCACGGTGTGTTATTGCAACGGTAAAGCAGTGGTAACTCTGTTTACAACTGCATTACCACAGTTTTTGGGCACACCGCCAAACCCATAAGGAGGTTGTTTGTATTGTATTGGTCCTGCACCATGGGTTAGATTAAGTTAAAATCTTCCCTCCATAACATTGTGGTTTTAGTTTGTTCCTCTAAGTGAGAAATTGTATGCTAGACGTGGGTCAGTTGCCTGCTATGCCACAAGAGAACCAAATAGGACCTCACTGATGGGATTGATGGCAGTGATGAACCTCACTGATGGGATTCATGGCATTGTTTTCTGTAGCTCATGTTTTTAATAGAGGCATTCTTCCAGGGGCCAGCTACAGTAAGGGCCCCAGAGAGCTTGGGGTGTTTCTAGAATACAAAGAGCTGATCCATTTTAGCACACACCACGTTTCTGGTGTCTTCTACAAATGTACACAGCCTCTAAAACACAGTGTAGAGTGCAGGTGATTATCAGTGGGATAAGACAGTCTAAGGAAGGAAAGGAGGGTAAACATGTATGTGACTCTTAATACAGAAGCCTGGCCTTTGCCCAAAATAAAGCACATTACCTGTGGCAACCCAGGGCTCAAATGCACATGCTGTGCACCTCCGTGTGCATTAAAGATTACGTCACCTTGAATTGGTCTGAGGGTGTCTTTGCCTATAAGCAGTCACAAGCTAGAGCATAGACAATCAGATTTGAGGAACCAAATACTGAGTCGTCCTCTGGCTGCTGTTCCTACTTTCACATCACAAGTTGGGACCGGGTTGTCTACACGGCTACATTGCAGAGTGCTGCCTGGCCACCACACCATTCTCAACTTTCTTTAAAGCTTTATTTCCTTATGAAAAATAATCTAAGTTCATGTGTGCATGGATAGTAAATAATCCTTTGATCAGCCATTCAGAGATGAGGCATAACACTCAATTTGACTCCCAACGAAAAGGCAAATGCTTCCAACTTAAAATGGGGAGTAACAATACTCGAACTAAAAAAATAGGAAGCAATTGAAGCGTAGGTGCCTTCCCCATGCTCCCACCTGTACAACATAACAGAATTGTACCAGGAGAACGAGAGAGACTAAAGAAGGTGGGCAGAAGAATATGAAACTCAAATCATTATGTTCTTTTTATTTAGATTTGTCTAAAAAACATATAGAAACATTGACATTTAATTAATTCTTTAAAAACGTTTTACTAATCATGCATCCATACACTCATTTACTAATATAGTGTCTAAAAGATACTAAGAAGTTACAACAACTAGTCATTTCATTAATCTACTTCTTTCCATTGTGTTGTTAGTGAATCACAACATCTTAACATTGTTGATAATAGTTCATTCCAGATAAGATATCGACTATTGGTGCCTAGCAATATCAATCTTTTTTGTAATAAAGGCTTCCCAGTAGGTTAATAGTTTTGACTCGACATATTAGGTGTGTCTTCATCAGGATAGGATGAACAATAGCAATGTTCTAAAAACAAACAAACGTACAATAAAAACATAGTTAAAACCATGCTGCTGTCAACCTTCTATCAGTAACTCTAACAATTAGGATCATACATTGAACATCAGAACAAAATTGTCTCTTAAGTCCAAATGGATATCTCTTTAGCCCCGGTCATATCTGTACCGTTTTAATGCAGCTAATTTTAGCGAAACCCTCAACCGACCAAATCAGTCTATTTTCGTATACCCATAGGCGGCCCCCCAATTTCATTTAGGGCTGCAGGGTTCAAAAAGGAATACAGCTATTCCCATATTCCTGCTAGTTAGCACATTTCCTTTTAAGTGCTAAATATCCTCTCCATTGGCATCCACCGCCCCCCCTATGTCTTACTTCAAAAATTCAGGAAAAACACACATAAAAGTACATACCTGCGAACCCCATTCGGTTCGCCTAATGGTTTAAATTCCAGTCGCTTCTGGTGATATATCCAGAATTGCTGGTTTTTCACAAAAGCGAAATCTAAAACAAAGAGGAAACGGCCAAATTTTAATACCACACAATAGAAAGTGCCTACACAGATCTCTTAATAGGAGGCTGTAGGTGGCAAAAGATATATATGTGTACCTAAACTGATCTGTTCCGACTTTAGATAAAAGTTAGTATCAGCCTAATAATCCTTTTTGCCTATTCCGCAGCTTCCCATTGGTTTTCGGTGGAGACTTTACCGCTTCTTAGTCCAGCTGAGCGGGAAGAAAAGATGACTCTTCTCAAATTTAAACGGAACAATCTAGGAGAAAAATAGAACCCTCTTTGAATCGAAGAGAATCAAATGCGACCTGTGTGCTACTACAGGCAACCCGCCATCTCCTTAGTGTTGAGTCCTCTTACCTTCGTAATGGTAACTATCCAAACGAAGGAGCACTTGTTTCCCTTCTCACAACGCTGTTTTTGCGCTCGCAATCACAGAAGGGGAAAGAAAAAACAGCTTGTAGCTGACGGGCGCATTCGTTGATGCAGGAATCTGTAAATAAACAGATCCAGTCAACCGTAGCTAAAATAAACACTACGGCCAGAAGCAACAACACCTACTTTCAGCCAGCTTACCTTATTTGCAGCAATCGGAGCCCGTGATGTCAACGCTGTGCGCATCAGGAAACCGAAGGACAGGAAAATGTCCAACATAGTCCCTTCTTTATTTCCAAAAGGTGGCATAAACACAAAGGAAGCACTAGAACAGACGTTCATCCTGGAAAAGAGATGGAATAGAGTGAACTCCTAACAATAGGAATCCCAAAGGTAAACGAGGGAAAAGGCAAAAGAAAATCAATTCCATTCTTCTCGTTGATTCAGGCCCATCTCTAAACTATTGGTGTGATATATCCACCATTGTTCTTTTTGCGCTAGGCGCGTGGCCGTATTGGCCGCGTCAGTGCCCAACACTTTCTCTAATGCCCACCATTTCAGATCTTCTGGCCTATGGCTCAGTTCCAAACAATGCGTGGTTACTGGAGCATTCTGCTGACCCGTTCTAATCTTAGATTTGTGCTCGCTTATGCGTAACTTAACAGCTCTGGACGTCTTCCCAATGTAAGCTTTTTTACACGGGCATATGATAACATATATAACATTGGTGCTGAGGCAAGTGGTGTGGTGCCTCAAATCCCAGTTTCTTTCATAAATCTTAATAGAGGCCGTAGCAGAAGTACTGGCACAACTCGAGCAATTGCCACATGGATAGTGTCCCTAACGGGCAACATACCCCAAGTGGCAGTGATGGTCGGTTGGCTATCTTGAGCCGTATTTCTGTCGGCTTTGGAGACCCAGTTCTTAATATTTCTGCCTCTCTTAAATCCATAAATGGGTTTGGCCAATTTCAGCATATTAAGCTGAAGTAAATGCCAATGATTGGATATGATCTTCTTAATTTTGTTATGTTGGGTGTTGTACGTGAGGGCGCATACTAGTTGGTCACCCCCAACTTCCTTTCTTTGATGTCCTTTTTTAAGAGGACATCTCTATGCTGGTACCTAGCACGTTTTCTTGACTGTTTAAGTAATCTTTTAGGGTATCCTCTCTCAGCCAGCCTTTCTTCAATAATCGAAGCTTGTATATTGAAGTCTTCTATTTTAGTGCAGTTTCTCCTGGCCCTCAGAAACTGCCCATAGGGAATATTCGATTTCAAAGATTGGGCATGAAAGCTTTCGTGGTGCAGTATTGTATTCCTATCGGATTCCTTTCTATAAAGGTCCACTGCAAGAACATTTGTATCTACCTTAATAAGGAGATCTAAAAAAGCAATCTCCTTATTGCTCGTTTGAATCGTAAACTTCAAATTGGGGTTTAGGTTGTTTATCCATAAAAAGAACGCGTTACAGTCTCCCCTACTACTGTCCCAGATGATAAGTATGTCATCGATATACCTCTTATAAATTTCAGAGCTGGTCTAAACGGGTTTGAGTCTATCAGGATATTAGATTCCTCGAAATCCCACATATAAAGGGTTGCATAGTTGGGAGCAAAAGATGCCCCCATAGCCGTCCCCTTAATCTGCATTTAATATGCATTCTTAAATCTAAAAAAGTCTCTGGTGAGAGCAATTTGCAATAATTCAACCAAGAACTCACTAGGGACAGAAATGATGTCGGGCCTGGTTTGCAAAAACCTATTCATAATCCCCAGTGAGTCCCCCTGGGAGATGTTAGAATATAGTGATTCCACGTCTAAGGTAATAAGCATGTCGTGGTTACTATTGAAAGGAAATGCCTCCACAATTCTAATAACATCAGAGGAGTCGGATAAGTAGGTGGGAGTTTTCTTCGCCAAAGGTTTCAAAAAATGGTCCAAATATTGCCCCATAGGTTCAAGAATGGACCCACACAGAGAGACAATAGGTCTACCAGGCGGTGCGGCCATGCTTTAATGAATTTTAGGCAGCATATAAATTAAGGGAGTCCTGGCGTTCTTTGGGACAAGGAAATTGAATTCCTTCTGAATGATGATTTCCCTTTCTAGAGCATCCTTAGCCAAAGTTTCTATTTCTTTCAGTATACTCTGAGAGGGATCTCCCTGCAGTTTAACATAAACTTCTTGGTTATTCAATTGTCTCATAACCTCAGTCATATTTAGCAGCATCCCACACTACAACTCCTCCTCCCTTATCAGCTTTCTTGATAACAACCGATCTGTCTGATTGTAAATTCTTTAATCATACCCAATCGTCTTTGGTGAAGTTAAAGCATTGGTTATCTCGCCTGTTTTTCTCTTTTTTCTCATAGATGGCATTAAAGTCTCGAAGTACTGCCTTTTCAAATTTGGCAGTTTCTTTAGAGATCATATTAAGAGAAGGAGTGAAAGAAGATGGTGGTTTGAACGGAGTATTAGCCACTGTTTCAATAGATTCAGAGGGGGAATCACCAAAAAAATCTTTAAGTCTAATTTTCCGAAAGAAACTCCTCAACTCTGTTTCCACATCCATTTTGCTGGGGTTCTTCATCGGAATGAAGGAAAACCCTTTTTCTAATATGGATATTTCCTTGGTGGTCAAATTTTGTCAGACAGATTGTACACAGCTGAAGGAGGAACTTACCTTCTGTATGCTTGCCTTCTTGTTTCGAATATGTTTCCTAAAGGCGGAGGACCAGTTTGGGGTGGAGGAAAAGGGAGTTCTTGCGATGGATAAGGTTGCATGGGTCCTGAGGGGACAAATCCTTGTGGATAGAAGTAGGGGGGATATTGGAAAAGCATACCTTGTCTCCCTCTTCTGCCTCCTCTTTGGAACCCTCTGTTTCTTTGCCTTTGCTGAGTCCCTCTTTGGTAACCATCCCCTTCATTCGATGAAGTATCGGAAAAAGTGACTTTTTTTCGAATCGGTGTACCCAAGGTATTATCTGGATCTCTCCAATTGGTTGGACCTTGGTAGTCCACATGTAAATATGGATATGCCACCTCTTTAGAGAAATTTTTCACATCCTTAATCAGTTTCTCCATCTTCTTGGAGGTGGTAATTTTAATGAAATCTGTCACTTGATTCTCAATTAGTTCCAACTTGTCTTTAATATTCAAAATGGTATTATCTGCCTTAAATGCCAATTCGGCTTTTTGAATCTCTTGCCCAACCGCCATGCTCTTTTTTAGCGCTGTGTTTATAGTAAGTAACATCCAGTCCCTACTACACTTCGTTCCTATGCCGGAGAACGCATTTTTGTATTCAGCGTCATCCACAAATAAACAGGGCTCGTTACGAACGAGTAATCCCGTAGGAATGATATTCTTCTTTAAATATTCTGTTAGAAGGTGACTGTGCATTTCCGTTCTAAATTTCTTTTTCTTTAAACGTAAAATACTATCACTGGTTATATTTAGATAGTCCCCAGTTACGTTGTCTAACTGCAGTTTGTCAAAAAACGAAGGGATCTTAATGACCTCCGCTAACTGTTCTTCACTAAATGATACTGAATCAGAAGCAGACATAATGCGAACGGGGTACCAAGGAGGGCAAACACCGTCCAGCAATGAGTGGACTGAACCTCAACGCAGGGAGGAAAAAGCTTCTGTAAAGTCACAAAGGAGTAAGACCAAAGGACCCTGTTCCCCACACAGCAAAGTGCTGCACTTAACCAACAAACCCAAGGTGGGAACCTCAACTTTCACTGGTACCTAGAGGTAGAAACATATAATATAACAGAATTGTACCAGGAGAACGAGAGAGACTAAAGAAGGTGGCCAGAAGAATGTGAAACTCAAATCATTATGTTCATTTTATTTAGATTTGTCTAAAAAACATATAGAAACATTGACATTTAATTAATTCTTAAACTTTTTACTAATCATGCATCCATACACTCGTTCACTAATATAGTGTCTAAAAGATACTAAGAAGTTACAACAACTAGTCATTTCATTAATCTACTTCTTTTCATTGTGTTGTTAGTGAATCACAACATCTTAACATTGTTGATAATAGTTCATTCCAGATAAAATATCGACTATTGGTGCCTAACAATATCAATCTTCTTTGTAATAAAGGCTTCCCAGTAGGTTAATAGTTTCGACTCGACATATTAGGTGTGTCTTCATCAAGATAGGATGAACAATAGCAACGTTCTGTACAACACCTGTACAACACCACAGATCTGTTTGCATCAGGGGTACCAGCAACGCGGTGCCACAGCAAAGAGCTCTATTATGATTAATGCCTGAGATGAAGAGGAACTTTAAGGTAAAAAAAGAATATTTTCATGAATTACTAGTTGCAAATGAGTCTGGATTACAAAAGATTTTTTTTGAGTAAACATAATTGTAATCAACCAAAAAAATACTCCAATTGAAAACTAATTTTTACACTCGCCTTCAAAAAATCGGACGCAAGATATTCAATCTTCAAAATCTTTTCTCGCTCTTTGCCCTGGACTATACTCTGTGCATAGAATTATATATGGGTAGCGGTCCACTACAAGGATATGTTCAACCTAGCGGTTCAAATGACATCTGACTGACAATGAGAGCAACGCTTCAGGTTTCTGTGAGGACCCTCAGAACCCTGAGGTGGAATACACACCATAGCTGAAATCAACCCATCTATAATGTATTGTTGTGTATACCTCCCCACTACAACACTTTCTCATCCATGCCCACACACTCCCTCCACTGTTCTGGTGGGACTAGCATTTCAGGGAGTGGAGACAACTGGTATGAGGCAACTATGTAAAACACAGAAAATACAATGTTCCCTCTCGGCTCACCCCACAGCAGCTCCAAAATTGTACAAAATACCTGTAAGAAGCAAGAGTTCCACATCAGCGTATTATGATGTGATGCCAGCTAATTATTAATTCCATAATCCTCTGTCATGACGTTACTGCAGAGGATTATAACCTTCTGAACAGGAAGTAGTTGCTGAAGACATACACAACAAGCCTGCATTACAATCATACCTGGCCTAAATGCAAGAACCTATGAGATCCGAGAGAACATGTTTCACTCGCCTTCCTAAACCTGTTTATGTGGGCACTGTACCTGGCCCTTATGCGAAGGGTACAGGACTTTAAGCACCGTAATAATGGTTTAGTATGTTTGCCCCAGAGTGCAGACCACCAGAATGCACAATAAAATCACACAGCAAAACAAACCTAAGTGCAGCGCATGGTAGAACAGCAACTGCATCCAAGGCCTTGCTCCATTCCGTCATGGTCAGGGCACCAGGGTCTCTACTCCTACGCCCTTACAACAAGGACATTAATTATAGTGCATTTGGGCCTCTTGCCGCCCTTCAGACCATTTGCAGACACCCCCTGCCCTTGCCTTTGTCTGACTCTGCTGCAAATGAAATAGCAAGGGAAAGCACACAAACACCTCTCAAAGTGCATGCAGAAGAGGACACGAGAGTCAATGATACAGCAAATGAGAAAGGCCCCCTATTACTGAAGCATTTTAGAACAAAGAATCACAAAAAGACCATGTATACAGTCTACTGGTCTAGGAAAATCTGTGGTGAACACCAACGTGACTGTACATTGTTCTTTAATGACATCAGTAGTATAACAAATATATAGCAAACCTACTCAATTCACATATAGATCTAACTGACTACTTAAATGAATCTACACACCATTACTGTGCATTTGAAACACATTCGTCACACTGCTGCCAATTCAATTGGAAAATCCACAATTCTTTTTCAGGATTTGAAAGCACCTCTCTCGCACAAAAAGTCACTCGTTTTTGCCCTTGGCCAGTGATCAATGTGGCCCCAGGCCAAAGACCAAACCAAGTTTTTGGTCCCTCTTGAAAATGTTTCTCCATACCCCTGCCTTAGAATCTCACTAAACAGTTATAATGAAGGGCCCAGATGGGACGTACACTCAAGAAGTGGGTGCATGGCTGTGAGATGGTAGGGCTGGGGAGGGAATGGTGAAGATGGAGAAGTGGTAGGGTTGATTGATTGTTCCATGATATCTTAAAGAGATGGCAGGGGAGGCAAAGATGGCAAGGGAGATAGCACACTTTTAAAGTGTTTCCAGGCAGCAGACCGATCCTGTAGATCCAAAATGGAAGGGCATTTCATAGCTTGGAAGTTTGTACTGAAAGGAAAGCACCATCCATGTGTTGTCTCGAGACTTTGGGAATTTTGAGAGGAGTCTGGGTCTGTGTGTGCGGTTTGAACTGTGGAAATTTGGGGCTGATGCGCTACAAACCCTGAAGTGTGATGCATTCATCCTTGAAGGAGATG
Source organism: Ambystoma mexicanum (assembly GCF_040938575.1). NCBI lineage: Eukaryota > Metazoa > Chordata > Amphibia > Caudata > Ambystomatidae > Ambystoma > Ambystoma mexicanum. The sequence continues at coordinate 678,108,009 of NC_090925.1, forward strand.
TGGTGGGTGAATGGTGAACAGTGAAGTTCATTTGGAGTTATAGCGATGCTATCCAGTGTTAAGAGTTGGAGGAGGTGTTGAGCTGCAAAGTTTTGGACATGCTGCAGTTGGCGTAGAAACTATTCAGGAGAGCCTAGGCAAAGGGCACTTGCATAATTGAGGTGTGAGCTAGTAGTTGCCATGGTGGTCTGAACTTGAGGAGGTCCAAGAAATGAAAAATGCCCTGCAGGATCATTTATAGGAAAAAAGGTAGATGTATTACTAAGATAATTTGACATGCGAAGCAGAGACCTTTGGTTGAGTTGGGCAGGGTACCCAGATTAGCCATCCACAAAGGGAAATAGCCACGTAAGGAGCTAATTGCCATACACCTTTTTCAATAACCCTTTTGGCTTTGTCTGCATTATGTTTCAGATGGTTCCCGAATCACTCAGTGATCAATTTCAAAGAGGCATCCGCAGAGATTGAGAGCATTAGGCATAGGAGGGATGTGGAATTTGAGGATGATCTGGTTGGCATAAGCATAGTTGTGAAGTGTGAGCCAGAATTATTGCATTTTATGAAGAAATGGGCATAAGCAGCAGTCAAACAGATGAGTAGAGGGAGCAGGACCCTGGGGGAACTCCAGAGGGGGTTGAGAAAGGTTTGAAGTAAAATAAGGAGAAAGAGCGATGATGTAGTCCTGGATACTAGTCCAGAGTGCAATCTAGGGTGACCATCTCTCTGGGTTAGATGGTTGATGAGAGATGTTTCATCTACTGCATGCAAAAGGCAAGGCCCAAGAGAATGAGGGTAGCTGCTCCATTGAGGTCTGTCCCATTTTCGGGGTTATCCCAGGTGGCAATGGGTGCTGATTCAGTTCTGGGTGGGCTGGGGGGGTCGTTTGTGGGTGTTAAGATTGTTTTAAGTAGTTCAGGGTTGGGGCATGGTAAGGCTGAGAAGGGACTGGAAGTACATATTGGCATTAGATATACTTGCATGTGAGTCCATCTTTGGAGTAGAGGACTGGATGGTAGTAACTGGAGCAGAGTGCATTATTTGAGTAAGTGCAGGATGGTGGCTGAAATGTTTTAGAGGTGCTGGATGAGAATATGGTAAGACTGGGGCTCAATATCCACTTCACTGGTACGCTATCATCCCTAGATAAGTAGCCATTCTAGGCCTGCTGTGTTCGGATCTGGTTAAACTCACCACAGTGGTCGTTTCACTGCATCATTTTAGGGGGCATGTCCCTCATACCTCTCCTGAGCTCCTACTCTTCCATGGTGCCTCCAAGTATCAAAGACTGATGATGCCCCTTGCAATGTCCTTTTCTGGGAAGTCCTGTCTGTTGGTGCAATCCATATGCAAATTCTGAGGTTTTCGTATATTTTGCCGCACAGAGCCTGGACAGAGCTCTAATAGATGAGTTTCCTGCATCTGTAATGGTCCTGCAGTTTTATTTTGTTCTTGTATGTATGTGATAAAATGCCAAAACAAGGGGGGGTCCTGGGAGTCTCTCTGCCAGACATTAGTCCTGGTTGCAAGAGCCTTGCCCAGATTCTTTAGCTCACTATCTTTCACAGAGGAGAAATATCCCAAACTTATCAGTCTTTGTCCTGCCCAGGGACAGTCCAGCACTGAGGAGCTAGGCAATTCTCCTCTGAACAAGAGTACCAACAGCAACCCCAGACACGTATTTCGGTTAATGTCACCAGAGGTTATTTGTACCCAAGACATAAAATTAGCAACAATTCAGCAGTTGTGTGTACCGCTGAAGTAAGACATTAGTGAGATGAGTCCAGCTTTGCAAATTTTTTAAAATTCCCATAGACCTGCAGGTTGAGTAACTTGGTTTACCTACTCGACCTAAGGGAAATGCACTTGGCCCATGGCAACAGATGACAACATATTTAAATGTGCTTTATGTAAAATGGTGCGGGTAAGCACAATTCCACTTTGACATACTGCGCAACCCAGAGGCCAGCCATGCACATTGAGACTTGTATTTGACATTTAATGCAAACAAAGTAAATGTTAAATAAAAGTTTCAAACATCTACAGCAAATGGTGCTCACCTTTCTGAAAATCTACTCCAGTGGGCAAAAAGATTCTGTGAGCCCTGGATGAGTGTTTATAAAATGTAAAAGGTTAGCTGCATGAATGGACACCAACACATAAATAATGATGAAAAGGCTCTAAAAACAGTTTGGCCAGCTCTCTCCCACCGGTGCTAATATAAGCGAGCTCTGGAGGCGAACTACAGTGTAGGGTAGGTAGTCGGTCTGTAGATGTACGGACTGGATGGAACTATTGATCACTACTTTACGTAAACACCTAGGTAGCTTTTTGTATTCATTACGGGGGTCGAAATTGAGGTGAGCTGGGAGCTATTTAACTCCTGCTTGTAGCTAAGAAGAGACGGGATAGCTTGACATCAACTGCTACCAGGAGCTACTTTTGGCTCCCCAGATCAATGGATGATGAACAAACATACTTATGTGAATTTAACTCTGTGCATTTGGGACAATCTATAAACATTATGACACATCTCTACAACATTTAAGGCATAAAGGGCCATAAATTATGGACAAAATTATGTTTGCGTCTCACGTGGAGGTTAGATTTATGGAACTCTGTGTACAAGCCCCTCGCTCCTCAGTGGTAGCTCCTGGTCACTGGTTAATGGGGGATACCGAGGAGCTGCTTTTAGCTCCTGCTTATCCAATCTCAATTTCGAGCCCTTCAGTATGTACGAGGAAAGAAAGTATGAGGCTAAGCAAAGTTGTTGGCCCAGCACACAGCGAACTGGGCAAACTAGATGGAACATTGTAGTTTGTCACCATCTCACTTTTCCAGGAAACTTGTATAAAGCAACAGGGTGATGAGATAGAATATCAAGGCATATGTGAGCAGCTCACAAGTTGAGCACCAGTTGCCCACATGTATGCAGCCAGCAGGCTACAGAACTAGGCTTGCCATCAAAAGCATTTGGCCATGTGAATATATACATTTTCAAAAGTGTTCACTCACCAATATCATGCACCTTCCCCAATAAACTGAACTATAGTTTATACAATGAGATTTAGATAAACTGACTTAAACTTGACTCTAAAGCATGGAGACAATTCATTGTTTTACAGTAGCAGTACTGTAATGCATTATAACAACGTACATTTTTAGAAAATGAATTGCATGACTGTCTTTTAAAAAAAATAAAGTTAACACATATTGGTCTTTGCCAGAAGGGATATAGTCTGCGTAATAAAGTTATCATCCCGATTACTTCTGGTTTGCAATTATGTGAAAAAGAAAAATAATTCTAGCACGCCCACAGAGTCCTCTGGATCTTAAGCCGATTACTGCTTCACTCTTGCTTCAGTGGCCCCTTTGAACTACCGGTGAACAGAAAAAAGAGGGTGTAGAGATCTGCGAGGGAAAGAGAAATGCAGGGTGAGCTGTGTTTTCATTGAACACAGTAACTTAAATAGCTAGCGTTGCTACACAAGTGTCAATTTAATTAGTAAACCTACAGAAATGTATAGCTAGCAAATTGCTATGCAACACTGCTTAGTTTATGCCTTGCGAATGAGACCATATGGAATTGCGCACACTGCATTTTGGGGTGAAGTAGCAGGACTGTTTTCGTGGTTCAACACCTACCCCCCGCTCTTGCAATGCTGGATACTACTCTGGTGGACACTGTGTGAGGGGGTGGCTGGGTGGCTGGGAGGTGCAGGACTGGGCTAGCAACTGGATTGTTTTTCAGATACTGTAGAGCCATTTTTTTGTTAGCTTCAGGTAGAATTGTTGCGTAAATGGACCGCACCTAAAGTCACCTCTGTCTGACTAGATTCATTAAATGACTGACTGACAGAATGTATGGACTTATTCATTTTACCAGCTTGTTGGATGTGCAACACACCCGGGCTCCAGTCTTGCACATAATGTCACACACTTTAGGCCCATCTAACTGTGACTCCTTTGTTGTTACCAGTTGGGGGCAGCCTGAACCTGCGCACGTACTGGAACCTTTATCTCAAGAAGGCTGCAGTGTTGGTGTTTGTGCTGGACTCTGCAAATCACCAGCGCCTTCTGCTTGCCCGACAGGAGCTGCACCGCCTGCTGGATGAAGCACAGGAGCTTCCCCTGCTGGTACTAGCGAACAAGCAGGTACGTGCAAGTGAACAGCAGATGTATTAGGAGATAGTCAGCTGGTCTGTCTTGGGAAGCTGCCAGGGAGAAGGTAGGCCCAAACGGCTGCATCATCAGACATTTTGGTCATGTTGCTTTGTACAGAGCTGACAGGAACTTGGAAGCAGCCAGGAAGTAACTTGTAGCCACAAAAACACCAAATGAATACAGAATACACATAAAATAAACTTGGTTCATAAAAGGTGCCATACCGCTCAAAGTGGTCCAGCGAATGTAAACTGGCAAGCAGGCTCTACACCTCAGTTGACCCCAGGAATACTCTGCTTCACTCTTAACAGGACAATGTAATCACAGCCCTGGTTGAGAAGGGTAGACAAGGCTGGATTATGCAGATTCACTCCCACAAAAACTCGGCCTAGGCCCAAGAGGAATCCAGCCTCCTACACTACTATAACCATTCCCACTAAGTTCCCTACAAGCCTCAAACACCTCTAGGAAGGCCGATTCAGGCCATTGCTCCCAGGGGAACAACAGTACTAGACCCACCCTCATTTAAGAGTGCCCATAGTGCATACAAACTTTCCTGTAGAGCCATTTATGACCTTTCTGGGCCTAGGGAATAAGTGACAGGTTATTTGGCCCCATCGTGGCCATTTATTTACTGCACCTAGGCCAACCATGATGCCGAGACAGTTGTAGAAGGCCAGCACTGAGCCAAAGGCATGCTCACATCACTAATATATTTTACAGGGCAGACACTTGCAGAGACTTCTACTCATAGTCTCCATCCACATTCACCAAGTCTTTTCTTCTTCTAGGGTTGACAGTCCCAAAATTACTATTGTACCGTTTGTTTTGTGGCAGAAGTGAATTATAACCCAACCCGCTCATCCCCCATCTCCCCTGGGCAATAAAAGCCAACACCCTACAAGGGTCTGCTTGAGCACATCTCGAGTCCATCTCACAGCCTCACACTACTTTTGGTAATACCTGTGCACCTCTCTGAAACTGCCCCCATGTAAATCTTACTTTCTCCTTCTGGCACCCTAGCATTTTCCCTCCTATTTTCTGCAACACTGAGCTTTGATCTAGTTTGGCTGGATAGACCTGTACCCAGTCCATTATAAATCCTACCCATCTTCTAATCTGGTCCACTTCATTTTGTAGCCCGTCCTTCCCACACCTTTGCTCCATTCTCCTTGGCTCTTTACCCTACAGTCGGGATACTCGGGGCAGGGTCAATATACATAAACGAAACTTCCAGACAGGGTTTGTGACCACTATGGTGGCAATTTGCCTCTGTATAAAAGACTTCTAACATTGTAACATACTATGCAAGTGTACAAAAAACGCCCCCGTTGAGGCTCAAGCAGTGTAAGTGTTGTGCAGCTTTACAAGCAGGCATCATCATAAAATCAGACTTTGGAAGCTTGTTTTGGCAAATTCATATCACACAAGATGCAGACTGTGGAAGCAGGCACAGGCCCAAAGTAAAGCAATTAAACAGAGGATAGACCGCTGTGGAACCAATCTGTAGGGTGTCTAATCTCACTCCTTTGTGTTCCCTTTCAGGACAAGGCAGATGCCGTGGGCATCTCTGAAATGCACCAGCAGCTGGCACTTCACAGGTTTGGGCTGCAACGTAAAGTCACCCTTCTGGGAACTAGTGCCACGGCCGAAGAGAGGGGCGCCACGCACCGCATTCAGGATGTAAAGACTCTGCTTACAGAGCTCCTTTCCTGACGAGAATGTCTTCAGAGGAACTTGTGCAACTCTTGGGCGTTTACTCTTCATTTTCATGGCGTCTGTGGGTAGGACTTGTTCTTCATTCGGAAGCAGCTACTGGTGCACATTGTGCAAGACTATTTTCTACACCTGCGAGTTGACCGACTTGCTTCTTCACCTGCAAGATGGCTGACTTGCTTGGACTGGTTATTCACCATGGAAGAGTTATAGATCGTCCCGTTCACATCTGTTGACTGAGACTTGTTCTTCTCCCTAACGGGGCTACATGTGAGCGTGTACAAAGCGTTCCCGTCATACCTCAGAAACTTACAAGACCATTGTATCTTGTAAGGTCTAGTCTTCATTCCCAAGGGCCAGGGATGAACTCGAAGCTGGCCCCGTTTACATGTTTGTATAGATGAGAAAAATAGTGATACATTACACATAGGAAGCTGTGTGAAAAGTGGTACAGGAACTGTGGTTGTCATGTAACTCAATACCTATGGACTTGTATGTTGCTTGAACACTTGAACCTCAAGCTAGTCAAACACTGGCTAGTTTTTTTGTTAAAACGTGATATGGAGAAATGCCATGTTGTTTTTTCATTGATTGTGTGCTCTGCGAGCATTACCAGTTCTCACCCTTGCATGAAAACTGTCTTAAATTAGACGATTGGAGTGCAGTGCAGCTTGGCAAATGTCTACCTTCTAGGTTTACAGTGACAAAGTTGACCCCTGCAAAGTGTCCCTTCAAAAAGATACACGACACCTCGTCTACTTATACTATATACCCCTTCAAAAGGGTAGGATCTCTGAAGGCCTCTTACCACCAGACTCAACCCTTCCAATTCACTCTGTCCAAAATACACTTTAGAAGTGGTGCTGGGTCTTCCCTTTATGCTCCCTTTTCTGTCCAAATTCATCTTCCTTTTAGATCATTCTGTGGGCACCCAGGTCCCTGACCCCACCTCTACTTCCCTATAATTATTTCCACCGCATCCCACTGCTCTTCTCGTCTTCCTCACTGGCTCCGTCTTTAACTATAACTCTTGTTAAAGACCATATTTGCTTCTGCAAAATATCAAGGTTGACATAACTTCAGTCTTGCATAGAGAAGGGCCTTAAACCTTTCGGTGCCATGGAGCGCATTGGCATTGTACGTGGGTCTACATGTCATTGAACATATTTTAATTCTGCCCTTTTTTAGAGCAGGTTATTTTAGGCAGTGTTGTTGAAATGACGTATGTCGTCCTTCCTTCCAAGGTTGGGCTGCTCCAAACTGGTCACACCTTTTAAGCCAAACATAACGTGGGTCCCTTAACCAATTAAGGATGGCCTAAACACCTCATACTTCATACGTTGTGTCCATGAAGCAAACATGTTCATCGCCTCGCCACAGATCTGCAGGTATCTCTTTGCTCTTGAGCCATTAGTGATGTCCATTCACTGCATGATTGCCTCCCATCACAAGAAGTTGTGACCACAGCTGCTCTTGGCTTATCTTAAAATGTTTCTTTATGGTTGGGTCCAAACACTTTGTGCATTTGACATAAATTGATATAGTCCTTGGGGTTCTGCGATCTAGTTTTGCAAGCCGTCCTATGCTTAAACTTGTGCTTCTCGGCTCCGTTTTCTTGTGTGGGTTCTTGAATGGTAGTGCACAGGGCTTTAAGTGGGCCGGGGCCGAGCCCCAGCAGGCTCACAAATCTCGTTTTGAGGTGGGGCCCTGCCGGGGCTCACTAATCTCCCCTGGCTGCTACAGGACAAGACTTTTTTTTTTTTTCTAAAGCCTGAAGCTCTCGCTCATGTGCTGCCATTCATCCATAATGGTGGTCCCGAACCTGCAAAGCATTCCCTTCAAGCAAGAGATGCCCGTGTGCCATTATGGAGAAAACGGTGAGGCCGCTGTAAGAAGAGGCCTTTTTTTTCAAAATCCTGCTCCACGAATAAGCAGGAGCTTCAGGATTTTTTTATTTAAAAAGGCCTCTGCTTCCAATGGCCTCACCTTTTCAGCCTCAATGGTGACACAGCGCCACCGTTAAGGCTGAAAAGGCAAGGTGCTGTCTGCTTCCAGGCAAGCCTTTAGAAAATAAATGCAGAGATCAGCACTCTCTCCTGGGAGGGGGAAGACGAGAGGGTGCTGATCTCTACAAAAGGCTGCCTGGCAGGGATGCCTGTGGCCCATTGAGCCGGGGCTCATAATGGGGGTGTGGCTTAACGAGCCGGTGGACGCCCCCAGCTGTTAGGCCATGCCCCCTTGATGAGCCCCACCTCATTTTTCAGTGCCACTTAGTACAGCACTGTACATATGCATCAATTGGAAGTTACAGACAGAGTCCAGTTTTTATGCCAACAATGAGGTCATTTCTAAGTGCTTCAAATGTTGACCGATGAAAGAGTTGGGCTGGGATGGCCCAATTATGCCAATTGCGGAAGTTAGGATGAGACCTTGCATGTCGCTGTTCCTTAATGAGCAACATTTCCACTACATATCTGTGTGCTTTTAAAATAAAAAGGGGCCTGGCTAGCCAGGCCAGCTGAAGGGGACACAAAAGCAGAAGACGAACAGAGATTGGGCATCAGTCACCTTGGTCTTTCGTTATGTGGAAACAGCCATTCCCTCTTGCCTCGGAAAACCTCAGCCAAGTAAGCAAATGCTGCGTCTGCACAGTTTAAAAACACAAAACTATAGATATACCGTCTAATGAAATGAAATATCCCAAAATAACACAACGGATGTCGTTTCCATCTGTTGTTAACAAACGGATAAGCAGTAATAGTTGTTTATTTCACTTTTTTTTTATTTAAATGGTCAAGTAGCTTTCCTGCTTGCAGGCTGGGGGGGGGGGGGTGTGAAGGATGTTGTGTGGCATTAGTGTGTCTGCATATCCCACTACAGCAACAACCCTTCTCCAACCCTCTTTACAGTGAACCTTAAAGCAGGACCCAGCTTGTCTGAAGATTCACAGCAACGCCCATGGGACGGATGGGAATCCAAAGCAGCTTAGAAGGGCGAGCTTTCTCTCTCCGAGGCTGCTCGGATTCCCACCTGGATTCTGGACAAGGTCCAGCTTCAGGGTGGACTTGCAGTGTTGTATTTTTTAAGAAATGTTTTAACTCGATTTGTCCTGTGACAATCAAAGCGGTGGCCTTTTTATTTCTGTTGTTCAACGCCCTGCTGGCGCCTGCGTCAGAAGATGCTCTTAAACACGACCAGTCCGGATAGAAAGTGGCACTGCGCGTCACGCCTATATCCGGGCAAGCCTCGGCACTGTAAGACCGGAACGGTGGCGAAGGCTCACTATACACTATGGGTGCAACCCAAATGGCTTAAGGGACACATAACACTAGGAAACCACGCCTTCCTAGATCAGTTAACATGCATCATCCTTAAACACAGTTACCAACTCAGGAATTATGTAGCTATCATATCCAACTATTTTAGCTGTTTTATTTGGACTCGGACTCATACCTGAAAACAACATCTCATGTTTTTATGTGTAACTAACTTTTCGTACAATGCCATATCCCACCATGGATGAGCGTGTGTCGTGTACACATTGCACCTTTTACAAATTGCAAAAGTCTACCAACTACTTCTAGTTCAGGATTGCAACAGTGTACCGCCGATTTAACACTTTCACAGTGCGTGGCTCTTTTCCCAGGAATACGTGGAAACCACATTTAAAAAGTTGCTCGTAATGTGCCCACTGTATATGTCTGCCACAATATGTTATGTGAGATACACATTGCTGCATTAAGATTATGAAAAAGGGCAAGATGTCAAGGTTTCTGAATAAAATGTTTGTTACCACTAACTTACCTGCTCAAATTCGTCTCGCTGTGCGAATGGCATTTTGACATTTGTTTGTGACTAGCAGTACTCAAGCCTCTTGTGGAAGGTACATGTGAATGAACTAGGCTGCCGTCTGCTCATCACATGTCTGCCACAGCCAGGAGCTATATTAGATCTTTATGTTGGCCAGTGAACACGTGGTTTACACTTCTGTGCCCTACAGGATATTCTCCAGTTCAGTCACCACTGAATTTTTTTGGCCTCAGTTACCATATCCCCTTGCTCTATCTGAAAAGTAAGACTGCTTATTAATGTCATGAAATGGAATTGCTAAAGAGTGCATAATCGGAAACCTCATTGGTGCTTTTAACTGGGGGGCTGGCGGCACAATAGCTGGAGATCCCGGTTTTGACCCAAGAAGATCACCCATGCAGAACCGATTTTATCCCCATTGGCTCTGTAGCTGGAGTCCCCCATCTACTCATAGAACTAGGTCTCACTATTACGACTCGCCAGTCTCTGATCTGTTTCTAATGCTATCCTCGGGCTACTGCCTACTTCACATCAGTGAAGGCAAAGAAGCGAGGACTGAAATCGGGGCGAGAGTGAAAACACCACCAAATCCAGCAGTCGAACATTAGGAAGCACCGTGAGGAGACTAAAGCAGAGAGGTACCAAGCATGCAATTCTTCCCTCTTCCTCCAGTGTCCGAGTCCCCGCATGTTGCCTGGATCCCCCCCTATGCATGCATTTGCGTGGGGAGCTCAGAGCGGCTAGCAAGACGGCGAGGATCCCAGAGAGATTTCGTCATCATCACAACGGCTTGCTACCGGCAGGATTGGGGACGTGTGAGCATTGGCCAATGGAGTTAGTTAGGTGCTGGAGGTTGTAGTTTGGCAAACATTCCACGGGCCCTTCTGAGCACAGTACGTGAGCCAGGTAAATGTGAGGGTTAAGATGGTGCCCACTCTGCCAGCCAATATACTACGTAAGGTAGAAGTAGGTGCGTTCCCTCAAACAAAACGTTCATGCCCGCCACAACCTGTAGCACTTTGCTAAGGGTGTTTAGTGGGGTGCAATATCTGATACCCTCTGCCCCCATTTGCCTATTCTCCAATCCTTGGTACTTATAGTGCACATTGCATCTATGTGCGAGTTGAGAGACCAGGTTTTGAACGTGACCTGTCTGCAGACAGCAATGGTAGGTCTGCGGGTTTTGGCCTTTTGATGCTTTGTTATTCCTTTCATGCCTTGCTATATGTGGCTTGATTGTCACCTCACTGACCTCACCATTTCACTTTCCGCCACCTACTACACTCTTCCCACCCGCCCCACTAATTTTGCTCCTTTGGGGTTTTGCCCATTGGTGCTCAATGCAGTTAGTGCTCCACCATGATTTGGCTCACAGTGCCCATATTCATTTGCACGACTGGCTCCTCGATATCAAACCTTGAGCTTGTAGCATGGTGGGTTGTTCCTGGGGACCCAACCAGGATTCTGCCCTATCTGGACCCCCTACTCCGAAGTCTCCTCTGGAGCTGTTCTCACCCACGATCTACTTCGTACCGACTGCTGCATGCTCCCTAGGTCTTCCACTCCTAGTGTTCCACCACACTCACCCTGGACCAGTCACTGCATACTGTCCACTGCTCACTCTTGGGTGCTTCAGGACGTCTCACAAGTACCATACCCAAAGGTGACAATTGGGAGACACCATTTAAGAGGGCATCCCTACAGAGTCACTACCATGGCCACACCACAAGGATACTTTAAATTGCCTGCTGAGCCCTCCATTGACCTTGCACTTACAAGCAGAACCTCTCCTTTCAAGCACACTCTATGCATACTAACTATGCCACTTGCACGAGACAACGGAACAACCCTCCAGAAAGACATCAAACAGAACATTACTCATCTACAAATAATTTACATTTCACAGTCCTGGCTGATACACCCTAACACCATGGGCACAGAAAGCTCCCTGTGGACATACATGTCATTATACTCTAGGCACAGAAAACGTAGACACAGGTCCGCATGCAGAGTACTTCCAATCTGCACGCATCAACTCAACAACAATGCTATCTTACATTTTCCAGCTCTCCGCACTAACCTAACCCCCTCTCCCTTCAGATCCACCAGAGCGCCTGGAGACCTTGCAAATGGTAGCGGTACATGGCATAAATCCCAATAACAGAACATGTATATACAAGACTGTTATACAAAGGGTCTGCTGTCTATCCTCTCACTGATAACGGTTATCTATTGTAGCAGATGGTGCTCTTGGGACTTCCATTGTTCTCAGATATTACCAAAGATGGGCGTTCAGGAAAAATGGGTCATTCAATTGTAATCTGAGGCACATCTTGCTGCCCAGTTCTAGTGATTTAAAAAAACATATGGAGCACACCCTAGGGCAACGGGGAGCTTAGCTTTAGAAGGCAGAATATATTGATACAAATAAGTGATTTAAATAAAGCCTCGCCTCTGTAACACAAACCATTACATACAACTAAACAATGCAAAAGTAAAATTGAAGGAAGGTAAGCCAAAGTAAAAAGAGGACTTTGTAGAAACTCCAACAAGGAAGTGCAATGCGGGAGAGGAGAATTCCAAGCTTTAGGTGCTGCAGCCAAGCAAACTGGAACAGCGAAACTAGCTTAGAAAAAAGGATGGCGGTCTTAAGAAAGTCAATACGTCTGGGGTGCCAGAGGCTTCCAGATATAAGGAGTTTGGCTGAATATGCAGGTTGGCTTAACTCAACAGCCTTGAAGGTGATGCACTAATCTTTAAAACAGTATGGAAGTGAATTGGGAGCCAATTAAGAGATTTTAGTATAGGAGTAAGATGGTCAAATGTACATACTCCAAAGATCAAGCAGGCTGCATAATGGAATGCTATTTATAAAAGGTTTCAATGAATAAGGAAGGCCTCTCGAGATCATGCTGCCCCAGTCGAGATAGAACTAAGGCTTGCGCAGCAGTGCAGACATCCAATAGTGAAAACAAAGTTTTCACTTTCTTGAGAGGAGAGAACTACTGGATGTAGCTCACAGATGCCGGAAGGTTGCTAAGTAACCAAGTTGACATTTCCCTACTGCTTGCTGCCTGCAGCGACAGTAAATGCTGTTGCTGTACTGCTTGTGGTGTTGAGGGAAGGCAGGTCACCAACTTGTAAGTGGAAAATAAATGTATTTATGAGCATGCTTTGAATGTTGTGAGCATACTTGCGAGTGTCTACGGGTGTATGTATAATGTGTGTCTACGGGTGTATGTATAATGTAGGTCCAGAGGGCACATTTTTGAAGGGGAGGGAGAACTGCACCAGCATTATGTATGTGATTTACAGTAGCAATGCTAGCATATGGTGTGGCCTCAGCATCATGAAAATGATTTACAATAGCAATGCCGTATGCATTGTGTACGCAGCATCATAAAACTCATTTACAGTGTCAATGCTAGCATACATTGCGAGCACATTTTCTTGAAAGTGATATACAGTGACAATGTTGGTATATGTCTGGGTGCATTGTCACGTGTAATTTACAACAGGAATGTGGTTATACATTTAGTTTTCCTCATTTCTTTAGTCCATTGTTTGTCTGTGCATACTGATTTATCTTGAAAGAACTCACATTGATTTTTCTTTAAAATTATTAAGGCTCGAGAATGTACATTTGCAGAATGTATTTGAATGAAATCTGCATATTAATCTCTAGTTTTACATCTAATTTATGGAGCATATTCTTCTGAAGGCACCTAGACTTGATGACTGGTAGTTCCAATAGCATGCTTATGATCTCTTGTGGAAATACATTTCCTGGTAAAGCCTCTTCATGGCGTTTGGCACGATACACTGAAATGCAACTCCCCACTAGCTGACTCATTGAATAGTCTTTATTCTTGTACGCTATTGCTATCATTGTTATCACATCTTTCTAGGCATCAGCTATATATTGAAAATAAATCCTGGCCCTTCTTGATAAATGGACATGGTCTATCTTAGCCAATTCCTTACACAAAACCGTTTTCCCATCATATTAATGCTGGCCATTGGTCGTGTTCACCCTATAGGAATAACGTTTTCCCTTGGTGTTTCAGGTCATTGGCCCCAAGTGTAAATCTTTGTTTGTTTTCCCTTCTTGCATTCCTCCTTTAGTGTTTCCTGGTCCCCTCTGTAGGTTTCCTAATGCTAGACCAGCAATAGGCTTCCAATTCTCAGCTCATGGATGACTGCCCTGCAGTGGTTTTCCACACTGGCACTGAGAGATATGGCATTATTTGGCCCAACTGCCCCCTTCCATTAGGTGATAACATCACAGTTATTTAAGAAAATCTTAGTTTCCATCTGCCCCTACCCCTAAAGAGGCCCTCCATGTAACTATATCAATGAATGAACATCACGTCATTAAAATACTGATCTCCTATTGCCCATCTGGGCCAAACATTTAAAATGTATTGTCTTCCTGAGCCTTTGATGGCCCGCCTACCCCATCTTTGATATTTTAACTACCGGATGCTCCGCAACATCTCGACTGTGTGGCCATCCATTGATTCCCACAACATTGCATAATCGGTATCCGGTAATATTATCCCCATATATATGGTCGCCTGGGAAAAGGCAGTGGCAACATTATATATGGTGACCATATATATGGGGTCATGGGGCGCGGGGGTTGCAGGGGTGTTCCCCGCATGGTCATTGTGATAATGTCTCTGCAAACCAGGACAATGTTTTGGCAACATTTGTGTCAGACAACATTTTTGCAGGGACATTATCACATGGAACCGTATAAGCCTCTCTAGAAACTTTAACATTTCCTTTTTGGAAACACAATCTTTGGACCATGCCCTTGCATTTCCTTTCCTCTCTATTATGCATCCTAAGATTTACCTAAAAATGTGCATCAAATCTGAATTGCACCATTCAGAAATTAAGCTTGTTTCAGCAGTCTTAACTGAATATCTCTCCAAACTTGATTTTTCTCATCTTGAAAGGGCCTGGTGTCAAATATTTCTCAAGGAGTTTCAAAACATTGTAATGGAGGGGATTGACCACTAGATTTGGTAAAGCCTGAACCTAACAATGTTCCTTGGTTTACTGCAAATGATTTGCCACTCAAGCAGAGCTGTATATATTTAGAATCTCAATGGAAAATACCTTTAATTAATCTGGCCATGTTCATACAATCCCCACAATGGTAACCAAGAATCATGCCTCAATTTTTGCCTCTTGAATTTTCAGGTTCATTAACCTGCCTGTCATCTGAGGTCGTTGCTTCTGCCCTGAATCAGACCACATTGACCTCCTCTTGATCCAACCAATTATGGAATGTATCGACACCTTGCAGGGCTTCACTTGATCTCCAGGATACAGGAGAAAGGTTCCAATTAATCAGTTACAGTTCCACTTGGATTCAGCAGGTGCTCTTAACAGTCTTCTATCTGACTGGATTTCACCTAAGCATGGGTCCGAGACTACAAGTCTTGCGGGCTGGGATGACACCCTTATTTTAGAAGATCAAAGACTCGTGTCCCTGCTTATTATGCTTGATCAAGATGCTTCTTGCTATACCGGGAATCATCCACTCCTTTTAGATCACATGTGCGGCCTTACCTGGATTGGTTTCATTCATTCTTAATGGATCATGGACAGCAAGTCCAACTGGTCCCCTTTTGCAAGGACAGTATACTGCAGGGTTACCTCCAATCTCCTGCCTAGTTTAAAAACAAAACAAAAAAGAAAATATATATATATACATATATATATATATTACACAGCCACGGTAGTGGCTGTGTAGTTATGGTTAAGTTGCTAATACCATAGGAAGAGCACTTTTTGGGCGGCTTATAATTTTGCTCCCCCTGGACGAATCTTCACCAAACTGTGCAAAAAAGTATATGGCCCACTCCGAATTTATTTGCAAAATCTGGTGAGGTTTGGTCCGGGGGGGACAAGGGGGGTCCCAAAATGTCTTTTTTTCCCCATAGACTTTGCTCACACCTACAGCCCAAAGCACTGGATGGATTTTCACCAAATGTGCGGCAGGAGCAGCAACTTGGTCCGAAAGCGTGCTTTTGAAAATTTGGTGAAAATCCGTCCAGTAGTTTTTTAATAAACGACCAAAAAGTAGGTCACAAAAAATGAGTGATATCTATGTCCGCTCTGCGGACACATTTCCCTGTTCGCTCCGCAGACAGGACACCGATTGGCTAATCGGCCTGCGTCATGTCCGCGGACATGCGACGTGTTCGCTGATTGGCTGGAATGAAGCGTGGGGTGCGTCGTGCTGGTTTGATGCGCCCGCCATCTTGGATCCGTGGACATCTGCGGACAGCGCAGCAATGACCTGGGGAGAAATAACACCTTTAGCAAGTGTGTTGGTGTACAGGAGTGCTTGGGGAGGGTGGGGGAGTAAGATATGGGTGAAATGTTATATTTGTTTAGGTGGCCGGCACCCCTGGTGTGTTCGCCATTTCCGCGGACATTAAAAAGTGCCCTTCTGGCTATTTTACTTTAGTATGATATTGGTTTTGGGTTGTTAGTACAGTGCTTATTGTAATTAATATCCTGTATAAGTAGCCCATATAGCTCAGTTAAAATGTTTGGTTATATATAAGTAGCCCATGTAGCAGAGTTAAAATGTTTGATTCTATACGTGTGATCTATGGGTGTGATATGCCGCGGTGTTTGTGGCCAGGGCCTGGAGTCTTGGGTGCATGGCCTAAGGCTGTAGGCCATGCACCCAAGACTCTAGGCCACAACTACCGCAGCATATCACACCCATAGAATCGAACATCTATCAAATATATGCATATATACAGGTTGTGTTTTATTTGTATAGTTTGTGATGCTTTGGCTACGTCATGTCATTAAGATTGTAGAGTTTGGTAACGAGCACTGCAGTATAACATATCCATGGAAGTAAACATTTTGTATTGTGCTGTATGGTTAGATGTTTGCTTCAATGGTTGTATTATGGCGCAGTATTTATGAGTTGTATTTATTATAATATAATTACTGTTTGATTTTTTGTGATTTGATATATTTTTTTCATGACGTGGGTAATTGGAGCAGATATTCTTTTTCAATTTCTGTGATAAAAGAAAATATCATGTTAGTGTAGGTAGTTTATAAAGACTTATTACATTGCATAATAGACATTTCTGCTTTATTTCAACCCTCATATTTAGTAGTTTACAAACCAGTGTACTGTGCAATACGCTCAGTTTCTGTGTTTGTTGCTTTAATCATTAAGTCTGTGGGGAAAAAAAACATGTTGTATTTATTAAAAAAAAAAACCTTTTCATGTTATTGTATGGTACATTTTTTTTGTTTGTTTTTTGTTTTTACTTGTTGTTTCTGGCTAATGTTCTATCTGTTGGTTGTTGCAGATTGTTAGATACGTGATGTCGAATTGTAACTGATTATAGTTTTGTATTTATATTATTAACTTTCCTAATATACTTGTTGGGATGTTGCAGATTCTTGGGGCAGTTAGATACCTGTTGGCGTATTCTAACTGTTTATTTCTTCTTATAATTTAGTGGTGTTGATTTATCCGTTTGGTTGTTGCAGCACAATTTTGAGGCAGTTAGATTCCTTTTCGCCTATTGTAACTGTTTATAGTTTTCTAATTAAAGTTTTATTAATGTTTATGCACAGATTAGTTATTACATTTTGGTTTGAAAAATATTAAATAAGTGTTTATAAGATTTGCTGGTAATCTTTGCTTTAGAGTAATGGTATTATCATTACATTCAAACCATCCAGAATTCTTTTTTATACATGCAGTGTAGTGACCTGCATTGGTTGTGGCTCCTGCATGGTAGATTATGCCTACTGTTGTGAAGGTTTTCTTACCAAGTGATACTTGACTATGTGTGAATCCAGTCAGCTTGCAGTTGTTTTTGGTACCATCTGCATTATAACATAGAAGCATTAGTATTAAGTATTTACTATGTGTTTGTATTTGTAAGGTGGAGCGATTATCAGAATTGAAGGTAGTACATAATCTGCTATGGGTTGCATTTTGTACAAGTTGCTGAAATTGATTGGATTCACAGTTGGGTATGGCTACATACACGAAGCGTTCATTAGGGATTTGTTCCTGTGCCACATTGTTGCAGAGAGTGCATGTATGTTTCCACATGTATGAAATCTGGAAGATTTCATTTACAGGTATACTTTTGTTTTCCAGTACTTGTAGTAAGTACATTAAACATTCTTGTGGATCATCTTGTAAATTTATAGTGAATTTCACCATTCCAGCAGAGTAGTCCAATTCTTGTCTTATTCCATGAACACTGTAAGTGTTGTCAGGATTGTTGGTTGCATTTCTATGAAGGACTAACATTTGCAAACACAATTGGTCAGTATTGTGTAAGTATATGTTAATAATTGGTGGCAATTGAAATAGAATATTTATTGCTACATTTGCGTAGCAATTTACACCAGTTACATTTGAACATTTGAATGGACCAGATAGTTCTGTGTCCAAGTCATTTCTTCGGAGTGTGTGTTGCTTCTTTGAAGAAGTATCTGGGTTACTTTGAGTAGTAGATTCTTCTTTGGTTGTAGTAATTGATGAAGTATTAGGTTCTTTTACTCTCTTTGGAGGATTTGCAGTGAGATCCTGTTGCATTTCTGTTTGAAGTAGTTTTCTTTTACAACATTTTGCTTTTTGTGGAACAGGATAGGTTTTTAGATGGGGGTGTATAGTGAACATAGTCTATTGTATTCTAAAATGCAAGGAATATCCGCGTTTACTTTACTTGCATCAAAGTTAATTAGAAATAAACCATCAAGTGTATGTAAGCGCGATAGTGCTACCTAGCTCATGCCTTCTTTAAAGACTGTGTTCCCAATATCTATCAATGCTTTATCTAGGGTAAGACTTTGTGAATGGTGACTTCATATGCTAGAGTTAGAGAAAATTGCTCTCTGCGTACATACATGTCCTTGAAAAGAAGGAATCGAGCTGTGGTAGTTTTGCACTATGGTGCTTTCCATGTGGGCTATGTCAGTGCCCCTACTTTGTTGGCAGTATTGGAACACTTGGTTCAAGCAGTAATGAACATCCTTCCAAATGCCAAACTTATTTTTTTCTGGATTAGTACCTAGGGCAATATGGGTCAATAGTTCTGTTTTTTGTCCTCAGCAAAACATTGCTAGGTGTGCAATCATGATTAGAGCTGGTATGTCCTTCTGTAATAATGATTCCAGTAATGCTGTTTATTGTGAAGGTATTTCTTTATCTTTTATGGGAAATGCCCTGCTGTTCTGGAATGTAAGGGTTGCTTTGGAGAAGGTAATGTGAAGATTTTAGGAGTAAAGTAAGAAAACAAAAGAAAAATAAATACTAAATAACAGGTGTCTGTCAAGCATCTGCAAAAAACCCAAAATAAAACGCCTCTTTTCAGAGCCAACCTCAAAGGGGAAATGGAGCACACTATTTAAATTTACACCACGCTCATATTTTTCGATATGTCGGCGGACATGGCGGTAGTCCACGGACATTGCGTATTACATACAGGGATTTTAGGGTGGAAAGGCATGCAAATGAGAATGAGAAAAGCAAGGGATTGGTCAGTAAAGTTTACTGGGTGTGTTGTGTAAGGAGAGAGTTTGTCAGAAAGTCTTTTTTCTGAGAGAAGAACAGATAGCTATGGCTGTGTGTTTCAGAAAACAGATTACATGGATTTTGGGAGACTCATGGATACATTGGTTGGAGGTGCATGCAGAACACTGTGGAGTAGTTTCAGATCTTGGATTCCCAATTGTGGAAGTGCACTGGCATGGAGTGTGTGGAATGACGTGGCTGGACTCGGTACCTGTGTTCTAGTTTGGAGACAGAGCATTATCCATACATAATTATAATTCATTGTGGAGGGAACAGTTTAGTGTCTGGAATTTCTTTGCAATTTGCAACGAAAGAAGGACTTGGGAAGGTTATGGACATGTTTCCAAATTCCCAAGTAATTATTTCTCGTATTGTCCAGAGACAAATGTGGCTGCGTTCTTCTTCATTTGGGCCACAAATGGAGAAAGCGAGGCGCAGTGCAAATAAGGCTGTTTTTGCCTTTCTAAGAGATGTTGGCATGTCCTCTTTTCACAATGAAAATATTATGTTTCGTAGCACATACATTTTTCGCAAATATGGAGTTCATCTTACTTATGCTGGCAATCAGATTTTTCTGAGAAATGTGCAAAATGCATTATGACCTTTTTTGGAATTACAGCCATCCATTTTGCAGTAGGTGTTGACCATTTAAGTTTTTGAAACAAAAGCCACCAAACGGCTCTTTTCAAAGCCACCACTTCCTCCCAGAGAAAAGTGCAATGGTAATGATATGGCAGCACCCCAAAATTTTAGAAGTCTGTGGACTTCTAAAGAATGCACAAGGCCCTGCACTATTTCTTTATAGAAGCCTTTTTTGGGGGATTTTTGTTTTATTTTTTTGGGTTTTTTTTTTTTTACACACGACACACTAGGAGAGGAGGGAAAAGGAGGGTAAGGAAGGGACACCAACCACGGGGATAAGAAAGGGCAGGTGGAGAGAGGAAGATGTAGGGTGGGCCTTATTTAGGTAGTGGGCAGACCTTCTCATGCTCCTTGACCGTAGTCTTGAAAGCACTCCGAAGACTCTCCCCCATGCAGAGTACTACGTCGCAGTACATACACAATATTGTGCCCCTCGAAAGGTAAGGGTCAACAGCATCGTGAATGGCCTGCGAGGCAGCTGGAGGGATGCGCTGTCCCACAGGAGTGTCTCTTGTGGTGACGGAAACGGAGAATGTGGTAGAGGAACTCAACCTACTACGTTGATCACAAGGTACAACCTTGCAAACAGCCCCACCATGGAACGACCTTAGGTGTTGCTTCATAGATGTCGTACCAAAGCTGTACGAACCAGGCTTCCCACAACTCAGCACCACGTGGCACTGATTGCAGGTGACCTTGTTCACACGCGCTTTTGGCACTCCACCCTGAATGGTAAACAACTGCCACACCCAAGACTCACGGCGGGTGCTGGCAGTAGGGACTTCCACTACCTCATCCTCTACATCCTCACGCCTGTTCCCGTCTTCAGGCCCTTGGGGAGGTGGTGTTGCTGAGGCAGATGTAGCACCAGCTGGAGCAGCAAGCATTGATGGCATCGGGTCTGATGGAAAGCAGCAAGAGCAGCAAAATCTGGAAGATTACCAGCCAAAGTAGACAATGCTCTGTCAGATAGCCATAAGCACAATGAGGATGAGCTCTGGGGTGTGGCCTTTTATAGGGGTGCAGGTTCACGCTCTGTGGACAGCCGCGCTGTCCGCAGACAGATCGAACACCCCAAAAAGGCTAAAAAAAAGTTCCAAAAAGTATGTAGAAAGTTAGGGTCATTGTCTGGGACATGTGCAATGGTGAATATTTTCTGTAAAATACTTTGGATTGCCCATAAAAGTACTTTTAAAACGTTTGCGGTTCAGAACAGTGTCCGCAATTCAGGACACATGTTCAGTGTGGGTGCGGTCACATGACGACGTTGCGAACACGTCCGCGAAGGGAACCGGTGTCCGCAGGATACCAAATGCACATGAACGGTAGTGCGCATGCGCGCAAATTTTCTACGGACAATGTCTGGGTCCTCAAACTAATTAAAAGTGCGACACAAGTAATACGGACAGGTGCGATGTTCTTAGGATTTATGGGTGTGGTGCGCATGTGCGTAAATGTTCTAAGGACACTATACCTGTTTGTACTGTCTTTAGAACACCTCCATTTCGGTTAATTAGGAACATCCCGGACACCACGCGTGTTCTAAGAACAGTTCCATCTTGCTTACTAACAGTACGGACGGGTATAGTGTTCTTAGGACACCTCCATTTTGGTTAATTACGGACATCCCGAACACCACGCAGTTCGCGGACACCCCAACTGCCTTTTTAAAAATAAATAAGACACAAAAGACTAAATTAAAACACATTTGTTTTAATTATATACAGATATAAAATTTATGAAAGAGACGGGGAAGCAGAAACTGACACAAACACAGGGGAGTTAGGGGTTTGGAGAGGATGGATGGGAGGGGATGAAGGGATGGTTGTCTCATCAAAACGTTTTTCTTGGTGGTAAGGGTTTGGGGATAGTTGACTGGGACATGGAGAGGGGGAACAGGTGCATGTGGGACAATGATATTTAATTTGTTCTTTTATGTGGTCCTCCACAAAATGTTTCAAAACATTTAAAGTTTCCATAAGCATGTCCATTTTTAGAGTATTTTTTAAAGTTTCTTTAGGTGTATTATTTTCAATATTTGTATGGTCTGGTAAAAATAAAATATATATGTTAAATACACATAATATAATGGTTATTAATTTGCTTATATAGAGAAGTGTCTATCATTAGTATCACTGTCTTCAGACGTTTTCTCACGTGGGAAATTTTCCTCAAGCCATTCCAAAGTACTGCACATTTCTGTGTAAAAAAAATATATTACTTTTACTGTACCAAATACAGAAAGTTTAGAAATATATAAGAAAAATGAAGTGTACTTACTAGTTTTTGGTAAGCTGTGTTCTTACTCTTTAGGTCTGCTGTTGCTCTCAGCTGTGCAGTTTCTGTGACATAATTATGTTGGAGGCATATCTTTTTTGTTCTGGTATATTCCATTTTAGTAAATATGGTATTTAAATGGATGGTTGATGTGTTACATATATAGGTTCCATTTTTTATTTAATATTACATATAATGTGTTTATGTGCTGCTTTTTGATCTTTTTTAGTGTTTATATAGCATGATAGAACAATCTAAGATACCCCCTGAGTTTTTGGGTAGAGTTGATGTTGTCCGCGTCCGTCCGCGGACATGCACAGTCCACGGACACCTAAATTATAAGCGGAGGTTTGGCATGTTCTGTGTTCCATGTATGTAAAGTAAGGGAATCCTAGTAAACGTCTATCAAATGAACACTATGTATATGTGTATTCAGGAAAAAAAACTTTGATAAAGGGACGTTATGGTTCCAAGTAAAACCGAAAAAACCCTGAAATTCGTCAGTTATGGTAAGCTATTTAACCATAACTCGCGCCACCACCGTGACATCACATGAGTATTTACTTTTTATAAAAACTCTGTACAAGGGATTTTTATTATAATGTTGAAAGAAAAAGTGTCAACGATCATTGGAATAGATATCTTGAGCTACGTAGTGCATTAGACAATGCATTGATATAAATAGCATTCTATTATGAAGTTCTTAAGAATATACTAAGCTACTCATGTATAAATATAAGGATTGTGTGCAGCATACATGATGGAAGTGCAATATTCATAATTTTCCCGTGTTGAATAGTGAAATAATAAATGCTTTCTTATTAAAGTTTTCTGTACTGTGCAACATGTAATAAGTAGCTAATAAAACCCCTGACTACATAATTTCATTACTACATCCAAAACAGAATGATACAACACATACAAATATAAATATTTATAGAGAAAGTAAAGTATGCAAAAAAAGCAGCAGTAGAAGCAGAAAGCATTTACAACCTGATTATCTTTATGCACAGAAAAGATTGCTATCTTTTAAGTGTGTATTTTTCTTATGTATATATTTCATATACTGCGAGTGGACCCTAAGTGAATTATTGTAAGGACACATTTGAAATATAAGTCTACAAATATAATACTTTTTGATTTATTTGTTCCTAACTATTACTGTCTAATATAGATCACTAAAAGAAAAAACAGTGAGTTAGACATGTGATGTCATCAATGACATTTGTGATGTCATCTTTGATGTCCTGGGTGTTAGTCTTAGCAATAGACAGTGGTGGCGCGAGTTATGGTTGCATATATATATATATCCTAAAAGTGGGGGTTGCTAATATCTCTTTGGCATCCATGGTGTATTAATGAAATCCTAATGGTCACCCCCAAGGTTCAGGCAGCCATGATAGCTATGGACCACCCCCTCACCGCCGTAGGTGAAAAATTGTATTATAAACCTATACAACCAGCTGTACCCAAGGTCCTATAAGCATAACATCATTATAGTTGCTCAGACACTTGACCAGGTTTATCCACTTTAGTCGACTTCAATGCCAAGCATGGGACACACATCACCATTTAATTCTCTACATGAGTCCAGCCTACCTGATTCACGCCCCCAGAATGTACAAGGAAACGCGTGGGGAGAAATGCTATACCAGCATCATTTTTTCATGCTGAACAGTTTTTGTGCTGGGGATGCTGATAAAGCCTATACATGTGTTGGAGGAAGAGGTGCCTCCACCATAGATTTTGTGTTTATTAATCACGCTGCACTGAAACTAGTAGATGATGTGTCAATGTTAATCTGTGAGGAAAGTGATCATTTACCATTGTGTTACTGAAAACCAGTACCTCCGGCTCTGTCCATTACTTTTTTCTAAATGTAGGCGCAAATCGTATTCAATGAAACTTAACCGACTTAGCAAATGCAACTACCCTTGCTGAGTCTGACATAAGTATATATAGCACGCAACATACTAACTCCGCCGTAAATGAGGGTTCCCAATCTATTGATACATTTTCGCTGCTAATAGAACTTATTAAAGAAACTATCCACAGGAAAGGTACATATAAGAGTGTGGAAGAACGCTGGCATTGTACCCACAAAAAACACAGTGTGTACGCTCACAAAATCCAGGAGGAAAAAAAAGAGGATTGCTGTAAACTATCGCTGCAATTCTATTTGATGCAGACATCCAGACAATCAACAAAATTTCCCTGCAGATCAAAGCAGCAAAATTGCACTATCGCCATTGGCTGCAGGCACACAAGAAAACAGTGAGACAAGAAAATAGCAGGAACTTGGATCCCATGCCAGGTCTGTGAATAACACAGAGATATGGAGAGTGGTGAGAAGCAGTTGCAAAACTGATCTCCAGCTGACACTCTTACATCTCTAATACGCTAGGAGAACCGGAACCCGAAAGGTCATACACAGGTAATATATGTATTGTATTTGGTTTATATAGCGCTCTTCCCCCACTTGTGTGGCCTCAATGCGCTTTTTCCTCAGTTGCAACGCCCTTGGTGACCGAAGTCGATGCAGTTGGAAATTCTAGGGAGTTTAGCTTTGGAGATGCATGTGTGCATGCTGCCGTTCTAAGACTTGGCTGGCAGGCAAGGCTCGACTAAGTAGCCCAAGAGAGGTCAGACACAGGGGTAGTTGCTGTTGAGGGTTAGAGATAGATTGCTATTGTTGAGAGAGTCTATGTGAGGCCAGCTATACCGGTTTCCTTTCAGGTGGTGGTCGCTGTATGCTAGTGGCAGAGATGAGGTACGTCAGGTGTTTCAGTCTGGACAGCTATGTGTAACCTAGACCAGATATGCTTGGCCATACCTGTATTCTAACGTGCGTGGATGCTTGGCCATGCCTGTGGCCTGTGTCCACACTAGTGGTGTGAGAATACGTACTGTAGGCTGTGAGATTGCTCAGCTGGGGCAATATATGTCCAGGTCTAGAAGTCCTATAGCAATGGGCCTAGCTTTCGTCCTGTAGCAAATATCCGTATATTATAAATAAAGATGGGGGCTACACCTAGATTTGATAATCCTGTATAGTGGGAGAAAGGCCTATGTTTCACAGTGCAGTATGTTTAGGCATATGGCTAAACAAGACGGAGGCTACGCCTAGATCGGAGAATGCTGTATAGCGGGAGAGAGGCCTAGGTATCACAATGCAGTAGGTTTAACCATACAGTAAACAAAGAGGGAGGCTACACCTATATTTGAGAATCCTGTATAGTGTGCAAGAGGCCTAGGTCTAAAATGCAGTCGGCATCATTTAACAGAGGAGGCTACACCTAGATTCGAGAATCCTGCATGGTGGGGGCGTGGGGGCCTAGTGGGGGGGCTAGGTTTCACAGTGCCGTGGGTTTCCGTAGTGTTCTAGACATTGATGGTTTGTTGCGCTAGTTCGGGCATATCTTTGTAGTGGGAGATTGCTAGTGTTGAGAGCTTTACTGATTGAGCGATGCAGGTTAACAGTGGCAGTGAATTACTTAGTGATGGGGGTGTGCTACCCTGGGCTATGTGGTAAATGGGAATGCAAAGCTCCAATTGATGACATTGTAGCCACCATTATGAAGCTGAATACATTGAGAGCTGCCGGACCGAATGGCACCTGTAATGCACTCTTGGAAGCCTCCCCAGCCACTTGGGCCACAGCTCTTCACATTCATTTATGAATATAGGCATCCAAGCTAAACTACCAGCTACCTGGCACGAAAGTAACATCCTCCCAGTGTAGAAGAATGGCTGCTGAGAAAACCCTGTTAACTACTGGTTACTAGCAATGCTCGACTTCCCAGGAAAAATATTTGCAAGGGTATTGCTTAATGAACAGATTACCATTAATAACATATTACCCCCACCCCAATCAAACCGGATTAAAAATAAAAATCGGGGAACTGTAGGCAACATCATTACCTTGGTGACAGTGGTGGAGTATGCTTGGCTAAGGCGTCACCTCCCCGTATATGCAGCAAACATAGATTTCAGCGTAGCATTCTACGCCATACTGCAAAATCGATGATGGCAGAAATTGCTGGACTGGCATATCCCTACCTGTCTGTTGAACATGTTAAAACTGCTGTACCAAAATACTAGTGTGAGAGTACACCTAGATAGCCAGGGTAGATTGTCCAACTCGATCAATACTTATAGGGGGCAGAGCTGTCAAACCAGGTTGTATAATTGCTGCCACACTCTTTAATCTATACCATAGCTCTCAACTCACACGCTTGTGGCGGGTGTCATCCGCCTTGTAAAGGCGGACTCACCCGCCAAGCCCCCTGCACGCCCTATTCATTCCAAGGGCGTCTCACCCACCAAAAACAAAATCGGGTGATTTCACCCGCTTTTGCAACACAAATGGTTGAGAGCTATGTCTATACAAGGCAAATTTGATTAATACTTTTCACCTACCAGATGCCCGCTCAGTAAAATTCAGGGAACTTTCACTGAACTGGCTGGGCTATGCAGACGATCTGCTTCTCTTAGACTATATATGTTTGCCACAAGTGCATTCTTCGGCAGGCAGGGTGGCTGGTCGATTCACACAATACTATTGTTGTATAGGACAAAAATCATCCCATGTATGGTGTTGAAGCATGGGGAGATAATTTCTTGTCACGCCTAAACAAACATGAATCAAAAATATTGAGGTTGTTGTTTAGGATGCTATGCAACTTGTCTTTTGATTATCTCAAGACTTGAATTTGGACAGCAAGATGTTCCTGTTGACTAGAACCACAGAATGGCCATGTGTTATGAAAAGCCTTGACAATGCCATGATTTTGGTTGAAGTCTTCAAAGCCTTCAAGAAGCTGGACAAATTTGATTGTTTTGGCACCTTAAGTAAGCTAATGTGAGTAAATGCTACTTGGCTAACAGGCATTGACCAAGTCCCTAGAATTTCCATCTTAGCACTGAAATCATGGATGAAACAAACTATGCACATATGGGCACGAGGACGACCTTACACAGCTGGCAACTAATGTGAACAAAGGTATGTTCATTCAGTATCTGAGGGACTGTGAGCAGGTCCCTGGCTACACAATTGCCTACCTTGACCGCTTTGTAGTGCGGCAATACCTGCTGTTGAAATTCAATGTCACCTCCTTACTTGAGATAAGGGGGTCCAAACTTGGTCTTAGTACAGATGCGCGACTATGTCGCCTTTGTGGTAATCAAGAAATTGAATCTATAAACACATCTTAATTTATTGTGAGAGTTTAAATGAATTGCAAAATAAATACCTCATTCCTTTAACAATACGTTACACTGTGATGATATGGAAATTATGTGGGACATGCTAATGGAGGGTAACAATATAAACTGTATATACCACATGGTTAAGTTCCATCTTAAATGTATAGAAATTCTAGACATTGACTTGATAACTATATTAACTTGCTGACTCTTTTAATCCTGAGAATAAGTACCCACACTATTTATTAATCACTGGTTTTATATGGAATATGATGCATTTGTTTGTGTATATACAAAGCCGGTTCAGCTAAATGTATATTAATAATAAAAACATATATATATATACATATATATACATTCACTAACAAATAATATTGTTAAAGGGACGTTATGGTTAAGTTGCGCTACTAAAAACATATCACCTTCACTGAAAACAGTAAGCTACAGCCACGTTCTGCTTACAGTGCCCTACTAAAAACCTATGAAATTCACTAACAAAAAACATGGTTAAAGGGACGTTATGGTTAAGTTGCACTACTAAAAACCTATCCCCTTTACGGAAAAAACTATGCTAAAGGAAGGTTCTGGTTACAGTGCCCTACTAAAAACCTATCAATTTCACTGACAAAAAAGGTCGTTACAGAGACGTTATGGTTCAGTTGCCCCAAGAAAAACCTATCAAATTCAGTGCAACTACTACATGAAAGGAACATTATACTTACTTTGCACTAATAACAACCTATCCATATTATGGTTACAAGTAAAACCAAAAACCCCCAGAAATTCGCCAGTTATGGTAAGCTAAGCAACCATACCTCGCGCCACCAATGTGCACTGCTAAGACTAACACCCATTTTTGGATAGGTCGTGCAAAAATCGGAATGACAGGAATAGTAAGATGAACGCTATTTGTGGGGAAAACCCTTTGTGCTGTGAAACGTCATATTCCCATTTGGGAAGTACGACATTGGCATATGTCGTAAAAAGGCACTAATAAGACTTCTGCTCAATGTAACGCGCATTTCCAGACCAAATGAAAAATAACGGAGCCACATCTGTGTCTGCGTAATGTGATAAAGAAATATGCAGAAGATCGGAAACATACACATGACCTGGGCAAGTGCCTCCTTCATCGCAAACGGCACTGAAACTCCAGGAACATGTTGTACACTTTTCCCTCCACAATGAAGAACAATAATGTCAGCATGCGCACGCATCACCAAAGTCTCACAAAGACCAACCAAAATCAGTCAGTTCATTGCAGGTACTCCATACCAGTACAAATCCACATGATTGAATCCAAAATGACCACTGCACACTGTTTTCAATTCACTTTCAATCAATGTATTCAGAGCTCATCCAAAAACCGTACACTGTGGCTCTTGAACACACAGCCATAACCGCACCTTCTGCATTTTTGTCGACAAATACACTGTGTGACAGTCTGTGCATACAAACCAAACCCAGACACTTTATTGCGCAATCCTGTATCCTCCACAGGTCCATTTCTATGGCCGCCATATGCGAAAGGGCCGATTGTGACACATGCAACCCTGCAACTATTGCGATGGCCGCAGACGTATTGTGCTGTGCGTGGGGGAATAAGCTTCAACCAAGGCAAGGGATTTCGTTTGTAGTGGTGGCTCCGAAAAGAGCCTTTTTTTTAAGGTGCTTCCATAGAAACACCTTTTTTCCAGTTTTTATAAGTGTTTTCGTTTTTTGTACTTCGCCTCACATTCTTACAATAGCATCTTCAGTGCAGCCTGTAGATTATAAAACAAAATATGGCCACTGGTCGTCAAAGAAATGCTATTTGCGTTGAAAAGGTGCACATATCGAGACCCAATGTCATTATCACAGAAGAACATCCCAGCA
Source organism: Ambystoma mexicanum (assembly GCF_040938575.1). NCBI lineage: Eukaryota > Metazoa > Chordata > Amphibia > Caudata > Ambystomatidae > Ambystoma > Ambystoma mexicanum. The sequence continues at coordinate 678,137,284 of NC_090925.1, forward strand.
GCACTCAAGAAGTCACTCATGCTTCTGTTGATAAGACCCCTTCCGACCTCTGGCTGGCGACAACATTCATTTGAATAGTCCCATACTAGTCTTGCTGGTATACATGAGAAAAGCACCTTCGCAGTGGGAAAAATGTGCTTAACTTCTTCCATCAACTTCTTCAGTTGACAGTACACACATGAACAAGCCATGGAACCCAAAAACAAGGCTCCCTAGTGCACAACCACAACATGTACAGTTGTGAAAGTGGCCACTCGTCGACAAGCTGCAAGCACAACACGAAACTGCAGACATCGACTCCACACCACAAAGCCTCCACTTCCTCCAAATCAAAATTGCCATAAAAGCCTCTTTTGACGGCATACTGGAGCAGATCTAGCACAAAGGCATCACCCACGATGAAAACTGCATCTATCCATTTGTGCCAGCCACCCTCACTACAAAGTAATGAAAAAAAATATTGCTGCCCTTTCCTGTGACGCACACCCTGCGCACCCAATTGGACAATCCCCACAGTCCCATTTCCATTGGCCAGCATGGTAAGAAGCGCAGAATGTGGCATGTGCGCTTCCCCAAGTACCGCGAGGGCCATGCCCCAATAAAGCAGGAACAGTCCTCCTTCCCTTTCCACTAGTTTTTGTCCATCACTACCTCATTGGGTACTGTTAAATAGTCACACACTCATCCACCAATGGCAGCGAAGACGTTAGCATCCAACACTGTCACTTCTCTGCAACACTTCATATGTACCATTGCACATTAAGCCTCCAAGCGTTGTCTCATTGGGAAGCACATCCAGTAGAAAGTTCAGTAAACGAATGCAAGATTTGTGGATCAACATTCATCCACATGCACACCCATCACCACAAAGTGGAGGTATGAATACTTTTTCTGCAGTATGTTTACAACTCCGTTATAACGCTTGCAACGTTTCCATGTACCCATATCCTACATTGCAATATCGAAACAGGAACTCTTCTTTCCTTCCAACAAGACTACAAATTTATTTCTCCACTAACCCATCTCTTACATAAATCATAAAAAGATGGCACCAAAAGCAGCACTGAATGTATGTTACCAACCAAAAGAAAGGTCTGAAAAGCTCACCGTCTCCACAGCTGTGGTTATCTCTAGGCTGGACTATTGCAACAACCTTGTTCTAAATCTGCCGGCTTGTACTCTCCGCCCTCTGCAACTCATCCAGAAGAGGACTGTGCGACTTCTCCTTAGCCTCAAGCCCAGGGATCGTATCTGTCCGGGACTGAAATGTCTGGAATGGCTACAAGTAGCTGCGAGGAATAAGGTCGAAACCCTCTGCATTTGTCACGACCCATGACCCAAAACCCCACTGACATGGTCATATGCCACGTAAGGTTAAGACTCAGGGTTCATTTAGGGCCCCAAGGGCCTTGCACTATCCTCATGGACTCTCCCGGAGTCAGTCCTGGCGCCTTTGGCGCCAGGCTCATGTTCAGATTGGGACACAGTCTTGAAGGGACTACTTTTCATTGGAGGCCTGCAGCCAACATGGAGGCACCCACACAGCCTAGTTCCTAGAACCAGACTGTGCGGTGCAGTGTTTTGGGTGTGGTAGCCCAGACTACTTTACTAGAGGGCTATATAAACCACACCCAAGTTACAGAACGTGCTTCGCGTTATTCTGCAGCCAGCAGCGTGATGCTCATCGTGTCCAGAGACCAGAATCCGGCGATCCTTGAACAGCTGACCTGCAGAGGAGACAAAAGATCATTAGCAGTCTCTGCTTACCTGCAGCTTCCGATCCGTTGAGTATCCGTCTTCCTGCAGCTGGCGGTCTTTCATCCAGTCGGCAGCATCATCGGGACATCACGCACCAGAACGAAGCACCAGGAGGGAGGGAGAAAGAAGGACAACGTTAACACAGGTTACTCACGGCATTTACGGCAGCAATCACGAGAACCTCACCTGGCTGGGCATTTCTGGGCCGGCTCTGCTCCAGAAATCTTCACATGCCCAGAAAGACCATTGCGACCTGAAAAGGAATAAAGAACACAGGTTAGAAAAAGAAGACATTACCGCGCCACACTTCGCGCTTAACCTACCATCCATCCCACGCTCCTGCGTCCATCATCCGGGTAGCAGCCCGATCCAAGCTGCGCATCCACCGAACCTCTGTGCACCTAAGGGGGAATAAATAAGGAAAAGACATTAATAGCAACAAAGAAAAGCACAGACATTTTAAGATTGCTTTAACCAGACTTACCTCCTTAAAGACACTTGAATGGGTTAGCGCCAGTGAAGTTAACTTGGTCGCTCAAACCCGCAGAAAACTACGCGCCCCTGCACAGAAGGCAGGACAGAGGGCACGCCAGACTTCACAACAAGGTGAGGAGTGGGCCATCAGATCGAACCCAGGGAGCGGGGGGAAGAAAACGAAATCTGTTCCTAAGTCCAGTCCTCCTGTGTTTTCAGGCCCGACCTCCATAGAAGGCACCATCCGGAATCGGGAAGGGTCCAGGGTGAATCCGGCAACCAGGGCATAAGGGAGGCCCCATGGATACCAGGTGAGCGTAACAGCATTATGCAGATGGCCTTCTGGGCCCTTGGGCCTCAATACCTGCAGCTCTGACTTCCTAAATATCTCTGTGCTCGAGCTCTCCCCTCATCCGCCTCCATCTCCCTCGGGGTCACTCGCTCCTGCAAGCAAGCAGTTGGTGGTAGATCTCTTTCTTCGACTGAGGCCTCCCTCTGCAACAGCCTCTCTACCTCGCTGAAACTTGAGAACCATCGCCGGTTCCTGAAGCACCTCAAAACCTTTCTCTTTGCTTCTGCTTTTTCTCCTCCTCTCCCCTGCTGACCTCCTGGCTGAAACTGAAATTGCACTGGCTACCTGGCCACCCTCGGATCTTGGGCCCAGAGTCCTTCCCCTGCCGGTCACACACACCCCCGCACTTGGGGACTGTTTTTCAGTATCCCTACGGTCCCACTACCAGTGCTTGACACTTGATGTCAGCACTTACCTTTGCACTAGCTCCCTGCTGGCCGTTACTTTTCTTATTGCCATTACTCCATTCCCATGTACTGCACTTCCCCTTCCCTCCTCCCCCATCCCATGCACTTGCGCAATCTGAATGACACCTGGTCTATTAGAATTCTTGTCTGTCCGTCCTCCTCCCTTTGTTCCTCCTCCCTGATATGATTATTTATATAGCGCCTGTTTCGCATGTTTGGAGGTAGCTCCAGCTTTACTGCCACAGGATTGATGATGGCCTTGCTGGTGTATGGCCCCAAATATCTGGGATTAAATGTGTGGGTTCCTTTCAATGGTATGTCTTGAGGCTAACCAAACGTCATCTCCAACCTGGTATTTCGGAGCTACGCTCCTATGTTGATCTGCAAATCTCTTGTATCTCTCTTTAGCTTGTTTTAAATGTTATGTTGCTCTTTTGAAGGCTTGGGTGATGGTTGTGTGCAGACTGCTTACGGCAGGCATTTCCAGATGTTGAGGTGGGTCGAGTTCTGAGGTTCTTGGATGCATTCCATATATTGTATAGAATGGAGTTTGCCCTGTGCCGGAATGCAAAGAGTTATTGTAGGCATACTCGGTTCTCCATAAAATGTCCTTCCAGTTGTTTTCAGTTTGATGCAACATGCATCTTAGGTATTGTTCCAAAGTTTGGTTGGTTCTCTCGGTTTGACCATCCGTTTGGGGATGGTGGCTGGTAGAAAGTCTTATGTCAATTTGGGCCAACTGACAACATTTTCTCCAAAATTGTGAGATGAACTGACAGCCCCCATCTGAGACTTAGACGGAGTGAAATACATGTATCCGGGCAATTTGTTCTAGGAATTCCTTTGCCAAAATTGAAGCGGAGGGTAAACCTTTTAATGGAATGAAATGAGCCATTTTGGAAAATAGGTCCACCACCACCAGTATGGTGTTGAAGCCGTTACAGGGAAGTAGATCTGTGATGAAATCAAGGGACAACATATGCCAGGGGGTAGGTGGAACATCTAGGGGCTGCAGTAGACCAGTTGGTTTCTTTTTCTGGGCCTTGTTCTGAGCACAAATGCCACATGAAAGCACAAATTGTTTGATATCCTTACGCCATGTCGGCCACCAAAAACGTCTCTTGATCTTGGCTTCGGTTTTTGCAATTCCAGGGTGGCCTTCCACCAATGACTCATGGTAATTTGAGCTGACCTGTTTTTGAAGTTCCTTACTAGGCAAGTAGAGACATCCTTGGAAATAAGGTAAATGATTAGTAACGGAATGATGTTTGCTTTTGGTTGACCAGTCTTGTAAGGTCTTGGAATCGAGGAGATGTGAAATTTTCTTGCGGATGTCGTCCAGGGTCAGTGTGGTAGTGATTCCGATGATTCCCCCCCCTGGAATGATGGGTACAGGGTCCAGATTGGAGTATGCTTCTTCCATCCCTAAGCGGGACAGTGCATCAGCCTTGCCGTTACAGCAACCAGGTCGATAAGTAATCACAAAATCGTATTTTGCAAAAAATAATGCCCATCGGAGCTGACGAGAGGATTGAGCCTTGGCCGACTTTAGGTATTGTAAATTTTGGTGATCTGTAATCACAGTAATGGTGTGTCTGGCTCCTAGGAGATAATGTTGCCAAGCTTTGAATGCTGCCTTGATGGCCAGAAGCTCTTTGTCGTTACAGCATAGTTCAGTTCTGGTGCTGTGAATTTTCGTGACCAAAAGGCCACTGGATGAAGTTGACCTGTCTATGGGTCTTTCTGAGAAAGATCCGCCCCCATCGCCAAACTGGAAGCATCAGTTTCTACTACATACGGGAGATCTGGGCGAGGATGTCTCAGAACTGGAGCTGAAGTGAATTTTTCTTTTAAGTCTTAGAAGGCCTTTTCCACTTCATCCAACCACTGAAAGGATTTATTCTTTCGTTATAAGGATGTGATGGGATGCACCAAATGCGAAAGCCTGGGATGAACCTGCTATAGAAATGTGCAAATCCAAGCATGCTCTGAACTTCCTTGATTAAAGTAGGAGAGGGCCATTTGAGGATAGCGTCTACCTTCCTCGAGTCCATACGAACACCACTTGGAGTTAGAACGAAACCAAGACACTCTACCTCCGTAAAGTGGAAGAAACATTTTTCCAATTTAGCATATAGCTTATGTTGTCGAAGTTTTTCAAATACGGCGCAGACTTGTTTCACATGATCCTGCTTGGAAGCTGAATACACCAGGATATCGTCAATATACACGATGACACAAACATTGATTAGCTCTCGAAGGACATCGTACATAAAATATTGAAACACTGCTGAGGCGTTACAAAGCCCAAAGGCCATCACTTGATATTCGAAGAGCCCATACTAGTGTGGAAGGCGGTCTTCCATTCGGCCCCCTTTTTAACTCGTACAAGATGGTACACCCCTCTGAGATCCAACTCAGTGTAAATTTGAGCCTCTTTTACTTGGTCCAGCAGTTCCGGGATTAGAGGCAGGGGGTACCTTTTTTTTTTTTATTGTCACCTGGTTTAATGCGCGGTAGTCGATACAAGTTCTTAGGTCTCCTTCCTTCTTGGGGACGAAGAATAAGGGTGAGGCCGCCGGAGATTTGGATGGACGAATGAAGCCGTTATCCAGGTACTGATCCAAATATTTTTTTTAGGTGAAGATATTCAGGTTCCGTGAGGGCGTAGATTCTACTGCATGGGATCTGAGCTCCAGGGATTAGGTCGATCTGGCAATCATATGGTCTTTGGGGTGGTAAGGTGTTGGCTTGGTCCCTCTGGAAAACATCCTGAAAGTCCCGATAGTCCTGGGGTAGCTGATTCACCGGACTTGTGACTGTAGCAATTGTCTTGCTCAGGGATTCTTCTGGATAGCAGGTGTGAGCATAGTTTGCGAAGGTCAACCTCTTATCACGCCAGTCTATACAAGGATTACGCGTTTCTAACCACGGCATACCCAGAATCACTTGAAATTTGGGGGCCTTGATTAAGTCAAACACTATGGTTTCTCGATGCCCATCTTGGCACAACAGCGTCATCTCCTTCGTCGAGTGCGTTACAGGACCAGAAGAGATCTCCATTCCGTCGACAGTGGTGACCAAATCAGTTGTTGCCTTTGGGCAGAGGTACACATCTCCTTGAAGCCAATTCTTGATCCATGAAGTTACCTATAGCTCCACTTTCAAGGTAAGCCCTGACTGCGTGCATACAAGACAGGTGCTGGTGACTAATGAGGATGATTGGCAAGGCTAGATGTTAGGTCTGGGAATAATTCTTCTCGCTCGACAGGCGGACCTCTATGCTTGCCGGGCGGAGTAGTTTTCCGACTCAGGTTCGGTGCTGACCTGATCTGCAACCCCAACTGCCTTCTTGGGTGGCTTCACTGGACAGTTCCGGAGGAAATGGCGAGCCGTGCCGCAGTATAGACAATTGTTGCCTTCTCTTATCCCTCTCAGGCTTAGATAATGTCCCTCGCACACCTCCAATTTGCATGGGTTCAGATGTGTCTGTAGTCTTGGCAGGGTTATCTTTCAGACGCAAAAACACACGATTCTCAAATCTAGCTTGGTCAGCTTTCCGATTCTGCAGTCTGATCTAGTTGTACCACTAAATCAATGTATTCCGCACAATCTTGGGGTGGGTTGACCACTTGAGCCAAGACATCTTTCAATTCGCCTCTCAGCCCATGATGAAATAACGTGATTCTTTTTTCTTCCGGCCAGCTGGTTTTCACCACTAAGCTGTTAAAGGTTGCAATATAAGTTAACAGATCCTGGTTCCCTTGACGAAGAGACAGCAGTTCGTTATCTAAAGCTTGGCCTTGGGATTGCCGGGCAAACAGCTTCTCCATATTCTGCCAAAACCCCTGGAAGTCTCAAAGAAGGGGGTTGTCTTGATTAACCAGTGGTATGGACCAGTCCGCCGCACTCCCACTGAGGTATGAAAGAACAAAAGCCACTTTTGCTTGATCGTTCGGAAAGGCCCCTGGCCTGCATAGGAAGTGTAGGCGGCACTGGTTCATAAAAACCGCAAACCGTTTGGGATCCCCGCGCAAAGCCTTCTGGTGGAGCCAAAGGTATGGCTCCCAGAAGGACCACTTGCACTGGATTACTTGACCGAGTTGGGACTGATGCCCCCATTGTTGGCAACAGCGTGTGGCCAGCTTGGGCTTGAAGTAGTTGCCGGCCTAAATCATCGGAGCACTCTTTTGCAATAATCAGTTCTCTTCTTAAAGCGTTAGGCTCTTGTCAAGCCGAATGCACCTCTGCTCTGAGTTCCCCCAAAAGCTGAGCTAATTGGTCGGTCGCCGAGGTTTCCATGGCCCCCAGGTAGAGGTTTGTGTGAGGCTTCGCCTGATCTCCACGGGGGCACCGAACGGAGCTGGACGTTCTGGTGATAAGTGGTTCCTTGTGCCCCCCTCTGACTTCGTCACGAAAGCAGGTTTGCCTAAAAATGTTAAATCAAATGTTACCCAACCATAAGGACGAGGGCAACTCCCGCTTCCTGTGACTTCCTCTTGCACCCCTCTGCTATGTCTCATCTTTGTATTGTGAATGGCGTGCTCTCCATCCTGCGTCTCTATGCAGGGGTGCGTAGTAGTTCTAGGATCTAGTTACTTCACTGATCCTGCAGAATTCCAAAACAACTTTGACTCATTAGGTAAGTCTTTTCTAATGTTATTGATTGCTTAAGAGTTCAAGTTTTAAGTTCACTCCTGTGCCCCTTCCTACAGGTTTCCCCTCGTGCTTAATACGGAGCAAGGTTCTTTTCAGGAATGGTAGCTGGCTTCAAAAGGTAAGTTTTTGCGCCAGCGCTATGCGAAAGTCTTTCCCCACGGTTTTGTTCTCTGCACAACTAACCTGCTGTTCTTTGCCTTCTGCAGGTGTAGAATCTCCAGAACAGTTTGTGTGAAGATGTATAGCGGGTCCGCGAAGAATTGCCGTCTGCGGGTGAGTAGCGCCGTTGCGCGAGATTTAAAGACTAAATGAGGCTTTCCCCACTGCGCGGCTAACCTGATGTCTTATGTTTCTACAGATGTGGCAGCTCCGGAGCGGCGATCGGATGATGGGCGGCGATCGCGCGATGGTGCTCCGATGGACCGAGCAGGCTTCTGGTAAGTATTAGCGTTGCGCTGAATAGCGATGTAGCTTGCGTGGTTTGCGCAGCTAACCTGGTGTCCTCTCCCTTGCAGCTCAGCAGTAACAGACTCCAGGAATACCGAGATGGAAAAATCAGGTAAGTGTCTTGTTCTGCTCTCTTTCTTCCTTGCCGGTTGCTCGAGACAACTGGACCGGCGTAGCTGAAGACTGGCCTGGAGTTTGCAGACGCGGTGAGCGTTACGCTGCAGGAGTTCAGAATAACACAAATCGTGTTCTGTACCAAGGGTGTGGCTTATATAGTCTTCAGAAAGTAGTCCTTAGGAAAAGTAGTCCCAGCAACCACACCCAAGCAAATAGTTCCTTAGGCAAGTAGTCCCTTCAGCCCGCTTCAGATTGGTTTACACGTGCTTCACTGGGTTTGAAACTTGTCATGTTGGTGATGGCAGTATGAGCCTGGCGCCAACAGTGCCGGGACCGGGTCCAGGAGGCCCCTGTGAGACCCTTTGGGGCCTTTAAGGCCCCCATGGAACCCAAAGCCATGGGCATGTTGGTCTGCACCTGATGCTTGGGGGTATGGACCGTGACAGCTGGGCAGCATTTTTTTCAGTGATCCTTGTTAGGGAGACTGTTGATTTCTTGTGCCAATTAGACCCCCAGCACCTTTGCTGGACTTCTGAGAGGTTTTGCTTTACTCTCCTGAGTGGGACTTTTTACCACTCACTACTTTTCTCTTATCTGCTACTGTATTCTTTTTACCTTTAAATGGAGTCATGCTTTCCTCCCTGTATTTCACTAAAGGCATATGTTAAAAAATGTAGCACACAGCACCCTATGTGCAGTGTTCTTAGGGAGTCCCTTGTGCTTCCCTTTCTGTTCTTTATCACATTTTCCTACTGTTCTCAAGGATAGTAGGGTACTTTTATCTTACTTTTCTTTTTGTGGGATCAGCACACACCACCTTATGTGGAGTGCTGAGGGGCTACATTGCAACTCCTTTCCCACTGCTTCAGTAATTGGATAGTTACCGAGCCAGCCAAACCTACATGGCTGGTGGCAGCGTATACCTTTTGACCATTTTGTGTTCGTTATTTGCAGGCCATTTCCACAGCTGCAGTACAGCACCCATGGGTGACCATTTTCACAAAATTGCCCCAGTCTTTAATTGCCATTTTTAGTTTGGATGTCCTTTGTTGGCACTTCTACCATTCTAGGTGGGGATGGGTCCCTTTTGAGTTTTGCCTTTAGCAGGATCCCTTTGTGAAGCCTGCCTAGGCTCCAGTGTGTCTGCAGAGGCAGGAAATGAGTGAGGAGTCTGAAACATATCTGGCCTTTGTCCAAGGGTATGCCTGGCTGGAACCAGTTTGAACTGGGCAGCTGGCTGTCCTGAAAGGACAGCCACTTCGCTGTGATTGACAGGTCCATAGGACTCAATGAATCGGTTCCTGCATAAAAAGGCAAGGCTTTTGGGAAAGAAATCGACCACTGAACTGAAGCTCCGAAGACGACAACGAGAGACGCCTGCAGCACCTCCAGTACCCACGGAAGCACTGCAGAAGTGCTGCTGCTGTCCTGACCCAATTTTTGAATCGACAGGGATGCTCCAGCAAGGACAACTTCCTCCTCCGAGCTGGTGAGCATAACTAGGCTCAAGACAATTTGAGCCGTCCTGCATCCTTCCAGGCTGCAGAATCCGAATACCAGGGGTACCTCAACCACCTTGAAGTGCATTGCCATGCCATTGACAAATCTCGCTGGAACTTCAGTGGCATCCATATGGACCTTCAGAAGCACAACTCCTCTCCTCACTAGAGTGCAGGACTGAGAAACCAAGATGATGCCAACCGGCAGTGATAGTTAGCTACTGATGCTGAGGAAAAAGGTGCCAAAACCATGAACCAACACAGGAGTACAACTATCTCTGTGCTGGCGAGCCCCTCTCTTGACTACTGCTGCAGAGTCGTTCCCCCCCTCCCTCCCCCCCTTTTCACCACCATGGACAAGAAGATCGAGTTTGCAGCCATACATCCAGAAGGAGTCCAACTACATCAACTTCTTCACTCTAAAGGTACTGTGGGGTTTAAAGGAAACTTACCTGAAGCCATGTGTGTCGCTCCTTTGCTGTTTAAACACTGTTTTGAGCGTGCACCCATTTACAGGTGCCCAGACCCAACAGCCTATGCCCCTCGAGGAAGGATTTTCCTAAGCTCCTGAACACCCCCGCAGCCCCCCCTCAAGACCAACTAACTTGTTAACTACTTGTGCTAAGAAGATTTGCATCAGAACTGTCACATTCCTATTGACTTGGGCATTGTGGGTTTCCTAACAGTTAATCCTCTGAACCTCGTGGCATGGGCATTACTTATTTTCCCCTCCAAAACCGGAAATGAATACCTCCTTTCTTGTTAGGGAAAAGACTGCCTAAACCTTATGCATTGCTACAAGTACTGCTTACCTGCGATTGTTGCTCTTTACATTCTTGAGCTTACCTAAACCTGAATCCTGCAGAGTTTATTTAAAAGTAGTACTATTACTCACCTTAATTAAAGTCACTCTGTTGCGACAAGTATATAACAAATTAGTAATCTGCTTTATTTCCTTACTATTCCAAATTAATGTTTGATGTTGCTTGTTGGTACAATATTCCCTTGCGTTTAAAACGGCCATTTGTATATATAAAATAAATCATAGAACTGCAAGTGTGTAAGTGTTTCTTTGGGGTCCATGTATGTTCAGATTTCTTTGTACGGGTTTACAGCTCACATTCCTCCTCCTAAGATCAGCCTGGCTGCTCTGCCACTTTGAAGACACATTGCACCATGGGATGTTTCATTTTCAGCGTTTTTCTTGAATCAGGAGGTTGATGCTTATTGAGGGATTCAATGCACATAATTGTTCACCATTGTTGGTCTATATTGGGTCCTGGCGACTTGTTTATAATGTTCATATACTGCATTTAACAATTGCCCGAAATGCATAGGCAATATAGCATTTTGGCAGAGGCTGCTCACAATTGTCATTTTAACGCAAATATAGCTTGACCTTGTGTGAACAATAATTGTGGATGTCATTTTCTTTGAACTACAGTAAATTAATAACGTTTACATAGACAATCATTACTAATGTATTTCTAGCTGGTTTAGCTAGAACAAGGGTGTGCAACCCTCACCTTTTTAGCCTAGATCCACAACTCTGCTCCGTCATTCTACCACCCTTGGGTAGTAGAAGTCTATATTAAAAATTGGAGCCCCAAGGGATCAGTCTTGTAGAGTCCAAAACAAAATTGGACTGTAGCACAACGTACCTAACAATCCTTACACATCTCTTGGGGCCTAATCTTTCAGCAGTTCTATCTCTGCCAATCTGTGCAGCATTAATAAAATCTACATCAAGGGTGCAACACCTTGAAAGGTATTTGCATTGGCCATGCTGGTTATATTGTGGACACATGCACCACAGAACTGTAGTAAAACACAAATACTGTTGGTGTCCTGGCACCTATTGTGTTTCTAGATGCGTTACCCTAGAGAGCCAACTGTATAGTGTTCAGCTCCGCCCCCCCCATATTCTCAAAAACGTTGCTATAAAATCCACAAATGTAACCCTTTATTTTAACTGCCCCCCCCTCCCCTACATTTTTTCAGTTACTCTTGCTAAGCTTGCCCACACACTAATTTAGGGGCACTATACATGCCCCACCCCCACTCAAAACAGTCACCACAGACCTTGAATCATTTAGAATGCCACACCCCAACCTATCACCAGAAGTTGGCCACACTACCGCGAGGTTCCAAGGTTGGAGTAATACAAAAGAGAGTGATTGAAGTAAATGTTGATTACGTGAACAGGGAGGAGAGGACTACAAAAAAGTATTAATGGAAACATTCTTGGTGGGATTTCCGTTAAGTGAAAGTAATGACATTAAATCCTCAACGGCCTCAAGATGGTGGAGGACAATTATACTTTTATATAGAGGAGGGCAGTATTTGTACAGACAGGCCTGAGCAACAAATTAGATCACCCAGAGATTCCCTGTAGATGTTAAACAGCATGAGAGGGGCATCACGCTGCATGGTAAGGACATTAGACTGCAGAGAGCCTACCTGCACATATCTAGTGCAAATGTCTAACCAGTAGGAGAATCAAGCCAGGACAGAATCACTTCTATGGCAGGGTACAATGTTAATTAGAACCTCATGGGTGACCATGTCAAACAAAATATAATTTAAATGTATGAGTCAATAAGTGCCTCCTGTAGCCAGGATCCACATGGCACCATCCACCACCAACATGGTAGTTTATCGGTGCTACTGCAAGGACGGAATCCAGATAAGTCTCAAAGAAGGTTGCGTTTGTACAAGTGCATGGAAAGTTGTTTGCTGAACGCTTTACAAGAAAAGACACGGATGCAAGAGGACAGTCAGCATAATAGTATACAACCCATGCCTTTTTTCTTTTTTAGAAGCAATAAAACCTGTTCTCCTACAAGAGAGCCAGGAATGATACATTTGCCAAGAGACATTTTCCATAGAGGAGTTTTAGGAAAAGGGGATTTGTTTGATTACAGAAGAAAGACTAGGAAAAGCATGGTAGTTTTCGTAGATGATAAAATATTGACATAGGATCTCAGTAATAGGATAACACTGTTCCCAAATTGGGATTGATCTGGAACAACTGTGTCAAAAGACTGGTTTGGATTTTCTTACAATAAAGGATTTGGTTTCTATTTTTTTGTATAGTAAAATAGAAATTAAAGTATTTGATTGATCAGATAAAGATAATGCTGGTTCAGGCAATGGATTTATATTGGTGTAATGAACTGAAATAATTGTTAGGATCGATTAATAGCTTGGACGATTGACGCTGGAGACAAATCTGGGCATAAATCAAAATGCAAATTTTGACACCAGCTTTATGCAGGCATTTTTCAAGACAAGAAATACTTTGATTTGTTAGTTTTCAAATTGGTTGAATACTAAAGGGCCGATGCGTGGGACATAACGTTTTACTGCCTGAATTGAAGCAAGAAGAGCTACAGCATGAGAAGAAAATTAGTGGAATTTAAAGGGTAACCAATTCATATGGGTGTGAAATGAAAAGTAAAATTAACCTTTATGTAACAAGATCAAGGTTTCCAACATAGAAGTACAGAAACTGCTCTAAAAGGCGGCATGGCAGGGACAAAAACTTGAGGCATAAAAAAAAAGTAATTTGTTATATCAATTACAGAAACGGGAAAACATGACATTATGAAGTGTTAATATAGCTCCAAATCCCCACTCGAATATTCAGTGTGTATTGTGCCTCTGCCAGAGGTATCCAGACCTTAACCTGCAGAAGAAAAATGGACCAGAGGAAAGGTAAGTGGATGGAAAAGAAGGAGACCACAGACAGAGAGGGATGCAATTGGGGGCGGGCTTATGTTTTGTCCTCAATCGGGTGTATGTGGGTTCTGTTTAGTTGACCACAGATTGATCATGTAGATCAGCATATATCCTAAGATGTTTAGAATCAATTATACTTAACACCCAGCACGGTTCTGAAGCAATAAGTAACTAGTAAACAAATGTTCACATTCAATATGGGCTAAAGCGGACACTTGGCATATTTGTCCGGGCTTACCATTTACACTTTTGCAAAAGTCAAGATCTATAGTAATTTTGGGACTGCCAAGCCTAGGGGGCAGGTATGACCCAAAATATGAATCTTGGTGGATAACAAAAGGGTAAGGCGGCTCTGTATGGGCCGATTGGCGGACTCAATACTTTTGGCACCCTCAAAAGTGAACACTTCTCGTTAAACAATTTTTTCCATGTTCATCTCCAGCTAGAGCTCACCTCCATACTAAGATTATATGTTAAAGTTATTTGGCATTTATATAGCGCTCTATATATCATTGGTATAACCTCAAAGCGCTGGTAGGATGAACCCCCTCGGGGACCGTAGTCCAGGTAAGTTGAGAAAGTGTAGCTGGGTGCACAGTTTGTGTGCAGCTGATGTAATTGCCCAATGGTAACTGCATCCTAGCGTTAGGGGTGGTGGTTTTGACATCAGTTAAATGTGTGCAATCTGGCCGTTCGACATCCAGACTGGTTCTGGCTGCATTAGGCCTGAAGAACGCTTATGTAAGCAGCAAGGCCGGTTTGTCATGGGATATAGCTGTGTTTTATTAAAGTGATGAGGTGTCCATAGGGTAGTGTTTTTATATGAGCAGCTAGGCCGAATTGATCGAGGGGTGTAGCTGCAATCTAATTGTGTGATGGTGTAGAGCAGAGAGTAAGCATAGTGGTATGAAGAGGCAGTGTTTGGGTGGGGTTGGGATTTAAGGAGATTGATATTCTGGATTTATAGGTGCGGGTCACTTGTAGCAAGTCAATAAGTGTATTCTGTAGTGACATTGCTCTGGATCGCATCGTTGGATGCTTGGTTAGTCGCTACAGAATAATTCTGGTTGGTATTATGGAAAGAGCCACATCTTTAGAGCTTTGCAGAACATTATAGTCTTGAGTGTGTCAGATATGAGGGGGCAGCGAGTTCCACAGAGTTGGGGCCAAGGTTGAGAAGGTGGATCCTCCAATCCTGAGTTAGTGGCTCGAATTACTAGAAGCAGGGCAGTGCTTGATCTTCAGGGGCGAGATGGGATGTATGGTTTTAACTTCTCCTGTAGGTATAATAGGTGCGAGACGGGGGCCATGGGTGTGGATGAGGTAGAAGGACAGTGTTGCAGCACACCATGATTTCAGTTTTAGTGGGGTTTAAGAGGTGGTGGTTTATTGTCATCCATCGATCAATATCTCGAAGACAGGCTTCGAAGTCTGGCTGTGGGTTGGTGCTAGAGTTGGGGATTCTTAGGATGATTTGGGTATCGTCAGCGTAGTTGTAGCACGAGATGTTGTGCATGCGGATGATTCCAGGAAGGGTGGTCATATAGAGGTTGAACGGGAGAGCAGATAGGCATGCGCCTTGCGGTACGTGTTCACCGAGCGAGCAGATGAGACAAATGGGGAGAGGAGGGTCGTTGCCTGTCTGAGGAAGGAGGCGATCCACTTGAGAGCAGTGCCATGGATTCCAAGGGAGTGGAGGCGGTCAGGGAGGATTGAGTGGTAAACCGTGTCAAAGACTGCATAGAGATCGAGGAGCATTGGTGCAGCACATCCTTCTGAGTCTGCCTTAAGCTCATCCCAGATCGAGGTCAGAGTGGTTTCAGTTGCATTTCGTGGTCTGAAGCCTGATTGTGCGTGGTCAAGGAGGCCGTTGGATTCTACAAAGGCTTTGAGCTGGGAGTATGCTGTTCGGTCGATGAGTTTTGCAAGTAATCTGGTGTTGGAGATTGGTCTGTAGCTTTTGGGGTCTGGGGGGGGGGGGGGTCGAGGGATGCCTTTTTAAGAAGAGGCTTGATATGCACGATTTTAAAGGCATTAGGGAAGATGCCAGAGGTGAGGGAGTCATTTAGTACGGCTCTTGCATGTTCTCCAGCGCAGGTAGACGAGAATATTTCTTTCAGGACAGAAGCGGGGCCGGGGTTGAGGAGGTACCTGGACGGTTTGCTGGCAGATACTGGGTCAAGGAACTCAGTCGCTGGAGATGGGGTTGAAGGTAGGGTAATTGGGCGTCAGTTATGGGAGGGTGGAGATGGAGGACAGTTTGGAGTTAAGGGAAGTTGTCCTGTCAAGAGCGGTGGTGTAGAAGTGTAGGGAGAGGGAATCGCAGAATGATTGCAATGGGGTGGAATGGGTAACAGTGCAAGTGGGTTTGACAAATTCTGATGTGATCCTGTGGAGTTCTTTGCTGCTGGTGCCACAGATGAGAATTTGTTGTAATAGGCTTTTTTTTGGCCTTTCGGATTTCAGCTTTGTAGTTGCGGTGGTGCAAGGCGAACGTGGATCTGCAGAGATCGGTTTTAGACTCGCCATTTGCATTCCAGAGTTTTGTTTTTTGGTGTTCCTGAGCTGGAACGTGAACCATTTGGGGGAATCGTCCACTGCGCGAGGAAGCAGGGCACGAGGAATTAGCGAGTCATTGAGCCAAGAGTCAACTGTTAAGGCTCGGTCTAGGGGCGTAGGGGAACTATGAAGTAGGGCTTTGGCAAGGTCAGGAAGAATCTTCTTTGTTCCAGCATTTGAGGTCTCGGGGGGGAGGGGGGCAGGGAGCTGTAGGAGGGGCAGGGGTATGGCTAGAGAAGTGGATGACAAAGTGGTTGGTCCAATAAGTTGTTTGGGGCGGGATATATAAATGAGGTCATGGGAGCTGAAAATTTCATCAAGGGCGTGCCTCCTTGAGTGGGTTGGACCAGTCATATGATGGGAGCGGTTGAGCACATCCACACTGCCAACCAGCAGATAGGTCATGGGGTTGTTGGGCATAGCCAACCAGATATTGAAGTCTCCAGGGAATGTGCGAGATGGGCGATTTACTTGAATGGTAGCTATAGAATCACAGAGGTTGTTGGCGAAATGTCTGGTGTAACCAGGGTTTCTGTAGATGAGTAGGAAGCTGTGGGAGAAAGTTGGTGGTAGTTAAACTCTAACTAGAAGGGATTCACAAGAGAGAATGCATGTCTGAGATTTGACGAGTGAGACGGAGAAATGAGAACTGAAGAGGACTGCCCCTCCGCCTCCTCTTGAGTGTCTATTGAGGGGGATGAGCGAGTAGCCAGGGGGGAGGGGCGTGTGGAGGCTTCATGTGCAACAGGGGCATAATCGTCAGAGAACCAAGTTTCGGTGATAAAGATGAGTTTGGGCTTGTCAGAGGACAGGAGGTCAAAGATGCTGTGTCTGTTTCTTGCTACGGAGTGGGCATTAAAAAGGAAGCAGTTTACTGTGGGGGGGTGTGGTCTTGGTGGAGGTCATCGGAGTGGGAGCATGAGGAGCTTGGAGATTTGGGTGAGGGTGTGACATCCAGGGTAGCTGAGACAGGCTGAAGTGGGTTGGGGGGGGCAGGGTGCCAAAGGATTTTGAGTGACAGGAGATGCAGTTATGTCAATGGGGGCTGGGAAGAGTAGGCGGGTGGAGGCGGCTTTGTGAGAGGTGTGGTGAGTGTCAAGAGGGGAGTGGAGAGAGGATCAGTGGGTGTGAGGGGGGTATAGGTGGCTAGAGTTTGGAGTGAGTCTGGAAGGTGGTTGGGGGTTCTGGGGTGCAGGGTGAGAAGTCAAGGGAGAGAGGGTGGAAGCTGGGCGAGGGGGAGTGAATGGGGGTGGGCGGAGGGAGAGACTGGGAGGATTGGTTGAGGCAGAAGTGGTGAAGAGTAGAGAATCGAGGAAGAGGACCAGGTCCTTTTTCTACATTTCGTGGGTTTTGGTGCTATATGGGTGTAAGAGAGGGTGAACAGGATTGGGTCAGAGGGATAGGGAGATGAAACTACTGTTCTAGCAAGGGCAAGACGTGCTGATTTCAGAGAGGGGAAGGGATATGAAGGGGTGGTTTGTTGGCGGGGGTCTAGAATGAGTTAAGGGGGCGAGAGGGTGGCAAGGGAGGGGGGCCGAGAGGGTGTCGAGTACTCCAGTGGGCTAAGGGGGAGGAACTGGGCAGCAAGGGGGATCCCAAAGCAGGGATGAGTGTTCCTTGGAGGGTGCAAGGAAAGTCGAGGAAGAGGTGGATTTGCGCTGTTGAGCGCCAGAGGGCTCCCCTGGCTTGGGAGTTCGATAGGGGGCGTGGGATATCAGGGTGTTCAATAGGTGTCAGAGGGAGGGTGGAAGTCGATGTGTTAGGGTGGGAAGGGGATGGGGAATAGGCTTCTGAGGAGGGAGGTGTTGGCGTGCCAGATTTGCACCTCTGATTTTAGATTTGGATGCAGGGTGGTGGTAGAGTGGGTGAGTGGCATCAGGGTGTATTGATGTACGAGGGGAGGTGTCTTGGGTTGTAATCAGAGGGGCATGGGGGTCATGAAGGTGGGTGCTAGAGCGTGGGCCAGGTGCCACAAGGGGTGAGACCGGGGATCAGGACGGGCCAAAATCCAGATGTAGGAGCTGGATTGTGATAGTATATTTATGGTATAAGTTCGGGGAAGGAATGTGGCTGAGAACGATTACACAGGAGTGGGGAAAACAAGCATCTCTGGGAAACTCAAAAAAGACATACTTTAGCTTCAGGACATATGATTCAAAACATATGGTTGAAGGAAGATCGGTTGCAAGTGGTGGTGAAGGAAGGACACATTCTAGGACTGTTTCCTTATACAAAGATCAACTATACAGGACTTAAGTACACGGTTTCAATCAGGTCAAAAGCAGCTGAACAGGCGAGCAGTCACGTTATCCTGATGTATGGTACAACATACATTTTCTACCACCTACTATCCTCAAACCAATCGCTTGGTCAAATGATTCAACAAAACCCGTTAATAGGGTGATGGGGGCTTCAGAACAGACCCAGAGAAAGAAGCGGGCTATCATTCTACCATGTCTGTTTGCCAACGGAGAAGTACCTCAGGAGGGTGTTCGGTTTATACCCATGTCAGCTAATCTTTGCTTATCCTGTTCAAGGCCATTTGGTCCTGGTAAAGAAAGAGCGGAACCCCATATGCCACACCAGATCTGAACAATGCGGATGGTGTTAGGACTCGGGAAGAGAATGACACGGATGATTGCACAGGTAAAATGCAGACAGATAAAGCACTTTTATGACCAGAAGCACTCATTGGTTGCACTTCACTCCTGGACAGGATTTGTTTTTGAATAAAATAAGTAATGGGTTCTACCCAGACATTAAATGAAAGCAGCAATGGGCCAGTTTGCCCCAAGTCTGAACAGAGTATTACAGCCTAGCCACATGGTTCTAAAGACACCTACGTAACTGATTTGAAGCACAGGATCAGCAGCAATAACCCTCCCAAATGAAGTGCATTAGCAAACTAAACACAGAGGCCAGTACAAAACTAAAGTAGAGATTGGAGATCCCATTCAGCCAAACAAATGTATGGCCTATTTCATGGAATCATTTTAGAATGGTAAAATCCCATTGGAAAACGCTCTGTGAATCGGGGCTTTAGTCTGGTTGGACTACCAGGCTGGGCGAAGGCTCTAAACACATTGGAAGAACTCTGCAAATGGCTTTCAAATAAGGATTACTCTTGCAGCTTGGAGAAAGCTAAAGTTCCCTTACACTGCATCCTGCAAGGGGCGATTGCAACATTAATGAATTTTCAGACGGATACCACCTTTCGATTGGGTCAAATCGGTGCTTGGGGCAGGCTGCAGAGGAGGTACGTAATCAAGGGAGCCTCCAATGGGTAAATGATGAAACAAGTGGATGGGAGTGTGGAGTGCTTTACCCCCGTCCCAAGATTATTCGCCTACTCATAAATAAGAAAATCGAGAAATGCAGCACACTAAACATTAGAACTGAACTTTACTTTGTTAGAGACAATGAGATGAAACAGCACAGATACACTTCATTCTGTCCAAACATTGACCCAGGACGCACGTGATATTTAAAAAAAAAAAAAAACATTTAAAAAGTTTAATGTCCTTGTAAAGACAGCATGAAGTATTTTTTTGCAGTTCTGCTTTCATGAAAATGTGACAAGGGCAAATCAGGGTTGCCACAGAGTAAAGCAACTTTGACAGTAACTATTAGGGATAGGAGCTGCTCCATGAAGGTACAGTTCTCAAGAAAACAGCATGATTTCGGGCAGTAACGCAGCTATTAAACATCCAAAAAGGTACAACAAATGCCAATTGCAGAGGGCAATCAAGTCACCCGATTCACGACTTCATGTCACAGCCCAGCATCTTGTCTCTTCCCACCAGGAGTTCATATGTACATTGGCCATGGACCAGATGCTTCCTCCATCCTCAATCCTCAAGCTGTCCCAGTAAAGTATTGCTGCTCACGGTATAGAGGTATTCCTCCTTCAGGGGTGTATCATTCACTATTGATCCATTGGGGCCTGCTGTACTGAAGCGAGTAGAGCACTGTATTCCTCAGGGCGATAGCGTCGGTACTGCTCAATCTTCCTCTTGATCTGTTTGGGGGTGTCCTGGTAATAGTTCTTCTCATCCCTGGCCATTGCCTGTAGAAAAAGCCATATGTTAGAGTGCCAGCCCACCACTTTTTTGGCTACACTGCTGCATTTATCACCACAAGCACTTCTACTTTTCTTTCCAACCTGTTAAGAGATATATTGCAGAGTTTGTGCTTCTATTTTAGACTCCCCATAACAAGAGCACTTTCAGATGCTTGTAACTTTAGTGCGGTTTGTCATTGTATAAAACAAATCTGCATTGCTCCCGACCCCTCCCAAAAAAAATACAAAAAGCACTGTAGGTGTAATGCTGCCGACTACACTTACTAAACAATGAAAGATTACAAAACATGGCACATGTGGTTCGGTTTGGTGCAGTCTGATATGGCGGAAGGCAAGACAAAACGTTAAAAATTCCCGAAAAGTGCTGGGGTAAGAAAGGACATGGCCAGTATATGACCCACGGACCTCGTGCGACAACTGGATTCAGCACTGGCATTGGGCGAGTACAAGGTCATCGTAACTTGGCCATTGCCAACTGCTGCTCATGACGTGTCGCATGAGATCACAAATTACATGCTGGTACCGGTAGGACATGAGAAAAGCAAAACCACCAAGGAAGAAAATTAACACCCTATAGCGCTTATGTTAAATGCTTAGTTTTGTTTTGGGTACCAAAACAAAGCTTAGCACAAACGGGCTGCAAATAACATTTTAAAGCAGGCATTTTCCCCTGGCAACACGAGACACCATGGGAAGGGCATGGCTGTGGCAGGGTTATGTTTTATTTGTTAACCATAACTAGAAAATTTGTAATTGTTCGGTTAGGCATCCCAATTCGCTTTTGTCTATGTACTCACATGAATTCTTCTGCAAGTCCCCTTATCCCATATGATCACGACCTCACCCACAGGCTGCGATTCCCCTTATGGCTCTCATGGATGCAACCGAATCCAGTGGTTGAGCCCATGGGGGCTCGCAGGTGAGATTTCGGGAGATTTTCAATGAATTAAATGTCATTCCCTCATGAGTGAATGATAGAATGCCCCCTTGTCCACACGTACCTGCAGCAACTGCACGCACGCATTCAGTAATGCGGGAGTTGCTTTCCAGCCACTTCTGTAATAGCAAGATACGACCCCAGGAAGGTTAAATGGTAGCATGTGGAACCGTAGTTTAGTTAAAATGACCGCATATCAACACATTACTTGATGGGCAGAGGATGTCATGTGTCACCGTGACCCGAAAACTAAGCAACACATTGGTTGCATGTCGCTAGTGGGCTTGGCGCAAGACAATGCCTCACCATTTGCTCTCTCAAAACACCACACACTAAGAGCCAATGACTTGCATACTTCTGACTTAATAAATTGCTTCAACTAAGACAAAGACTTTAGTTCCGGTTACGTATCATTTGTAAAAAAGTGCTCCTCTGCCTCCAACCGGCCCCCCCTTACCCCCCAAAGACGGGCAAGTCATTGTTGGATTGTCTAGTGTTGGAGTTCATTCAGCCAGCCAATCTGAGACCACACATCTCCAGGAGGGTTTTTGGAGCAGTATTTTATCTTGTTTTTTGTGTAGTTTGTGTTTGACGATTTGAACACCGTTTGTGCGTTTTGTTCAGTGTTACATAATAGATAGTGTTAGTTTGCTATGCATATTTGTATCCAAAACACGAAAATCACCCAAATAAAGGTCTACATTTTCTTCCACTCCCGCCTCCCCTACCTAGGTTGTTCGGCCTGTACTGTTTTGCATATCATTGTAGTGCTATTATTGCATTGCAACTAATTCCCTTCAACTAAGATATTTGTAGTATTGAAGATTAATGGCAGCTGTGCTTGAACTTTTTTTTTCTCCAGTGGACAGACACGCACAAAATATAGGTCATGCTGGTCAAGACAAATTAGTTTGCACGTAGAAACTAGTGACGTACAAGGCACGGGAGCAATCATGAATGAGCATAAAATAGAAATGGAATGCCCGTATCTCCCTAGACCAAGGACCCATGCACAGTTGCTTCCTGGCAGTAGGAGATGTGTTAAAGTGTAACAGATTTGTCATTATGCAAGTATATGCAAAAAGGACGAGCATACTCCTCCTTGGCACTTAAGGGTTTAAAAGCCTGAACTGATTTCAAATCCACTGGTGGGCCAGTGTCCGGTTCACAGCAGCTTCGGCACTAGTACTCCAATTACCTCAGTAAAGCCACACTCTAAATTCCCCAGAATATTCATCCAATTCAGTGTCTCTATAGAGGAAGAAGAAAAGAAAAAAAACCTCAATAAAACGACTACGATCCCAAGTTAAAAACTCTTCCTTGTAGTCCCATAAAACTAATCTTTCAAAGAGGTCTTTCTAAAGCAGTCAATGTTAGGGTCCTCGTTCTTAAGTACACGGTTCTATGTGATATTACCCAATTAAATTACAGGGAATGATTTTACAACGAAATCCGTTTTAACCCCTTACCCAATGGCATAGATTTATTTAAAAAAGATTTTTTCGTTATGAAAGTAATTCCGTTTTTTAATTCGTTAA
The DNA here is from genome assembly GCF_040938575.1 of Ambystoma mexicanum. NCBI lineage: Eukaryota > Metazoa > Chordata > Amphibia > Caudata > Ambystomatidae > Ambystoma > Ambystoma mexicanum. Next base: position 678,159,853 of record NC_090925.1, read on the forward strand.
AAGTAAACTGGTCACTAATCTTTAATGTTCCACTGGGAAGCAATGCGTCGCTGCTTGGTGCCTATGACAGCAATAACGTGTGTGGTGGTTCTCGGTGCTAGCGGTGGCCGAGAAGATGACTCGTGGGACGCAAGTCTCTTAAGGAGGGGGAGACTGTTTTTAACAGAAAAAAGGAGCAGTTCTGGCATTTGGGGTTCCACCAAAAGTATTTCGACTCTGGGAGAGAGTTGAGATGGGGGAAATCCATGAAAATGTTAGGCTACCACTGGCCCGCGTGATTTAAAGCTCAAGAAAAAACGTAAGCCCTTTGTTGCACATCATGGTAAAAATAGGTGGTGGTGGGGAGGAGGCTTAGTTCTGCAGGCAGATATTGGTTTATCACAAATATTACACCTATATGAACTCCTTTGCAATGGTTAAGATGGATTGTCAGACCCAGTATTGTGGGAGGGTTCCGAGAGGCCAACCTACCTGGTAAACAAGGCTATAGACACTTGGTCTAGCCAAACTCTCCCAAGACAATACAAGCATAGCAGTAAGGCAAACGTCAAGAAATGTGTGGCTGGTGTGCAAGTACAGTTAAAACATAGAAAGCCAAGTAATGAAGCAGCACCGAGAAGTACACACACATATGTATATATCATGCCTTGGTCACAACTGCGAGTTATGCTATACACTACAAAACACTCCCATAATATAGTTGTGAATCTCCAAAAGATTACACAACACTTTACGCTCCACCACAATTAAAAGCAATGCAATAAAGCAATACAGAAACGAAAACTGTAAAGTGGCAAGAACAGTAAAGAAAATAAAATATTTTAAAAAAAGAATACATATATAGTAATGTATTAAGCCCTGCCTTATAATTGGAAGGCCTACACCTCAATTGAGCAGCCCTTACCCAGCAGGTAATTAAGCTATTCAATGTCAAAGTCTTGGTTCAGGTAAAAGTACTTGTTTGGATGGATGAGGAGGTGGGGGCAAGAGGTTCCAAAGGTCCTCTGCGCAAGTTTTGCCAAAGCCCAGATAGGAGTAAGACATGCTTTTTTAAAAAAATCATATCCTGAAGAAATCAGGTAAGCAAACAAAAGTAAGGATAACTGCTTATCATTACAGAGGAGCGCCAGGAGGTCTTAGGGAGCATAATTAGTTGAATAGTTCAGCCCTTTAGGCAAGGCTGTGTATGAGGCTTCAATTCTGAGTGCTGTGGGCAGGGCATTCCAATTTTTGGGTGCTAGATGTTGGAAGCTGGAGCCTCCTGCTTTAGCTCTTTTGAAGGAGGGGACGTAGATCTGGTTGGAATGGTGCAATCTAATTGATCTGGCAGATGTGATAGGGGTAATATTTTCAGATAGATGGGCGGGGGGCAGAGCAGTAGAGACACTTGTGGGTGATGGCCATGGTTTTGAATAGAATGCGGTCTGACTGGAAGCCAGTGCACATCTCTTCTTGCCTGAGAGATGTGTTCCCTTTTGAGGACGCTCAATGCAGCTCTGAGGGAGTTGTTTTGCGTGACCTGTAACCTTTTGAGGTTTTTGGAGGAAGTTCCCAGGAGAAGGGCATTACAGTAGTCGAGTTTGGAACCTACTATAGCCCTGGCTATAGCGAGGCAGTTTGATGCAATGGCACTGACTGGGTGCGCCATGGACAAGGAGGAGTCAAGGAAAACACCTAGTGTTTTGACTGCTGGTGATACAGTGATTGGCGTATTGTCGATAGTGAAGGTCCTGTATAGGGTGTCGTGTTTATCGAGCATGTCTTTGGTGCCTACCAAGAGGATCTTGTTCTCCATTGAGACAGACCATTTGCTGCCAAATGCTGTCTAGGGCAGCTAACTCCTGTTCATAGGAGCCTGTTAGAGGGAGTAGGACTTGGGTGTCGTCGGCATAGTTTGTGTAGGCTATGTTGAGTTCGTCCAAGTCATTGAAGAGCGGTAGGGTGAAAATGTTGTATAGGGTGGGTGCAGTGCAAGAACCCGGCGGGACTCCCCAGTGTATGGTGGTGGGTGCTGCACATGCAGTATCCGAGAAGACCATCATAAGTCCCCATTTAAGGAAAGACGAGATCTATGCTGTGGCTTCAAGGGAGAAGTGGTAAGCCTTGAGTTGTTTTAATAGGGTATCATGGTTGACAAAATCAAACGCCGCCGATAGATCTAGCAGTAGGAGAAGTGCCGGCTTGCCTTTGTCCATAATGTTGCTGAATTGGATCTTGAGATTAAGTAGGGCAGATTCTGTCCCATGGCTCGTGCGGAGGCCCGATTGCCTCTTGCCCAGGATGATGTTTGCTTCCAAAAGCAGATGTATTTGAGTATAAGCAACATTATCCAGAATTTTCAGCAGGAATGGGCTGTGGTGATAGGACTGTAGTTGTTGGCCATTTCAGGGTCTAGTGTAGGTTTTTTTTTTTTTTTTTTAGAAGTAGGCAAACCCATGGCTCTTTTAGGCATGTAGGGACAGTGTTCGGATTGAAGGAGGCATTAATGAAAGTTGTAAGGAATGGGGCTGAGGTGTTCGCACATTCTTCGACAAGCTTGGCTGGGCAAGCAGCGCCTTTACAATGGGACGGTTTGATTCTCCGGATGGTGTCCAATACTTCGGTCTCAGTTACTTCCCTAAAAGAGAGAAGTGTTTTCTCTTGTGTGTCTGGGCTAGTTATAGAGGTCCTTGTGGTGATCATTGATCTTCTGTAGGAGTTAGATTTTGTTAATCATAAGAATTCGTCTTTGACAACTTCCTGAGTGCTGGTGACCGGTGTGGCCAATTCTTTAAAGATGGCAAAACAGCTCTCTTGATTCTGAGGTAGAGTTAGTGATCCTATCTTTATAAATTGAAGATTTAGCTAGGACTATAGCTTTTTTGTATTGTATTGCTAGAGTTCTATAGGCAGTTAGCGTGGAGTCCTGTGGGGATCCTTGCCATTTGTTCAGGGCTTTGCCCTTGAGGGCACGTAGTTCTTTCAGTTCGGTGGAAAAACAGGAATTAGAGTCCCCCCTCCCCCGCTATAGCGGTGCAATGGTGTCAACTGCAGTTTTGAGCGTGGTGTTGTAGATTTCAGCCAGCACAGGAGGGTCTAAGGGAAGTGGGTGCATGAGCGCTGGAATATCTAAGGAAGTATGGAGCCTTTCTTTGGTTAGGTTTCATAAACATCTGGCTAGAGCAGGTGGGACAGGCAGGACTGTTTTAGGTGCGTTAGTGTTGATCAGGATGAGGATGTGGATAAGGTGGTGGTCAGTCCATGGGATAGGAGTGTTGGAACTGATGTCCATACCGCAGTTATGGTCTACTACCCAATCTAGGGTGCACCCTTTGCAGTGGGTGGGATTGAGGATTTTTTGTTGGAAGCCAAGTTCCTGTAGAGCTTTAGATAGTGCGTTTGACTATATCTGGATTGATTTGGAGGTAGTATTCAAATTTTCACGAAGGAGATGGATTAAGTCATCATGGAAGTCAGCTAGTAGTCCTGGCGGGCGGTAGGCTATGTGAATAACAACAGTAGTGTTGGGAGAGAATGATCTTAGGGAGTCAACGTTTTCTTCGAGATGTGAAGTGGTTTGCCTTACGTCTCTAATTACGAGGGCTACTCCCCCACCTTTGGTAGCTGGTCTGTCTTGCCGGAGGATTGTGCATCCTGGTGGAAGGACTAGGAAGATGGCCGGTCCTGAGGCTTCATGGAGCCATGTTTCTGTAATGGCAATGGCATCAAGGTCCAGATTGGTGATTAGGTCGTGAATTTCTGTTGCATGTGCTGGGAGGGATCTGGCATTAATTAGTACATATTGCAAGGGAGAAGGTTCTGGCCTGGACTTGTTAATGCGTTTGTATGTCTGGGTGGTCATAGTGACCTTTGTAGCTTCACGCGAGGCATGTGTTGTGACCTTGGTAGCTGCGGGAGGGGCAGGTGTCATTGGCACTTCATGGTGTGATCCTTGTAGGCTTGTTATGGTATATTTTGCTACTGAGGCATGACGGGAGCACTGACCTAGGAGTTGGTTTCTGGTGTAGATCAATCTCGGAGGAGATGGATAGGTTTGATGCAGCTGCCAAGCCTGTTGAGCCTAGTAGTTGTAGCCGAGGAGTTAGTTGTGCACGGTGGATCCAGGATGTGGGGCGTTTGAGTCAGGTGGTTTGGAGAAGAAAGATGGTAGAAGTGGGGGTGGGGGGGAAAATGTCCTCTGATTTGGGTGTTTAACAACCATGCTAGGATTCATGGTGAGAGGTTGGCAGTGGATTTAGGTAGGCAGCTGCTGTGCTAGTGCCTGAGACGTGTGACAGTGCAGTCAAGTTCAAGTAGGAGGCTATAGTATTAGTCTATGTTCATAGGGAGCAGTGCAATTACTGCAAGACAGTGTTATGCTGGAAAAAATATACAGTGCATCTCAGTTAGGCTACTCAGCTTTTGTGCCGGTACATGTTGAGTATAGCGCACATCGATATAGGTGATCATTACATATTGATGAGATACAGCTAAGTTCGATACAAATGGCACGCTAAGCTAGTACATGTCCATGGATTACAGTGCAGTTTAGGTGAATATCTGCTATGTCAATAATATTAAGACATTTTGCATTACAGTATTTAGGTGAAAACATTTATAGGTAACCAGAAGGTAAAATGAGCTTGCAGTGAGTAGAAGGTGCAGCCTTTATAGGTGGTAACGTGGAGAGGACGCAACAGTGGCTAGAATGGTGTGCGTGAGCCGAAGGAGGAATATTGTGCTACTTTGATGGGGAGGCAAGTCGAAGTGTTAGGGCACGTTAGGCAGCAGTGTATCAGGCAGAACAGTAGCAGGCAGGGGAGCAGGCGGACAGATAATGAGCGAGCTGCAGTAGGCTACAACTGCTGGGCAGGGATAGTGGAGTTATGAGGCAAGGTAAGCCAAGGTGCTGTGCTAGGGCCAAGGGGTATTGAAAGGATAAGCGCTGGGCAGGCGATCCAGGATATATTGGATGTGCTCTGTGGCTGCTGTATGATTGAGGGTGTGAGTTGAGAGGTGCGATAGCAGTGCTACATTACAATAATGGCATTCTTACTGATTGAGGTTGACAGGGAAGAGGTATACAGTCACGCGATGTTGAAGGCTTGCTGGAGCTGTGGGAGAAGGGTGAAGAGGTACAGGGCAGCCCTCCAGCCCTCCCAGCTTGGGACGGGGCCTTTTGCTATCGGCCTTTGGCGTTGGGCCGGCTTCCGCCTGCTGGCGGAGCCCATTGGCTTAAGGGCCAGATGATGCTTCTGATTACTTAGCAACCAAATAAATGCTGCTAGGTGGCCATCGTATAGTCAGCTGGATGGTGGCGGTGCCTGCACTCCTCGTGGCGGTTGCTGTCCAGTTCCTAAAACTGCATCAATTTTCACTGGATAGATCGATCGATATATTCCGCCATATAGTGGAAATCGCAGAGTATTGGATTTTTTTTTCAAAGATCAAAAGGAACGTTGACAGGGGCGTGGCTCCAACACTATCCGTGACGTGTAGTGTACCCAAAATCCTTTGCGGTCCCTGTGGTATTTTTTTTCTGGCGTGAGGGAGCCTTATAGTCAGCGTGAGCAAGTACAGAAGAGACTAGGTGTAAGAAGTCATGTTCCTTCAACTCCACGATGGGGGCATGTGAATCTAAGCAGATACAATCAACAGAAATTATATTACGGCGAGTAATGCAGGTCTTCTGATGCCTGTGGATCTGCTTAGATTCACATGCTGTGCATAGACTAGCGAGCAGTACCCAGAGATGGTGGTGGGATGTGTGAAGAAACAGTAGCAAAGGGATGTCTTAGCACTGCTTGTCCCACCCGAAAATCTGTATCCAGCCAGTAGTGTTGTGTAAAGGTGGGTACAGAACTCCAGGTTGCTGCTTTGCAAATAGAATCTAGAGGAATATTTGCACCGAATGCTATGGTAGCCCCCGTGCCCCGAGTCAAGTGTGCTCTATGCGTGAAGGGTAGATCTCTCTTGGCAAGAGAGAAACAGTGTAATGCTGTTCATGATTTAGAGACAGGGTCCCCCTTCTCTACCAGCTGCCACTGAAACGAAGAACTGGACTATTTTCCTTAGTGGCTTTGTCTTTTCCAGATAGTAGATAACCGCTCACCTTACATCCAGTGTGTAGAGGCTTCTTTCCGCCACGTTCTGGAAAAAGGTTGATAGTTCTATGGACAGGTTTACATGGAACTGAGATAAATTTGGGCACAAAGTGAGGGTGTCTTGTCTTTGTGAATCGCAACGAATGGGTCCTGAACTGAAAGGGCCTGCAGTTCACAAACTCTCCTTATATGGTGATCCCCACCAGGAAGGCGGTCTTGGAGGGGAGTGCTTTAAGGCTAGCCTTGTGCATTGGTTCAAAGGGAGGTCCCATTAGACTGATAAGAACATTACGGTCCCACCCGGGAGATGGGTTGGAGATGGGGGGGGATGAAATCTCTCTTCCATAAAGACTTTAATTACAGAAATGTTCCACCATGAAACCTTGCTCTGGGATGTGGTGTATGTCAAAGGGGACTTTTAGAGAATTGAAAACCAGTCCTGAATCTAACAGGCGAATTAGGTAAAGAACAATAGGATTGATGGCCTTGACATTACATCAGATTTTTAAAAAAGTGCTTCCGTCTACTGAAGTAGCAATGTCTGGTGGTAGGTTTCCATGACTCTGAGTATGTCCATGCATCTCTGAGGGAGCGGAAGGTGTCCAAACTCTGACCTCAGGAGCCAGGCTGCTAAGTTGAGTGTTTGGGGGCATGGATATAGTGTCTCTCCCTGATCTTAAGACATGTTGTACGGGCACAACAGCTTCCTGGGAGACTGACATTGCCAGGAGATGGGAGAACCCAGGTTGGCGGGCTCACACAGGGGCCCACCTGGATTATCATGACCGGTTCACCGTGTGCACTATTCTATGTAGTACGGTAAACCGGTAAGGGGGGGGTGGAGTCGAGGGAGGGGGTATGGGAACAGACAATCTCCCGGACCATGTTATCCAAAGGCCATTCCCTTTGAAGTGGTTCTGTGGGTACCTGGAGGTGTAATCTGGGCATTAGGCATTCTCCAGAGTGGTGAATAAGTCGATCTCTGGGAAGTCCGATTCTGCGAAGATACAGTAAAATGTCCTCCTGTAGCACCACTCGTGCTCTACGGGGGTTGGGGGGCGAGGGGGGAGGAAGAGTCTCAGATGGGTACATCTGCCAGAAGATTGCGTCCCCCTGGAACATGTTGTGCAAGGAGGAGCATGTGTTTGAGTGCCCATTTCCAGATGTTTCGGGACGGTTTGGACAGCCCTAGAGAGTGTGTGCCCCCTTGTTTGTTTAAGTAGTACATTGCCGTAGTACTGCCTGTGAGGAATAGAACCGTTTTCCCCTGGAGGTGTGTCTGGAAGGCCTTCAGGGCCTTGAACACCGCTAGCAGTTAGAACAGGTGGATATGATTGGATGCTACTGCTGGAGACCACACGTTGTGTGCCGTCTGTTGAAGGAGGTGGGCTCCCCACCCAGTCAGAGTTGAGTCTGTGGTGAGAGCAGCTTCCCTTCACCACCACTGTAGAGACTGGATGAGGGCTGCTGAGGCAACCACTAGATCGTCCCACTGGCCTGACACCATTGGCTCGAGAGCCACTCTTGCATGGGGCGCATGCGCAGACAAGCGTGAGGAACTAGGTAGACGCAGGAAGCCACCATCCCCATCAGTTGCATGGCTTTGCGTACAGTCACCTGGTGACTGGCTACACAGTGAGGGATCTGGAACAGCATGGTCTGAACCCTCTCGTTGGAAGGGAGACAAGCCTGTCTTTTGTCCAAATTAGAGCCCCCCCCCTCCCCCAAAACCGTTTGACCTGGCTGGGGTTTAGACCAGATTTTATCTCATTGCTAGAGAATCCTAGGTTTAAGAGATTTACTGTGTGGGTATTTATCTAGCATGTTCTGCACGACCCGAGTTAATGGGCCAAAAAGTCACCCTTATAATTGCGACGGCTGAAATGTCCGTGTTTTTTTTTTTTTTAAACACCCTCCCCCCCTTACACCACATATATATGGGGGTATGCGATATAGTAATATGGGGGCCGAGGGTCTCCACCCACATATCTATGGGGCATAAAGGGGGGGTAAAAGAAAAAAGAAATCTGCATTTCTCGGCCGTCGCAATTACAGGGGGTCGCAGTGATCACATAGATCCCCCCCCCTGTTATAAGCCAGTCGTCGAGGTAGAGATAGACTGGGATGGACTGCCTGTGCAGGTGAGCCGCTACTACAGTCAGTACCTTTGTGAATACCCTTGGGGCTGAGAATGCCAAAAGGGAAGAACCTTGAACTGATCGGTGTCCTCCATCAAAGGTACTTTGTGCGCTGGCAACATTGAAATATGAAAGTATGCATCTTTCATGTGCAATGTGACCATGCAATCCCCCTGCTGCAGCGGGGGGGGGGGGGGGGGGGGGTAGGGGGGGGATTACCTCCTGAAGTGTCATCCTGAAGTTTTGAGGTTTGACATACCAGGGCGCAGGTCTACAACAGGGTGCGATCCTTTTTGGGGTACAAGGAAGTACACTGAATAAATACACTTCCCTTTTCCAGCAGAATCTGAACCTCTTCCAGCAGGACGTGCAGGGTTCTGGCGACATGCATCTGGTGCTTGGTGGGTGGTAGCGAGGTGGTCAGAGAAACTCAATACAATACCGGTGGGCAACGGTCTTTAGTACCCACTGATCTGAAGTGATCCCCTCCCAGGCGTGGATGAATGAAGACAGGCAACCCATGACCGGGGAAGCGTGGGAGGGGAACCTGAACCAGCAAGTCACTTTGAGGTGGAGGCCGGGGAGCCTCAAGGAGTAGAGTTTCTGCCTCTACCCTTGCCCCAACGCGAGCCTCTTTGCTGGTATTGAAAGTTACCAGAGGAGCCTTCATCGGAGGACCAGGGGGTATTGCCAGAGCCATATTGCCCCTGGGGCGAGCAGGAAATGGATTGGCCACGAAAGGACTGGCGTACGTTAGAGCCTCCATGCTGGTGAAAGGGTTTAGCCGTGATCTGGCTAAGTAACTTTATAGTCCAGTGTTTTTTCTTTGCTGTCTCTAGGGCATCATCAATCGCTTTCCCAAAAAGGTTAATTAGAGAGGCCTGTGTTTCGGGATTGAATCCGGAGTTTAACCAGGTATGCCTTTTAAGTAGGGTATGCTGGGCGGGGGTGCGTCCAGCGGTTTCAGCCCAGTCCAGAGTGTTCTTTCAGTATGTTATGGGTTACTTGGCTCCCTTCAGCCAGACTGCCAGCAGGCGCGATCCGGTGGGCTCTGAACATCCTGAAGACCATCCTGCACTAGGCCACACTGCACGTCACCAATTCGCCAGGAGTGTGGCGTTATTTGCAATCCTTGTGGAGTAGGCCGCAGATGTGGTGGTCCGCTTACCCAGGGTGTAAAGCTTCTTTCAGTCTTTGTCTGGAGGGGGACTCTGCTGAGGACAGTGGTATCCCACCCTCTTTCGAGTGGTTGCAACGACCAAGGAATCTGGAGTGGCACGACCCCCTGATGTAGAGGGGGTTGGAGAGTGATGGCCGAAATAAACTCTCAACCCAGGGGGAAAAGGGGAGTTGGGGGGGTGAGATGACTGCCCGTGTGAGAGACGGGGACAGCAAAGAAGGGACCAGGCGCCTATTTATAGAATTTAGCAAAGGAATGGCTTGGCTAGTTGCAGCCTTTTCCTGGAGGATATCCTCCACGTAGAGTCTGGAGCGTCTTTGTGCACTGCAATTTTAAAACGGTCTGCTGCTCTTTTTAAAACGGAGTTGAACAGCATCTGGTCGTCAACAGGATGACAAACCTCTTTGTGGAGGAGTAGAAGGGGGGGGATCTAGACAGATTATGTACGGGTCAATGGTATGCATCAGTATAAACCAAGGGCCCTGGTCCTCCGCCTGATCAGCTGGGTCTTGATCAAAGGGGTTAAGCTCTTCATAAGAACACTCCTGGGTTGGGTCCTCTGGGACATTCAAGATGTCTTCTTGGTGTCCCTGTGCAAAGGTGAGGAGATTTTGCAATTTGGAGGGGATGGGGCAGGAGTCCACTTCCCTAGGTCTTTTGGGTAGAATATATCAGTCAGAAAAGTCAGTAAACTGGGACATTTTGTCCATAGATTGCTCAAACCTTTCCCTAGTCCATAGAGAGGAAGCTGAATGGTCAAGAGGAGGGAAGGGCTGCCCAGAAGGGGGAGATTTTCCCAATAAGACCTTAGAGAGGCTGCCCAACGTTTGGTCTGTCTGCCTTAAGTTTTTCAGTCAAAAGAGTTTACAGGGCTTGCACGTGCATTCGTCGTGCTCATGAGGAAGACACAGCGATGGGTGCCTTTGCAGGGAAATTTGCTGTTAAACGACAGGCAGAATTTAAAAGGAGTCATCTCCATAGCAGAGGTTAGAGGCAGCCAGACCAAAAAGAGAAAGGGGGGGTGAGGGCAAATACATTCTCAGAGGAATAAAAACCCTGGGCCCCACTCTCCCTACTGTAAGAGCCAGGTTATAGGGCAGAGGCCACAAGGTCGACAGAGCAGTTGCAGATGTCAGCGGCGGCAGGACACCCATGAAGCAGTTATCGAGGAGGTTGTCTAAGTTGACTAGATGACCATAGGCCATGGAAACGAATTTAGCAATATAAAACTTACGAACTCGACATAAGTGACCAACTAGGTTGGCAGAAAAAAACGATCTGAGGGACCTCGACGCATGAGGGATTTTAGGGACACTACAAGTCACGTTAGGGGTAGTCTAACAGTCAAGCCTGTGTCGACGTCCCTTTCAATCTTTGAAGGAAAGATGCAATACTCACGATTTCCACTAGATGTCGGACTACATGCACAGCATGTGATTCTAAGCCAATCCACAACCATCAGAAATATATATATCAATTAGGTGTCGGCAACCTTTGGCTCGCCAGACGTTTTTGAATACAGTTCCCTGTAGGCGGCATAGTCAAGGTGAGGGGGTCATAATCCATAACCAACTAACCCTAATAAAAAAAATAATAATACAGTCTCACACCCTAAACTAAACACAACCATACCTCTACAGCACAACAAAGCGCACACACTTCACAACAATGAAACAAACCACACAGCCTCGCCCAACACCACATTGCGGCTACCAACCGAACACACTTACACTAAGTGAACAGCGTCACCGAACTGAAGCTGCTAACAGCACATCACAGCTATCTTGCTAATTTTTCCTGCTCAATCCTACCAATTTACCAATCTACCCACACCTTGCCTTAGAGATATGCTAGAGTGCCAAGAAACCACACATGTGGCAACAGTGCACATTGGCAAATCTTTAACATAACATCTGGAGACACACATTGCAGACACTGGCTCCACGGCCAGAGACACCGTTCTCATGACCATGAAAAAGGATGGATCAGTAGAAGCATTCCCTAGTATTATATAGTTGGAAATTAATTTGCTCAATGATATGTAGAAATGTAAATATTATTTTGAGGTGCGGGGGAGGAAACGTGAACCTGGCACAGGATCACAACAACAGTATATGTAGAAAGAAAGACGAGGATCCAAAATTAGGAGCCCTCCCATCCCCTGCACTCCGTCATAAATCCATCCAATGATGGTTCAACAAATTTTGATTGCGTATATAGATACTTGAACAGTAATCTTTTGATTAGGTTAATAATAAAGATAAATATTCAGTGGTTTCGTAAAAAAAAGCCAAAAGAGGTTTTAATTAATGTCACAATAAATTCACCATAGAGACTTAGAGTGAAAAAGCCAAAATGACTGTCTACAGAGAAACATGAAAACAATAAACAATGATAGTTCTCATGACCAACAAGGATTTTTTTAAGGGCCAGAAGCGAATGCAATAATGCTGCAATTCACACTACAACTAACCTGAATATTGAAACATAAAACAGGGCTGTTCAGAGACACACTCCAAGACTGCATGTTCAATTCATTTTGTTCATCAGGAGGTGGACTGTGCCCGGTCTGCCAGAGTTTAGGTCAATGTTAGTCTCCAGCTTCAAACACGGGCAGCTTCATACAGAACAGTACTACTATACCTTGCTCACTGGAGTGTATGTACTATCAATTTATACCCATCACTGCAATGACCAAACCCCACCCAGGAATTTTTTTAATTAATGTACACTTAACACTTAATTTAAAAACAAAATTGTGGATGACTGCATGCTCTAGATAGTTTTCCAATTCCTATCTCTGGGGGTGACGATATCATCCACCTACTTTTTCTGCATGGTTGCCAACTAACACGTCTGCAGATGCAACCTAACCCTTTTGCGTGGCAAACATTGATATTTTGGCACAGAGATTGACAACAGCCTTGCAAATGTATTTTAATCATATGTAGCCCACCCAGTATTCCAGCAATGACAGGGACTATGTGGCTCTGTTGGAACACACTGCCCTTTACCACATTGCTGCTTTTCTAGTATTAGGAGCCAGAGAAATCTCCATAGATGTGCCCTAATCTCTTGTTGCAGAACCCCTTCAGACTCCAAAGCACTCATGTCATTCTAGTAGCGGGATCGACACAGGCGCGTCTCAAGCATAAAATGCAGCAGCTTATTGTCCAACAAAGCTCAGCCAATGGACCACATCCCAAGGTGCACCACACCATGCTATTCCTGAACTGGAATCAACATTACTGATAAGCACAAGCATTTGATCTCACTAAATACACCTGAATCTTCAATTCAACAGAGCTACCACAACACACCGCGATCCAGACAATGAATTCTGGTTTTCCAGCACTACGGCCCTCAAACTGCTCAGCCAATGCACTGCTAGCATGTTGCTCATGTACCAGAATGCAGATGTACATTTGTCCTAGTTATTCCACTACTGGCAACCATACACAATTCTGCTGGTGTATTTTAAAAGGTGATCCGCAACACCGCAATGGGACCATGACCATCATCTAAATCTTTAGTACCCCATGCCTATTTAAGTTATGAAACCCAGACAGATTGGCAGATGCACAGCAACTTTTATGATTCCGGCATTGTAACCAAACAAACCGTTCTGCCATTTGTGACGCATCAAGGGATTCAGTTACTTTTCTCCACAGGGGAGCCTTTCCTTGTGAGGCTAGGAAGGTGTACCTGCTACGCAATAATCGCCCTGGTGGTGGCGACATGCGGAACCTCACAGGTAGAGTCCCCTCTGGGGGACAAGCACTTCCATTCCACAGAGGAAATCTAGAACCCTTTCTTTTGGAACAAGAGTCACATCAAAACTTCAGAGACATCCATCAAACTAAGCCACTGCTCGTTATTGAGACATAAGACCCAAGATCCAAACTGAGGAACAGTATAGTACAAATACTGTAAAGAAGAAGGCTGAGCGAGTAATGTCGATTAGTCAGTGGTTGGGAACCAACACTACAGTGATGAAGAACAAACAAATAATGAAGAGTGTTCAACTAAAAGAAAACCGATTATAATCCTACAATGAGGAGGACCCACCAACCCATCATAAAAAAGGGAAGAGGGACCACTGGCTAAGAGAAGTGAAACCCGAGAGTTTCAAATCAGCTGAGTCGGAATAGCTGAGGAAGACCGGTAGATCTTCAGTCAGGAGGAAATCATAATCTGCAGTGGGCACGAAGCATCGAGGAAACCAAAGGCAGAAGATGGCGGTCGAAGAAAACCCCAGGAGAGGGAACCTGTCGAGGATGGTGGCGTGACCCAGGACAGGTGGACTGTTTAGGCTTGCAACAATGCAGAGACCGCTGGAGCCGCAAGGCCACGGCGAAGAAACAGAAGGAGTCTGAGCGAGAACCAAAGCTATTCTGACTACAAGGGAAGGCCTGATCCTGCGAGTAGGCCTGGTGACGTCAACCCTTGGAAACCAAGGAGGCCCTGGAGGTAACACAGGGATAAAGAGTACCATCAGCCAACTAGTCCCAGTGAGTGGCCTGAAAACAAGAATAGTAAGAACCAGTGCAAAACCCCCTTTTACTCGTCTAATTAGCATCAGACGGGAATGAGAATAAGAATAACTATTGGGTCTGTTATAATTTTCTCAAGAAGAGCCAAGAATCAGAGGAGAAGGATCATGATTTCCACCGTCTCAACGCGCACAGAGTTAAAGAATGACAGAAACAGAGAAAAAGAACCACAAAGATGGATTCAGTAGCCCTAATAATCTCGGAGAAGGAGTGCCTTTCTGAGACACTTAGACATTGTACAGGAGTTGCCAAAGCCCATAACACTGAGGAGAAAAATCTACAAAGGATCAAATGAGGAAACAAAGACTGAAACTTCCTGTAGAGGAACTACAATTAATCCAAGAGATAGTCATACAGTATGTATGTCAAAAAGTATCTCAAACTGGTCTACCAAGGCTGAATAAGCCTATCCAGGAGAAGGAAGTTATCTCTCCTGGTCTTTTGTTATTTTTGTCTTAGTGGTAGAGACAGAACAGCTTCGTTTTGGACAGAGGACAGACGGTTTACTTTGGACTTCACAAAGACGAGCACTGTAGTGAGTTTGGTTAGGCAGGGAAATCCATAGATAGCTAGGCTATTTTCAATTATTATTTTAAGTTTTTAGAATGCCCAAAACTTGTCCGTATCCTTCTGACCTACCAAACAACGCACCTAAAACCCTGATCTGCAGAACGTTCTGCTACTCCATTACAGGTAGCCAAAAATGTCAAAGCACACCAACATATCTTGCAGAACCATTTCTTATTCCAGGTTACACACATCTCCGTCAAATCACCACCTCCCGAATTCATCATCCGTGCTATTCTACTACTGGGTCTCCCACACAGCTCCACCAGTACACTTACACACAGACTTGCAGCAAGCCCCGCTAGTCTAGCTCTTGGGCCAACATACTGCTCTGCTATTGCACCTCAATCCAAACTTGCAGTACCGCAATGACCCACATCCAGCAGAGCAGATTTACTTTAATCGTTCCCCCCCCCCACTCCCAATAACATCCATTATTCCTGAACTGAAAACATGCAGCCAAAGAAGAGTGGTTACTGTAATTTTGCAGTAGTGCCATATGTCAGTTCAGAAGTGTTAATATTGTGCTGTTAAAATCCCATGCTGCCATGTAGAGACGTGCTGGCATTGATTGTTATGTAGTAGTAGAGTGATGCAGGCTTGTCTCAAAATCTAGCTGGACAAACTACATGCCTTTTGTGATGATGCAGGACAATTTATAGACCACGTGATCTAAGAGATCCAGTTAATGCTCTCAGAAATGTAAACACTACTTCACATGTTTTCACAGTCATGGCAATTTTATGTACTGCAGCCCAAACTACAATATAGTGGGACTTGTGGGTAGATAAAATGGGGTGGGGTAGTCAGGGAATTGTTCTCAAACTGAAAAAGAGACACGCCACAATGTCCCTGTACCACTTTTCACGAGCATTGGCATTTCACACACCTTGTAGTTCTGGCCATGGTTCTCAATCATGTGCCGCACATACTCAATCATGTCCAAGGATATGCCCTTTGAGCTCTTCTCTGGGAGACTGGCCACTGCCTGCAAGCCTGAACAAGGGGAAGAAATCAGTTACTTGAAAAAGATTTAATAGCCAGGAAGAGTAGGCAAAGCAAAGGCACCTATTATTCCGGACCCCGAGTAGCATTGGCCTGTGGAGTGGACACTGGTTATTAATATGCCTCCACAAACCCAGACATCAAGTCACAAGGAAAGCAACAGCATCTCCCCCCCTCACACCCAAAACGGTCAACTGCAGCACACTCGATGGCGACCTGATTAGGCAGGGCACTGTGTCCACTCAACCAGATTCTTAAAAGCAACCTGGTGGTCAGAAGTAGATATTGTGGACAAAATAATAAAATTAAAAAAGAAAAAAAACAAAAAAAAACACAAAACGAACATCTGCCTCACACACCCCGTTCACCCCCCCTCACCCCCCCCCCCCGACTTCCCCCAACTCTGCCCTCATGTAAAAGGGTCGATACTATTTAGCCTGAATAGGGATGTAGATACTGGATGCACAAGGGAGATGTAAATAACTATCAGCCAAAGAAAACTCAAACCTTTCAACACGTAGGGCTTTCGGACAAGTGGAACCAGCTGCGCTGGATGGTCCACATCCATCTGCATAGACTGCATGAAGAGAAAGAAAAAAAAAAATCTTAAAAATGTAGCCATTACAACAATAAACTGTGGACATGCAGCCAAGACACTCCTATGTTAATATCTTAAGAAAATTGTCCGCTTTTGGTTCAATAAACACATTTTGGGAGAGGGTCCATTGGCAAAGCATAAAACTTTCAGTGCTACATGCTTACATATATTTTGTACAGAAACAATGTATATACTTTCCCCTGTCCATACTTACGAATCATCTTTTAGTGAAATGTACATAACAAATATGACTATTCGGTTTATGTAAACAATTGCGCTACCTCTGAAAGCACCAACTTGTACATCTCCTTGCCATTTTCAACAAAAACTTTTCAACCGCCATTTCTAGGAAACCCTCACAACAACATCCAGACAACCACCACATCCTAGCTCCGCTGCCTCCACTCCCACCACTCAAAGTATACGTAATTCCAGACTGCATGGATTTCGGCACATGGTTCATAACTACTCTTCCTCGCCCACAGAGAACACAAGCACGTGTACATATAGCTACCTTGATGGTCCCCTTCGGAAAACGGGCAACATACCTTTCCTTTACGGATAGACCGTGTTTGATTGGGGTCCACAGCCAGGCCCATTTCTGCCAAATTGCGAGCCACTGATTTGGTGTCATCCCAGGCATTGCGGATCTGCTCACTGGCACAGGAAAGACAGAATATACTTTTAATAAAAGGAAGACATTCTTCTGGACAATGGCAGTATGTCAGCACTATACATGACCAATGTTATCAAGTGTGGTGCCACGGCTAGGTGCAGGATGTTAGGAAAGATTGATGCAGTAACCTTGTGGGACACTACACCAGTCGTGTTCTCTTGGCATTAGGTAACTCACCTATTGGTGGTATAGGTCTGTACTACACAACTTGTTAGTGTGACTGAGCAGCTAGACTATCTTAAGAGGGGTAAATGTGAGCTGTAGAGCTGTCATATCGAAATCCACAAATACAATTATCCAAACAACACACTCAATGTTTGCTAATAAAATAATCATTTATTTAACAGTCAGTTTTAAATAAGAATTCTTTAAAAAGGGCAATGTGCAACAATAAAAAAAAAAAATCAAAATACTTTCTCGGAATTAGAATCAATGCAAAGCAATCAGAATCAGTGCAAAGCAAGTACACACTCTTCAGCAATGCTTCATACGCACTTCCTACACCCTGTGGTGAATTCACCAACTAGGACAGAATTGGCATTTATATATCACTTTTGTACTTTGTAAAATTCTGAGGTTGGTAGAAAGGTTAAGGGAAGGAAAAAGGTTAACAGGTTCTCAGAGCATGTGAGCACTTTTAAAATCCAATTCATCACCTACGAGGGACAGTTAGGATCTAAGTCAATGGACTAGAAGAGTCTGCAGGGAGCCAGGACAGCCAAAGTCAAATGGAGCAAAGTCCATGGAGCGGAGGCACTTCTTACATAGCAAAAAATCATCCACAAAGTTAGAGCATTTGTTCTAGACAATCACTGTTGGGCTACAAGCTGTTACTATTGTATTGTTTATTTATTTATAGAGCGCACCTGCCCGTTAAGCAAATTGGCGCTTGCAGAAAGTAGAATCTTAGGTTACAAGTACATAGAAATTATACATTGCTAATGTTATAGTTTCACATATACAAAATTTCTTATGATACAGTGTCATAGAGCTTACAAATAGGATATGTTGAAGTTTCAAGTATTTTTACATTAAATATACAGAATATTCGGTACCGTTGAAGCTTTAACAGTCATTGGTGTGAAGCAGAGTTTGATATTAGCTTTGAACACATGGAAGGAAGGCGTAGCTCTAAGTGAATCTGGGATGGAATTCCAAAGATGAGCTGCTAGTACTGGGAAGCTGGACCCTCCAATTCTTTTCAATTTGAAGTTGGGGACCTTGATACTATTTGATTGAGCCTTTCTGATGGGTCGTTCAGAGGTGTACTTTGTGAATTTCTCTGTGAGGTATGCAGGAGCTTTATTATTCATACCGTTGTGTGTAATATTTAGAGTTTTAAGTTTGATACGGTCATTGATGGCCAGCCAGTTGACGGCTCTTTGGTCAGATAGGTGTTGCCCTTTAGGAAAGCCTAATGCTGTCCTAAGGGCATTGTTTTGCAAGGTCTGGAGTTTGTTAGTGTTGTGTTTACTGGTGCCTAGGTACAGTGCATTGCAGTAGTCTAATTTGGAGAGGATGAGGGCTCGCGCTATGGTGGTACAGCTGTCTGTGGACAGGTATGGTTTGCATGCGTGAATGAGTTTGCAGGTGTAGCTAGTTGCTGAGGCTTTAGCATTTACTTGCTTGTCAAGGGTGAGAGCTGAATCTAGGTAGAAACCTAAGGTTTTAACTTCCTTGGCTACCTTGATTTTGATGCCATCAATAGTGATGGAATTGTAGAAATGGGATAATTTGTTAAGTTTACTAGTGGACCCGATGATTAAGAGCTCAGTCTTGTCGTCGTTAAGACCTAGGCCGTGTGTAGCCATCCAGGTTTGGGCGATTTGGTAGACTTTATTTATGAGGTTGGTGCCGTCATAGTCTCCTTGGATTGGGATAAAAATCTGGGTGTCGTCAGCATAGTTGGTATATGAGACCCCTAGTTTGTCCAAGATATCGAATACAATGGGGGGAAAAACACATGACCCTTGGGGGACTCCACAGGTGATGGGGACTGGATTCGCTGCTGATGTAGGTGAGAAGACTCTTATAGTTATCTTATCCAAGAATGATTTTATCCATGCAGTGGCTTTTGTGGAGAAGTTGGGAGCCGATTTGATGTGGTTACAGAGAACCTTGTGATCTACCAGATCGAATGCGGCTGATAGACATTTCTATTCTGCTACTCCCAGACCTATCTTTACGCTCATCTAGTTGATTTTTTAGATCAAGGAGAGCCGTTTCGGTTCCATGTCGGTCTAAATCCTGATTGTCTTGTCCCTAGTAGCTTGTTGATCTCCAGGTAGGATTGGATCTGTAGATATGCAGCTTTATCTAAGATTTTGAGGAGGAACGGGACAGTTGTTATGGGCCTATAGTTAGTTGGGACATTAGAGTCCAGGTTAATTTTTTTTAGGAGAGGTAATATCCAAGCATCTTTAAGGTTGGTTGGCACAGAACATTATTTGAATGATGCATTGACAAATGATGTGACGAAGGGGGCTAGTTCGTGTGCAGCCTCTTTCATAATAGGGGCTGGACAGGTGTCCAAGGCATCGCGAGGGTTTAAGCGACGTAATGATATTCTTAGTTTCCACAATAGAAATGGCTCTAAAGCTGAAATGGTTAAGAGGTTTGGTTTGATTGGCGGAAAATTCCTGAAGGATGGTTTCTTGCGTGGAGAGGGCAATGTTGTGGAAGGAGGTTTTTTTGGCTGTTATTTTGTCTTGTAACATTGCGATTTTGTTGCAACAGGCATTTTGAATGTTTGCGCACCAGGCTTTGTCTTTGGTGCAGGAATCCAAGGGTGCAATAGGGGATTCTAATTCTCTCAGGATGGAGAAGATTTCCCTGGTATTCGAATTTGCTTTTTTTATTTTGTCGTTGAAGTTCTCTTTTTTTGCCTGAATGATTTGTTTTTTGTAACTGTTGGTGAGGTCAGTAAGGGGGTTTTTGTTGTGGGGAGAAGAGTTTTTTCTCCAGCATGCTTCTGCATGTCGTTTCTCCTTGTGTAGGGCTTTTAGCTTAGGGATGTACCAGGTATTGAGATGGGCAGGAGGTTTAGATTTGGTGAGCTTCAGCGCGCAATGGCGTCAATCGCTGAGTTGATGGTGTTATTGTACAGGTCAGCTAGATCCTTCGGGTTGGTGGTCAAGCTAGAGTGATTAGTGATAGGCTGGATCACCGTGAGGAGGTTTGATAGGGTTATCATTTTTTGCAGCGGGTGAAGGCAGGAGGAGCATGTGGTTTAGTAGATTTGGGTTGGGAAAGATCTGAAATGGTCAATGAGATCAGATAATGATCAGTCCATAAAGCAAGGTTCAATTGCCGTTATGAGGGAAACGCAGTTGATGTCTGTGACCCAGTCCAATGTGCGGCCTTTAGAGTGTGTGGGGCCGTTGTTGCGTATGGTGAGGCCTGCTTCCAAGATGGTGTTGACTATGGTGGAAGCATTAGAGTCTTTTAGGTCATTGTAGCCTAAGTTGAAGTCGCTTAATAGAATGATTTGTGTTCCTGGTTTAGCATTAGTGTTTAAGAGGGTAGTTAAGTCTTCTTCAAAAGTGCCTAGTGGGCCAGGGGGTCTGTAGATAAGGTGCAACGTGATGGTACGTGAAGAAGAGATTTCTAGTTTTAAGGAGAGTAGTTCAGCTGACGGCATAGTAATGCTATCCATTTCTTTGATTGTAAGGTTGGCTCTGCAGATAAAAGCTATGCCACCTCCTTTGGAAATGTCTCTGTCTTTTCTAAAGATGGTAAAGTTCGGGAGTATGGCTAGCATTAGGGCAGGGCCAGCAGCTTTGTGCAGCCAGGTTTCACTAACTGCTAGGAAGTCGAGATGGTTGCAGGTGACGATGTCAGCAATTTCGGAGGCGTGGGCCATTAGAGATCTAACGTTAATGAGACCACCCTTGAGGTCGTATGTTACTTTTAGATTATCAAGCATGTGGGCTTTGTTGGGCAGGGTTTCAGGCCTGGCCTTAATCAGGCCACCTTTGATAAGCGGTGCTTTGGGTAGGTTGTTCGGTGTTGGAGAGTGTGAGGGGATGCTACTGCGGGGAGATTGTGCAGATGGAGGGCTCTGAAGGGGGAGAGAGGGCCTCTTAGGAGTCCGGGTGTGGCGCGGACGTCTTGAGCCCAGTCTTGCATTCCTGATGGTTGCTGAGCAAGGTTGGTTGGGCATAGGCCTAGTGGCGAAATGTTCTAGCCACAGCGCAGGTGAGTTCAAGTAGAGATTGTGTGGGGGCAGGGGATGAGTCGACGTGTTGGCAGGGTGTGCCATGAAAAGCATGGGTGTCATGGCTGGTGTGTGTTGGGTGGTGGGGCTACGTACGTTGGTGATGGCTATGGTGGTGAGTAGGGGGAAGGTTCCAAGTGGTGTTATAAGTTAGGAGGGGCAGGCACATAATGACTGGCGGCTAGGTTTTGGTTGTATTTCTAGGTAGTTGCAGGGTGCACCTAGTTGGCAGTCGCTAGATTTGGGTTGGGCGCAGGGGCCGCAGATGCTAGGTATAGGTGCCTAGGCTGCAAATACAAGGTCGTACAATGGCTAGGTACGGGCAACACAGTGGCCAAGTATGGGCAACACAGTGGCCATAATGTACTAACAGGCTAAATGCAGTTATCGGGTGGCAATAAAAGCATCAATGCACTAACAGGCTAAATGCAGCTATCAGATGGCAATGCACTAACAGGCTAAATGCAGCTATCAGGTGGCAATTCAACTATCAAGGCACTAACAGGCTGAATGCAGCTATCAGATGGTAATTCAACTATAAATGCACTAACAGGCTAAATGCAGCTAGCAGGTGGCAGTATAATGCAGGTGCAACTGTAAAGGCAATACAATAGGTATAACTGACAGAAGGTGATGCAGCAGGTTGCTAGCTATAGATAACATGTGGCAATACATGAACTTAAATGCAATTAGCAAATGGTACCACAGGAGGGGGACAAGTGGTAGTGCAGTTACAGGCAGGAGGTGTTCACATTTAGGGTTACCTCTGTGATGTAAAAGTCCTGCATCTGCTAAATCCTGGTTGGGGCTCAAAGGAGGTTTGTTGAATTGCGAGGGCAAGGGTCCAATGCTCAGGACCTGGATGGGCAGGGGCTGGCTTTGTAGGCAAGTATAGCAGTAGACAAAGTGAAAGGTGGCAGAGCATTAGGCCCTGCAGCTCGGTCAGCTCAGTCGGGATCTGAGCCTTTTCTGAGAGCCTTCTCCCGAAGGCCGGCTCTCGCCTCCCAGAGAATACGATTGGCTTCTTGGAGGGATGGTGAGCCAATCAGGTTGCATTACTACATTGTGAAATGTTAGAGCTGATATCAAATCTAGCAAGCAGCTACTGCAAGTCTCAACTGAGAAAAGCAAGCTACAGACAAAGAGGTAAGTAACCCTTAGTCAGAATACCACCTTAGGTTAGAAAAAGTGGATCCAGCTGGCTTTTGTCTTGGCTGCAGATGCTGTGTTCCTGAGCCTCAGTCGTGGGGACAAGAGGGAGGACATCTGGAGGACTCCTGCACAGCAGTTCGGCGGCAGGTCTGGCTCTTTTCAATTCAGAGGCACTTTGCGGTTTCAGCTAAAAGGCAAATCGCACCATTGTGGATCTTGGACACAGGATGGGCTTCCTTCACTCCTTGAGTCCAGCACTCTGGTGAGGGGGACTCAAGCTTGGCTTGTCCTGCTTCAGGAGGGTCCTCAGGATCTTCCCACAGCTTCGGTCTAGCTTAAAAGGCGCTGCACTCTACTACGGATTTTTCGCCTCCTGGCATTCTGTTCCAGAAGCAACAAAGAAGTACAGCCAGTTGGGGAAAGGTCTTCCAGCAAAGTTTGTCTCAGGGTTAGTTGGTCCCACTAACCCAAGGGAAGAAGTCGTCCTCTCCGGAACTTCTCTTGTCGATTCGGAAAAGGAGTCTCAGCACAGCAGCAGGGCTTCACCAAGCAGTTCAACGGTCCAGGATGATGCACGAAGCTTCTCCTCACGATTCCTTCATCGGATGTTTCTTCCAGTGGTCAACTGTCTTCAGTCCAAGAAGCCTCACCTTTTATGCAGCGTTCTCCCATTCATGCACTGCCTAGCTGTCACTAACACAGCAGGGTCGCTGTCCTACAAGGACAGCCAGCGAGCTAATCAGGACTGGGTGCATTCAGGTAACCAAGGAGACTAAGGACAGGGAAGTTTTGGGCACCTCCCTCACTTATTGCCCTGACAGACACACGGGAGCCAGAGGCAGGTTTCAGTATTGAAGCCTGCCAAAGGCAAAACTAACAAAAGGGTTAAACCTGGTTTGGAGCGCAGAGTAAAACCCAAGAAAGACCTCACAAGCAAGAAATGATGAAAAAAAGAAGACCGGGGCTATTTTGACACAATGGTCACCCATGGGTGCTATACTGCAGCTGAGGATTCAGCCTGCGGTAGAAAAGCACAATGATAGGAAAATTAAACCACTGCCACCAGCCATTTAAAGCAGTAAGGGCAACATAAAAAAATGTTACATGCGTAAGTAGGAAAAGAGGCTAAGTAACCCCCAGAACTCCACATAAGATGGGGGGTGCTGGACCTACAAAAGAGAAAAAGGCAAGTAAAGTCAAATTCACTTTACTATTCTTGGGAAATGTAGTTCACCCAAAAAAAAGTTCTTTAAACCTTAAGAGAAATCTAAAGGATTTCTCTGTGACACTGCACTGAAGGTGCTGTGCGTCACCATACAAAAAGCAGATGCCTAGAGTTTGTCAGACTCCAAAAACAAAGGAAACACATAATCCAAATCAGATCAAAATACATAGAAGTGAGAAAAAGGTCTTGCTCACTCCAGGATTAAAATTAAAAAGTCCTAAAGTCCAGCAAAAGAGCTGGGGGTCTCTACGGTTGAAGGGAATTAGAACAGAAATGAGAATTCACCCTAGCACAGGACAACAGTTCAGTACCAGATCTGCTCACTCAATGCAAAAGTGGTGCGGACCAACTCACTAAATGGAGCAAGTAGTACCATTCAGGAACTCGTTTTTTAATTAAAGATATATGCAGTGGCAGCAATCATCCAACTCCACAAGAGGAATTCAATGTACAGGGGTGCAAGGAATCGTAGCAAGACTCGACCCCTTAGGCGCTAAACCTCAGTGAAGTGTTCTCCTCTGAAAAGAGTGGATTGACAATCAAAAGCAACCAAAACACATTTGGTAGATCTAGTCCCAGCGAGTGTACCCATGCATCCAAATTTAATGAGGGAATGATACCAATCATCCCACCCAAAAAAAAATAAATAAATAAAGAGTGAAACGGTGCAGGACACATTTTGCGCATACAAACAGAATACCAAGTTACATTTTGGAGTCCAGGTCGTGATCATGGAGAATCGGGAAGCACCCGACTTCATGCGTTGGCCATGAATTACCAAACCCATAACCCGAGTAGGAGTGTGCAAAGCTGTCCTTTCAAGCACACGTGCTTTGAGGCACTTCTATACAGAGGTGGATACAGGGGCTTTGTGAGCAGGGGCTGAACACCCATCTGATGTACCCTTTATATGGTGCTTATCAGGATTCAAACCAGGGGTATCAATCGAGTCCCAGGTTTCGATCTGCTTCACCATTGTTATTTTGAATGCAAGTCCAATACCCATGTTATTTTTACTGACTCTGGCAGATGCATTTTTGCCATAGGAGAACTACATGTCCTAAAAGGCACAGCACATACATCCCGAGATTGCATGCTCCACTTGAAGAAACCCGCAGTTTCCCCCAGCACAAGCTTTCTCAAAAAGCGCCCTTAGAAGAAGCTGCTCTGACAAGCCCCACCTGAGCCAGGGCCACCAATGCTCTTCTTCATTAGAACCATGTTGTTGTGGTGCACGATCCGTGCAACCAAGAGTATACAGGTGCTAGCAAGCAGCAATGGGTGTTGCTGGGGTTCCGATGTTAGTAAACAGTTTAGTGGTCTGAGAACCTGCTCACAAAGTCACCAAACTCACAGACTTGCCAAACAAACACTAGGAGGAACACGCAAATAAGGTAAAAAAAGAAAGTCAACCTTAACGTCCCAAAACGTACTTAACTAAACAACAACATGCAGCGCGGGTTTAGCCCAGACTCCTCGGCCTCAACTGGATAAAGCCGAGGATGGCAGCAATGAGCAATCCCATTTCACAAACAATTAGGAACCACACGTACAGACCATCACCAAGAGTCTCAAAGGGGAGGGGGGAAAGCTCCCTATATAAGCCCAGCAGCTCAGTCTGACAGGGTGGGTTTTTGCTTAGAACATTATACAAGGGCTTGCGAAGAGCGGAGGCGAGACAGGGAGAAGCAGCCAGGAGGTGGCGAGAGTCTGGAGAAGTGCGTAACATCAAGTAGAGATGGTTGTATTAGGGGGACCGGTGAGAGTCAGAAGGTGGCAAATAGAGCAAGAGAAGCAAAAAATGAGGAGGATGGCTTGGCCCAAGTCTGGTTGAGGCACGAGACCAGCTAGCGAGCTCATAGCAGCATAAACCTTGGAAGGGGAGACCCGGGCGGGGGAAGAAGCTGTAACCTTGAAGGTGGGTGGAGGCGACAGAGGTGCATCTACGAGGCATTGCAAGGAGTCTACTCAGAACTGGAATAGTGGCATATTATTGGTTTTAAAACGGCCATCGATATGGCACTCAGAAAATGCCTGCATCCATCACAGCACCGAGGAACAGCAGCCCCCCTGGGACAAGAGGAGCGAGCAACTCAGGATAAGATTTGTTGTAACTGAGTTTTCCGTTTGTTATCTGACTTTTGTGGTGATCCTGTCACCCTGTAAAAAATAAAGACCCTCCCCCTCATCTCCAGAGGCCAGTCATTCGTCACACCTATCTTCAATGGCACAGCAAAGAGCAGAAAAATTAATGTGGCTGACAAACTCCACAGGGGGTAAGGGGCGGAAAGACCTTTGGGCAATTTAATTGCATGACGGAATGACAACTGCTCTGCAGGAGTACAGGGATGAGCAGCGGCTACACTGCCTACTCAGCCACACACTTCTGTTAACCCAGCAGTGATCCCAATCATAAAGATGAAACAGGTACAGCCCGAAAGGTATACATCCTTTGCGTTTTTTGGTAATGTGGGCTGAGGCCGTGCTATACGCTTCAGTAAGTTTGAGCTGATAACAGTACCAACCCAAACATCTTTAGTGCAATGAATCCAAAATAAAAACGTCCAATCAAGATTCTAGAAAAATAAGAACTTTAAAATCAATGGCATCAACTAGTTAAAAATTCTAAAAACCCACCCATCTA
Organism: Ambystoma mexicanum; assembly: GCF_040938575.1. Classification (NCBI taxonomy): domain Eukaryota; kingdom Metazoa; phylum Chordata; class Amphibia; order Caudata; family Ambystomatidae; genus Ambystoma; species Ambystoma mexicanum. Next base: position 678,185,890 of record NC_090925.1, read on the forward strand.
AGGGAAATGGAGAACTTTATGTGAAAGGGCACTCTGTGTTCATAAGCAGGGGTTTTCTTCTGGCAAGAGACTGCAGCAATGTCAATTGTTTAATGATAAGTCTTTGGAAAGTTTAACAGGGGACTAGCCTGTTACAAGCATCAAGGCGTGCTTCTAAAAGCATTTACTAAAATTGACCCAATGTTGATGGCAGTGGTCGAATAGGTGACGAAAAGATGCTCATTCTGAGTCAAGTCAGCGTTTCCAGCAAGTCAAGTCAGCACGTGAATCAGTTGTGCCCATGGAGTCAAACCAGAGATTGGGTGAATTGACGTGGCCCGTTGCAGTAGGTCCAAACCAGCTTTAAAAGCAAATAAGCAGTTCTAAAATGGCTAGGGTGCCAAAAGCACCACGTTAGTTAGGTCCTGTAGAGGCTCGAATGGCACTTTGTGCGGTCAAGCCTGCTCGTAAATGTCTTTAGGAAATGAAAAATGTTTCCATCGGATTCCGAGATGCTGGGAGGCCCAATACAGGGTCTCCAGGGACAAGGCAAGTCAAGTACATGAAGTTGGTCGGCCATGTACAGGGGGTCCTTTACCTCCAATTAACAGGCTCCTTGTTCAAGTGCCAGCAGAGAGACTTGGTCCAACAGCATGTCACCCCCACTGTTGCCTGGAGATTGTTACAGGGCAGAGCGCTCCTCTGCCTTGGAACTTCGTCTTAACCTCTATGGCAGAGGACTTTAGAACATGCTGTATCCCCAACAGAGGCCAGGGGAGTTCTTTTAAGTCCAGGGATAAATTAAAGAAGGGTAACAAGTGCCCTTTGCCTTCCAATATCATACCCAGATGTTGACTTCTCCTGCAGGAAATGGGGTAGAGAGTAGCAGCGAGAGAAGGGCGGGGCAGTTTTATGGAGCTCAAGCAGAAACCAAGATGGTCAAATCCTACCACTCACCCCTTGCTTTTCTCAATCTGCCCAGTTCACTTATCTCACAAATGGACTCCAGTTGTCAGCACCCTGGTGAGAGTGTGGCTTTATGTCAGTGCTGCCTTTGAAACACAAAGCCAGGAGATCACAGAGGTTTCCCCATGCCATGAGAGGAAGGCTATTCTCCCACACAACAGTTAAATACATCCAGGCTAGATGGCATGCCTCAGCCCTCCCATAACTGAAACATGCTCACAGATCTGACACTGGTTTACTATCAAACCCTGCAGTTATATAATCATGCGACCCTACTGGCAACCATTCCACAACCAGGCATGGATTTTATATGGCACCTTACCATGCCACCAGGCTGACTAGATTACACAATTATTATAATTTTAACCAGAGGTGCAGACAGTTAAAAGCCACCTCTGCCTGTCATTTTTTCTTCCAATAGCCGTCAGGAATGTACACGACCTTTGCGCCTACCCTGTGCCGTGCAGGGCTAGCGTGGAGAATGTCTTGGGACTAGTTACTAACATTTATCCATGGGGCATTTATAAAAGGGGGCTGGGGAGTCTGATGAGCGCCACCTCTTTCAGAAACCGAATTACCCACATCATTTTATTTACTAAAAACAGAACAAGTTTGGGTTATCCAGTACTCAACATATGGCCATTCTGTCAGAAATGTACATAATCAAGAAGGGTTTCAGGATAAGTAATCGGAATGAAGCGTTATTGATATACAGTAGTGCAATTCAAAGAAACGGGTTTGGTGCACATGTTTCAATAAAGTAATAAGCTGCTAAACACTGCAATGCATAAGCAATTATTACTGTAGCTACAGTACTCGAGGACTCAAAAATGCCTCTTGGATACAGGGCAGACAAAACATTCACCAAAAAAGGTGAAAATCCACATCTCTTCAAGACACAGACAAAAGGACCACCATTTGCAGGAGGCCAAGACACGACCACACGACCACACACACACACACAGAACGGGTTGTGGAATGAAGCTAATACAAAGAGGTTTTTGGAAAAGCGAACCAAAAAGCGGGAGTTGGATCTGAGGGTGGGAGCACTTTGATGCATCATGTACAGCATGGTGCCGGCTTCGGGCAGTCATCGTAAAAGTTACGCTGGCGCTTCTGAAAGTATGAAAAGGGCCACCCAAAACTGCGACATAAGAATCTGTGGTCATTGATACCCGGATGGATTACCAGATCCAGCGTTGTACTGGCTGTAGCACTCCCTCCTCAGTCACCAATCTTCAAAACATCCTACTCCAGGCATACATATGTTTGAGCCCATAAGGTCTACAGTATTTTATTTTTTCATTCCATTTGTCAATGGGTAAATAAAAACAGAACAAATAAAAATACTCCAGGCCAATTCAAAAAGGGCTTAGGCAGAGGTATTACTGGAACCAAGCTCTTACGCCTGCTCCTCATTTGGAGCACCAGGTCATTCATTCTCGACAATCCAACGCATAAGCACGAAGTCTGTAGAAAACTAGATAAGCATTCGAACACCCCCACCTACAAATCGGACACCATTAAAATAATGTGCTAAGTGTCAAGGGAGTTGCATTGATCCAAAGCAAAGCGCAAAATGTAATGCAAAGCCTTCCAAGCCCTGGCCCGATTTTACATTACAGCATTCAAGCAGGAGCCCCTCGTCCCTCGTATGCTGCAGGAGCAACACACCCACCTCTCCCGATCTCAGCTCCCTCGAGGTAAACCCGTGGGCTTTATTGCTGTACCAGATTTCTGTGACGCTATGCGCTTTTGAAACAGCTGATACTACAACTACACAAACTGCATCTGCATTACTGCCCACTCGACGAGCGCGACATATTTCAATTTTTATATCTTTAATATTATCCGCCACAAGCAAATCGCGTGGTTTGCACTTCTAAAGATGGCCGCCACCGAAAAAATAAAAATACATAAAAAAAGAATTCGCACATCCTGGCCAGTGATTGTGCCCGATTAGCTGGGCAGCTTCCTTTAGCTTATCTGGGGCTACAGGCAGGCGTCAGCAGGCCCACAACAAAGGTACGCAAAAAAGGCCCTGACTGTGCCCGACTGAGACGCCAGAGCGGCCTCGCCACTATTCATACTCCACCCCCATTCAGCCCCATCCCTCCCGCTCTGCCACCTCCACGCAGAAGTGGCCCGATCCTGGCCCTTGATCTCTGTGGTGAACATATGACACCAACCTTGCCAGATTCTCTCTCCCCACCAAGCCCGGGAAAAACCTTTGCCATCCTCCTTCTGATTTATTGTGTAATTGTACCAGACACCCTGCACTGCACTAATGCTCACCTGATCCAATAGTGTATTCTAGGTAATTGCTCTGTACGTCCCCCCAGCGCCACTCTGAGGCTGACCTCACCATGTATCCTCCAACCACCATGTCTGCCGCCTTGATCAACCTGCTGATATACGCCTACCACTGCCTGACCTTATCCTATTTCAGGCCCCCCCTGACACCTACATTCCTCGACCCAGTCATCCCTCCTGACCATAACCAACCATTACCTATCAACGTTACAGCTGCCCCTCCACCCACCCGTATCCCAAGACAGGCACATTCTGGAACCTAGGACATCCCCTCCAGGGCTCACCTCCATACGCAGCCTACCCCACCCCCTTGCACTCAGAAAAGAACAAATAAATAAATAAATAGCACCTTAAGGCTAGAACCTACATCTCCAGAGACATCAGGCACTCATGCCCCACCACCGACTCAGAAACTCGCTCCTCACTTACCGCACAGCCGCGCCAACACACGACCCACCACTCTAAACACACCCAACCAAACCATTATGGGAGCCCTCATCAACACCAGATCTTTTCCCGCCCACACACTGGACATTGCTGACATTATCACTCAACACAACTTGCATTTCTTAGCGATATCGGAAACCTGGCTCAAAGAAGCCTCAGGCCCAGCTCTGTCCCTTGCTGTTCCCGACAACATCTCCATCTGCAGAAGGGGGAGACCCAATGCCAAAAGGGGAGGAGTGGCCATCGTAGCTAAATCCCCTTTGAACAATAAGAGAAGTGCCCTACGCTCCCCACACCTCCTCTAACACTGTCTCTCAGCGACACTTAACGTCCACCTCATCTACCGTCCCCCTGGGTTCACATATGGCTTTGAGAATGAGGTCACTCAACTCATCTCGTCTAATACAAAACCCAAATCGCAAATCATACTAGGGGATTTCAATTTAGGGCTGAACAACCGACTTGACACCAATGCTCTTTCCCTGGCCAACACTAGATCATCACTTGGATTTGAGCACAGTATCCAGAATCCCACGCATGTGAAAGGTCCCACTCTCAACTGGCTTGCATATATCAACTGCACTGCCATCATCATATCCAACCCTCCCTGCCCCTGGACCGATATCTAATCGCTTTCAACATCAATACCATGATCAGCCCTACTTACCTTCCCAATATAGCCCCAGAGGCTCCCTCGAGAAACAAAAAGATCACAGCTAACAACTTGCTCCCACTGCTGCAACACGCCCCTGGCTACTCCCACGATCGACACCGCCAACCCCACCATAATGACCAGTCTTTATGACGACAAAATCCTGACGGCTATAAACAAATTAGCTCCCCTCGCGCTGAACAACCGCTCCACCTCAATGCCTGGTTCACCACAGAGTTAAAAAAGATCTAAGAATAACTAAAATAAAAGCAGAATCACTCTGGGGAAAAAAACACCCACATCTACTAGCAAAGTTTTCTTCGACACTGCCTTCAAGGCTTACAAACAAAAGTACCCTTTACCAAAGGCAAATTATACAACGACAGAATAGCCAAAGCCAGTTCCAACATCAAGGAACTATTCCTAATCCTCAGGGATCCCCATCCCTCCCCCAGAAAGTTGCAATAAAGAAACGGTCTGTTGAGAGAACATTCAAAATGCCTTCCAAAACGAAATGAGTCACCTCCAATCTACAATTGAAGCCAAAAAGATCAGCCTAGATAAAACTACACAAACCTCCACCTCCTTCTGCCAACACCACCGTCCCCAAGGAGCTTCCCAAATTCATGGAGGTATCCATCCCAGAAGTTCTGAATATCCTTAGCCTAAAACCCTCAATATGCCAAGGTGACCCTTGCCCACCCACAGTAATCAAAGACTGCGCACCCCAACTTACTCCCATTCATCACCAATCTTATCAATGCCTCATTCAAAATGGGACCTAAAAAAAAAAAAGCATGGGTACTGCCCATTTAAATTTCTTTTTTTTTTTTTTTTTTTTTTTTAAAAACACACACCCTGGGCCCTAACACTCCCACCAACTACCGCACCTATAACGGTACCGTTTCTCCTGAAAATACTTGATCGTGTAGCATATCTGCAAATTCAGAATTACCTGGAAATGAACATCCTGGGGTTAAGTCAGTCTGGTTTCTGTTCAAGACACAGGACGGAAACAGCACTACTGTATTTAAAAATCCAAATGGACAATCTAAGGGACAACGGGAAACTAGCTGTGCTTCTTCTCCTAGACCTCTAAGCTGCATTCGATCTGGTGGACCACAACATTCTGTGTTAACACCGTACATGCAGCAAACTTCTCCCCTAATGCCACACTTTGGATAAGTTCCTTCCTCAGTGACAGAACTATGAAAGTATTCGCCCCCAAAGCCGAAGCTCCCCCCACCCCAGTCACCTGTGGAGTGCCACAAGGTTCCTGTGTGGCCCCCACCTTATATAATATCTTCACAAAGCCCCTCTTTGACCGTCTCGACGTCCTGGGTGTCATCTACATCAATTACACAAATGAAACCCAGGTTCTCATACCCATCTCAGGAGACCATGACAACGACACGGCCACCCTCAATGCTATATACCGATCTATCCAAGATTGAAACAACACGGGCTATGCTTAAATGACGATAAGACCGGGCAGTATATCATCGTCTCTACACCGAATTGCCAAACTTAATCACCTCTTCAAGTCATTCATCATAGATGGACACACCATTAAAGTCACCAATGAGGTAAAAATGCTTGGCTTCCACCTATACTCCTCACTCAATCTCAACAAACCAGTAAATGCCACCACCTCAGCCACCGCATACACTTGCAAACTCATTAGGGCCTACAGAAAATAGGGCCTACAGAAAATTCCTCTCACCGGCCAGCGGTCTTACTCTAGCCCGAGCCGTAGTCCTCACATGCATCGATAACTGTAACGTACTGTACGCCTGGTCGAAGACCCAGAATTTCCGGAAGTTACATGTCTTACAAAACAATGCCCTTAGGGCTGCGCTCAATGTCCCTAGATCTGCACACATCTCAGCCACCAGACGCCAATAACAGTGGCTCACAGTACAGGAACGCATCATGTTCAGATCACTCACACACAAATGCCCCCGCCATCATCATGCTGACAACGCTTAGACCTACTCGAGCAGTCTATCAGCACCGCCTAGCCACTCCCAGATCCAAGCTCCAAAAGGCAGGTGGTAGCAGCTTCCCCACGTTTACCAGCAAACTGTGGAACTCACTGCCTCTCCCAATCAGAGCTCAAGACTCTTTTTGGATCTTCAGGAAACAACTCAAAACGCACCTCTTCACCCCGAGCTTAGGCAACCAAGCACCCCACTGTCACCACCACCTCCTGCTCCTACCTGTAATCGAAAACTCTGTATGCTTTTATGATCACGCCATCTATGTGTAAATCCATTATCATCGCAGTTTGTGTCTTGTAATTGCTTGTGATACAACTAACTTCTACACTCTGTAAGAAAGCGCCCTGATGCCTTTGGGCTTGGCGCAATATATATGCTTCAAAATAAATAAACCAATGGTTAGCATTTTGTCAAAAAAGAAACTGTATTCGCCGTCAATGAGTTCAGAACTTAGGTTTGTATCTTCACACAGCACATACAGCAGAGTGGCCACCAAACCATGAAGTGAATTGCCGCTCCAGTCATACACAAGCTTAGTGCGTATTGGCTTTTAGAGACAACAAAAAGCAAAAAACGGGCAATTAAAAAAAAGATGCTGATGGAAGCTGAAGATGAACCCAGCTCCCACACTTCTCATTCAGGAGGCAAGTGTTGCAACGACTTTCCTTGCTACGCTGTGCGCATGAAAGTCTTAGAAGGGTAGACGATTATTCTACATCACCACCCACACGGCCAAAACCACACACCTGGCTGCGGTGCTTGCGTCTTACTGTAGCGAGAGATGCCATTACGATCTTTATAGGCACATCAACTCTGGGGGGGAAAAACGAGGTCACTCGCCGAGACAATGGGTCTTGTATTGAGCCAAAGGGTGCATCGTATGTTGTCCGGCAAGTATAATGTTTATAAAACGTACTATATGTGCAGGAGAAGAAAAGGTGAAGGTGGGAGGCAGAGAAAAAAAGGGTTTGAAATACAAGAAGGCGCACAGCAATTTAAAAGGAATAATTAGGAGGGAGCAGTGGACTGTAAAGTTAAGGAACAAGAACAACAGCTCAAACGTAAGCGGACAAATTTGGCACCCAAGAATGAAGAAGGGTGACATGGTGATGATCATGGATGGAAGAAGAGAAGGAGGAATCAAGAACAGCAACGAAAAAGCAAAGGAGGCACTGGAGGAATATATCTGGTTGGGCAGTTGCTCTGGCATACCACTGAACTCGGATGCACATTTTTTTCAGAAGCACTTTGCTTTACAAGTAGTACAATTATGTGAAAATACGAACTGCTTAAAAGGTTTTTGTGAATTTGGACCAGTGTATTGGTCCAATAAGGTCCACCCTTATGTTCCACTTCATCTTGCTTACAGATGGGTACCCTTGTCCATGCGAGCCAAATCTTTTATTTCAGATCTGTTCGGACTACTCTAATTTTTAAGAGAGAACTAAAATTGCATCTTTTTCAATAAGCTGTATTTCTTGCTTAGGCGTTGTATCGGTGTGTCTGCTGAAGAAGCAGTTGAGTTTGCTTGACCAGTATTTCACAAGCACATTACAAAAACACAATTAAAATCAAACAGCTATAGCACCACACCTGAATTGTAATTGTTTATTTATACAGCGCTTATACACAGGTGGAGTGCTTCAAGGAGGGAAGGGAACAAGGGAATACAGTAGTCATTCTTAGGTCTTGAAGTTTCCAAATGAACTAAACAGAAAAACTAGTATACTAGGCCCAACAGTGTTTCTCCTAGTGAAAGAGCACGAGGCGTTACAGTTTTTGACCCAGCTAGGGTGGGGGAACAGAAAAAAATAAATGGGGGTTTGGGAACAGGACAGACAAACTTACTAGTCCTAGTACATTTAGGTAACGTATGCATACAGAGAGAGGTGCAAGGAAGGGGAACAAGTACATTCAGTCCAACAGGGCCCTGGGTTAAGTGTACAGCGGTTGCCTCGCTCAGAGCGTAAGCAGAAAGTGCAGTAATGCTGGACATAGTACAGTGGCACAGAGGTAAGTGCAAAGACTGGTGGGCGGCCTGAGACCTGTTAGGCTCTGGAGGTGAACGGGGCAACCAGTCAGTAAAAACTGAACGGATTAAGGGAGGAGGAAGGAGGGTGGAGAAAAAGAAGGGGAGGTTAGTACGGTAGAGGGAGAGAGAAGGAGGAAGAGGAAGGTCTTGAGGAGTTTCCAGAACTTTAGGTGCTCCGGCTCAAGACGGAGAGAGGCAGGGGGGCTGTTCCAGAGGGAGGCACCTGTAGAGGATAAAGATCTACCCCAAAGTGAATTGGCATGAAAATAAAGGTGCCCAGTTAATACCTAAAAAATAAACCCCTTCTGAATATGCCTCCTATAGAAGAATATCATGGATTAAGGATTAATGCTGAAGCCCAAATACAAAAATCCTTGCCAGCTGACTGAGTCATGTAAGGCAAAGTCTGGTCTACCCCGACCAATGTGTTTTCTTACCCAAACAAAGCTAATATAAGGAATATGCGTAGACGTCATTTAGCGATGAATCGAGCCCATATAATTGAAACGCCTCCATCCATTCTAGCCATCGATTTTGAAAAGGCATCAACAGTGATTCGAGACTGGACAGTCCTGACTTAAATGGGATTTGGCAATACATTTAGAAATTAGAAGATAAACTACAACAAACCAATGGCCTCTGTGGAACACAATCTCTGCTCTTCTACCTTGAGGGGGGTGTGGGGGGGGAGGGTGTTTGAGGGAACAAGATAGAGCGGCGTCTTGCCACTCGCCCATTTTACACAGACTCTCTAGCACCATGGCCAAGATCAGACCAAGGTTAGATTTTGTTTTTATAGCCGACCGGACACGAAGATAGGATTGTATGTGGATGATCTCCCAATCTTCTTAGGAAATCAAGTTTTCTCCACCACATGTAGTTAGAATCCTAGAGAAATATAGTAGACTTGCGATCATTTGACAGATCTATCCTTTTTCAAGGAGGGCCACTTGCAATACCAATTAACTGTACCTTCCAAATAGCGAAAGACCGGTTTCTATACTTGGGCATCTTTCTTATTAAAGACTAAAAACAACCTTAAAATGTATCCTGGAACCCATAAAAACTAGCTTCCAAGGGGACCCAAAACACTAGTCTTCTGCCACTTTCACTACTGGGAAGAGCTACTCTGTTCAATATGCTGATGCTTCGTAGATACCTATGCATCGAAGAACACTCCATACGAAATTCCCAAAAAGGAATTCGACAAAAATCAAGCATACACTACAGAAGCTCTCATGGTAAGACTCAAATGAATTGCATTGCAAACACTATCTCTCTGTTTGGTAGGGGGTATCAGCCTTTCCGAACATTAGAGGATACTACTGGTCTTCTCAGTTGACAGAAGTCAATGAATAGCTACATGATGACACAGATTGAGAACGGATAAGACATTACGCACCTCTATGAATGCTGTATGCCTGTGACCGGGAGGGTGGGGGAATTGGGTATGCAAGCAGGAATCTTTTGTAATCTTTTTTAAATAATTGCAAACCAGAAGTAATCGGGATAATACCTTTATTAAGTTCAGCAAGACTAAATCAGATGCCAAGCAAACCACATTTAAAATCTCTGTATCCAATTGAAACATATTGACAGCTGAAATAGTGCTAAAACCTTCGCTTTAATTTGTCAAAGTGATGCCAGGAAATTCTGCCTTTGAAAAAGAAGGTCTGCTAATCAGAAACCCACCCACCGCCCCTTTCATTGCTTTTCAATACCAAACACGGGCCACAAGCATTTCTGAAAACTAATGGAACAAAGCTTCATTTTTATTGTAAGCGCAGACCTAGCTCGAGAGCAGCTGAGTGCGGGTAGCCAGCATTTGGACTGGCACCTTTTACCAGTAGTGCAGTACTGAGAGGTATGTACATCCACTGGAATTAGTTCTTGGTCAGGTGTTGTTGAAAGAGCCATGTTTTGAGAGATTGTGGGGCTATCTGAGCAGACACCGGGATAGAGTTCCATAGGGTCGGTGCATGACAAGAGAAGGATTGTTTGCGGGTCCTCTCTTTGCAGACCAGTTGTGATTCAAGCCGGTTGGTGGAGCAAGGAGTGTGGATATGTGGAGTTTATCCGCCAGGTACGCTTGTGTGCTACTCGGGACTGCTTTGTAGAGGACACATGCAGTCTTGAACAGTATCCTGTCAGCCAATGTAGTTCACGTAGGAAGGGGGTGGGGGAGGAATTCAGTAAAATGTCCGTGCTCCCATAGTAAGACATGCTCCAGCGTGGTGGAATTAGGGGAGCCAAGTGAACAGCTGGCAGCCCGTCTGGAGAGTATTTCCCCCCATCGATATGCAAGACCACCAGGGCCAGCACTACTGTCGGAGGACTTGCGGCTGGATGAGGGGTTTGATTTTTCAAAGGACAGAGATTCTGTGTCAGGCTATTTGGGCCTTCTTGGGTATGTGCTTCTGAAAGGGCAAGCTGCTGTACAAGGTGAAGCCTTTTTAATCTTCTGCTCCTCTTTTTCCAAACTTAGTGATTGTAAGCCTTAGTCAGGCCGGTGGCACATACATCTTTAAACAGAAGGATGTGTGGTTGGGGCATTGCGACTAAAAGCACAACATTATACAGCCACAGTAATTTCATATCACACTAGTGCCAGCTCTGTCAGCTGGACCAAATTATGACAGGATGGATGTGCATTGGCACCTGTTAGAACCATCACTAATCCCGGTGTCTGAAGGGCCACACCTTCCTCCAGGATACAAAAATCACTTCAGGAGACCTCCTGGGAAGCGGTGCCTGCAGGTAGCACAGGGGAAAAGCTACACTAACACCAGGGTGCTGACCACTGGTGCCTCTCTGAAGTCAGCTGGCATGAAAAGGGTTGGGAGTAGACGAGCCAGGAAAGTGTGTTGAGAACGTTCCACCATCTTGGTTTCTAGGGGTCTCAACCACTTTCAATCCCCCCCTGCCCCATTTCCAGCAGGAAAGGCACTGTGTGTGCGAAATCAGAAGGCAACGGGTGCTTGTTATAAGAGCCTGGATTTGAAACGGTGACACCTCTGTTGGACCAAGGCCAGTCTTCTGGCTGTGCATTGGAACCAGGATCTTGATCACTGAATGGGAAGAGACCCCTGTTGGTACCAGACCACATCTTGGAGCGGAAGTGTCAATTTTAAGACTTACCCTCGCTCTGGAGACCCTAGAATGTCTCTCTCCGCAACCCAGAAATCAAGGAACAGGCCTGGACCCAGATTCCCGCATTGAATCACATTGTACACAACATGAACATTGCCTGCCTGTTCCAAGCTTCTTCGTGCCATGCGGCTTTGCTGCTTGGACTGCATCTTGTTTTGGACTCAGGTCGACCAGCTCACCACAACCAGACACTTGCTGCATTAGGAAGTACCTAGAAGCCGAGCTGAACGCTGTTGAGTCCCCAAAGACAAGGAGACAAAAAGGTATTGCAGAGAGGATGTGTCACCCGGTCCACTTTTGGGGCCATAGTGACTTAAACCCACCTTCTTCATCCTTGATCTTTTGGCATTTTTGACAAGCCCCTTGCCTGAACAACACTTATGATCAACCCAGAGTGCCCTCTTAAACCAAGGTGTCCATTCTCGGTTTCTTTTACAAGAGTGGTTTTGTGGAATTTTAGTTTGTTGCACTGATTGTTAAGTTCCTATATTTGTATAGAATCTTGATTGCCCATACTTTTATTTTGGAACCACTTTACTAAAGCGGTTTGCATTAAATCACCTCACACCCCCCCTGAAGATATAACCTGTGCTCAGCTTGTGCTACCAAAAGTGGTGAAGGCGCTATACCTTTCAGACTGTGCCCTTTTTGTTTGGGCTATAGGTGACACTTGTGCCATCTATAAGCCAAAACTACTGCATTAGAGTACATGTAGGGAGAAAGGACGCGAGTGTTATGTTATTTGCTCTTCCACCTTGGTCATGCTAATCCCTATGGTCATTCCCACCCAGTTCTTGCCCCTCCCAAAACACCTCCTCATGGGAACGCTTTGAGCTTGCTTTAATCAAGCCATACCATCAAACTTTGCACTCCAAGTGACTGCGTGTGTTTTTTCAAAGCAGATTTTGGAGAGTTCATGAATGCTGCTGCAAACGTCATACGATTGGGCCAGTTCTTGTTACTCCTGCATCAAGCTCTACCTATCTGGGAACTAATGCACAAGGCCATTACTGCAGAGCCTAACAGCACTTACGTTTCAAAAACGACGATGGGGCCAGATCATGTCACCCATCTGGTGCACAAGGCAGTATCTAATCAAGTAAGGTTAGACTGGCTCTCATCTCCCAAGAATCTGCACTACATCCTCCAGCCAGACAGCTCTCTAGCACTACTGTTGTCGGAAGTGACATTGTTGATGTGACAATTCCACACCTGAAAACAAACCCCTCAGGAATGCCCAGCCACCCATTTTAAATAATGACCAACTACCCGGAAAATTTGCCCTCTGGCACTTAATACCGAGCCTCAGAAACGAGGACCCTCTAACCAGGCAATCACAAAATACTGTGCCCAGTCAGAATTTCTCTTGGAGAGCCATTACCACGAACCACCAGGACAGAAAGGATCAGTGCAACCAGGAATATGGGCATCTCAGCATTAAGCACAAACACTCACTCATACCAATATACACATTCTCTCCTTTACACCAACAAACAATGGAACACAGATATTAATTAATTCAGCCTAGCTGCACACATACCTACACTACTCCATGAACACCTCAACAGTCTTTAGAACAGTTATACCGCATGAAAAGGAAGTCAGCCTGGCAGCACACAATCTCATAAAACAGGCTCCACCTCTGCTAGAATAGAAACTCGGAGGCCAACTACCTTGCGGCACATTCCACTGATCACTCAACCACTGCACCTAGGATTAGAATTAAGCCACTCGATGTGTAAACCACACTGGCTGTACAACCACTGAGTGCACCCAAGCACTGCATACTACCTTACTCTCCCCACTGACCTGGACTACGGTCCCCAAGTGCATTCAACCCACAGCGCTTTAATATCATAGCAATGATATATATGGTGCTATACAAATGCACAATAACATAACTTGATATATAAGCACTATCCGTGTCCTTCACTGAAGTCCTGTTAAAAACAAGCATTAGCAAAGCCAGCAGTTTTGGCTTGTGCATAAGTATAAGCATTTGCCAGGTAGCACTATTAGAATCGCATGAACTTAATACGGTGCGCAGTCAAATGTCGACTGCAAAAAGTCGAAAACAATAACAAAAAAAAATGTCGAAAAAAAAAACGAATGTGTTTTTTTATTTATATGTTTTTTGGGTTTAGCTATAAAAAATAAATGGGGGTTGGGAGAACACCCCATTTAAAAAATAAAAAACAATTCGAAATTTTTTTTAACATTATTTTCGGCTTTTTTGTTTTCGACATTTTGACTATAAACCACTTAATACCACTACAACAGTACCTGGTGCCTTTCCCCCAAACTGTTGGCATGGCCAACAGTTGTTAATTTTATGCGTGGGATCACTGCTGGTTTAGTGGTAACGTGGGGCGGAGTAGGCAATTTAACCACTACCTATCTCTGTAATCCTGCAGAGCAGTAGTCATTTTGCCAGTTTACGTGCCCAACTGCTCATGAATGGAGATATTCTCAATGGTGATTCTCAAAGAGTGCCACCTGCAAGTGTACCACTGACACCCAGAAAAGGATATACCCACAACATCTGAGTAGCCCCGACTACCTGCCCCCAAGTTTTAACCCTGAACCTCAAATGGCAACACCACTCTATTCTGGTCCCCCAAAAACTGAAATCAGTCTCCTGTATGCCCACGCTCCTCATTCTTTCATGTCTCCTCCCACCACCCCACCCTTAACCCTGTCTTCACCCCTATTCTTTGTGTTTCATGGCGATCTTTGCCACCAGTGCATTAAGTGGGTTAAGAAATCGAAAGGGACGGGCTCAACACATCACAAAGCAATATTGAGGCTAGGTGGAGGGGTAAGTAGTGACTGGTGCAGCCTTAGAATCCCAAGTAGAAAAGCAACTAGGCTGTGTGAACAAAGGAATTAAGGGTTTCTTAAAGGAATTGAATGTCTGCGCTAACCTAGTTAGATTTATTAATAAAGCCTCAAAAAATGAGAAAAGTTCTTTAACATGTTCAGAAATTTAGATGGTTACCGTTACCATATCTTGCCCAACAGACCAACAACCGGGGACAAACAATCACTTTGAAATCATTCCAGTTGGTACATTTATTTGATATGCACACATGCAAAACATTCTTTCTCCAGCTTGTAATGTCACCTTATGTGCTGTGAGACTAGGCTATGGCAAGTCAGGTGAAACAGTCATGGCACACATTCAGAGTTCACCGTTTGTCAGTTGGCAAGGACCTCCCTTCCATCCCTCCACCGACGCCTCAAATGGTCCCCAACTATAGCACCAATTAGTTTCACACTAGAATACTGTACAATGCAGATGGACACGCACCATGAACTAGCAACTGAAAAGACTAACCACACACCACATCGCAACCAAAGCGAAATCATGCAGGCAGGTACCAGTAAACATTTCTTTAAATCCTATGATTGTTTTGGGCAATGTAACTTGTCCAATGTTTGACTGGCCCAAAAGCTTGCTTTTATTAAACTAGACATTTTCCAAAATTCGGCATAGATCACACTACCTCTGATAATGTGGTGGCTGGTGCACTTTCTAGACAGCCACTATTGGAGGATGACACCCTGATGGATGACTGAGTGACAGACATTTGTGGTGGAGGAACGTCTGCAGGCGAAGTGAGTGGTTGGTAGCCTGTCAGGAGCATAATGAATATTTGCAGGAAAGAGACATGATACAAAGGAAAAGGTCTGGCAACAGTGACCACATGTTGATCGAATGCCTTAAAGAGTACAGGAAGGTGAAAGAGGAGTTGAGGGTTGGTGATTGAGTGGTGTGTTGAGGACAAATGTTGCTGGTTCACCAAGGTATGCAAAATGCTGTTGTGGAACTAGGACACAAGGGTATTTGCAGAACTAAATCTCTGATGAGGATGGATTTTTGGTGGCCACGGATGGATGACTTCATTAAGATGAGGATCAAGGAAGGTGTAGACTGCAAAAATAGTGACAAGGCACTGAAGCAGAGTGTGCCTCCAATGGTGATTCCACAGGCTCACAATGGGCCTTCGGAGAATATTGCCGTATATATGGTCCTCTGGAACGGGGAGGGGATAATTTTTGGGAGCACGGGTGTCCGCCACTCCTTTATTAAAAATAATGCGGGGGTGTCTCCCACAGGTTCCATGCCTTAATATCACCACATAAATATGGCAATATTTTTGTAGCCCAATATTTTCGTGGGGATATTAACACATGGAACCCAGAGGGTGGGGTTAGGGAATATTACTTCCAGTAATATCAAGTTTCTTGGAGGAATATTCTGGAGGGAAGATTGGCCCTCGGTGCTGGTCAGTGACAATGGTCCGCATTTTGTCCCAAGAGAGTTTCAAACTTGGTTGGTTGAGAAAGGGATTAAACACAGGAGGACATCCCTTTATCATCCCCAAGGTAACAGATGTGTGGAGCGTTTCAATAGAACGCTCATAGATGGCATACACTTATCCATATGTAGTGGTGGTGAATGGCCGAGGGATTTGATGTGGAGAGTTTTCCAATGAAGGAGTACACCTCATCCTCTGAGCGGTGTTACGCCTTTTGAATTTATGCGAGGACGCAAACGCAATACATTGTTAACTCGAAGTTGGATGGGACATTCCAAAATCGTGGACTTGAATGTCAAGGCTTTTGGTGAGATAATGAGAGTGTGTGAAGAAGCGTCTAAGAGATGATACAATGAGAAGCATGGGTTTAAACTACAAGAGATGATCTTGTGAAAGTAAAATTATCCAGGTAGAGTCTACATGTTCCCGTTTGAAGAAGGTGGTGGAGGACCATGGAAATGCTGTGCGTGTAGAAGGAGGTGTGGAACAAGGGGTATGTTGTGTTGCTGAATTCAATTGAGGCATCTCCACCACCAATTTTATGTTTTTCACTTTGTCAAATGTTCAGGTATATGTTGTAAAATATGACCATCACCTCCCTTTCGCTGTTCCATTGTTGTTTGGTTTAAAGGGAAGGTGGTGTGTTGTATATTGTAAATATCTGTCTACATTGTATATAGTTCACCTTTGCTTTGCAAGTGGAATTTTGCCACCAACTTGTGAGGTCACAAACTGTTATTGGGTGTGGAATGTTATGATACGAAGACTGGCAGAGGGCGAACGGAGACTGCAGCGCTTTACACGTTATAACTTATTAACGCTTCTACCATTTATGAAGTCTCCTGCAGCTTCATTATACCTTGCAAACAGGCAATGGGCAGTCAGCGATTAACCAGGACACTACTTGCCAGCCTGTCACGAGTATACACATTAATAAAGTGTGCTTCCAGAGGGGATTGCTTGTCCTGCCTATGAAGATCGAGGCTGTGCTCCCACCTCGCAAATCCCTGTGAGGTGGAAGAAATACTCTCCAGCTACCTTACATGCAAACGGTGCACAACAGGTCCAAAATATAAAAATACTTCACGGTACCTTTTATTACGTTAGCTCATCAAAATAGGAAGCAATTTGTAAAAGAGGGTGGATTTGAGTAACCATTGTTTTCGACTAGAGCTCAAGTTTTTACGTTTAGGTGATCGGAGCATTTTTATTCTGAAAGAACACACAACCCCTCCTTCAACCCTCCCCCCAGTTAGTTACCCACACCTAAATCTTCTTTGACGACAATTAAAATGTTATACAAAAATAAAATATCGCCCTTATTTTGATGTGTGCTTATCTGTCACCACGTGGCTGTTTTCCATGTGTTGTTGATAAATCTTGAGGGGCTGAGTGCTAAACGTTGAGGGGCGAGAAAAAATACCTCCCAACCCACATTATTCTTCCTGTCCCGTTCCTGCCCTACAAATACTCTCCTCGGAGTCATTCATTCTGCACTCGTCATACTTCGACCTCTCTATTATTAACGTGTTTACTCCTCACCACTCGATCCTAGGTTTGCCCTTTCTCTGGCTCTTTCTCTTCAGTTTTTTCCGGTTCACCGTGTAATTGAACTTCTTTCTGCGGTTTGCGCCTTTGGCTTTCGGCATCGTGCTGTACGGGGGTCCTGATTCCTTAACCCGCACGCAAACGTGAACCTGTTTGCGGGTTCTACAAACACCAATACATGTGCAGTGGAGCGCTCCCTCAACTCTAACCCGGTGCAATATTACAATCCAAAACTGCTTCCGGTTCGAGTCTGTCCTGCTAGAGAGCTTTGTACGAAACACTAGAAAGCTAACCTTCTCGAGATGAGGCAGAAAAGAGAACCTCTCTTACGCCATACTGCTGGAGGAGATGTGAAATGGGCAGCATTTTCTACGGAAACAAACAGCCCATAAGCCCAAAAATTAAATGGAAAACAAGAAAGGGCTCTATAACATTTACTATATTCAAAATTGCATACAGTCAAAGGATTTTAAAATAAGCACATTACCCGATTGATGGCAATTTTGGGGAATAATAAAAAATGAATCCAGCACCGGAGCATTACAATGTGTTTCAGAACTCCTTGAAAATAAAGGCTTTTTGGGTCGCAGGGAAGGCTTTTTGTAACATTTCATAATAGTGTATTTTTATAGTGTATTTTACATCCATGCCAACCCTCCCGATGTACGCGGGAGACTCCAGATATGTTTAGTGAAAAATACTGCTATTTTTCGCCTTCTCCCGCCTAAAATAATTATTTCCCCAATGCATTCCTATGGGGAAATTGTTGTCTCCCGATTTCTCTGTAGAAATCTCCCTCCCAGGCACGTGAGAATGTTGGCATGTATGATTTTACCTCATGATGTGTTATTCTTCTGTACTGTGGTTGACTGTACAGTGCCACATGTACAGCTGTGGGGATGTATATTAAGAAAGAGAAATCCAATTGGGTAGTTTGATTGGTACAAGTAACGTTTCCTGTTCACATAGCTCTCAACCTTTTGTGTTGCCAAAGCTGGTGAAAATACTGTTTTGGGGAGAGTATGGGAGGGGGCGAGTGAGAGCCCATTGAATTGAATGGGGATATAGGAGACTTGACAGGTGAGTCAGCTGATTGCTAGGCGGGTGACATCTGCCAAAAGCGTGTGAGTTGAGAGCTATGCGTTCATTGATACTGAATTGTATGTACATTTCTAGTTACCATTGGAAGTGTAAACAAGCATTGCATACATGCCAACCCTCCCAATTTAGACTGGAAATTCCCGATTTTTAAATTAAAAATGTTGCTATCTTACCCTTTCTCCCACCTAAAATAATCTAGCCCCAATGTAAGCTTATGGGAAAATTCATTTCTCCACCGTGCCCTGACAAAATCCCCCCCGCCCCCTGGGTGCTTCAGAATGTTGGCATGTATGGAAATGCCAACAGTTTGGGATTTTTGTAGGCATGGGAAAGGCACTTGCCAGGCACTCCCATAGTGTTATTAGCTGGCCATTGATGGTAGCAGGTGCAAAATGGTGTGAGCACCTGGACATCTAATAGCAGTGTCAGGGAAATGCCTAATACTTTTACACAAGCCAAAACTGTTTACTTTGCCTCTCTATCTCCTTCTCTCCTCACATCACTGACCTTGCCAAGAAGGCTCACTTTCAGCTTCACCTCCTCAGAGGCATTCTTCCTGTCCTCACCTTCCCCCAGAAACTCAATGTCTCCAGAGCTCTGGTCCTCTCCAGTCTGGTCTACTGTAACAGCCTCTTCCTCAACCTGTCTAACTCCTCCTTTGGCCCCCTTCAACTAATCCAGGATATGACTGTGAGACCTATCCTTAGCCTCAAGCCCAGGGACCGCATCTCTCCAGCCCTAAAATCTCTCCACTGGCTCCCGATTGCTGCGAGGATCAAGTTCAAAACCCTTTGCATCATCCACAAGGCTTTCTGGAACCTGGGACCCTGCTACATCCAACTCTCTACCCTTAATGCCTTCCTGCTAGAGCCCTTTAGTCTTCTAGCGCCAACTCTCTGCAGATCAGATATTTCTCCAAGAAGAGAGTGAGTGGAATGGTCTCCCTGCCCCTCTCAGACTTGAGCCGGATCTCCTCAAGTTCCGGAAACTTCCCAAGACCCTCCTTTTCTCTTCCTCCTTCCCCCCAATGCAAACTCTCCCCCACCCCTGCCTCTTTACTGGCTGCCTGGTGCCTTCAGATTCTTAGAGGGGAACCAAGCCCTCCCCTATCAGTCTACCCCTGCACTTGGTCTCCTCTGACCCCCCCAACCTCCACTTACCCTTGAGCTCCCTCCCCCTGAACTAGCCTGACTGGGCATGCACCCCCTTAGCCCTTCTAACCCATTTATCATACTTAGCACATTGACCTTTCTGCCCCTGCACCCTCTTCTCCCGGGGCTCTGTTCCACCTGGCCTCCCCAGGGACTTGTTTTACCCTTCAGTACTGCCGCCTACCCTTCTATACTGCAATTGCACAATCCAAATGTCAAAAATCCTAGTAGGACCGTTTCTGTTTTGTCACCCCCCTTGTCTTGTTGCGCCTTGAAACACTTGTGTACAGGCGCATTATAAAAACCCAATAAATAAATAAATAAATAAATGCTTCCAGTCAAGGACATGCTTAGTTCTTATAAATCAAGTGTCTGAAGGCTGACCTGGTTAAGACATTTTTATTATAGCAGTAGCAGCTTTACGGCTTTAGTTAAGTCATTAACTCTCAGAAGACTGCTTTGAAAAAACACTGGCAGGCACTTTGAGTGCAAAGTTTGATGGTAAGGCTTGATTAAAGCAAGCTCAAAAAGTTCCCACAAAAGGTGCTTTGAGAGAAAGGGGCAGGAACTATGTGGGAATGGACGTAGGGATTAGCATGGCCATGGGCAGTCAATAGGTGGGCAAATAACCAAAAAACACCTACAAGCTGTGTGTTCCTCTTCATAAGCCATTTCTCCCGATATGCAATAGTTTGCAATAGTTTTGCCTTACAAGTGGAGCAAGCGCCACCTAATAGCCCAAACTAAAAAGTGCATCCCCAGGTCTTCGTTGCACTGATTTTTAAAGAAAATTAATTTGGTGTGAAGAGATGCTTCATGCAACCTATCAACCTTTCTGCTTAGGCTTCCACGTAGGTAGTTTGCATGTTGAGGGACAAGGGCAGAGAGTTGTGCCTTTCAACGCAGCCTTTGACCAAGGTGACACCATGGGGAGTGAGATCACAGGGTGTGTCACACAACATGACATCACAGGCACTCACCAATGGGTGACACACTGTCTAGACCTTGTCTATTTAATATCCTTCCACTTTCCAGCAAAACTAAAAAGTGATGAATTGAAGGTTTTACATAAATCATAACGAATGGCATTACTGTGGGCAACCTTTCCTGATTGTCATGCTCTGCCCTGCATGCCAATTACTTTCTTGGCAGGCTTGCCTGCGCTGGCGGTGAATGGCTAGGAGAGTTAGCAGAGCAGGCGACCATGGCGGGATGCGCCGGCCTCGTGGGGAGGCGTGCCAGCCTCTGTGAGCACCACCATCTTGCCTCGACTGCGCATTTGTGGAGGACTGGCTCCGCCCATGCGCAGTTTGGAATGTGCTCTCTGCTGCCATGGTAACCGGCGTGGGGATGCCCAGTCTCAATACTGTGCTAGAGATGTATTTAAAATGCTGGTACTGCTAATTCAGGGTGTCTTAGTGCTCCTAGGGAGTCCTCCTTTTTGCCCGAATCCGGAGCCTTGACTGCATGTTCCTGCTGTCCTGACTCTTGTGTCCTCCTGCCTGTCTCCAGCCTGCCCTCCTGCCTCCTGCTTGTACCCAGTCAGCCTTCCTCCTGTCTGACCATTCCTTGCCTGCCTCCTGCCTGTTCGCAGTCAGCCAGTCTCTTGTTTTATCATTGCCTGTCTGCCTCTTGCCTATTCCAGTCAGCCTGCGTCTTGCCTATCTCCAGGTTGCCTTCCTCTTGTCTTCCTCCTGCCCGGCTGCCTACTTTATGCCCTACCTTGTCATTACCTCTTTGGCCATATGCATGCTACTCCCTAAAATACATCCTTGTGTCATTAAAATCAGCTCCAGTAACTGAAAGGACTTCAATTGACTTCCATGTTGGTGTTCACACTGCCTCTACAACACGAAAATCAGGGAAGGCTCCAGTTCCGAAGGGTACAACGAGTCCCTGGGGAGGCCAGGTGGAACAGAGCCCCGGGAGAAGAGGGTGCAGGTGCAGACTTTGTTATGGACAGAACTACTCATAATACAATTGGGACATGGGATGTCTTGTTTATTTTCTGTACTTATGTTCAAATCGGTTTGATTTAAAGCTGCTGAGGAGTTAATAAAGAAGGAAAGGATAATGCTTCTCTTGGTTCTTTAATAGAATAAACACTGCACTATTCTAGTCTGGTTAATCTTGATTTATCATAACCCCTATCATTGATCTGGACAGCGTTCTATACAATAACTTCTCTCCCGACCTGTAGAATTATAGAAAGCTGCTAGCCATATACAGATGATTATTGGTTGTTTCACCAAAAGGATCAGTTCATTAGGAACTGCTAGGAACTGCTAGGCCATGTGCCCTCTACGCGAGAACACAACTATGCCAGTCATGTTTCTGCCTTGTGTTTTCACAGTATAATGCCATCGAAAGTTGCCAAATCAATACCATTGCCTCTGATTCATTCAAAGCATTCTATCCACCCATTTTTAATGTTAGACTGTCTGTCTATAAAAGAAAGAGTACACAATCGGACTTGCATTTCCTTGCTTGCTACACCGAGGAAATCAAGGTTCTCCTCACTGATTAGATCCAACATGGCTGAAACATGTCTGAGGTTGCATGTGTTCTCATGCAAAGGTAAAATATCCCAGCAGCTCTAGCTGGACGGTTCCCAATGGTGGCAGGGCCAAGACTGGTTTGCAAATAACTGGTCCCCTTCTGTAATGGCTCAGGCCAGCCAAAATAATGTTGATAGTTGTCAAGGTTGGTTTTCTGCCTTTGCTCAGTACCTGTTTGTAGTCGAGGTGGGTTCAGGTCGAAGGTTGGTATATCAGGATGACGGCGCTTGCTGGAGAAAAGACTATACCGTGTGTTTTGCCTATTACAGACGAGGACTACAGCCTCACGCCCTACACCACTCTTTAACTTTAAACCCCTACATAATGCACAAGGAATGTATATTGTCGGTCACTCAATGCTGATATAATTTGTCCATTTATATGTAAAGTGATGTATCTGTTTCTGTCATAGGGAATGTATTGGGTTCAATCACCTGTGGCGACGTTTTTTTCACCTATTTTGTAAAACACAATGGCCCTCATTACGACCCTGGCGGAATTCGGAAAACGATGGCGGAAATGCAATACCGCCATCGAATAGCGCTCGGTGCGACTATGACCCGTCACCGCAAAGTACGAAGCCACTAGCGACACCGTAGTGAACGCCAACGCCAACTGCACCAAGCACGCGCGCGCGCGCCATGCCAAACCGTAAACACCACCATGGCGCAAGGGTACGCCAATTCCGACCCTAGCGGACATGTACCTAACGCCATCAAGCATGGCGGAATGTACCATTCCGCCATGGTGAGAAGTACGGCATCGCGAATCAACCGTAAACGGCCCCACTGAGTGCCTGTACACCGCTCCCTGCCCACAAAGTACAACTCCCCGTAGGTGCAATGAAGCCACAATGCAACCAGTGAAATGTACAAGTCACCCATGCATGCCAACGAACAAAAAAACACAACAGGGGCCAATGGGAGCTGCAGGGCACAGATGGCACGAATACAGAAGCCATCCCAATGGACATGACCACAGTCCCCCACCAAGAAACGCACGCAAACACAGGCACCTGTGACCAGCAATATTCCGAAAATCACATCATTCCACCAGTCCACCTGGCTGACCGGCATCTGTCACACAAAACCCAATCCCCCGCCCCTGAGCATGACAACATTCAAACAGTCATATTGGCAGCCCCCATCCCTGACCTCACGGGCTTCGTAGGCAAACGCGCCCAGTACAGTACCACGCAACTAAACTCCGAAGCTGGAACCCAATGCAGATCTCCTCACAATACATCGCTCCCCAAATAGGCATATGCCACATCACTTGCAAAGAAGAACGCTACACGGGCCAAATCAGAATAGAAATTTAATGCACAACAAAATCACCAAGCCCATACAGCCATCAGGCCATGAACTCCAAAACACATTTCACCATTGTGGGCTGCATCCGCAAGAAATGACCAGCCACTACTTGTGTGACGCCCTGTTCCATCATGGTACACAGAGCCACATTCACGTACGAAAAGGCAACATTGAAGCGCACAGAACCGCAGGGCCGTCCCAATGGGGAGGCACTAGTCCAGCTGAAAGGCCGAAATGTTGCTCCGAGCCACCAGTACTGCGTAAGGGCATGTGGCCCATTGGCGATCGTCCCATAAGATCGTAATGCTGCTCCACTGATTAACACGAAGCAGCAGGTGTCGGGAGTAAAACCCATCTGCAGGAGTGGCATACAGATGGCAGTGGCAAAAGGGGAGGAGATACCTGTCAACCAAAAGAAAAGAAAAAGAACAGAATGGCCATCAGAACTACATTCCAACAACTCACTTTAATGATCACACTAAATCCACAGCCATATGCATGCTAGCCCACTCCAAAGGTCCATCACCACCCAAAAACCACTTGCGACTCATAACTATCTATATCGAGGTGTAAACACCATCACAAACGAGTGTACCTGTGCATGCGTCTGTCAAAACAGAATCCATCAGATGGGATTGGTAACGTGCATGGACACAAGTGTCTGAGGGCGCGTCGAGACAGGGAGGGCTCAACAAGGCCAGATAGACGATGGTCCCACTATGGCAGCCCTGCATCACATAGCGTAGGGGAGGCGGATAGATCCCAAGAAGCCCTGTACATGGCAAACTCTGTATCAAATCACCTGCCCATGCATCCATTCATCATTCCCTCATCCCGGGATCAAAACGCCTGAATATTTACTCACATAACATTAGAAATATCCATTGAGTCTGTGCGTTATGCAGCCTGCAAAATCCACAGTGCCCCAGCCCGTAATTCCAGTGTAGTGAAGTAACATGTATTTGGGAACGTCCGGCCTCATCGCCCACGTCGCTATTGCGCATCCCATACTATTCATATCAATCATTGCATCCTCGCCATGGCCCCTGTCCCAAGGACATTGAATAATAGTACGTTATATTTGCAGTCAGACCTGTGGGCATTTCCTCGCCGCCAGCTGAAAACCGAAAGCGCCGCCCTTCGAATTCCTCATTTGCAACATCACGTCGAAGAGGCATCTGTGGCCGTTTGAAATCACTAATTAATCCATCGAGTGCGGCTGTGTGTGAAAATGGCAACTGCTTTCACCCACAAATGGGACGCCCCGCCCGTCGTTGCAACTCGGTACAGTGATGCATGAGGGCCCACCGTTACTCGAGTACTACGTTCCACTGACCCTTCACAAGTCTGTTCGCGACTGCACAGATAGTATGTGAAACAATGGGACCACAGCAGAATGAACATATCAACCAATGTTACACGGCCATCGGGTACAAATACATGATTGCAATAGCAAGATGCCATTCCCCGAATTGCAGCGTTGTGCGCGGGACGTGCTCGGCCAAAGGGGAGAGCAGTTTGCACAGGTGGAATGAATCACCACAGGTGGAGGCCATACAGCCTGATAACACATAAATTGCACAGCCAGTCTCCTCCCACAACCACACCGAAATGCTACCGGCAGGACTCGCGATGTTGGCCCTGGGGGACATGATAGCACTGCAAGTACTCCAACTCCAAGAAGAAGACGAACACCAACTACAACCGGCCGCACGGAGAAGACGCAGGAGGAGGAGGAGGGCAAGGCAGGGCCAGCAAGGGCCGCCAGCACAGCCACTACCACCACGCAGGCAGCCCGCAATCCCACGCCTCCGAGCACATCCGTTCAACCTCACTGATGAGCAGATCCACACCCTCTACCGTCTGGACCGGGACACCATAGCCGCCATTGTGGACATGACACAGGCTGACCTTGTCAGCATGATAGATAGCCCAACCGCCATCCCACCCCTACTGAAGGTGGTGTCTGTACTACACTTCCTGGCCACAGGCACCTACCAGCACACAGTCGGACAGTTGCATGGCATTTCTCAGCCACTGTTCTCACGGACACTATTGCAAGTGCTCGATGCCCTCCTGCAGCACGCAGACGACTACATCTCCCTACCACGCTCGGAGCAGGAAATCACGAACACAAAAGTGGGATTCCATGCACTTGGCGGCATACCGGGTTGCATTGGTGCCATCGACTGCACCCATGTGGAATTGGTCGTCCCACATGCCATGGAGGCCCAGTACCGCAACCGAAAACAATTTCATTCTCTGAATGTACAAATGGTGTGTGACTCCAACAGGATCATTAAACATTGTTGTGCCCGATTCCCTGGATCAACCCATGATTCTATGGTCTTGAGGAACTCTACGATACCACGCTACATGGAGCGACACGCAGGGAACAGATCCTGGCTACTCGGTGAGTCTCATTACATGCATGATAATGTGGGGTTTGTGATTCGGCAATGACCTGGCAGGAAGGGGGGGGGGTGTGCATACGTAGCAATGGCATTCCACATCATACGTTTGTCGTCCACATACAGGTGATGCTGGATATCCACTGAAGAGATGGCTCCTCACACCAGTCCGGAACCCACGGGACCAGCATGAGGAGGACTACAACCATGCCCACTAACGTACCCGTGTAGTCATTGAACAGGCATTCGGGCTACTGAAGGGCCGTTTCCGCTGCCTCAGCAGGTCTGGCGGGGCACTCCTGTACCGCCATGAGAAGGTTGCAAAGATGGTGATGGCATGTGTCATGCTCCACAACATGTGCGTACGTAGAAATGTGCCCATGCCCCCTGACGCAGAACTGCAAGCACCTGATGATGGTCATGATGAGGGTGGGGATGTGGCAGCACCTCAAGGAGTCTGCGAGGCACCGGAGGGCCGTGACATTCGTCAGCATCTCATTGATGTATGCTTCTAGCACTCACGCCTGGTGGCTGATACATGGACACGGGACTCGTGGCACTGTGTGTGTCTGGGACATGCACAATATGGACTGTACGCCTATGATGGCCTAGTACACAAAGATCAATGTCCACACATCTCATTGGTTGATCGTGCACTGTTTATGGCATATGTGATATCATGTAGTACACCCTATCGACCCGCCACCCAAGTGAGCCCAACACACCCCCTCCACCCTCCTACCTCCCCCCCGAACACCAGTGTCCAAAGATGCTCATTGTCAGTGGGCTGTCGCTATTGCAAGCCCCCTCTGCGGGTATCAGGGGCACCCCTGCCTGTGGAGCGCAGGTTCCTCCCAGATCTACGTTGGGGGCTACCCTGGACGGAACTTGCAACGGATGATGTCTCTGCCTGCTCACGTCCATGCATGTCCCTAAGGGTTTGCGAGAGCTCAGTGAGCACACGGCGCACTGCGGCAAGTTCGGCACATACGTCCTTGGACGTCGCATGCAGTTCCCCCCTCAGGCTCTCGGTGCTACTCTCCATTTGTGCCCTTAGTGTCTCTGTACCTCTCTCCATTTCTGCCCTAAGTGTCTCAGTTGATGTTTCTATGTCTGCCTTAGTGCCCCCACATTCATCGGCATGGTCCTTGAGGAGCGTGGCCAGTTGCTGCTGTTGCACGATTAACTGGTCGAGGGACTGTTGCCTCTGCTGGGCCATGGCCATTTGCGGGGGTGTCACAGAGGGGCAGTTGTCCTCATGTTGCCTTGCCACAGGGCTTGTGGGGGATGGCCAGTCGTCGTCTTGTGGGTGCCCCTGCGTGGTATCCTCATGTTGTACGGGATGGGACAGACAGGGGGATTGGGACAGGTCATGGATGGATCTGACTTCGACATCCCCGTCTTCTGTGTCGGAGCATGCTGCCATCAATGGGGTGTCACCTATGGTGCTGCTGCCACCAGAGGCAGTGCCTTCTGTGGCATCCGTTGGGGGGACCTGTGGTGGTGGTGTTGTGGGCATGCTGGCTGCTGGGGTGCCTGTTGATGTTCCCTCCTCTGTGCTGCCACCTGATTTGTGCTGCTGCCGTGTCTTGATGCGTGCAGCTGAGGTGGAGGGTCTTTGGCCGTTGGTCTTGGCCCTCTTTGCAGGTGTGCTGGTAGGGGTGTCCTGATGCTCGTTGTTTGGATCGGACCCTGTGGTGGAGTAAAGGAGGGCGAGGGTTATTAATGGGTCTGTGGGTATTGGAATGGCATTGTATCACATGCATTGGGGTGGTACCTGAGGGTGATTTGGGTCGGGGCCTTGGAGGTGCTTTCATTTGTGTGTGGGGTGAGGGTGCAGTTGTTTGGCAGCCTGCAGTTAGGGTGTGCCTGCTGCACGTGTAGTGCGTGTTTTAGGGGTTTTTAATTATTTATGTATTTATTGTGGGTTTTAACGTGCGCTATCAGGCCGATGTGTGTGGACGTTCTCCTGGACATGTGTTTCTGTTGCACTATGTGGACACATGGTACTTCACATGGATGGACTTTGTGGATTTGGCATTGTTTTATTTGGCCCACCTACCTGACTCTTCGGATGTCTGCACTCCTTTCTCCATCCCTCCGACTCCCTCTATGCTCTCCATTCCGATGGTGGAGGCACAGATTTCTTCCCAGGGGGTCAACTTGATGGGTGATTCAGGACCTCCCCCGGTGGCTGTGGCAATGTTGCGGTTGGCAGAGAGTATGCTGCGGACGCGTATCCGCAGGTCGTCCCATCGCTTTCGGCATTGCTGTGGGTTGCGGGGTGCGGTCCCCACCGCACTTACCCGCTGTGCCACCAGAGCCCATATGGCCTTCTTGTTTGCAAGTGCCGTCCTGGTCATTTGCGTGCAGAAGACGACGGCAGCATTCTCCTGGAGGGTCTCTGTAAGCACGGTGAGTTCCTCACGGGAGAAGTGGACCTGCCGCTTGCGGTCGCACGCTTTCTTCGCTACTTTTCCCATTTTTCTTGGTTTCGCTAGGGTGGATGTCGGGTTGGGGTGTGTCTCAGGGTAGTGTTTTTAGTGGCTGTGTGGTTTTAGTGGTTTTATAGGTGTACGGCGGGATGTTTCCCGTTCCGGGCCCATGTTTTAACTTCCGTTTCCGTATATTTCCGGTCACCGTACTTTCCGGTAGGCGCACACTGCGGTGTCCGCTGTGATGGGTGGCGGTATTGCACCTAGGGCGCCGTACGGCGGCGGTGTGGGCCGTTTTGGGGTCATTTCCGCCATCGCGGACTTTGCACTTCCGCCATGCCGTGGTGCTCGTGCCCGATGGGTCGGAATGGGCCGCACTTTGCTCCTTCGTGCAATGGCGGAAACGCTATTTACGCTGTGGCGGTCCGGTCTGTCACTTTCCGCCAGGGTCGTAATGAGGGCCAATAAGAATCTTTTCGTCTAAGTCATTGTATAATTGTGTGTGTTTCTTGTATAACCGGGGACAACCTGATCTATTGTTCATCTTTTTTAAAGCCATATAGTAATCCTGCAATTCCCTAAATAGAGGGGAACACTTAGCTGTTCTTCAAGCTAAAGAACAGCAAAGAAAGGAAGGGCATAGGATAGAGTCAGAGTTTATAGGGCCATTTGGGGGACAAGACTAATTCCCATGCAGGATGGTAGAAACTTTGTTATGGACAGAACTACTCAAAACACAAGTGTGACGTGGGATGTGTAGTGGTTTGATTTTATGTACTTATGTTTGAATTGGTTTGATGTAAAGCTCCTGAAAAGTTGATAAAGACGTAAAAGCATTGTGCTCACCTCTGCACTTGCCGTGGAATTCAAACCCATGCATCCCTCAACAATAAACATAGACCACCAACATGCCACGATACAAGAAAGACAAAGTAACAAGAAAGGAAAACAGAAACAGGAAGGAAACCACACCCCCCGCAATGGAAACCACCCACCAGAATTCACAACACCTAAAAGCCGAGTGTGGACACCACTAAACAGAAGAGTATATGGGGCAAGAAAAGAGCGAACACCGAGTACATCTCACGCTATCTTTCCAGCTATGACTAACTCAACAGAAAACAAAAAACTGACAAACAACCCACAAGCAAGGACCCAAGCAAACCTCAAACCCAACAGGACTCCAAACCAAACACCTCAATGCACAAAACACAACTAAAAAAAACCTTCGATAAGACCCCATTAGGAATCAGAGCCAAACCTGAATCCATACCCATCCCCACCCCCCACATACCAAAGACTGGAAAAAGGCCCACACGTACAAATAAACAAACAACCACCATGAACCAGAACAAGGAAACCCTTCCATCAACTTAATAGAACTCCCCAACGAAGCGACAGAGTCACAAACCACAATCTCAGCAAACAGCCACATCGAAGAGAGAACCACAGGAAATCAAAACCCAACAAACACCACCCCGACTGAGAGACAACAAAGAAAAGTGTGAGAAATCTCACAGTGTTCTCTCACCTACTCCCCCGGGATCTTCCATGCAGCTGGCCAGGAAAGGGCCATCGCTTTTGGATCCTGACTCTGGGGGTGGACAAGCGAGGGAGGATCACCTGAGTGGAGGGTCACGAGGGATTCGGCAGAGAATACCCAAGGGTGAGACATGGTATTCCCCCTCTCCCTTTTCCCATCTGAAACCCGTTCGTCAGCTTTCATGAGATATTTGCAATCCCATTCCATTTCCCTCTCCCTGTTTCCGACAAACACTGGGAAGAAGAAGAGGCAACTGAGAGTAATGAGGATTACCTGCATGAAACCCCTTGAAAAATAAAAGAAAGACTGCCACCTACTAGCATTAGGTTGTGCAGTTAATTGGGTCAGCCAGGGTCAGGCATTTCACAATGAATGCTCACACCTGACTCCACTTGACTCATGTAAAGTATAAAAGGTGTGGTTTTGCACAATCAGAAAAGCCAGCTGAGAATCTGAAGGAAGCTGAGAAGCCAACAAGCAGGGAGCTGAAGTGCGAGGAGCCTGGAGAATCCAGACGAGAGCGGCGTGTCATGGCGCTGGTCCGGTGCCTGTGAGGGGCTGCAGCGTGGCTAGGGAGCTTGTCTCAATGGAGCCGGATTGAGGCAGCCCGTGTCGTACTGGGGACGTGTAGAGGAGTGCTCGTTCCTTTGGGACATGTGCCAGTTCCAATGGGGTCTGAGAAGCATGTGGTGAGACCCTGACCTCAATCCCATATGCCCTGATTGGACCGCTCTCCAGTGCAACGCTACTTGTGCGTTTCAAACGGGAAAGTGAGAGAAACTCGGGAGCGTGTGGCTAGTTGGAGCATGAAGGGAGAAAAAAGACAGAATTTACAAGTGGCACGAAGAGGAAAGCAAGAAAGATAGCGCAAATCAAAAGGAAAGTGAGAGAGAGGTGCTGAGAGAGCGGAAAGGGAAGAACAGGCTTCAAGATAAATGAGAAGGGTGCAAGTGTCCCAAAAGTGAAGGAAAGGTGCAAGTGAGCACTCGGAAGTGAAATAATGTAAACAAGAACGGTACGAGTGACCCAAAAGTGAAGTGAAGGTGCAAGTAAGCAACAGTGAATTAAAGAAATGTGCAAGAGGCACGTAAAGGAAAGAACAGATGCAAGGGTGCTCGAAAGCAAAGAAATGTATGTGCAAGAGGCACAGTAAGGAGAAAGAGAACCCGAAGGGAAGGTGCCAGTGGCATGGCAAACTGAGAGAAAGCAAGACAAAGAAGGTGCAGGTGAGCACAACCGAGTGAATGATAACAAAGGTGTGCAGGGAGCACCTGGAAGAGGAAAAGGATAGAATAGAAAGAAGTACAGAAAATACAGAGAGGGGCCAAAGATCAGTGTGGTCGCACTTAGGGTGAGCCAAGAACCTAGCATTTTCAAAAGTCTAGTAGTATACTCTTCTATCCACGTGTGGGGTGAATTGTCTGCCTCGTCATACCAATGTTTTGAGAACTGCGCCTGTGCCGCTATGTAATAGAGCTCAAAATCTGGTGCTGCTATTCCCCCTTTTTCATATGGTTCTATCATCTTTTCCCACCCAATCCTAGCCACCTTTCCGTTCCAAAGAAATGACACTGCCATGGATCGAAGTTTGGAGAAAAATTCCTTACCCGGCCATATAGGTATGTTTACAAATAGGTATAGCAATTTTGGGAGTACAATCATTTTAAGAATGGCAATTCTACTGTGTAGTGAGATTGAGAGGTGTCTCCAGGTCTGTAGTTTGGTATGGAGTGTTTGTAGCGCCTGGTCATGGTTGTCAGCATACAGGGTCTGTCTATTACTTGAAACCAGGACTCCCAGGTATCTGATGTGTCGCTCCGACCACTTAAGGCCGCACATCCGAGCTGGGCGGCTTGTGGATGGGGTGAGCGGGAACATTTCTGATTTAGCATTGTTCACCGTGTACCCAGAGTACTCCGCAAATTCGTTGATGTCTGCCATAATAGGAACAATGTTTTTGTCTGGTTCGCGGACGTACAGCAAGGTATCGTCTGCGTATAGGGATATTATTTGGGTGGCACCCTTCAGTGGTACACCCTTGTTAAAATGTCTCAGACGAATCGCAGCCGCCATGGGCTCTATTGTCAAAGCAAAGAGGATAGGGGAGAAGGGGCATCCCTGTCTGGTGCCACGTCCCAGCTGAAACAGCTCAGATATAGTTCTATTCGTGCACACCCTTGCACCCGGGGCTGTGTATAGCAGCCTGACGTACTTGCCACCCCAAACGCCTCCAGCACCAAAAAGAGGTACTTCCAGGAGACCGAGTCAAACGCCTTCTCGGCGTCAAAGGACACTGCGACTGCTTGCTTGCTCGGGTTGATTTGCGACATTATGCCGAATAGCCTACTCAAATTTAGGGCAGTGGACCTATGGGGAATAAACCCGCTTTGATCTGCATGAACCAGCGTATGTGTTATGGGTAACATGCGATTCGGCAGCACCTTCGTGAAAATTTTGGCGTCTACATTTATCAGGGACAGGGGCCTATAGGATGACATGTCTTTTGGTGGGCATCTGGGTTTGGCCAACACTGTAATGATGGCCTCACGCATTGTCGGGGGCAGCATTTGTTTCCCCAGAGCCTCTCCCCACATCTCTAATAGCACAGGTCTCAATTCTTCCCGGAATTCCTTATAGAATTCAGCACCGAGCCCATCCGAGCCGGGGGCCTTGCCAGACATGAGCCCCTTTATTGCCTCGGTAAGCTCCTCGGCAGTGATAGGTTGTTCGAGTGCTAGTTTGCTTTCTTCTGGGATTGTAGGGAGATCTAGCATAGCAAGATATCTTTTAATCTCATCAGGGGATTTTCCATCTCTATTCTTATACAAATGTTTGTAAAAGTGAACAAACTCATCATTTATTCCCTGTTCACTTGTTATTATCTCGTTTTGTGCCGTTTGGATCGCTATAATCGGGGTCATATGTTTTTCGTGCTTAACCAAGTTGGCCAACATTCTCCCTGCTTTATTTCTTTCTCCGTATCTGCGAGCCCTGGTAGGGGCTGCTGTATATTGTACTTCCCTTATTGCCACTCGGTCAAAATTCCTAAGTAACTTATGTATTGCAGCCAGGGTGTCTCCACCATGCGTGCGCCTGTAGATTTCTTCTAGTGCGTTTAACTCTTTCTCCACCCCTTCCAGCTCACGGCGCACTTCCCTCAAAAGACCAGTGGTCTTAGATATTAGGGCCCCCCTTGAACAGACTTTGAAAGCCTTGCATACTGACGATATGTGTTCTACAGAACCAATGTTGTCTGTGAAGAAGTTGGCAATTTCAATGTGTAGGGTTTCAACAACATTCGGGTCTTTTAGTATGTCTCTTGGCATTCTCCACCTCCTAGTTGGTCTGGGGGCATCTTTCAAAACGATCTCCAGCATCACCAGGGAGTGGTCCGATAGTGTACGAGGAAGAATTTCGCAATTCTGTAGGGTATGCGCTATGTTTGTGGATATAAACCAGTAATCTATACGTGACTCACTATCATGGACAGAAGAATAGAATGTGTACTGTCTGCTGGTTGGGTGGAGCACTCTCCAGGCGTCCACTAGAGACAGTTGTGGGATAATTTGCTTCAGAACTAGTGCCGCCTTGGTGGGTGCCCTGGTTACCTTAGTAGATCTATCCAGGGTCTGGTCTAATATCACATTAAAGTCCCCTCCCCATAGTACTGTGGTCGCATCATGTTTGGCAAGGATCTCGAGCATGTGTAGGTAAAAATCAGGATCGTCCAGATTGGGACCATAGGTGTTCAATAAGGTTATTTGTTTCCCTGCTATTTCCCCCCAAACCAGAACATATCTACCCATCGGTTAGGCCAAGTGGCCTTTGGCAACAAAGCTAAGAGAATTATGTATGAAGGTGCAGACCCCTCTGGACTGCGATGAATAGTTCGTGTAGTAGCGCAATTTGCCCCATTTTGCCAGTATTTTCTCGTTAACCGAGTCCTGTGCATGTGTTTCCTGTAACATTAAAATGTGAGGCCCATGTCTAGTGACATAATTGACAACCTTTCTGACCTTCATTAGATTGTTCAGGCCCGGATATTCCATGACATTAATCTTATCTTAAGTCCGTCACCCATTTTTTGCATTTTTACATTGTACCATACAGTAATGACCATCAATGCTCAAGTGACTAACATTAGAGTAGCACCCGTGCCTGCGAGACCATGTTTTAATTAACCTACAACTTCCAACAGTGCATGCTCCCTCTCCAGACTCCTCCACATCCCAGGTCCCTAACATGCCCTGGCAGCAATAACATTCTGTAACTTCCCGATTTCCCCAACCCCACCCTCCACCCGATCATCCACCCCAACTTGACGATATACCCTTAAACCTTTTAGGATCTTTCCTGTGGGTGCCACGTTGTCGTCACGGGGCAACCAGAGCGGGCTCAAGACCCGCATCGAAGGTTACTCAGAGCCCCCCAGCGGGAGCAGAAATCCGTTACACATCACTAAAGCAGCAGCAGAGGATATGTGCGCAACCAGGTTCAGTCAGCAGGGCCCCGGTCCCCACCTCCCGGAGGTGATCCTCCGTTCTGGTCCGGCCCACGGCCTCTAGGTGGTAGGGGTATAGTTGCTTCCACATACGCCTGAGCGGCGGCCGGGGTCTCAAAAAAGTGTGTTCTTCCTCCATACTAGATTCGCATTTTGGCCGGGAATATTAGCACATATGGGACCTGTCGTGCCCTGAGTAGCCGCTTGACCGGCTCGTATGATCGCCTGCTAGCCTGTACTCCCGCAGCAAAGTCCGGATAAACATGTATGCAGTTCTCCTCATATTGTAGTGTTCCAATTTCTCTAGCCTTTCTGAGAATTGCATCTCTGTCTCTGTAATTCAACAGCCTGGCAATGATGGTGCGCGGCGGGGCTCTGGGTTTCGGCACGGGGGCCAGAGTGCGATGTGCTTGCTCAACCAGGAATTGGCTCGAAAGGATTCTGTCCCAAAAAGAGTCTTAAGAAGGTTTTCCACTTGCTGTTCCATTGCGCCTTTCCCGAACTTTTCAGAAACCCCCACAATCAGAATATTGTTCCTTCGGGATCTGGATTCTAGGTCCTAGCATTTACTTTGCAGCGCGTTCATGACTGCCTTAAGCTGCGCTATGTCGCGATCGTGTCGCGCAATGGTGTCTTCGTTTGTACCAATTCTGTCTTCAGCCTCTGTGATTCTGAGGCTCTCCTTGTCGACTCTGGTTTTCAGTGCTCCTATGGTGTTAACAATGTCATCTAGCTTCACATTTAGGGATAGGAAGCCATTCTGCACTATCGTGGTAAGGCGATCAACCCTGTCGCCGCTGTCCACGCCAGGTTCAGCCGTTGATGTTGTCGACAGGTTTGGCTCGTGGCCGACTGCCTGGCTACTGGTGAACGAGTCCATCGGGCCTTTCTTTTTCCCGGTCGCCCCCTCTGCCGCTTTTTCCTGTTTCCTCGTGTTGCCCATGTCCACCACTCCAGCCGGGTCACCAACACGGCCCGACAGGGGCAATGGATCCTGTGGGACTATACCGCGGGGGCAGGCCACGTAGGATATTAGTCGAGTGGGCTTGTTCAGGCCAGGGGACCACAAAACTAGTGATTCACGGAGCTACCAATGTCCAGGCACAAGTGGTAACTTGTTAATTCGCCCACTTACAAAGGACTGTGTCCTCCCACGAAGAAAGGAGCTGCACCCCAGCCACTGAATGCCGCACAACTCACCGTCTCAGCGGCACCGCGTTCCGCGCTGTCCCTGCTGCCAACTTGCAGGAAATATAGCACGTGTGGCACACCCCGGATGCAGGCCAGAAAATGGAGTCGCCCCCTCGGCCACGGCCGAGGCCTGGGGGGAAAGGATATCACGCCGTCCAACGACGGCCTGCTTCCCAGCACCCGCCGCGTCACGGCAGGGAGCACCAGCTCTCACCCAACAGGATCGCCTCAATAACCGCAACGGCAGGGCCCACAAGCCAGCAACACTCGCCCGCACAGCCTCGTGTACGGAACCCAGGGGGAGACACCTCAGTCGATCAGCAGCGCCCACGTGCCAGCTCTGCGACCGCGGCACAGAAGCCCCACCTCTCTATGCCTCTCTGGCCAGAGCGTCAGCGGCGCAGGGCGCAGATGAGCCGGACGTCCCACGCGGCTGTCATGCCTGCGCCATGGGCGCATACATTGGCGACCATTATGGACTAATGGTTATTCATTTAGCTACAGAAAACTCTTGGATGAACTGCTATTCACTTCTTGGACCTTATTTCCCATTTGCGAGACTTTGGTGCTTTTCTATTTTTCCCAACAAACCACACTTGCCACAATGCACTAGGCTATAACTATCTATTCCTGGCTATTACTATTTGTCATCATCGGAACTACAATTCCCAGAAGCCCTAGGGATCAGCTCTGCTTCCACCAGCTCAGGAACAGAGAGGGAGGAGGCAGATTGTATGCAGGTGTGCTGATCCAGGTGCAACCAATTAGCCTGCCTCTGTGCTGGGCAGGCCGGTATAAAAGCTGCTGCCTGCAGGACCACAGTCTCTTGCATTAAGAGTCCTTCCAGCACCTTTTTGCTATGCTCTGCTGCTTTCCAGCCTCCGCCTTTGCTCTTCCGGGCTTTTGCCTTGCAGCCGATCACGCTCCGCTGCTACCTTCCGCCTTTGTCTTCCAGGCTCCTGCCTTGCAGCCGATCACGCTCCGCTGCCTCAACCTACAGCCTTCGTCCGCTGGGCTTCCTGCCTTGCAGCCGATCATGCTCTGCTGCTTTCCAGCCTCCGCCTTTGCCCTTCCGGGCTTCTGCCTTGCAGCCAATCACGCTCTGCTGCTACCTTCCGCCTTTGTCTTCCAGGCTCCTGCCTTGCAGCCGATCACGCTCCGCTGCCTTCAACCTACAGCCTTTGTCCGCTGGGTTCTCAGCCTAGCAGCCCTCTACAGTCCTCTGCAGCCTTCTACAGTCAGCGGCCCTGCTCCCTTGGGCTCACTCCTTGCTGCCCGGGCCTTCTGGGCTCCTTGCCGTGCAGCCTGCTTCACTCCGCTGCCCTAAGCCCTTTCCCTCTGGGCTCCCTTCCTTACAGCCCTGCTCCTTTGGGCTTGCTCATTGCTTTCCTGCTCCTCTGAGCTCTCAACCTTGTACCCTACCGTCCTCTGCTATCCACAACAGTTTACCTACATTATTTACTTTCAGTTATTGCAGTTCCCCTGTTTCCTGACTGCTGCTCCCTTGCTTTCTTCCTTGTTTTCAACCTCTTTATCCCTATCCAATCCTGTTATACGGCTTTTCCTTCATTTCCTTCTGCTAGTTTGCTTATCGACTTCCTTTTCCTGGATTTGTCTGTTAGTGTCTTCTCTTGTATTGTTTGTAGACCCCTTTGTACAGAGCTTGTCTGTTGGTTTCCGTCAGGCAACCTCTGCCCCTTCTCTTGTCTCGTTTCTGCGTTACAGACACCCATAGCTGTTGTTCCAAGCCATGAGCAAACAGCGTAGGCCTCTGTTATAGCAAACTGTGCAGAAGGCTAGAGTTGTTCCTAAGGTCCATGGAATACTCTTTTCCTATATCTGCATACACCCCAAGAGGGAATCCATTCTGTTGTACCTCATTTCCTTGCTACACTTGCCTACTCTTCGTTTTCTTTACTTTCAGCTGTGTGTGTACTTATCTGTCCACCTTACTTTGGCACAACCACCCAAACCCTTCCTGGGTGTCCTGTGCCACTCTTAACAGGGTGTCATCCGTGACAGAGACACACTCCCGGGCCTTCTCCCGCTCAACCCGCCAAAGCCGATATCTCTGTGAGTTTTGGTCCGCCGCTCTCAGGATTTCATTCGGGTGTGGACCGGGTCAAGGTGCACCCTCTGCTCGACTTCGCTGTCCGCTGGTGGCTCCGAAACAGGATTCAAATATAATTCAGATTTTTGCGGGCCGGAGCTCTCGCTTGAGGCGGCCATCTTGGTCGTGTGCAACAGCGCCCCCCGATTGTGCTCCATTTTGATGATACTAACCAAGCCACAGCTGATGAGAAGACCACCTGAGACTAGGCTTGGCATATCTTTCTTTTTGAATCACTATTTCTCCTTTAAAGAGACTTCCTATCAATTTTATTAGAGAGTGAGGGCAAGCATAGGTTTAGACACAGACAGAGTTTGGTATTGGACTTTCAGACATCGATGGCCCTTAGAAATATCATTTGAGGGAACCATCCCTTTAGCGTAAGGGCCAGTTATGTATTAAACCAACCTCAGAATTGTAGTTAATACAGGTTTTGGAACAATAACACTTGAGTCTGTGTCTCTATTGATATCATGCCTGTCTCACAATAGGCAACAACTTACAAGGGAACACACACTGCTGCAGATTACTCAACGTAAGATCCATGGCAAAACACATAACAGAAATGTATGACCTTCTAAGCAAGGGCGGCACTGACGCACTCTTCTTCACAGAAACATGGCTATCGGATAACTACAAGACTATCGCCCACAAAGCCATACCAAACTGATTTAAACTAGTACACACCAACAGAGAAAACTGAAGAGGATGTGGTTTTGCAAAATCAAAAAAGCCAGCTGAGAATCCGAAGGAAGCCGAGAAGCCAACAAGCAGGGAGCTGAAGTGAGAGGAGCCTGGAGAATCCAGAGGAGAGCGGCGTGCCGTGGCGCTGGCCTGGTGCCTGTGAGGGACTGCAGCGTGGCTAGGGAGCTTGTCTCAATGGAGCCGGATTGAGGCAGCCCGTGTCCTGCTGGCGACATGTAGAGGAGTGGTCGTTCCCTTGGGACGTGTGCCGGTCCCAAGTGGGTCTGAGAAGCATGTGGTGAGACCCTGACCTCAATCCCATATGCCTTGAGAGGACCACTCGCCAGTGCAACGCTACCTGTGAGTTTCAAATGGGAAAGTGAGAGAAACTCAGGAGCATGTGGCTGGTTGGAGCATGAAGGGAGAAAAAAGACAGAATTTACAAGTGGCACGAAGAGGAAAGCAAGAAAGATAGCCCAAAGCAAAAGGAAAGTGAGAGAGAGGTGCTGAGAGAGCAGAAAGGGAAGAACAGGCTTCAAGATAAATGAGAAGGATGCAAGTGTCCCAAAAGTGAAGGAAAGGTGCAAGTGAGCACTGGAAAGTGAAATAAAGTAAACAAGAACGGTACGAGTGACCCAAAAGTGAAGTGAAGGTGCAAGTAAGCACCAGTGAATTAAAGAAATGTGCAAGAGGCACGTAAAGGAAAGAACAGATGCAAGGGTGCTCGAAAGCAAAGAAATGTATGTGCAAGAGGCACAGTAAGGAGAAAGAGAACCCAAAGGGAAGGTGCCAGTGGCATGGCAAACTGAGAGAAAGCAAGACAAAGAAGGTGCAGGTGAGCACAACCGAGTCAATGATAACAAAGGTGTGCAGGGAGCACCTGGAAGAGGAAAAGGATAGAAGAGAAAGAAGTACAGAAAATACAGAGAGGGGCCAAAGATCAGTGTGGTCGCACTTAGGATGAGCCAAGAACCTAGCATTTTCAAAAGTCTCTGATACTACCCCATGAAAATGTTGTATGTGAAAGGAACTGTAAACAAGTTGAACATTTAGTTTAAAATTGAAGAGGCTTAAACTTGGGGAGGGGACCCTGAGAGGCCTAAGAGAAACTGTGTTGTTAAACTGAACTTGTGTTTGAAACTGAAGGGGCCTGAGCCTGTAGAACAGAACCCTAAGAGACCTAACAGAGGTGAACTTTTATTTGGTGAAACAAGGAGACATAAGCTTGGGGAAGGGAACCCTGAGAAGCCTGGAAGAAACTGTTATATTTCGGTTTGATTTGAAACTTGGAAGGAGTGAAGCTTGGGGACGTTAATCCCCAGGAACTAAAGACATTGGAAATTGTTGAACAGAGTATACACACTTTGTGGAGAAGAGCTGATGAACAGCTTTTTTTGATTGTGCTACATTTTGATGATACTAACCAAGCCACAGCTGATGAGAAGACCACCTGAGACTAGCCTTGGCATATATTTCTTTTTTAATCACTATTTTTCCTTTAAAGAGACTTCCTATCACATTTTATTACAGAGTGAGGGCAAGCATAGGTTTAGACATAGACAGAATTTGGTTTTGGACTTTCAGACATTGATGGACCTTAGAAATATCATTTGAGGGAACCATCCCTTTACCGTAAGGGCCAGTTATGTATTACAGCAACCTCAGAATTGTAGTTAATACAGGTTTCGGAACTATAACACTTGAGTCTGTGTCTCTCTTGATATCATGCCTGTCTCACAATAGGCAACAACTTACAAGGGAAAACACACACTCTGCAGCAGATTACTCAATGTAAGATCCATGGCAAAACACATAACCGAAATGTATGACCTTCTAAGCACAGGCGGCGCTGACGCACTCTTCTTCACAGAAACATGGCTATCGGATAACTACAAGACTATCGCCCACAAAGCCATACCAAACTGTTTTAAACTATTACACGCCAACAGAGAAAACTGAAGAGGATGCAGAATTGCAATAGTACGCAAAGACCACATCTGCGCCACACCACTCTCCTCAATGGACATAAAAGACTGCGACTCCCTCCTCATGAAAATCAAGCTCAAAGACCAAGCCATCGTACTGTTCCTTCTGATCTACAGACCACCATCATACAATCCAAACTTTACAACAAAGCTCACTGACTCCATTGCCAACCTTTCCACCTCTCATGATAACTTAATCATCCTGGGGGATTTCAACAGCTGCTTCCAAAGAGAAAATGAAGCCACAGCAAACCCACTCTGTGCCCTTCTGGAAACACTCCACTTCAAACAAATAGTGAACAGATCCACCCATAATGCTGGACAGACCTTGGATGCAATCTTCTGCAGAAACGGGCCGTCTACCACAGCTCCACTGGCACTGATGATATGGAGTGATCACCACCTGATTCCATTCACAGGCAAACTCCCAACCTGCATATTACCTGGAAACATAATACTGCACGCTACTAACAAAATAAACTGGAAGCGTCTTGACCCAGAATCCTTATCAGAACTGCTGGAATCAACTAAACCAAATATCTCTGAGCTAAACTGATTTACTCCTGACTCAGCTAACAAAAACCTGATGTCTGGATCACAGAGGCCCTAGACCATTTAGCACCAGCAAAACATTTTAAGCCACTGCAAAAAAATTCCAGCAATGTGTTTCACAGAAGAACTGAGGGAACCCAGGAAAGCAAACTACAAACTGGAAAAACTATGGAGAAACCATTACAATCAATCTGACAAACTAAAATATCAACAGCAACTCAGAATATACAAATCAGCAGTCCTTAAAGCAAAGCAAATATACTGCATCACAAGAACACTATCAGCAACACACACACAAAAAGAGATTTTCAAAATCACCAAAGAAATCAAAAACCCTACATCCTGCAGCAAAGGCTTCATACCATCACAATCACTATGTGACAACATCACTAAACACCTAAGAACAAAAATGGGAACAATCCAACAGACCATTGAAGCAAGCCACACAACAATATGCACAAGTACAAATATGAGACCAACAACAACCGGTGCGCCAACAACCGCAGCAACACTCAACCATTTTGAACCCATAGATGAAACGTATTTTACCACACTTCTAAATGAGACCAACCTCGCTGTATCCCCAACGATCCATACCCCCAGGAATCTACAAAGAAATCACCACCCACAGCACCCCAGCATCTTACATCTGGCTGCTGATGTACCTATCCCTAAACACAGGAATAGCACCCTAAATCTATCAAATCAGCTTACATCAAGCCACTCCTAAAAGACAAAACAGGAAGTGCAGAACATCCCACCAAATACAGACCTATATCGAATCTAACACCAAAAACCTCTTGTGTGGTGTACCACAAGGCTCTAGCCTGTCACCACTCCTCTTCAACATCTACATGTCTCCCTTAACGAAAATCATTTAAAACCATGGACTGACCGCCTACAACCACGCAGATGATACCCAACTCATGGTCAAGATAACCTCAACCCAATACACAGACAACACTCTGAACAAATGCCTCACTGGCATATAAAGCTGGATGACAACCAACAGCCTCAAGCTAAACCCGACCAAAACACAAATAATGATCTCACCCCCTGAGGATAACGCAACAGACACACAACTGAACCGTCCACCTGGCATCAGAAGCCAATTGGAAACATCTGCTGTGATACAAAATCTGGGAATATTCATGGACAACAGACTCTCACTAGAACCGCACGCCAACGCTATAGAAAAGACATATTTCTACTTCCTATGACTAATAAGAGGGATCCCATACCTCTCCTTCCCATGCAGAACCCTCGCAATCATCTCCTTAGTATTATCAAGAATTGCCTACGCGAACAGCCTCTACCTTGGAATGCCAGAATGGCGTACTAAAAAAGTCCAATGCATCCAAAATACTGCAGCAAGGATACTCCTGAGACTCAACAGAAGAGACCACATCACACCAGCCCTGAGAAGACTACACTCGTTCCCAGTAAAAAAAAACGCATTAACTTCAAAGCCCTCTTCATCGCCCACAAGTCACTACATGGACAAGGAGCCGAATTCTTCCAAGCCACGATCAACCTCTACAAACCAGGAAGAAACTTAAGATCAAGCAATAACCTCCAAATTGAAAGAAACATTACGAAAAAGGAAATTCAGAGGAAGTGCATTCTTACATATAATTGCCAATCTATGGAACTCAATCCCGAAGGAATAAGAACGATAGAAGACCACCTCACATTCAGAAAACGACTGAAAACGTGGCCATCCAACTCACAGTGATTAGCCAGCACTGCCATCAATATCACCAGGGACCCGAGACAACCTAATGACAGTATGGATTCTGAAACCAACAATAAAACAACCACTAACCATCTGTGCTCCTCACTCCTCTCCAGCATACCCGAAACATACCTCACACGAACTAACAGGCCAGTCTCAACTCACACAAACACACAACCCACACATCCACCATAAGAACCAACTGCCACAAACAAACAACCCAGTCACTGGACGTTATCTTTCCGGACACAATAACCCTGGTACGCACACTCCAAACACACTTAGAAAGCAGTCTCCTACAGACATCAGTTCATCATGGTTCTACAAGCACCAACAGAAAAGCACAGGCTCTATCCTATTCCCTCTTCTCTCACTAACCTAGCCAACCCACTTTCTTACAGAGCCACATGAGCATCTGGAGACCATGCAAATGGTAATGGTGCACAGTATAAGTCAACTTAACATAACATTTTTTTGATTTTACTCTGCTTTCCATTACATTTACTGTTATTTTACACTGATCATTAAGTAGTTAAACACATACTGTAGAACATTTATATATAATATGTAAGGTAACTCAATTGCCTTCTACACAAGCTGCCAAGATCTGTGTGCAAGTTTCAGGCCCCAAGGTAGCATAATGGCTCAGCCAGCAAAGAATTTCATCCTTATGAAACTGATAACATCAGTAATGTATGCCCTCCTGTCTGGGGAGAGGGACAGCAGCAAACAGAGCTGTGCTGCTAGCAGTCTCAAGCCCTATTGCATATTTCCCTCGTGCACCAACAGACACAAGTGGTAGCAGGAACGATCCTCTACATACCCTTGATGGTGGGAAAGAGGGAGAAGAACCAAAGTGATGTGTGGAAGGAGCCACACATTCCTCGTGCCCTGTAAACACTACTGACCCACTCACAAAGTAGTTAGGAGACTCCTTACAAGACCAAAGCCCAT
This sequence comes from Ambystoma mexicanum, assembly GCF_040938575.1. Classification (NCBI taxonomy): domain Eukaryota; kingdom Metazoa; phylum Chordata; class Amphibia; order Caudata; family Ambystomatidae; genus Ambystoma; species Ambystoma mexicanum. The sequence goes on from NC_090925.1 coordinate 678,229,523, forward strand.
TCCAAAGGCAAGCCCCTGTGTCTGCAAAAAAACTGGAGCACATATTGTTTTCACTTTTCTGTTAGGAGAAAACCATGTCTCAAAAGCAGTGGGAAAATGAGCAAGCTACGGTATAATTCATTGTCTGTGTTGTGCAGTATATAATCAATATTTTATAATTATTATATATAGAGCAAATACTGTAGTGAATACAATATTAACTATATATATATATGTATATATATATATAGTTAATCTGTTATAATGATTTGATCCCGTGGTGCTCTGAGTTGCCTTGATTCCAAGACAAATGTGTTGCCCCAGAGCTATCCTCCATGTATATATTATATATAGGTATTTATACAATAAGGGTGCCTGGTAGGCCTTGATCTTCCAGGCTATCATATAGTCAAAAATAAAAGGTGGTCAAGGCCTCCAACCCAATATTTGCTCAGAAACCTAATTCAATATATTTATGAGTGAATCAAATACAAACAATTGAAACACAAGAAAGCAATATAATAAATAACAAATCCAAAACAATGTACACGTATAGAAAAAACAACCCCTAACAGATGTGGGAATTCCTAGATCCCACTAGTTCTTTTGGGGACCTTCCCTTAATTTGCAGTGCCTTAATTTCTTAATAAATAGTCAGTCGACATGTTGTGTTTCAGCCGTTCTCTGAGCCCTTGGAATGCTCTAATTTCACACAGCCTTCATCAGGACAAATCAGATATTCCAAAGACCACCCAATGTGTTCATGTGTTTTCATATATCTATAATACAAGCATAAGTACACCTTATTGTTAGAGCGGGAACTGTATGTAAGACATGTAATTTAAATGACAGAAATTCCATCACCAGTTATTCTTTTCTCCAAAATTAATATATCCTGGACTCCCTACCTCCTACATATAGCCCCTTCAATAGATGAATCTGTAATTCCAACTCTCACGGCACTCACATCTCTTTGTGATATTCTGCCTGTGAAAATATATATTTCTGTGAGGAATGCAAATACCACTATCGCCACTCCTCATGACCACTTAATTCTATTGAATGTGTGGCCTATGCTGTGGGACAGGAATGGTCGAGAGATATATGACACAGACAACCGATGTGTAGTTCTAAACAAAACTTTATTTATTAATGATCAGCATGGTATAACGCCTAACCTGTCCTTTACTAAAGTGGGATTTTCCCTACCTAAAGAAACTAAGGAAAGTCTGTGTCTATAAGTCCAAATAAAGAGTCTGTCTGTGTCAAAACCTATGCTTGTCCTCACAACTATAACTAAACATGGTGTGTGAATCTTCTCAGTGAACTATGTGTTCAAAAGTAAAGGTTAAGCTACTTTCAGCTTCAGTTTTTCTTTGGTTCCCTATATCAAGTTCAGTACAGTTCTAATAGAAGTTCACTTCAATAGTGTTTTGTCAAGTTCTGAAATTACCTTCTCCAAGTTTAAGTGTACTACAATTCACATAAAGAGGAGGTCTTGGGATTCCCTTCCCCCAAGGTAAAATGTAGCGCAGTTCACACAAAACCGAGGTTCTGGAACTCCCTTCCCCAAGTTAAAAGTTCAAATGTAGCACAGTTCACACAACGCTTAGGTCCTGGGTCTCCCTTCCCCAAGACTTTAACTTAGCACTTACGTTGGTTTCATCTGTTGGAAGTTCAGAAGAAAACACTGGGGGCATCATTACGAGTTTGGAGTCAGCCATGGAGCTATTCGCTCCATGGCTGCCTCCAAACCGGGCTCCATTAACGGGTTCCTGCAATGGGGACTTACCGGGTCATTCCGACATAGGAGGACCCGGTAAGTCCTCCTTGCAGGAACCATTCCCCATTTCCATTTGAGCCCCCATAGGGCTCAATGGGAATGGGGAGGGAGGTAACAACGGGCACATTACAAGTGTCCCGTTGTTACCTCCCTCTTCCCCTCGCGGGAGCCAGAAAAGACATCTGTTTTTTTCCGCAAAGGGAACCTCATAATCAGCCCTGACGGAATGAAGGGGGCCGGTCCCGTACCTGCCCCCTTCATTCCGTCAGCGCAAGGGTTGTAATGAGGCCCTGGGTCTGTTGACCCACCTTCTTCACATTTCTTCACACTTCTTTAAAGCTGGTTCACCATTCAGGGTTTTCTGGTCAAGACGCAGTTGTCAGACCACACGGTCCACCCATCACAGGTCACACAACCAGTAACCCTATACTTTGTCTTTGATTTGATTCTTGATATTTGTAACTGTCACATTAGGAGACTTTCTCGTCTAGGTGCAGTAGTCAGACTGCACGGTCCACCCATCACAGGTCACGCAACCATAAATCTCCCCACAGCTGTTGGGCCCCTCGCAGGCGCTTCTGCCATGGGCTTTCACTTTCCACACTTGTATTCCTTGTAGCACTCTTTTATACCAGCTCTTGGCTTTTCTTATCTTACACTTGTATGGTGTTCAAAACAACTCTTCAATTTTATCACAGGTCTTTGGTTCTGTTCATATTGAATTTTACTGGCAGTGTGTCATTTGATATATCTACTTGGCTTAGAGGGTTCATTCACCATTAAGCACATCGCAGTTTAGTCAAATAGCAGCCTTCCTTCAGTTTGGTATTTAAATCGATGCAGCATTTACTTGTGCTCCCTTAAATAGTACCTTTCTTTCATTTTGGTATTCAATAGATACAACATTTACTTGTGCTCACTTTTAATAGCAACTGTCTTTCAGTTCGGTATCCAATAGATGCAACATTTACTTGTGTTGGTGATCTGTTACTTACTGGCGGTCCCTTCGGATTGCCCGGGTCTCCCCAGTGTCTTCTAATACTTACTGCTTCGCTGCAGCTCCTCTCAGCGGCTCTCCCCGAATGGGAAACAAACCGCCAGTTTGCCGGATACGTTGCTTCGCACACGCCGGCTTCTGTGCTCTGCTCCACCTTTGCTGTAAGGCAGCGCCTGCTGCCTGTCTTCAAATAAGAGTGTTCCCGGTCCTGCAAAGTCCCTTGAGCAGGTCTCCCGGTTTGTGCCGGCTTCTCGGCTTCCTTGTCCTGTACCAACACAGTGTATTCTCTCCTTTCTCGCTCCCTTCTGGTTCTGCCATATGATCTTTTTATGCTCTTTAGCATTCTTAAGAGGCTGGAGGTTAAGTCGGTTGGACTCAATTGCCTGACCTTGTATAGCCTGTTAGTGTGACATCCCTGATTTTCATTACCGGATGCCTCTAGGCTCCTCTTTTTCGTACCAGTACTAGAGTGGTGTTTGCAATAGGAAATGTGCACTACTCTTAGTTGCCTCTTCCTCTTCTCAGTACTTGGTGGAAGACTACAGCGAAAAATGGGATAAGACTGACAATATCCCATGAATACTGATGAGGGACAGGTAGGTCAGTGTTAGTGAAGGGAAATATACCATGTCTCGCCTTCAGGTATCCTCTCTCCAATCCCCAAAGACCCTCCACCTAGGTGATCCTCCCTCGCTTGTCAACCTCCAGGGTAGGGATCCAAAAACGATGGCCCTTCCCAGGCCACCTGAACAGAAGATCCCTGGGGAGTAGATGTGAGAGTACCTTTAGGTTTCTCACAATGCACTGGGTACCAGGTAAGCTCACCTTCCAACTGGATATGCTGCCCCAATTTTGAAATGTGTCCAGCTCTACAATATGTTGTTTTCCCGGGTGCTCCTGTATAGATGACAAAACCCCACCTTTCAACACTGTTTATTCACTACAGATGCAATCTAAAAGGGGCTATGAAGGTACAGATCACAAGGTAGAGGGGACTCACCTGCTCTAAGCAGTATCCCGCTCCTACCCTTACACAGCCACTACTAGTGCAAAGCTACTTCAGTAGAGATGTTGTTATCTGTGGGGTACAGCAGAGGGCCACAGGGGCTGGCTGTGGGCTAGGGTGAGGCGGCAAGACGGCAAGTGCCAGGGAATTGCATGCGGTGCAGGTCCGCATGCTAAGAGGGAAGGGGGTGGACTGGGTTGGGGGCCTGGTGCCCTGTAGAGCTCAGAAGGAACCAGGCAGCTAGTCACTGCGGCAGATGGGGTGTTAGCACGCGAGGGGGAAAGGGAAGGAGGAAGAGAAAAGGAGGGTCTTGCGGAGCTTCCAGAACTTAAGGAAATCAGGCACAAGCCTGAGAGGGGGAGGGAGACCATTCTAGAGAGAGACAGATCTACCCCCCACTATTTGCTTAGTGAAGCGTTTGATCTGCAGCGAGTTGGAGCTAGAAGACCGAAGGCCTCTAGCAGGGAGGTATTTAGGGAGAGAGAGTTGGATATAGCAGAGACCGAGGCCCCAGAAAGCCTTATGGATGATGCAGGGAGTCTTGAACTTGTTCCTAACAACAACCGGGAGCCAGTGGAGAGACTTTAGGGCTGGAGAGATGGGGTCCCTTGGCTTGAGGCCAAGGATAAGTCTTGCAATCCTATTCTGGATTAATTGAAGGGGGCGAAGGGAGGATAAAGGAAGATTGAGGAAGAGGCTACTGCAGTAGTCCACCCTTGAGAGGACTAGAGCTCTGGGGACATTGAGTTTCTGCGGGAAGGTGAGGAAAGGAAGAGTGCCTCTGAGGAGGTGCAACTGGTAGTGGGCCTTCTTGGCAAGGCCAGCAATGTGAGGAGAGAAACGAGAGGAATCAAAGATGACACCAAGATATTTTGCCTCACAAGAGGGTGAGTGGAGGGGACTCTTAGAGGGTGGCCAAAGGGCAAGAGGAAAGGAGGGGGCTGGGGTCCCAATGAGAATGATCTCAGTCTTACTGGCATTAAAGCAGAGATCATTGGCAGCACACCATGCCTGAAAAGCAGTCAGACAGTCAGGGATGAGAGAGATGGAAGGGGAGGCAGTAGAGGGAAGCTTGAAGGAGAGTTCTGTGTCATCTGCATAACACTGGTAGTGAGGAGAGCAGGAGAACATCAGGTGGGCCAGAGGGGCAAGGTAGATGTTGAAGAGCCACAGTGAGAAGATAGAGCCTTGATGGACACCGCAGGTGGAGTGTGACAGAGGAGAGAAAAGGGTCCAATTGAACCTTGGAAGGTTGTTTGGAGAGGAAAGATGCCAACCAGTCAAGTGCCAAGCCGGGGATTCCAAGGGAGTCATGGAGCTGATTTGTCAGGATGACATGATTAACCATGTCGAAGGCAGAGGAAAGATCCAGAAGGATAAGAACGGATGGAGAGTTGGAATCGAGATTTGACAGCAAGTCATCATGGGTGCTCAGTAGAGCAGCTTCTGTGCCTCTAGCTGCTCTGATTCCAGACTGGTGCTCGTGGAGACAATCAACATATTCAGTGTGATGGATCAGTTGGGAGATGACCAGCTTCTCCAGACAGAAGTTTGCCCAGGAAGCTGGTAATGGAGGTAGGGTGGTAATTAGCCAGGCAGGTGGGTTCCATGTGTTAATATCCCCGCAAAAGTATCGGCATATAAAAATATTGCCATATTTCTGCAGCAATATTAAGGCATGGAACCTGCGGGAGACACCCCTGCAGCCCCCGCTCCTTATAAAACCCCAAAATTATCCCCACCAAAAATATCGCCTATGGCCGTTCCTGGCGACCATATATATGGCGATATTTTTGGTGGGGATAATATGCAATGATACCGGCAGATGGGGTTGGCAGAGGGCTTTTTGAATAGAGGGTACACACAGGACTGCTTGGTGCTCGAGGGGTAGCGGGAAGGAGCCAGTGGCAAAGGAGTGATTACAGAAATCGTAAAAGGCTGGTGCAAGGGAGGCAATGTTGTCCTTGATGGTTTTGGTGGAGAAGGGCAGCACCTATTTGAAGACCTTCAGAGAGAGGACTTGTCTAGAAACCTCATCCGTTGCTATGGGCAAGAAAGAAGATAGTAGGAGGGAAGGGAAGAAGGGGGCCAAGGGAGGCCTGGAGGATGTGGAGCGAGGAGAGAGGGCAGGGGAGGATAGTGAGGACAGTATGTCCTGAGTTTTGGTCAAGAAGTGGGAGGCCAGTGAAGTACAGAGGGTCAGGAATGGCAGGAGAGAAGTGGAGACTGCAGAAGGATTGGAGAGTGCCATGCACATTTTAAATAGTTTTCATAGGTTGTTTGTGGCCCCAGAGATGGAGGCTTGGATATGGGCTCTCTTCTTCAAGCGGGTGGAGAGTCTGGAGCAGGCGGCAGGCCAGTCTGTCAGAGTGTGTCTGATGCCCCCCACTTCCACTCAGCAACTCTGCACTTGCATTTCAGAGAGACTAGGTCGGAGTCATACAAGGTATTGCGCATGGAGGCAGGCTTCAAGCAGATAATTTTGACAGGGGCAAGGATGTGAAGGGTGTTGGTGATAGAGGGGTGAAGGCAGAGTCAGTGTGGGAGTTTGTGGCAGGAGTGGGAGGGGGAATGAAAATTACTGCAAAGGCAGCAATTGACACTCACTTCATCAGTCGAATGACAGCGATGGAGACTGGAAGTGCAGGCACAGACTTAGCCAGGGGACCTAAGAGATCCAGGTGAGAGGAAAGGAGAGCATGGTCAGACCAGGAGAGGGGGATGGAGAAGGGGATGTCTGAAGAGATGAGAGCATCCAAGGTATGTCCGGTGGAGTGCGTCGGACCGTAGGGAAGAATGGTGAGGGAAAGAGTCACAAAGGCTGCAGAAGAGTCTAGGGGCCGATTCAGGAGAGTCACAGTGAATTTTGAAGTATCTGAGAAAGGGAAGCTTTGAGGCAAGAAGAGAAGAGGTGAGGTCAGCCCACTCCGAGAGGAAGAGGGAGATCGGACCAGGAGTCCTGTAGATGGTGGCAAGAGTCAACGACAGGGTTGGAGAGACAACAAGCCTGCAGACAAGGCATTCGAAGAAAGAGTAGGTCTGAGTGGGAATGAAAGAAGCGGGGAATCCAAGGCCACTCCGCCTCTAGACCGGTTAGGCCACGGCTTAGAGAGGATTTTGTAACCCTCAGAGAGGAGTATGTCAAAAGCAGGGACAGAGCTGGCAGTGAACCACATCTCAGTGAGAGCGAGAACATCATGGACTAAGACTTCAAGAAGGAGACAGACATCCGAGGAGTGATTAACAGCAGAGCCAGAGTTGAGGGTAGCTAGGTGAAGCTGGTTGCCACCTTTGAAGGTCTTCCAAAGAGTGCTACAGGGATGTGGTACACCCGTCAGTGGTGAAGAACGGGTATTAGGGGTAGCAGCTGGAGGAGAGGTAGGAGAAGGTTGAAGTTGATGAGAGACGGAAGACACCCTCAAGAAGGTGGAGATTGTGCTGGGCCATGACAGTGCTATTCTGATAGACATGAATGATGCACCTAGAGGATGAGAGGCATGCCAAGAGAAATTGCCATCTGGTACCACCATTAATGGGTGACAAAGAGAAAGGGGAGAGGACAGAGACCATGTGGGGAGTCCATAGGTTCGGAGAGGGATCGACAAAGATTTTGTCTGTGACATCAGGGATGAGTTATTTTACAAGTTCCGGGTTTTAGCTTGCAGCATTCTTTTTTCATGTACAGTGTTTGTGCCTTCGTATTCACACCATACCCAGAGATCTAAATGTACCAGAATGCACTGCGATGCTAGCTTAAATGAAAGGACTGGCTGAGCGTTTCACACTGGACATAGCCCAAATAAAGATGTCTTTAATCTCTCTCTCGGTTGCACATGTGTGCCACCTTCTCTTAGGCATTGCTTGATGCAGTCATCATAACATTTATTCATAATACATGATGTAAAAAGAAGTTGCATTCTCGCTGAAAACCCATTTTTGTTAGAGCGGTTACAACTTTTCATACCTTTGTGAACCATGTTCTGAAACAACAATGGGGCGCTGAGAAGGTGGCAATTTCAAACTGAAGTGTAAAAGCCCTCTCCTCCTCCACCTAACTACTGAAGCAAGCATTCACGGCTGTGTTAGCTGCACAGAGCAACAAAAAAAAACACTCATAGAAGATACAGTGTTACATTCCACTGAAAACTCGAGTGTGACCATTGTCTTTTATTCATGTTAACAAGGGATCCGTTGCCCCCAGAGGGAGCTGTGAAATTATCAGAGGGGGGCAGAAAATCTCTTACACATAAGGTGAGAAACAGTGGGCTACAGACCCCTTCCCCCCCCCCCCCCCCGAGTGGGCACCTACCCACAGAACAGGCTATTAAAGATATCTTTATCGTTGGTAGAGGGGTTCTCCCATTTTTGGCTAATTTTGAGAAACTAAGGGGTTTGCCCTAAATTATAAAGGCTAATCCAGACGTGGACGACTCACTCTCTGTGCCCTAGGGGGAGGCACATATTCACTCTACAGATGACACTCAACACGCAGAAGCACGCGTGTCTGCGCGTGTCTGGGGTTGCTGTTAGAACTCTTGTTCAGTGGATAATAGTCTAGCATGTCACTATTGAATTGACCTTGTGGGTGTTACCAGACTCACATGCAAATGTATATTTCTCCTTTGGAAAGACCCAGTTGGAAACACGTGATTGCAAGCCCTCCTAAGTGGGTACCATCCCACAGAGCAGGCTATTTAAGCCGTGTTTGTCCTTGGGAGAGGGTAGCTCACATTTTTGACGTGATCATTTATCTAGTTTCGTCATCTTTTCCATTATGCCATTCATGAAAATCATTTTAGAACGTATGTTGTTATTTCTACAGTGTCTCATGCAGCTCAGCATGTGCTTACGTGCTCCTGCTTTTTGATTTTTTTTTACTTGGATGTATGGATCTTCTTAGACCTAAAAGTAAAAGGTTGTTATCAATGAAGGTTTTAGAGTTTTCCTCAGGTAAACAAGTTCTTAAAAAGACGTGTTTTCTTTGTTGTCTTTGTGGGAAGATGTTAGCGGTTCTCGCTCACGGGCACATTTATCCAGATGCCAGGTGAGACCCACATCTTCACACAAAGACAACTAAGAAAACGCCTATTGCACAATAAATTATTCATTTGAGGAAAGCTCCAAACATTTCATTTAAAATAACTTTTCATGTCAATGAAGACAAATACCTCCAATCAAATGAACCCCAAGAAGCAGCACCTAAACAGGGAATGTTATGAGAATGTTCCAATATAGCCACATACGTTCCACAATGTATTTCATGAATGAGCATAAAGGAAACAATGCGAGGCTGAAAATGGGAGAGAAATGCTCTCGTGAACAAGAGAAGAAAGCCAAAAAGGAGCAAGTGAATGAATGCTGATGGCAAGAAAAGAAATGAATGTTCACATCCAAACGTTTGTTAACCTTTTCTCTTTACTGGTTGGCAACCCTATAATTGCAAAAATATTCACACTGATTCAGTTTCATCTTGGTTGAATTCCATTTACCAACCTGTTACGTGTGCAATTGCCAAATACAATTATTTTTAGTGATGACAGTGAGGCTAGGTTTCATTAGATCCTGTAGGCACAGGCCAGACCCCAGTTAGGATAGGGTGGCCTGGTTCTTTTATGCACAGTTAATTCCGCAGAGACGTAGCCAGGATTGTCTAACAAGTGGGGCCTGAAGCTATTGTAGTTGGACCCACTCCGAGGGTAACCCACAGAGGTAAGGTGGTTTGTTCTGCCCCTGATCAAATGCGCTGAAGTGAAATAGCACAGCGAGGGAGCCCAAACCACCCAAAGGGGATTAAGGGGGTTCTCCCCCAAGAGAACTTTTTAAATAATGGGTTAAAATGGTGGATTGTACAGTACAGTTTCTGTGAAAAATTGGGTTAAATCCATTGCAATAGGTTTTATAGGAAAAAATGTTAGCTAGCAGGCAGATGAGAAGTAGGCTAAGAGGGTAACTTGGAGGCCACGTGGTAGGCATTTAGTTTGGTTTTGAACAAATCTGTGTGGACTGTTTCTCGGATGTCCAGGGGAAGAGAATTCCATGCAAGTTGAGTAAGAAGAGAGAAAGAGCAGAAGCAAGAGGAAGCACAGAGAGGGTGAGGAGCCACAGGGGTATTTGAGGAGGCAGAGCAGAGATTACAAGAAGGCTTGTAGAGCTGGATACAGGAGGATAGGTACAGTCGTGCCTTACCATGGATAGATTTGTGAATCAGGAGAAGAAATTTAAATCTGACCCTGTTTTGCATCATCAGCCATGCAGCCTGGTGATGGTACGAGGAAGTAGGTGTGAATTGAGGGAGTTCAAAGAGAGTCCTGGTAGCGAAATTATTGATCTTGTCGAGAGGACAGAAAGCACAGTTGGGGAGACCAAAGAGGATGCTGGCACAGTATTCCAGTGTAGAGAAGACAAGAGTGGTTAAGAGATGTTTGGCGGTGTTGAAAGGAAGGATAGGCCTGATTTTCCTAATATTTAGGAGGTTGAGGCGAGCCGCTGTTCCAGTTTTGGAGATGAAAGGAGAAAAGGTGTGAGAAGGGTCCTAGTTGATGCTGAGGTTTCTAGCTGAAGAAGAGTAGGGGACAGTGCCAGGTTGGAACTGGATAGGTCGAGGAAGAGATGAGAGAGAGATTTTGGCAGAGAAGAGGAGCACCTCTGTTTTGGTAGAGTTTAACATCAGAGAGTGCAAAGCCATCCAGAATTTCATGGCAGAGAGACAGTTGGACAGTTTGATAGATCAGAGGAGAGTTCAGGAAAAGAGAAGAACATTTGGGTGTCATCTGTGAAGAGTTGGTACGAGAACCCAAAGGAGGAGATTAGTGCCCCTAGAGCAGAGGTGTGGAGTGTAAAGAGGAGCGGACCCAACACAGAGCCTTGTGAAACACCAACAGTTTGAGGAGTGAGTTAAGAAGTGTTGTTGCTCCAGGAGACGGAGAATTGGCAAGGTGAAAGGTTGAATTCAGTCCATGCAAGGGCTTAATCGTGAATCCCATGAAGAAAGAGAGTATTAAGGAGATCAGAGTGATCAACAGTGTCAAAGGCAGCAGACAGGTCAAAGAGAATTAGGATAGAGGATAGGTATGAGTGCTTAGCAGAGGCAATGAAGTTGGACACATTCATGAGAGCAGTTTCTGTCGAGTGACAGGAGCAGGACCTTGCTTGAAGGGGGTATCGAAGGTTGTGGATGTCTAAGAAATTTGTGAGACGGTTGAACCCAACCCTTTCGAGCACTTTAGAGTGGTGTGGAAAGAGACACAGGGTGAAAGTTAGCTGGTAGGTTCGGGTCAGCCCCTTGCTTTTTAGGAGAGGGATGACCGTGGCTATTTTGAAAACAGAGGGAAAGCCAGCAGAGTCAAAGGACAGGTTGAAGAGTTCAGTGAGGTTAGAGGCCACTAAAGGGGCAATAGGCTTGACCACCTGAGGAGCAAGAGGGTCTAATGGGGCCCAAGTGTGGTAAGCCTTCATCAGTAGAGGTAGCACTTCATCAGTATTAGTTTCGCTAAAGTGGGAGATAGAGGCAGAGGATGATGGTAGGGTAGGCAGAGTTTAAAATGTAGGAGGGGGAGTGTGAGGACGGTCAGGAGATAGTATCTAATTTTAAAAATAGTTGCAGCAAAACATTCAGCTAGGTCATTAGCTGTGAGAGTGGAGTTGATAATCATAGACTTAGGAGGAGTGCGTTTAGTGTTCCCTCTATGTTATGTTATCGACACTTGTAAAGCACATCGGTCGCCCAAAGGCATCATGGTGCTATACCTTAAGCAATGTAAGCACTGGCTGAGTACCTACCAGAAACTAAAAAAGAAATGTTTTCAAGGCCCGCCGGAAAGAAAAATATGCCTCAATTGCATGCAGCTGAAGAGGAAGAGAATTCCAAGCCTGTGCCACAGCCACGGAGAAAGCACGGCCTCCAACCCGAGAGAGCCTACACGTAAGAAAAGATATAGTCAAAGAAGACTGGGAGCGCAGTGCTCTCAGGGGAACATAAGGGCAAAAGTACACTTAAAGATATTCTGCCCCTTTTTTGTAAAAGGCTCTGGGTACAAAGCACAGAGACTTAAATCTCGCACGTTGCTCAACTGGGAGCCAGTGGAGCCGCTGAAGAATGGGACTCATATGCGTAGCATGAGGGGGTGGGGGAGAACTATTCTAGCAGCCATGTTTTGCAGCACCTGGAGACGGTGGAGAAAATAGTGCAGTGCAGCCAAATAAAGCGCAGTACAATAATCAATTCCACTGATTACCATAGAGTCGACAACAGGGGCCTGAAGTTTACCAGGAATAAAAGGCAAAACCTTGCGTAGTGTCCGCAGCTTGAAATAACCCTTTTGACAAGTGGCTGACACCTGATCCGCCAGGGATAAAAAGACATAATGGGCCTCATTACGACCCAAGTGCTCACGTAATGAAGGGTGCCGGTATGGGACCGGCACCCTTCATAACGTGAGAGCCGATTACAAGGTTCGATTGCGGGACCCGGACCAGACGTCTGGTAAAACCAGACGTCTTTTCCGGGTCCCGCAAGGGGAAGAGGGAGGTAATAACGGGCCATTCGTAATGTGCCTGTTATTAGCTCCCTCCCCATTCCCCATTCCCATTGAGTCCTATGGGGGCTCAAATGGAAATGGGGAATGGTTCCTTCAAGGAGGAATTACCGGGTTCTCCAATGTTGGAATGACCCGGTTATTCCTCATTGAAGGAACCCGGTAATGGATCCCGGTTCGGAGGCAGCCATGGTGCTAATAGCACCATGGCTGCCTCCAAACTCGTAATGAGGCCCACAATCTTGATGCCTAGGTCTTTGACCGATGAAACAGGTGTGGAAAAAGGGCCCAAACTAGCGGCCAGAACTGGCCTTCTGGGGCCTCAATACCTTCAACACTCTCTTCCTAAATACCTTCCTTCTCGAGCTCTTCGCTCATCTGCCTCAAACTCCTTCAGGGTCAGTCGCTTCTCCAAGCAACAAGTTGGTGGTAGATCTCTTTCTTCGGCTGGGGACTCCCTCTGGAACAGCCTCCTTGCCCCCCTGAAACTTTGAGAGAATCATCTTTGGTACCGGAAGCACATCAAAACTTTTCTCTTTGCTTCTGCTTTTTCTCCTCCTCTCCCTTGCTGACTTCCTGCCTGACATTGAAATTTCACTGGTTACCTGGCCACCCTCTGATCTTGGGCCCTGGTACCCCCCATCCCCCCCATCCCCCACCAGTCACACTCCTGCACTGCCTTCCTGGCAACCCCAGCACTTGGGGACTGTTTCTGTATCCCTACAGTCCCACTACCAGCACTTGGACCTGATGTCTGCACTTACCCTGCACTTGCCACCGGCTGGTCGTACGTTTACTTATTTTTATTTATTTCTTATCCCGTTTACTGCACTGTCCTCTCCCCCTTCCCCCATGCACTTCTCCTCCCTCCCCTTCCCATGCACTTGCGCAATCTGAATGACACCTGGCCTAGTAAGATCATTGTCTGTCTTCTCTTCCCTCTGTCCCCCTCCCTTGCCTCGTCACGCCTCGAAACACTTGTGTATAGGCGCGTTATAAATACCATATCATGTCATATCATAACTCCAGGGTGCAGAACAGAGAAGGCCTAGCGGTACCAAACACCAGCACCCCTGTCTTCTCCCCGTTCAACGTAAGCCAGTTCCAGGGAGGATGGTTGGAGTGAGAGTCAATGAGGGCTACATAGAATTCCCTGGAGTTGATGTGAATCAAGTGAGGCAGAGCAATAGTAGAGATGGTGAATTCTAAAGAGGTAGGAGAGGACATTTCATTGGAGATTTGTGAGGCATTGAGGCAGGAAGAGAGTAGGTGTCCGACGTCTCCGCCTCTGCCATTCAGTAGAGAAAAGTGAATGAAGGATATTTTGGAGTCGTGTAGGGCTGCCAGCGTGGCAGCGTCAGATGGACAAATCCAGGTTTCAGTAATAGCAAGAAGGTCTAAGGGAGGAGAGCAGGAGTGAAAGTAGTCAGTGATAAAGGAAGTTTTGTTGCATATAGACTGAGCATTCCGAAGTGCAATATTCAGTTGATGAGGTAAGGAAGAGTAGAGAAGTTGAGTCTCAGAGGAAGAGAGAAGAGAGGTGGATAAGTGTTAGAGGAGGTATGGTTAGATCTTTGGCTTTTTTGTTGGAGGGGGCGGAAAAGAGATGGAGTAGTGAATTCAGAGTTTTATAATAGGAATAGGAAAGGGGGACGTTGTAGCATAATTGGAGAAAGCTCAGGGAGTGGTGAGTAGGAGGAGAAGCAGGAGGAGCATGAGTCAATGCATTATAGGTGAGCAGCACAGTGTGGAGAGACGGTACAGTAATTAGGAAGCAAGGGGTACTCACAGGTGCAACAGGGAGAAAGGCAGAAGCAAAGGCCCATAGGCTAAGAGGCAAAAAGGCTGGTCAATGGCTGGTCTTCACCCTTTTCTGTTCTGCCCTTCATTGGGATGCTTCCGGCTGGATGCCCCTAGGAAGCTCAGAAGGGATGACATACGCTCTTGTCACCTGATCGCCTAGTACATCAGTGGTTGGCCTCTCTGATATTGTCCCTGGTGTTGCAGGGATGAGGCGATTTCTTCCTGATGGGTGTTCCCAGTGGAGCCTCTTGTGGCCTACAGCTGGAGATGGGGTTGACCCAAGATGGCTGCAGGAAGTGATGTCACCGATCCAGGATGGCCACAGGAAGAATGTCACCAATCCAAGATGGCCACTGGGAGTGATGTCACCAATCCAAGATGGCCACCAGGCAGAGGAGTTCCCGACAGAAAGTGAAGCCTAAAACCACAAGGGATGGCACACACTGTTGTCACCTGATTGGCTAGTCCATCAGTGGTTGGTTTCTCTGATATTGTCCCTGGTGTTGCAGGGATGTGGCGATTTCTTCCTGATTGGTGTCCCCAGATAAGCTTCTTGTGGCCTTCAACTGGAGATGGGGTTGATATATAAAGGCTGTAAAGGTAAAAAAGCAATGCAATTTAGGCTGGCATTTGAGATAGTCCAACCGCAATGGTGATTTAGCTCAAGTATGGCAGATTGTATGCATATTATTTTGCCTTTATTACGCTGGTGGAAAAGCCACCTGCGTCCAAGTAGCTGCCAGGCAGGGCTGGATTAAGCTTCTGGTGGGACATGGTATGGAATTATTTGTGGTCCACAGTGAGAGCATGACTGCAGCAAATACAGCAGTTAGGTGAACTATCTTACTAGGATTTCACCTGTTAACAGCAGGCTATACACCTGGATTTCAGTTGTAAGAATATTAAAATGCAGAGCTGGATTATTGGTATTCAAATCTGCAAATACTAAACTGTCTCACATATAAAGTGCACAATCCTACAGGTTTTCAAATGCTGGAGGGCTGATACTGTTTGCCAGAATTCCATGCAGTTCTTTATAGCAACACTTCGGTAGTCAGGTAAAATAGCATTTGTAAAGTACATTTGATCTGATCTCCCTTAATGCAGTTCCTGTATTACCTTTCACAATGGCGTTCATTTTACAACCCTGTAAAGGACAACATTCTGACCTGTGAAATTTAGGGGATGGGATTCGTAAGAAGCGTGTACATTTCACACATATTGCTATAATGATATGAAACAAACAAAATCACAAGTGCATATGGTGGCACAGCTAATAGGGTAAAGTCCCAATAAACGATCATGTCCGCCTCTGCAGAGCTGCTGAGTTTGTAATTAATAGTGTCCCCCCCATGCTATATCTATGGCCAAGTTTCTTATGTGAGCATGATCAGTCATGGTGTTCTGTAGCTTTAAGGAAGTGCTACAAACAACAAAGAAAAAAACAGCCTCACTGTACAATAATCTCATAAGAGTGCTTTGTTATCGGGGTTTCAGAGTGAATCTAAAACAATGCCCAGGGATTACCAAACAGTCTATACATTCTGGCCTCCTGAGGAGCACATTTTACATTCCTTCCTGTTTAGAGTAGGGCTTAGAATCCCAGGGTATGGAAAGAATAGGTTTTTCCTTTTTGGTTAAACAGAATAATATGAAGTTGAAAATCATGCCTTCTTGTCCGTCTCCTCATTCTGACCTACCACACCAACTATGTGGTAAATCACAGTACTGCGAACCCCACAACTCCCTGTGACTGCTTGGCCGCGATGGCAGTGCTGGCTGCTGGAGTGGGATGCTGAGAAGGATAACGGCATCAGTGGCGCAGCTCTCACCCCACTGAGGAACAGCTGGTCGTCCGTCCCATAGCATGCATGTGCTGGATAGCCGGAAGCCGGGACAGCGGCATGCTCTGCACCTCAGGATGGAAGAAGACAGATGCTGGTAGAGAGGTGCTGCAGGTCCTCAGAGGAAAATCCCTAGCTTTTTCCTTTGGCAGTGCCAGTAAATGTCCAGGATGTTTGGAACATCATAGAGCCTACGAGAGGACCCGGGTTCAAATCCCCATATAGGAACTTGGGGAAATGTAAAAGGTACTTGAATTAATGAAAAATAAAAAAAACGGATCCCAATAGATAGGAAGAATAATATTTAAAGGAGCCCAGAAAAAATAAAAGAAAATAAGGAAGAGTGAAACCTTAGTTGAAGTAAAAGAAGTTCAAACCGGCCAATAGAAAGTGAGCCTAACAAAGAAGGGCCAGAGTGGGAACACCCTGCCATTGAATCCTGCAAGCAGGGCTTTTCCACCAATCAGCGACCAACAGGATGAGGAGGAGTCTGGCTTTAAAGGTAGAGCCAGCTCACTCTGAACTTGTCTCAGTCTTTCCAGGAAATGGTGAAGAAAGAAGAGGTTTATCCTGTAGGAAGAGGAGTGGCTGCCTGGGTGAAGTGGCCTGGACTATGCTGGAGCACTTCCTGCCTGGAAGCTGCCTGAAGAGCATGAAGGAAAACTGATTGACCAAGGGGGAAGAAGGAGCATACCCATGCAGCAAGGCCTAAGTCTGAAAGGTGGAACAGCTGATCTGCCTGAAAAGCCTGGAAAGAGGCTGAGGAAACTGTGAAGGTTCAGAAATGTAAGGCGGACCACGTTGTGAAGTTTTCTCAACAAATGTCATTTTATTATGTAAAAAGGTTGGATGAACGCCTCACTATCCCTCACTATCCCTATCCTGACGAGAATTTGCCAGTCTAAAATGAACTACAGGAAACACTCTAACAGAGCATATCAGACTCTCACACTTATACATAAAACAAATAAATAAGAAAATGTATGGTAGTTCAAAATAATAATGATAGAATTCACAATGTAGCTACAGTCTTTCTTCATAACCTGGGCGAACTCCCCTCCCCAGGTTTAAGCATGATTCTGCTTTACAGTTCAAGAAAAGAGTACAAGGAAATCCTGGTTTTGTAACAAAGTTCCAATACAGTTCGATGTAAATTCAACTTGTCAACAGAAAGTTCCAACAAAGAAGATGTAAGGCTCTTTTTCTTCCTTAAGCAGATTCTGAGTTCCTCAATAGCAACACTATTTGTCTTGGTCAAGATGATTAGCTAGTCTGATAACTTAAATGATACAACTTCTCTGCAACAGCCTTGCACGGCTCTTCTTGTAGCACCACAAATAACATAAAGTGCCTCTGTCAGGACCACCTTACAGCACGTCTTCAACTTCCACCTGGCCTACTTCCATGCCAGGCCGACAATCTCCAGAGGTTTGCCATCCGAGTCTACTCTGCTGCCCGAACAGTGTTTCACAACAACAAGTGCTTTCGTGGTTAAGATCAACTGACAAGAGGTTGCAGTATCACAACGTTCAACAACCTTTCAGGGAAACCAAGATTCACATTGGTGCTCTTTAACACTCTCCTGCCAATGATGCTCCTCTCCTTCTGTATAGCTCTTCTGAGAAGGGCAGCCTTTTTGCTACTCTTGTTTCCCCACCACACAAGTAACCAAAGACTGACCGGATAGAGTCTCTTTCTGCTTCTCCCTTGGTTTTGGTAATTTGTGTTTATCCCAATTTTTGAGCATCTGATATATGCACTATGGGTAACAGGTTTCAGAGCTTATAGACTTTGCATTCACCCCCTTCTGTTCTTGGCACTATGTGCAAAGCTGTATTGGCCTTGGTCTTAGTCTCTCTTGGCTTGGACAATGCTTGCAAGTATTAACTCTCAACAAAGTCACCCCCTGTGGTTGCTGGGTTTTCAACAAACTCTCTCTTTTAAGGTTATAGTCATTTGGCTTTATTATAATAGGTTTTTGCTGCTTTTCCCTATTTTGGTATTCAAAACAAACTTGGGAGTCACCTTCATTCAAATGCGACTGCTGCTTCTGCAGCTTCTGCTGCTTTGCATTAGCTCATATTTAAAATGATTCTCTGAACTAATTTTGTCTCTATGTGAGAGTTGTTCACTCGCCGAATGCCTGCTTCTGACACGCAAGTGGCAACGGAGCGCTCCGGGTCACTACTTGCCTGTGAACTCACCGGGTAAGACATGCGCCTCCATTCTCCTCGCCACTTGTAGGACGTCTGTTGCTGTGGCACCTGTGAGAAGCCTGAACGTGCCTTCCTGGCTAGTCCCCAGGGATCTGTCATCCAGGGGGCCAGGACACGACCATGGCTCTTGGATTCAGTTCCTGGTGGTGGACTAGAGTGGGAGGATCACCTGGATGGGGGGTTTTTGGGGGGTGGGACACCGACGGGTAAGACGCGGTATCCCCCTTCTTTCAACACCTTTTCCCCATCCTACCACATAGGATATTCCAAAACACTGCCCCCCCCCTTTCCCGACATGAACACTTTCGCACAACCCGGACGACAACAGACTTACACCAGAGCCATTTACCTGACATGTCCCAATACTAGGGACAGGACTAGCACCTTGTCCCGTGCTCTTAACGTGGGGAAGGGAGACTCCTGGCAATCACATCCTGACCTATTATTTATGAACACTTTCTTTATTGAAAACTCTATCCCACACTCTTTCTGTAATTAGTTGCAAGGATTTGGCAATAGTTTTTTTTTAGTTTAGTCCTTTTATTTTAACACGACGCCACTAGGACTGCCTTATTTTTCATTTTTCATTTGATGCTCTGAACTTGCTCCCATCTTAGATTTAGGTTAGGTATTTTTCCACCCTGCATTCATTGTTCAATAGACACCCTTAAACTGTGATCACTTGTGTCTGTCATTACTGTTTCCACCAAGAGTTCCTTACACCCCTTGTAACCTGGCAAACTGCTTCTGTTAATCCGCCTTCACCAATGCCACTTACAGTTGTCGCTCTTCTTGTCCTGAGGTCCTCCGGTGCACGCCAGTCAACAGGTGTAGTCTTGAGGCCTTCAGGTGCACGCCAGCCACCTGAGACCGCCTCCTGCTGTCAGGTCCTGCCCTAGAAGTTCCTCGGGAGCTGCTGAACTCCACAGACCCACAAAAAGCGTTTGGCTCTCAACTAGCTTAGTTTCACAGTTGAGCTCGGAACACCCCTGGGGGAAAGGGGAAATGGATCAATTAAAAAATCCTCAGACACTGGCTCTTCCCCTCATGCTCAGAAATCTGCAGGTGATGATAAAAGACAAGCTGATTGTGAATGAGACAAACCTTTTATAGCTAACAAATCTTGCCCACTGACTTGCTACCGTACCTGAATTTCCTCTGCAGATATCCTAGAGGAATTGTCAGTGCAGCGAGAACCCGTGTAGGAATACTAGGAGAGTCACTTCTGACTGTAGTGGAAGATTATTCAGAAAGTCTTAGCCTGCCTCATCTAAACGAAGTCTATATTGAATGAAATCCTTGCTGCTTTCTTGCCCTTGCAGGGTACATGTTTTCATCTTAAGCGTCTTTTTCCCTAATATTTTTAGAACCAAACCAAACTTTCCTCAACTTTAGAGATAATTAATAATTAATCTTGCCAGAAACGCTAGTCCTTTCTGGTACCTTGCTTTTATTTATTAAAATAGTCTAAAAAAACTAAGGGTATTTTCTCTTTTTAACCTTGTTCAATTCAAAGTTTTATTTTCCTACTAAGTAAACATTTGAATGTAAAAAAATAAAACCTACTCAAATGCAGGAGACTGAGCTCCGTGTAAAACATCTAGAGTTACCTAGATAATTTGGATCTGTAGTCTAACAAGACATGTTGCCCACTGCTCCACGTTAAAATCTCAAAAACTCTTTTACAGTTACAGTCATTTGGCTTTGTTATAATAGGTTTTTGCTGCTTTTCCCTAGTTCGGTATTGAAAATAAACTTGGGAATCACTTTCATTCACATGCAACTGCTGCTTCTGCTGGTTCTGCTGCTTTGCAATAGTTCGGTATTCAAAAGTAACTTGGGACTCTCTTTACCGCATACGCGAGTGCTGTGTCTGCTGCTTCGTAATAGCTCCAAATTCAAAATTATTCTCTGAACTGCTTTTGCCTCTACACAAGCGTTGCTCACTCACCAAATGCTGGCTTCTGATACGGAAGTGGGAACGGAGCACTCTCGGGTCACTACTCACCTGTGAACTCACCCAGTAAGACGTGCGCCTCCATTCTCCCTGCCACTTGCAGGACCTCTGTTGCTATGGCTCCTCGCGACCCGGCAAACTGGTTCTGTTAGTCCGCCTTCACCAACACCACTTACAGTTTGATTATTTATTTATTTATTTACATTTGTATGGCTCTTACACAACCATGGCGTTTGCAGGCACCACATGGCAGGGGTGGGGGAACCAAGAGAAAATCAATAACGGTCTCCTAGTCCTTGTGAGATTCAGACCGTGTAAGTGCAGCAAAGGAAGTGCAAAATGTGGGGGAAATGTCGGGGAGGAAGATTGGATGAGGGAGAGGGAAGGGGGAAGTGCAGGGAGGAGGGGGGGCCAGGGGTTAATGTTAAAGGATATTTGTACCATGCACTATCACCACCAGGGTGGTCCCCTGGCGCTCTGGCGGCTCTGAAAGAGGGAGAGGAGGGTGAGCTAGTGGGAATAAGCTGGAAAAGTGCAAGATAGCATTGGTGTGCTGATGGCAGCCTCAGCCCGGTGGGTTTGTCGGCTGTCGCTTGGGGTGTTTAACGGTCGATAGTCATCGTGTGCTGTTGTGCAAGTCTATGTGCGGTTTGTTTTGTTGTTGCAGTGTAGTGAAGTTTGTGCGGATTGCTGCGTTTTAGGCTAGTGGTTGTGTTTGGTTAGAGTTTGAGGGGTGTATGTATGCAGAGGGATGAAATGGTTAGTGGATTGGTTAGTTGGCATTGCTGTCCTTGCAGTTATGTCTAGGTCTGATGCTTGCTATCATTTACTATTCCATCGTTGCTAATTTTCAATATTCTGTCTAGATATGAGGCAGGCTAGTGATCACGATTCCAATCAAGTGTTGCACTTATCATTCACAGTTTCGTCTAGGTGTGGCACATGCTAACATTCACATTTCTATCTAGATGTGATGCAAGATAAAGTTAAGAATTCCATCTAAGTGTGGCACATGCCAACATTCACATTTCCATCTAGATGCGGCGTAGGCTAAGGTTAAGAATTCCATCCAGGTGTGGCACATGTTAACATTCACATTTCTATCTAGATGCGACACAGGCTAAGGTTAAGAATTCCATCCAAGTGTGGTACATGCTAACATTCATAATCCTGTCTAGATGCGATGTAGGCTAAAATTAGGAATTCCATCTAAGTGTGGCACATGCTAACATTCACATTTCTATCCCGATGTGATGCAAGTTAAAGTTAAGAGTTCCATCCAAGTGTGGTGCGTGTTAACATTGTTACACCTGTCTAAAGATGACACAGGCAATTCTTAACAGTTCTCTATATGTGTGGCACTAGTTAACATTGGCTAGTGTGTTCGTGCGTAATGCAAGGCAACATTTACAGTCAGGCCAAGAATAGAATTAGGCTGGTGGTCACAAATCTCTCTAAGAATGCATGGTGTAATTATATGGCAGTCTATGTTATGGAGAGGTAAGGTAGAGTTGTGGGGGCTTTCTGGAGTAGAGTCATTGCTCTATACCCCACCCATGCCACGCTTACAGTTTTGTTGGTGTCTGTTGGCTGCTGGCTTCCCTTGCTTCCCCTGCGGACAACTGCAGACACATCTTGGAGCCGCTGTTGTAGGAGCCGCCCTTGGCCTTGGGGCCCTTAGCCGCAGAGGGCTGCCCAGGGTAGGTGAGCTTTGAGTACTCATCTGCCCAATCCGGTTCACGATTCGCGCTGGGAGGCGGGAGGGAGAGGGAGGTGGCTGAGTCAGGGAAGCTATGGCGTGTTAGGCCGTGCCGTGGCCAGCAAGGAGGCATTATGGTGGCAAATAGCGGGCCCAGGAGGGTTGCATGGGCAGCCTCACTCACCTGGCTCTGGATGTCGAAAGGCAGGCAGCAAGAGCCGCGGTGTATACACCGGTCATGTTAATATGAATGAGCCAATCCGGCTCGCTATTCGTGCTGGGAGAGGGGAGGGAGAGGGAGGTGGCTAAATCGGGGAAGCTGCGGCGTGTTAGGCCAGGCCATGGCCAGCAAGGAGGCATTATGGTTGCAAATAGCAGGACCAAGAGGGTCGCATGGGCAGCCTCACGCACCTGGCTCTGGATGTCGAAAGGCAGCCAGGAAGAGCCGCGGTGTGTACACCGGGCATGTTAATATGAATGAGCCAATCCGGCTTGCGATTCGTGCTGGGGGGAGGGAGAGGGAGATGTCTGAGTCGGGGAAGCAGCAGCGTGTTAGGCCGGGCTGTGGCCAGTAAGAGGCATTATGGTGGCAAATAGCGGGCCCAGGAGGGTTGCATGGGCAGCCTCACTCACCTGGCTCTGGATGTCGAAAGGCAGCCAGGAAGAGCCGGGGTGTGTACACCAGGCATGTTAATATGAATGAGCCAATCCAGCTTGCGATTCGCGCTGGGAGGCGGGAGGGGGGCGGGAGAGGGAGGTGGCCGAGTCGGGGAAGCTGCGGCATGTTAGGCCGGGCCGTGGCCAGCAAGGAGGCATTATTGTGGCAAATAGCGGGTCACATGGACAGCCTCACTCACCTGGCTCTGGATGTCGAAAGGCAGCCAGTAAGAGCCGCGGTGTGTACACCAGGCATGTTAATATGAATGAGCCAATCCAGCTCGCGATTTGCGCTGGGAGGCGGGAGGGGGGAGGGAGAGGGAGGTGGCCGAGTCGGGGAAGCTGCGGCGTGTTAGGCCGGTCCGTGGCCAGCAAGGAGGCATTATGGTGGCAAATAGCAGGCCCAGGAGGGTTGGGGAGCCTCACTCACCTGGCTCTGGATGTCGAAAGGCAGCCAGGAAGAACCCGGTGTGTACACCGGGCATGTTAATATGAATCAGCCAATCCAGCTCGCGATTCGCGCTGGGAGGCGGGAGGGGGCAGGAAGAGGGAGGTGGCCGAGTCGGGGAAGCTGCGGCGTGTTAGGCCGGGCCGTGGCCAGCAAGGAGGCATTATGGTGGCAAATAGCGGGCCCAGGAGGGTCACATGGGAAGCCTCACTCACCTGGCTCTGGATGTGGAAAGGCAGCCAGGAAGAGCCGCGGTGTGTACACTGGGCATGTTAATATGAATGAGTCAATCCGACTCGCGATTCGCCCTGGGAGGCGGTAGAGGGAGGTGGCTGAGTCGGGGAAGCTGCGGTGTGTTAGGCCGGGCCATGTGCAGCAAGGAGGCATTATGGTGGCAAATAGCGGGCTCAGGAGGGTCGCATGAGCAGCCTCACTCACCTGGCTCTGGATGTCGAAAGGCAGCCAGGAAGAGCCGCGGTGTGTACACCGGGCATGTTAATATGAATGAGCCAATCCGGCTTGCGATTCGCGCTGGGAGGTGGGACGGGGAGGGAGGTGTCTGAGTCGGGGGAAGCAGCGGCGTGTTAGTCCGGGCTGTGGCCAGCAAGGAGGCATTATGGTGGCAAATAGCGGGCCCAGGAGGGTTGCATGGGCAGCCTCACTCATCTGGCTCTGGATGTCGAAAGGCAGCCAGGAAGAGCCGCGGTGTGTACACCGGGCATGTTAATATGAATGAGCCAATCCAGCTCGCGATTCGTGCTGGGATGCGGGAGGGGGGAGGGAGAGGCAGGTGGCCGAGTCGGGGAAGCTGCAGCGTGTTAGGCCGGGCCGTGGCCAGCAAGGAGGCATTATGGTGGCAAATAGCGGGCCCAGGAGGGTTGCATGGGCAGCCTCACTCACCTGGCTACAAAGCTTAAAACTGGAGCAAATCTACCAAGTCCTGGAGCAACCCATCTGGGCATCCTATTTGCACCAGAGCACCCCTTAAATGGCCCAGGACTCGGAAATAAGGCGGCAGGTGTAAATAACATGCTCACAGGCTTTATGCTGCAGCTTGGTACGCCATAAGCCACAGACAGCTTTCCAGGTTCTGGTCTAAAAAATGTTTTGCTTTTTGATGGCAATCTTAGGCCCCACTGTTGAAAGTTAATAACAGGCACAACACCCAAATATGGGAGGGAAAGAGTCAAGAATTGCCGCACAACTATGAGTGACATCCTTCACTCGCATGCTCCCTTCAAATCCGGCAAAACTAAAAAAGGACTTCCTTAGCTGAACAACAAGATGGAAAAAGGAAGTTTACAATCGGTGGAAGAAACTAGATGGCAAATGTTAGCATGAAAAAAGTGGATATGCAAGCAAACTCCACCTTACTTTATATCAATAACATTCACACTCCGAAACAAATTTAAACTACCATCGCCACACATACAAGTACATCTTTAAGGTGGTACACTGCATAATTTGTTATATTATTTGGCATTTGTATAGCGCCTCCCACCATTTTTCATGATTCCAAAGCGCTGTGTGTTGAACGCCCCCAGGGACCGCAGTCAAGGTCAGTGGAGAGACTAATGTAGTACAACGTACATGGGTGCACTCGGCATGTGTGCAGTCAGTGTGCAGTGGGTTTGTCCTGCAGCTTATACCAGAAATATTGCAACCATAGAGTTCTGCGTTGTATATCGGACTTTTTATGGTACTGGTTCTGAGTATTTACCGGCAAAGTTTTGCCCCTATGTCCCATCGTGTTCCCTGCACTCAGCCTCCCCTCGTCTTAGCCAGGTCCCTCATTTTTTACGTTCCAGGACCGGAGCTTTGTGCTTTTTCGGTAGCGCCAGCCCAACTCTGGAACGCTCTACCTTTGTCCCCACACAATACACAGAATCATATATCTTTGCGTGAGGCTTTAAAGACCTTATTTTAGGCACTTCCCTAGATTTTTTGTTATTTCCTTCTCTCACAGTTAGCACCATGATGCCCTTGCTAGTGACGTGTGTTTTATAAATAATTAAATTAATAAATGCAAGAATATATCCAAATGTATTTCTGGGAAAAATAGCTATAAATTCTGCCTTCCCCGCGAATGCTAATGAGGGGCACTACAACAATCACTTATTGCCTTTTCTGGCGATTCAAGTTACATTTTGCTCCCTTTATCACGGCATCATTCTTTCTTCTTTGTGATCCATAAAACCCAATCTTATCCCGCCATCAGTGGTTTACCCCTGTACCAGATCTTTTTGCCCCTTGGTTGGTAGAGCTCTTGAACACTTCACTTACGCAACAATCTTTCTCCGCAAGGGGAAGCACAGCATGATTAGGCCAATCATCAACTAATGTTCTCAACATCCCAAATTCTCCAGGAGATGCAGGCCTATTGCTCCCTCAACACGTCGCTCCAAGTGTCTTTAAAACAACCCAACAACGCAAGAAGTGGTCTGCTGAGACGCAACAAAATCTAAAATAGTCCACTCTGTGGGCCGTAACCCACTCTGTAGGACCACAATCAGGCTTTAGTTCTCCGTACCATCCCAGAGGAGAATATCCATTCGCATTTCAGCCTGATCTGCCCCCCCACAAACCACCAGACAAGGCGAGTCCGCCCCCAAACAGCCGGGCACACAGCTGATCAAGAGTAGCAACAACAACCTCAGACAAGTGTTACTTGCCTCCTCAAGTCATCCAGCAATCCAGATACTTACAAAACAGTTGCCAAATTAGAAAAAAGGAGAGAACCAGGTGTCGGCTCAATGTTGCTAATTGAACTTATGTATTGATTAATTCAGACCAGGTGCATCAGTAGCGCATGCCAGGTTGAAGTGTCATACTGTTACATTATCTAGGGAGAAGGGCCTATAAATATGGTAGGCCTATACAAATCATATTTAGTTTATGCTAATTACTGGACATAATGCAATTTATTTTTTCCCAAAAATATCCAGGTTTAAAAAAAATTGAAATGCAATTTTAATTGCCTAAAAGTACATTTCACAATCAGTTACTTCTTACTCCCCAACTTCATTCCAACCTTCCAAAAGAAGGGAGTAAAATACTCTCACCACAAAATCTGACGTGGATCTCTAGCGTCACCTGTGGCGTGCAGCGGCCTCTCTAGGCACGGAGAGCAAGGGGTCCATGTCTGGGTTCCACTACTGAGCAGTGAAACCCTAAATTATTGAAAATAAGCTGAGGAAGGATATTCGCCTCTGTGGTGCCATAGGGATCAAAAACGTGGCAGATTCTTCCGAGTGGGTAACAGACCATAAACAGCCATGTTTGCTTTTTTAGCGCACAGGCAATGCTTGCTCACATTGCTACCTTGTTTAAAACCAAGTCGCTGCATCTCATCTCCTGGACTTCATTCTTCACCATGACCTCTCTGACTATGCAATCTGGGTTTTGCCTCAGGCGCGGGCCGCGCCATCATGGATCACGGATGAGGTGGGTGACATTTCTCAATTAAAAAAACTACAAAATAAAATGCCCATCATTGGCACAGAGAAGCCGAACTACGTGGAGTACCTCTTCCCTTTCCATGGCAGCCGTTGCTCTGGAGGGGAAGTGGCGGGACAGCAGGAGTTTCGGGAGGCGGTGACGGATGAGGAGGCTGCTGCAGGAAAGTGGGACTGGTATTGGGATGGGTCGGGGAGCTTGAGCCTATCTGTGCAACGAGGATGGCCTTCTGCCTTGACCCAGACACCATGACCCTATCACTCCCAGCGGCCTCTGTGTGCCGCCACGGTGGTCATGGCTGAAGGCCACGCCTGGGGACCGATCCCACAAGACATGACTGGAGACCGTGCTTCCAAGGCACTGTAGGTCTCTCTGCCTCGCGGAGATCTAATGGGCGCTTGAATGGGAAATTCATTTTGGAAGCCACCCATACAAACGTCCCTCGCCTGCCCTCCTTGCTTGACCGAACTTCACAAACTATTCCCAAAAGAAATTCACAGGGGCCTGGACTTTTTGGTAGAACGTGTTATGCCTTTGTGCCCACGGATTACGAAGTTATATGCCTTCAAAAATCTCCTTTTCGAATAGGAAGTTTAATTTAACCCTAATTGCAGAGAAATTTCTTTTTTTTTATTTTAATGATTTTTATTGTTAAAATATTGATTTTGATACAGATATCAACGGGTTACAGACTTTGAATAAACCAAGAACCTCAAAGAAATGACATAGTAAATGATTTTGGTCTTTTGTAATAGTATTTCTATAAGGCTGAGTCATTTGTTAAAATTACTTACGAATATAATATGAGCTATAGTAGATATAAACCGGATTAATATAACAAGTAGTATAAAATTAATAATAGCATAAGTCTGCAAAGAGTGACTTATATGTAGTGAAAATAGAGATTAGGGGGGAGACGTACAGGGAGACAGACTAGAGACATATAAGGATAAGGAGGGTAGAGGATAGGGGGGGGGAGAATGGGTATATCGGATTAATTCATCAAAAAAATCTAATCATTTCAACCGTTATCAAGTTCTAGCATTTCTAAATGAGTATGGAATATGAATAATGATGCAAATATAAGGGTGTAGATTCATGTACCATGAGCAGTTGCATTAAAACAGTTAAGATACCTGGTGAAATAATACCATTTAGCATTATATTTAGGAATTGTGTTATGATTTTTGGCCATGTACATCTCCAGTTTATGAGCGTTACAAATGGTGTTCCACCAGATTTTGGTAGAAAGCAAACTAGAGTCTTTCCAGTTAGCAGTAATGCATTTTAAAGCTATACAGATGAATAAATCATAAAGTCTTGCAGAGTCAGATGGGAAGTAAGTTGTAATGGCTATACTTCCTAAAAATATGTTAACAAAGGAAAAGGGCACATCAACACAGAAGATACATTTAAGAAGCTTCCAGATTTCCTGCCAAAATTTAACAATAAATTAACATTCAAAAAACATATGCATATACGTGGCGGGAGATATGCCACATGACCAACATTTAGCATTATAATTTGGATTAGACTTAGCCAGTTTGGCCGGGGTAATGAATGCTCTATGCATGAAGAAATAATAGTGTTGTGAAATGTTTGCTGATACCGATATTTGTTTGATTTTGGCAAACAGACGATGCCATATTTCATCTTCAAACATGAAGCCCAAATCCAGTTCCCATTTCAGACGTATAGGGCAAATCTTAAAAGTTGAGGTGAGCATATTGTAAATTTTAGAGGCTCTAACTTCACCCACTATGGTAAGGTGCATTAGTCTAAGAGCATCTGGAGTAAGAATTTCATTGGAAGATTGGGCAAGTGCATCAAGGCAGGAATTAATTAAGTTGTTATAAAATTGAAAGTCCTTCTTAGGAATGTTAAAAGTGATAGAGAATTGCTGGAAGGAAAGGACATACGGGTCATCTATAATGTGTTGGATGAATCTAATACCTTTTTGAATCCATGTTTTGCGGTTGAGGATCTTATTATTAATTACTATGTTCTTATTATGCCATAATAGTGGGGAAAGATGCTTACTAGGAGTTATAGTGTGAGGAAAAAGAAAGGTTTGTAGAGCTGAGATTGAAGCTTTAATAGGGTCCAAAATCTTTTTAGACAAATGTTTAAAAATGTATATATAGTCTGTGATGTCGTGTGGTAGAACTACTTGTTTTTCTAATGTACACCAGGTCGGGATATCAGCGGATATAGGATCCATGAACCATTGACGAGATTGTTTTATAAGAAATGCATAGTGATATGACTTAAAGTCAGGGAATCTAACTCCCCCCATATCATAGGGAGCTTTCAGTTTCGTCAGAGCAATTCTTTTACTTTTTCCTTTTCCCCAAAGAAAATTAAGTAGTATAGAGTAAATGGATTTAAAAAAGGAAAGGGATAATGGGACGGAGAGGAGCTGCAAATAGTATAGTATTATGGGAGTAAGCATCATCTTGATAGTATCTAAGCGCCCCCACCAGGAGAGGTATAGTGGAGACCATTTGGATGTTAGATCCTTGAGGGTGCCCAGTAGTGTTTCAGTATTGAGTTTGATTGTATTAGGGATAGTTGGGGCAAAACGAAGACCTAAATATTTGACAGAGCTACTGCACCATTTGAGGCCAAAAGTGACAATATCATGTTTAAGGCAGTATGGATTTAGGGGCATAATTTCTGATTTCTGCGTATTTAATTTATATCCTGAGACCTCACCAAATTGCGATAGTGCACTCAAGAGGTTGGGAATGTGAAGTTTGGAGTTTTTAATTAATATAAGAATATCATCCGCATAAGCGGCTATTTTATTTATTGAGGCACCGACTTGAATTCCCGGGATATTTTTGTTAGATCCTATTAATTCTAGAAGTGGTTCAAGAGAGAGGATATATAGTAATGGTGAGAAGGGGCAACCTTGACGCGTTCCTCTTAGTAAGGGAAAAGAGGAGGAAGTTTGACCATTTAGGTAAATAGCGGATTTGGGGGCAGAATAAAGCAGTTTGACCAGTGAAATAAATTTTTCACCGCACCCATGCCAGCGTAGAGTTTGAAACATCAAATTCCAGTCAACACGATCGAAAGCTTTTTCCGCATCTAATGCAATGGCCGCATAGCCTTGAGTGTCTTTTTTGTCATTGGCTGCAAGGTTGATGGCATTTAGTAGGAGTCTTGCATTAGAGGATATATTACGTCCTTTTACATAACCTGTTTGGTCTGGTTTAATTAGACTTGGAAGTGAGGATTCGATTCTATTGGCTAGTATTTTGGCAAAAATTTTGCTTTCAATATTGATAAGGGAAATGGGTCGATAGTTGCTAGGAAGAGTAGGGTCCTTGTCAGGTTTTGGAAAAATGATAAGCAAAGCTTCAGAAAAGGATCCAGAGGAACATTTTTGTGAAATGAAATATGAAAAAAGTTTTTTTAATTTAGGTGTTAAGGATTGAGAAAACGTGTTGTAGAATTCTGTGGATAGTCCATCGGGGCCGGGTGCTTTACCTTTTCCGAGGCCATGGATGGCTTTGGTAATCTCGAAAGAAGTGATGTCCTTTTCTAGATAAGATAGATCAATTTCAGGGTAGGTTGTTCTACTGATGTTGTTCAAAAAGGAATCAATGTTTTCTCTGGCAATAGCACATTCTGGAGTATATAGATCCGTATAAAATTTTCTAAAGCATTCCAATATTTCATCAGACCTATGATGCATCTTGCCCAACTTATCTTGAATGTGAGAGACTTGAACTTTTTCTTTTTTGGTTTTTAATTAAGAAGCTAGCATTTGACCTGCTTTATTAGAAGTTTGATAAATCTTAGTTTTATATTTAAGAATGGTACCTGCGCGCTAACTCAGTGATTTCTTTATTGATTTCAAAGCGTATCTTAATGACTTGTCGTAGATTAGCTGGGTTAGTGTCAGTATAATAGTGTTGTTCTGCGATAGTGAGTTTAGAGTAAAGATCATCAAGATATTTTTTCCTGATTTTTTTATTCTTGCCTGATAGGGCCATTATGTGACCACGAAGGGCCGCTTTGAAAGCATCCCAATTATTGACAGTGGAGGTATCTTGATCTTGGTTTTCGCTAAAGTATTGTTGAATGAAAGTGTTGATGGATTGGATAGATTTAGGATCATTTAAAAGAAAATTGTTAAGTTTCCATCTGGGAGAACCTTTGTTCATATCTGTAAGGGAGAAGGAAGTGATGACTGGAGCGTGGTCAGAAATAATGATATTGGCTATCTTGGAGTCTATAATGGATCCAGATAGAGTCTTTGTAGCAAAAATATAATCAATACGTGACAATGTGTTGTGTGGGGGAGAATGGAAGGTATAATCCAAATGCGAAGGATGAGATATCCTCCACGAATCAATTAGTCCTGTTTCTCCTAGACATTTTATGAAGGATTTGTGAGTTTTGTTGGGTTTAAATATGCAGCTGGATTTTCGATCCAGAAAAGGGTCAAG
The DNA here is from genome assembly GCF_040938575.1 of Ambystoma mexicanum. Lineage (NCBI taxonomy): Eukaryota > Metazoa > Chordata > Amphibia > Caudata > Ambystomatidae > Ambystoma > Ambystoma mexicanum. The sequence continues at coordinate 678,260,362 of NC_090925.1, forward strand.
AACCTGATTAACATCGCCACACATTATCAAGTTGGTGAAGTCATTTTTCAAAATCATTTGTTTGATATTATTCCAAAAGGAGGGATCTGGTAGTGTAGGTCCGTAAATATTGAGAATTGATACTTGTGCCGTGTCAATTTGCAGTTTTACCCAAACCCATCTGCCATTAGTATCTGATCTTGGGCAAGGATTTTGTAGGGTTGTTTTTTACTAATAAGTATAGCAACACCATTTTTCTTGGATAAAGCTGGGCTAGCAATAACCTCCTTCACCCAAAGAGACTTGAGTTTCATTGTTTCTTTAAGGGATAAGTGTGTCTCTTGTAGACAAGCTACTGTTGGTTTAAATTTATTCAAGTGAGATAATACTTTACATCTTTTCATTGGATTCTTGCAACCCTTAATATTCCATGTTATGCATTTAAAGATCATTTAGTTGGAGGAGATTTGATATTCATACACCCTATAGCTATCGTACAGAAATAAGCATATACCATTGTCATACGATTGAAATTATGTTTACACCAATATTTGTTCAGAGGGAAGGAACATTGGGGGTCAGGGAGGGGAGAGAGGGGTTTGATCACACCTTGACGGGTAGTATACCATGACGAATGAATCATTTTAGCGATCAAACAGGACATTTGATAAGGAGTTAAAGGGAGATATATATAGGGGATAGGAAACGCCTACCGGGTCGCTAACTAGGAAAAAGCGACTACCTGTGGAAGATGGACCCAAAAGAGCGCCCACCCCACAAAGTAAATATCAAAGTAAAATCATAGCATTAGGTAATTAGATACTTATGAGTATAAAAGTCAATTGATGGAGATCCAGTTTTAAGTAGTAGATGAAGTTGAGGCTGCCGCTGGAGAAGAGGTGTCCATATTTTCATTTTTGATGGATTGTATGAAGAGCCTTAAGTCAGCGGGATCATCAAAGACTGCAGAGCGTCCTTCGTATGTAACTTTAAAGGAGCAAGGATGGAATAAGCCATATCGGACATTAAGTTGTTTAAGAGCAGGCCGGAATGCCAGAAAGACTTTTCTTCTTTGTGCTGTACTTCTAGCAACATCCTGTGAGATATATAACTTACTGCCATGCCAGATTAGAGATTTACGTTCTTTAACTGTGGAGATAATAAGTTGCAGTTGAGAGTATTCCAAAAGGTAAAATATTAGTGTTCTTGGTGGCTGACGAGATGAGGGATAGACTGAGGGTTGGCCAATCCTGTGGGCTCGTTGTATATTAAAAGTAGTTTCCAAAGGCAGATGTAGTATGGCCGGTAAGAATTTTTGTAGGAAGACAATGGGGTCTGTGCCCTCAACTCCTTCAGGAAGGCCAGAGATGCGTAGGTTATTGCGCCTACTTCGATTTTCCAAATCTTCATTATGCTTTTGAAGTTCTTTAATGGATTTCTCCATTTGTGCTACCTTAGTCGATAGATCTTCAAGCGCGCCAATTCTTTTCTCTGCTTCTTCTACTCTGTTGTTAACTCCCATCCACCTTTCATCTAGTTGCTGTAACTTAATATTTGTGGTTTCCATGAAGGGGTTAAGTGCCCTGATTTCAGCAAGAATGGTTTCAATAGCTGGGTCTGAGATTCCACTTGGAGGTGGTGAGTCACTTTTGGGTCTTTTCAGAGTGGTTGAGGAAGCAGTAGCGTCTTTGATAGAGGAGCCATTTTTTTGGTTGGTTTTGTTGGTTGCCATATTTGTGCCGAAGTTGACAGATATAAATTGTTATGGCGTCTAATTCTTTGAAGAAGATCTGTATGCTGTCTAGTAGTATATAATTATTACTTCCATATTATTCTTAGGCTTTACTCTGTGCAAGAGAGACCAAAAACTGGAAAGACCCAGAATAATAAGGCATATACTACTGGAGACTGAGTTGGATATATTTTGTAGGGCTATCGCCCAAAAATAGAGGTTTAAATCTGTGGAGCTGTAGAAGTATGGCGGTGGAAGATTATAAACCAGTCAATTAATACAGTATTGTAAGGTTGCAGCAATGAGGCATGGTAGTGGTGTGAAATTTAAAAGCAGCACTTAGTGTTTGCAGAAGGGAGACTTAATGAATTATTCGGTATTATGGTTTTAAAGCTTGGTTTGCCTTTGAAATGTGACTTAAAAGCCCGTACACTGTTCTTGCAGATTCCTTTCTCAGGTATGTGACTAGAGTATCTTTTCCTATTAATCCAACTTATTCTCTCTTCATTTATTACTTCATTCCCCTTTTTTTTTTTCCTTTTTCTTTTTTTTTTTTTTTAATATATCTTTTGCTTCAGTATAAGTTAAATTAATGTAGACAGTTTGCTTTTATATTTATTTCTTACTGTTTTTCTTTTCCAGTTTCCTTGGAGTCCAGTGGGTGGCGCACTTGTGAGGAAGCGCTGTGCTTTAGGGCCCAGACCGGGGAGTCAGCTGATTTGACTCGCCGCATCTCTCCTCACGTGGGGCGGATCGCGTTCCTGGATGCGTCCTATGCGGAAGTTGGAGAATGGAGCCTGTCGCGTGTAAAGCTGTTCAACACGCCGGAGCCGCGAAAGAAGTCCAACAGATGGAAGCGGGATGTCGGCAGAGCTCAGGAAGGAGAATAAGGTAAGTTTATCAACGTAGAATTTAACCTAATGCTGTTATATATTAAATGTGAGGTGGAGCTGCTGTCTTAGGCTGCCATCTTGCCTCGGCGCCAAGCCACGCCCCCTGCAGAGAAATGTCACACTCACTCGCCCATAGAGGCGCAACAATTAGGCCGGGTGCAACAATTCCAGTTGCAAACTACTAGCCAGCCACAAAAAAGTTACTCGCCACCTCAATTATATGCATGCAAACAGCACACCATTTCTTACTAGCCAAAAATCAAATATCACTAGCCAATGACAGGAGGCGAGATCACATTTTGTGCCCTGAATTAGGCATAGGCTGAAAGCGTAGTATGCTATTTATGGTCATTGATGAAGGAAGGGATGGAGGGCCCATGAGTCCCCAGAGGTGGAGCCTCGATTGAGTAACAACGCTCATCAACACGCTCAACAACCGCAATGAATGGTATATTACAGTTAGTGCACCTGCATGGTATAATGCCTAGATGTATTTTCATCTTCGGGTTGCACTATGTCGATAGCCTACACAATAACCTTTGCACTGAACTCGGAGGTGACCTTCAGTATGCTTTTTTTCATTTCTTTGTTTTAACATAGGGTAGGGGATAGGTTGTTTCTTATAACGCATGGTCACACACCGTCATCCCCTCTTATCCCTGGTCCCTTCCCTAATATAAGACAGGCTCAAGTTGATGACACGTAATCAGCGTAGAATACGGTTTAAGAAAAAGCCAATATGCACCTTGTAATGTGTTGCATTAGAAACTGCATATTGGTCAGGGAGGCTGGCTCGGGGCAACGCGTTTGAGCGACGCAGTTTCGAATCCCGGTCCCGTGCTTGAAGACCGGTCTCTGGTGCTACGCGCGTGAAAAAAAGATTTAATTAATAACAGAAAAAACATTTAACCAGTTTACTCAAATGAATTAATTGGATTTAAAATAAGCATTAACATGCTTATAGATAATTGCTTTCATTTATGAAACTCTAACAAACTAAAAATTAAAATACTACCATAAACCTTTCCATATCAATTAATGTCTGTAAAGCGTCACTTGAAGCGATTATACAAGAAAGGAACTTGAAATACTTCTCACTGCTTTAATGAAGAGATGTAATGACAGCTGGCTGAAGCAGCAGCGGCATTGTGATGTGCAACTCGACCTTCATAACTGTTTACAGAGCGGAGTGATGTTTTTGTCAATTACAGTTCAGTAGTGATGTCACAACTAGCCTGTAATAAGAACATTATGTACAGGCTTCTATAAGGGTATTTCACGTATTATAAATGACTAAAGTATTTTACTGAACCAGATAAAAGGCAGGCCTTGGCTAGCACCGTTGTCAAGGTAGCACACCCTGGAGCCCGCGAATCTAGCCTCTGCCAGCCAATGCGTCGCCGTGGCCCTCACTGGTTCCTTTGGGAAGTGCACGAGTGTCCCCCCTTCCCCCCTCATCTCTGATCCGCTCAGTGCAGATGCCCGGGAGATGGGGCACCGGAAAGCAGAGAATCCCAGCGGCACACCTAAATTGCATCCTTGATAGCAAACACCAGTGTAGTAAGTTGCCTCATTAAGTGAAGACAGGAGCCGTAATTTACTTGCACCAGTGGTTTATTTAAGATGGAGTGCAGTGATAAACTGAAGCTGCAATATCAATGGCCAACGGGCCTAACAGTGCTGAGGCTCAGGATTCCTCAGGCTGCATAAACGCGATGCTTTTCGGACCCGTGCTCGGAGGAGCCGGGGAGACGCTTCTCCTCGCGTTTTGAGCTTGTCGCGTAATGCGCGCGTAGCGCGCGGGGGCGGAGCCGTGTTTGCGCACGAGGTATCGCGAGAGCAGGGCTCTCGCGATCGCACTACACACCTCCCTTTTTTCAAAGCAGAACGAGTTCATTGTAATACATAGTCATTGTATCTCACCGGTCTTCTGTGTTCCCTTCTGGGTCTCTCACCGATTCCAGGGCAAGGTCCCTGCTGCTCAGGTTCTGGGTTTAGATAGAGTTCTTCAGGTTCTGTCTCGGTTTCTTCTCTTTCTCCGTCGTTTCCTTCGGGTTCTCGTTCGTCGTTTCCCCCATAGTCCTTTTCGGTTTCCACACGTGGTGTCTCTGGGGTTCTCGCCTTTTCTTGCCTCCGCTGGTATAATGCTACTCTTTCAAAGTTCCATGCGCGCCCATCTTCTGTACGGACATGATTGGTCCCTTTGTGAGTTACTTTTATGGGCTGACTATACCGGGATCCTGTGGTTTGATCTTTTCTTGGTAGTTTTATTTTCACCCAGTCCCCTTTTCCTATGTCGGGCGCTTGCTTCGTCCGCCTTCTTTCGTCGCTCCACGATTTCATGCGTGACTTGTTTTTCTCAATGCGCCATACTACATCAGCCATGTTCACTGCTTCATCTTCCCTTACTTTCGACAGCCATGGTGGGATGAGCGTAGATGCAGCACTCCTCCCTCTCAACATTTTGAACGGGGATACTTGTGTAATTCCGTTTGGCGTGAGCCTGTGGGCCGCTATGGCTTCTTTGGTGGTTTTGAGCGGGTCCATGCCGGAAGCCGTGGCCAGTTGGATGGCGCCCTTTATGAATCTATTTGCCCTCTCGACGAGTCCATTGGCTTGGGGGTGATATAGTGCCGCTTTCTTTTGTTTGATGTGGTTCCTTTTTAAAAATTCTTCCATGTCTCTGGAAACTAGTTGTACACCATTGTCTGTGACGACCTCTTTGGGGAGGCCCTCCCTTTGAAAAATTTCTGTGAGTACTTCTATGACTGTCTCAGTAGTTATGTTTGGTACAAACTCTGCTTCCACCCACTTGGATAGATAGTCGACAAGTACTATGCCGTATCTGTGTTCAGTCGCCATCGCCTCCAGGGGCCCTATGAAGTCGATGCCCACTTTGGACCATACTGCTTCTGGTATCTCTGTGGGTATGAGGGGTGCCTGGCGAACCTTAAGTCTTTTGTCGCTATTCAGGCATTCGTGGCAGCGTTCTATCATAGCACAAATTTCTTGATCCATAGACGGCCACCAGTAGGCTTCTCTCACCCTGCGACGTGTCATCGTGTTCCCCAAATGTCCCGCATGGGCCCTACAGAGGATGGTGCGTCTCATTCCTGTAGGGGGGATGATTTGGTCTGTCTTTAAGATTATCCCTTCTGTTTCCGACAACTCATCTTGCACTTTCCAATATGGTCTCATGCCTTCGGGCAGCGTTTTTTCATCAGGCCACCCTTCCCTGATCCATCCGCGAATCTTTGCCATGGTGGAGTCTTTCCCATCTTCTTCTTCCCAATGCCTTTCGCTGAGTTCCAGGTACTCTGGTGCCGTTAGGTCTGTGATGGATGCAACTATGCATTCCCCATGTAGAAACGTGGTAGCCTCCTCTTTGCCCTCCGGCAGCCTCGACATGCAGTCGGCTTGGGAGTTTTTCCAGCCTGAGATGTGCTGGATTTCAAATGTGTACTCCTGTAGTTTAGCTGCGATGCGGGCTAGTCTGGGCGTGGATGCCTTGGTGCCTCCTGGACTGAGCATGTGGATGAGCGGCTTGTGATCTGTCACCAGCTTAAACTTTGTGCCCCACACGTATGTTCGGAAATGTTCTACTACCCATGCGCATGCGAGCATTTCTTTTTCAATGGTGGAATAGTTCTGTTCCGCCTCTGACAGTGCCTTTGAGGCAAAGGCCACCACATGTTCGGTGTCACCTCTCTTCTGCGTTAGCACTGCCCCTAGTCCGTACGCACTGGCGTCTGTTGTGATTACTGTCTCCCACTCTGGGTTAAAAGGTTGAAGACATGGGGCTCTCACTATGTGCTGTTTTATGGTTTCCGTCGCCCTCTTCTGGGGCTCTCGCCACGTGAATTCTGACCCTTTCTTGAGCAGATCTCGGAGAGGTGTGGTGATTTCTGAAAACCTGGGTATGAATTTCGCATAGTATTCGGCCAATCCTAAAAATGACCTCACCTCTTCTTTAGTGGTGGGTTCCGGAGCTTGGGTGATGGCCTGCAGGAGGTTCTGTTTGGGACTGATCCCCTTTTCCGATATCTTGTACCCTAAGTATTCGACTTCTTTCACCCCGAATGAACATTTTTCGTGGCGTAGGCGCACTCCAGCTTCTTGTAACTTGTTGAGAACTACTTTGAGCGTGGCATTGTGCGTCTGTTCATCTCTAGCATATACCAGGATGTCATCCTGGAAATATACAACGTTTTTAACTTTCCGTAGCAGGACGTCCATCATGCGTTGGAAGGCAGATGCAGCTGACGACAGCCCGAAAGGCATTTTGGTGAATTGGTATGTACCAAAAGGAGTGATGAATGCCGTAAGGGGTTTTGATTCTTCGTGCAGCTGTATTTGGTGGTATGCATTTCTCATGTCCAGTTTAGAGAATATTTTGGCTTCTTTCATTAGTAATATGAGTTCATTAATGCTCGGGAGCGGGTAGTTGTCCGTGATGACTTCTAGGTTTAAACTGCGCAGGTCTATGCACACCCTTAATTCTTGTGATTGGGGTTTCTTAATGAGGACGACTGGGCTCAGCCATTCGGACGCTTCAATTTCTTCTATTACCCCTTCCGTTTTCATTTTGTCCAGCTGTTGTTTTAGGGTGTCTCTTGCTGTGGCTGGTACTGGTCTCACCCGGTGTTTGACTGGGACTGCATTTCTTTTGAGCACAATTTTGTGAAGAAAATTTTTGATGTGCCCCGGCTCCTCCGAGAACAGTGTTGGATAATCGCTCTTGACAATTGACCCGTCTCTTGCACTGACAGACAGGACCTGATCTTCTGTACTGGGGTCTAGTTTGGTTTTTAACTTGTCTTGGTCGTCCCAGCCCAAGACCGCTGGACCTTCGTGACTGAAATAGACTCGGGTGGTGGTTTCTCTCCCTTTGAATTCGACTTTTCCATTGATGTAACCCAAGAGTTCAACCGACGCCCCTCCAAACACAGTGGGCTTGTGTCGCGTGGTGAGAACCTGCACTTTCTCCTTTCCCACCATTTCTTTGTATGTGCGCAGGGGTAAAATGGTGAGATCTGATCCAGAGTCTGCCATGACCCTTGTCTCTTTTCCATCGATTTTGATTAGGCAATGGGGCTTCTCTCTCCTGGCCCGTGTGCTGTTCACCATAATGACTGTGGGTCTTCCTTCATCCTCTGAGGAGGATTCTCTTACCGCCGTTCGATCTGTGGTGAGGCTGGTGACTTTCTTGTTTCTCCATCGACACACTATGGAGAAGTGCCCGATGCGTTTGCAGATGGAGCACTCCTTGTCTCTGGCTGGGCACTCTCGGTCAAACGCCAAGTGCTTCGTGCTGGTGCACCTGTGGCACTTGAGTGGTTCTTTCTTGTTTCCTCTCACCTCTCTCGTGTCCGCTGTCGACCTATCTTTTCTTATGTGGAAGCCCACCGCTTGAATTTCCGCGGGACCCTGGGCCCCTGCAAATTCCTTTCTTCTTCCCGCCGTTTCTTCTACCGCTCTGGCGATCTCGACGGCTTTCTCTAACTGTAGCTCCTTTTCGAGGATAAATTTATCTTGGACCTTACGACTGTTAGTGTGTACGACCAACATATCGCATATACGGTTCTCTGCGTTGTTGCCGAAGTTACATAAGGCTGCTAGTTCCCTCAATTTGGTGACATAGTCATCGACGGGTTCAGACTGTTCCTGTTTCCGAGTGTAAAACCGTATTCTGTGGAGCACTGTGTTCTCCTTGCTGGCGAATCTCTTAATGATTCTCCTGACCGCCTCTTTGAACACATCATCATTGTCATCGTTCACTGGAATCGGGGTAAGGCCCTCGAATATTCTTTGCCCCTCCACTCCCAGGGCATTGAGTAACATGGCCCTGCGTCTTGCCGCCGAAAACCCTGCTCCGCCCATAGCCTCCACGTATGTCATAAACAGGGGCTGCCATTGTGGCCATGGAATAGCAGGCCTACCTGGCGTTTGCAGAAAGGGTGGCGGTGGCGTGGCTCCTTGCATGCTTCTGTGCGGGTTCTGGTGGTGATCCTCGTTGCCAATTTATGTAGTAAATTGCCTCATTAAGTGAAGACAGGAGCCGTAATTTACTTGCACCAGTGGTTTATTTAAGATGGAGTGCAGTGATAAATTGAAGCTGCAATATCAATGGCCAACGGGCCTAACAGTGCTGAGGCTCAGGATTCCTCAGGCTGCATAAACGCGATGCTTTTCGGTCCCGTGCTCGGAGGAGCCGGGGAGACGCTTCTCCTCGCGTCTTGAGCTTGTCGCGTAATGCGCGCGTAGCGCGCGGGGGCGGAGCCGTGTTTGCGCGCGAGGTATCGCGAGAGCGGGGCTCTCGCGATCGCACTACAACCAGTAGGGCAGCCAGCCGTCGCTATTAGTGATAGACCACCCGCAGATGTTGCGAACTACAACACCCCTGAGCTGACACCGCGTCTATGCCAGCTAGAGCATATGAGATATGTAGGCCAAACGATCAGAAGAGGTGCAGCTTAGCAACCCCTGCCTATAATACACCAAAAAAAAGAACAATGTGGCAGTGCAAGAGGAGAGATTACTGAACATGTGCCACTCTGCCAGAATAACAATGACGTGCCAATGCAATACATCTATTTCTTTGGTGCAGCTCTAAATTGCCGGACTCTCAGAACACTGAATTAGCCACTTCAGTGAACCTCAATTTATGGACCGCCCAAGGATAAAAGGCAGAGTTGACGTGGCATCACACTTGGTCCTCGTCTTTCCCTGCACACATATCTATCCGTTTCCCTGACTTTGCCTTTACCATCCTGTCAGCAAGTACAGGTAATGCTCGCTGTATCCCCATGTTCCTCACCCCATGTCAGCATCACCCATCATTCCTCACTGGGTTCCCCCTTCACCCTTTTGTTGGTTTACTCATCTCACCCCATGCTATCAGACCCCTCAGATCCCCACAAACTCCCATTTCCTGCTCCCCCGCCGCTAAACCCGCTCACCCTATTTCATTGTGTTCTCTCATCTCACGACAGCTCCCCTCTTACCCCGCTCGTCCTGTGCTATTGTGGCCTTTGTGGTACCGCATTCCCACTTCTTCTCGGGCAATGCGCTATCCACCCTCATGTCAGCCCCCCTCACCCATCTAGCCACTGGACACCCTGCTCTTCCAGTGTCCTGTAAATCCTCTCACCTCGTAGCTGCTTTCTCCTCTTACTCCTTGTAACCCCTCACCATATGCTGGTTTATTCCCACCCTAACCTGAAATGTGTTCCTTACTTGCACTGGGACGGTTTACTCCCTTAACCACCACTGTTATTAAGCCAACTCACATCCATGCCAAATTACCCACATGTCAGTTTACACTTTTTAACTCCATCCTCCTTTTCCTGTTCCACCTCATTCCCCTCTACCACTTTCCAACCAGGTTCCACGCACAGTTCTCTCTCCTTCAAAATCCAGCTAATAACCCATCACTGACCAGGCTATCGTAACCCATCACTGACCAGGCTATCATAACCCATCACTGACCAGGCTATTGTAACCCATCTCTGATCAGGCTATCTTAACCCGCAACCCATCTCTGATCAGGCTATCGTTACCCAGCACCGATCAGGCTATCGTACCCCAGCACCAATCAGGCTATCGTAACCCAGCACCAATCTGGCTATCGTAACCCAGCACCAATCTGGCTATCGTAACCCAGCACCAATCAGGCTATCGTAACCCGCAACCCATCTCTGATCAGGCTATTGTAACATGCAACCCATCTCTGATCAGGCTATCGTAAAACACGCAACCCATCTCTGATCAAGCTTGCGTAATCCATCAGTGATCAGGCTATCGTAACCCAGCACTGACCAGTTTATCGTACCCCAGCACTGACCAGGCTATCGTAACCCAGCACTGATCAGGCTATTGTAACCCATCACTGACCAGGCTATCGTACCACAGCACCAATCAGACTATCGTACCCCAGCACCAATCAGACTATCGTACCCCAGCACCAATCAGGCTATCCTACCCCAGCACCAATCAGGCTATCGTAACCCACAACCCATCTCTGATCAGGCTATCGTAAAACACGCAACCCATCTCTGATCAAGCTTTCGTAATCCATCACTGATCAGGCTATCGTAACCCAGCACCATTAAGGCTATCGTACCCCAGCACCAATCAGGCTATCGTACCCCAGCACCAATCAGGCTATTGTAACCCGCAACCCATCTCTGATCAGGCTATCGTAAAACATGCAACCCATCTCTGATACAGCTTTCGTAATCCATCACTGATCAGGCTATCGTAACCCAGCACTGACCAGTTTATCGTACCCCAGCACTGACCAGGCTATCGTAACCGAGCACTGACCAGTTTATCGTACCCCAGCACTGACCAGTTTATCGTACCCCAGCACTGACCAGGCTATCGTAACCCAGCACTGACCAGGCTATTGTAACCCAGCACTGATCAGGCTATTATACCCCATCACTGACCAGGCTATCATAACCCAGCACCAATCAGACTATCGTACCCCAGCACCAATCAGACTATCGTACCCCAGCACCAATCAGGCTATCGTACCCCAGCACCAATCAGGCTATCGTAACCCGCAACCCATCTCTGATCAGGCTATCGTAAAACACACAACCCATCTCTGATCAAGCTTTCATAATCCATCACTGATCAGGCTATCGTAACCCAGCACCAATCAGGCTATCGTACCCCAGCACCAATCAGGCTATCGTAACCCGCAACCCATCTCTGATCAGGCTATCGTAAAACACGCAACCCATCTCTGATCAAGCTTTCGTAATCCATCACTGATCAGGCTATCGTAACCCAGCACTGACCAGTTTATCGTACCCCAGCACTGACCAGGCTATCGTAACCCAGCACTGATCAGGCTATTGTAACCCATCACTGACCAGGCTATCGTAACCCATCATTGATTAGGCTATTGTAACCCATCACTGATCAGGCTATCGTCACCCATCTCTGATCAGGCTATCAGTTGGTCATTCAGCAGGAAGACTTCCCTTCCACCCGGATAGGGTCCACAAGGTGAAAAAAGCCATCAAAAGCAGCTGCAAGTCAACAACACTCTGCAAAACACCTAAACAAATATGCAAACTTCCCTGTGCCATCAGTCATCTAAAACACACACACACCGGTGTGCACCTAGATGCCCTCATCTTACGCTTTCCTGTGCAGTAGTGTTCTAATATTCTGCACAACTGTGCATTGACTCACACAGCGCACGGCACAATGTACAATAACACCTCTATATCGGATGCGCCCTTTCTCCATTTAGTTTCGACAATCTCTTAATACAGGCCTGTATGCGAACATTAGGTGACTCAAATTAATTTAATCTCGGCAGAGGGCCACACTGGGCAGCAAGCATGGCAGGATCCCAGAGGCGTAGACAGGGTAGGGCCTACATTAGGTGACTCAAATTAATTTAATCTCGGCAGAGGGCCACACTGGGCAGCAAGCATGGCAGGATCCCAGAGGCGTAGACAGGGTAGGGCCTGAGCAGGAAAGGCCCACCCAAAATATGTAAATGCCCACTCAGCAACATGGTGTGGAATGCCACTGCAGTGGGCCCAACTACATTAGCTTCAGGCCCCACTTGTTAAACAATCCTGGCTAAGCCTCTGCCGAACCCTTAGAGCGAGTACCCAGAATTATTTATGCCACACAACCCTGGCATCACTCCACCCACTCGCACAAACGACATATGCTCCTAAATCCAGGTAACTCCAACATATAGGCAATTTACATGCAAGGCACTATAGTAAGATATGATAAGGCATTTATAACGCCCCTGTTTACAAGCACCAGACACTGAACGGCCAGATGCCCAGGATGTGGAACTACTGCATTTCCAGACAACGATGGAGCGATGCCAAATCATACAGTTGTACACAATATCGCCCATATCCTCCTATCTCATCTCATTTCACACTGCCCGCTCAACCCATAGGCAGACACGCCTTGGACCCCATGCCTTTCACCCTCTTCCCCACTCCCAGCTAATCCTCTTGCCGAATGCCTTTTACACATTTAGGCCTGTGCCCGCAGAGCCGTGTCCTCCGCCATACCTCTCCAGCGCATAACCTGCACTTTATCCGCCCCCAGATCAGCCTGATTTCACTGCACTCGATTTTTCCATCCCTGCAGTTACATCACTGTTATGTTGATTTATACTGTGCACCAATACCACCCAGGGGTAATCTCCTGGCACTCACTGGCTCTGCAAGAAAGAGGACGGGGTTGGTTAGTGCGGGGAGAGGGATTGAATAGGTCCAGAACCAGAAGAAACTGGTGGGTGTGGGTGTGTGTGTGGTGTGTGGTTGCAGATGAGTTGATTGTGTGCACTGGCTTATTGTATCCATAAGGGTGAGGCCCAATGCCTGGGATGCTTGTTGCAAGTGAATGTTTGTTATGTTCGGTGTGTGCTTGTGTGTTTTATGTGTAAATTGGCTCGTATTTAAGGTTGTGGTTGAGTGCACTGGCATGTGTATCCGTAAGGGTGAGGCCCAATGCCTGGGTTGTTTGTGTGTGAATGTCTGTTGTGTTGGTTGCGTGTGTGTTGTATGTGTTAAATTGGCTGTTATTTAAGGTTATGGCTGTGCGCACTGGCTTGTTGTGTCTGTAGGGGTAAAGTGCTTTTGTTGTTGCATGCAAGTGTTAGTTATGTTGGGTGTATGTTTGTGTGTAGTTGAGCTAGCCGATGGGCGTGTACAATACAGGGAGGTGTGTAAGAGGGGAGCAGGAGAGGAGTGGTTAGTACTTTGTGTACTATCAAAGGTCTTCTAGGCGGCTAATCTTCACAAATCTAACTAAATGTGACGAAGGCTAATTTCACACTTCCATCTAAATGAGTGCTGCCCAACCCCCCCATGATTATATCCGTATCATTGTATTTACTTCGGTGTTTTCTGTAAATAGGAGGGGGGCAGGCCACATACTCCCGCCCCATTTTTACTATCTATGTTCCCTTACTTGCCTCAGTGAGTTAGTGATATGGGGTAATGGAGAAAAACCGCAGCAAGTGCACTGAGGTAGGTTCACTGATAGAAAGACATGCAAGTGCTGCGATACGGACATGTCGCCCCTTCTATGATTTGCCATATACCGGTGTGACTCCCCCCACCTCATGCAGTCCCCTCCAGCCCCATATCCATCTCCCTCCAATCTAAACTACCGAGAACCAGTTTCTTTCTCTCCCCGGTCGGTCTCTTCAGAACTCCCCTCACGATGTTCCTGACACACTACATTGTAACATACCTAGAAAAAGAAAGACGTATACCCTGCACCACACCAAGCATAAACAGTTGTTTGATGTGGCTTCACACACACAGAGTGGTGGACTAGCTGGAATTCGCCAAGAGGTTTTGTTTTTGTTGTAGTGTATGACTAACGGAAACACGCCACTTTTAGCTGCACCATTGCACCTTCCTCGCCCACCCCTCAGCCCCAAACCCCATGATCTTGCAAGCTGGGGACAAGCTTCACTGTTGGTAAATTAAATTTCCATGCTCCCCAAAGTGCCACGCCTAATTTATAATTGGTTATTTATAATGCGCACAACAACCAGGAGGTTTCCAAGCGCGGACCCGTGGATCGAACCGGTGCTGCTGCGCCATCCTGCCCTTCAAGGCGAGAGCGTTGCCCCTGGGCCATCCTCTTATCTGCCTAGAGAACTCCATTGCGAAAAACACTCCTAGTCCAGCACAGCGTCTTGAACATTGTGAGCAAAACAGTTGTGAGAAGAGGGAAGGAGAAAGTGTTGCCCACACTTTGGGTCCTCCCCAAAGGGATATGAATGACCAACAAACACTATGGCCCTTATTCACACAGCATTTTCCAATCGGGTTTTGCCATTATAAAACACTTCTGTGAATTAGGCCCTAAATCGCGCAGGTTGCGCGTCCGCGGAAGAGCCTTACCGGTAAACTGCAGGTCACAGCTTCGAATTCTGCCATGGCCAGCCTTTCCTCATTCAGGTGAGGAAATCAGTGCTGCTTTGTAGGTGGTATTAAATCTGCCATGGCCAGCCTTTCCTCACTCAGGTGATGAAATTCGTGGTTCTTTTTTGGTGGTAAACAGGTGGAATGTAAACACATTGGCCTTCACTGGCGTATGATATTATAAAAATACAAGTTACTACAATTGTTGAGCATAATACTAATGATTCACAGCTTCATTAATGATAACAGTAATATCACATTGGTGGGTGGGGGAGATACTGCATGGTCTATAAAATATTGCAGCAAAACCTTCATGAAATGAAACACGGGGGACAAAAGAAAAGAGGGGGGCGCTGGCCTGAGGCTGTTCCTCCGCCTCCCCCTTTCCCTACCTCTCTTTGAAAAACATAATTTATCTGTGTATTATCAAGAAACCCAGACACTTTAATCAGTGCAGTGAGCTATGAAGTCAGTATTTCCATTCTTATCTGCCGGAGGAGTGGAAATAGAGAGCAGATAGCCAGCTCTGCGCCGATGGGTGGTAGGGAATGTTAATGGGAGCGAAGGGAAGGCGATTGGCTACCGGGGCCGGGCTATCTACGCCATTATCAGGGCGCTATCGAGTGCACCATCGCAGCCCAGTAACGGAGCCAGTTCAACTCTCTGCATTATCTTAGAGCTGAAACCTGCAGGCTTCAGCCTGGGAGACGGCGCGCCAGCCAATAAGGGCCCGTACTTCGGCACAAGGCAGAAGAAATGGAAAACCGAGGGATCGGGTCCGCAGGGAGCGTTAAAAATGGCGGCCGTTGGTCGCTTGCCACTCGTGAACATTTGACGGGTATGCACGTACAATTCGCTTTTAGTTTGGACTTTTAGGGTAAACTATTGCATTAGAGTACAGATAGGGAGAAATGGCATATGAGGAGGGACAAAAAGCTTGCAGGTAGTATTTTGGTTATTCACCCACCCGCTAAATGCCATGGCCGTGCTGATCCCTATGGCCATTCCCACTCAGTTCCTGCCACTACCCCCCCAAAAAACACCTCCTTGTGGAATCCCTTTGAGCTCACTTTATCAAGCCTTACCATCAAACTTTGCACTCAAATTCCCTCAAATTCCCTGCCAGTGTTTTTTCAAAGCAGTCTTCTGAGATTTGGAGCTGTAAAAGCACTTCAGATGTAAAATAAATTCCTTAAACAGGTCTGCCTTCAGCCACTCGCACCTTGCGTGTCCTCCTCTTAAGTTTAAAAACAAGCACTGGCAAAGCCAGCAGTTTTGGCTTGTGTAAAAGTATTAGGCATTTCCCAGGCACTGCTACTAGATGCCCAGGTACTCGCACAATTTTGCACCTGCTACCATCAATCTCTAGTTTAATACCACTATGGCTGTGCCTGGTAAGTGCCTTTCCCATGCCTACACAAAAGCCTAAATGATTGGCAATGCCAATGCTTGTTTATTCATTAGTCTCATCTCATGCAACTTTCACCAATTATGCGGACGATACACAAATTCTTCTCCCACTATCTGGTGACTATGAGCAAGACTTAAAAACTCTGCAAAACACATATGCCATCATCTAGGCTTGGATGGCAGCCAACAGCCTCTGTCTCAACGGAGACAAGACAGAGATCCTACTGGTAGGACATAAAGAATCCCTCAGCAAACTAGACAACAATACAGTAACTTCCTAATTGAGAACTCTGTAATCTCTGTCGCCTCGGCTGTAAAAACACTGGGTGTATACCTAGACTCAACCCTGTCCATGGACAGACATGTTAGTCACATCTCCTCCTCAGCAGCATTAACTACTAAGATAATCAATGCAGTAAAACTGCACCTTTCCACTACGAACTGCCTCAACATCGCCAGAGCCACCATAGGCACCAAACTGGATTACTGCAACGCCCTCCTACTAGGCACCTCAGCCAAAAACATGAATAAACTTCAAATCACTCAGAATAATGCCCTGAGAGCTGCCCTCAATATTCCTAGGAGGGAACACATCTCCTTAGCAAGACAAAATGCTCACTGGCTCCCCATCAAAAAGCGCATCCAATTCAAGACTCTCCCCATCACCCACAGATGCATATCCCAATCCGCCCCTAGCTACCTCACCGAACGTATACAACCAGTCCAGATACTTAGACCCAAAATGGACCTGTATGCAAACCAACTCTCAGTCCCCAAATTCAACAGAGCTAAAGCAGGCGGCTCGAGCTTCGAAGTTCTAGCCCCAAAATACTGGAACTCTTTACCTCCCAAACTGAGAGCTGAACCATCCCTCATGGCCTTCAGAAAAGCACTGAAAACCATCTTATTTAAGTGACTCCTACTTAAACTCCACTTCAAGGAACATTAGCTAGAACACACAACTGTTACCTATGCTTACTGTTCCTATGTAACCACAGAATTTTTGCCATGTTGTAACCATGTTCCCACTGTTCTGTATTATGCTCCTATGTTTAAGTCAACCTTCCTGTAACAGCGCCACGATGCCCGAGGGCAGCTGTGCGCTTTAAAAATGCAAATAAATAAGTAAATGCAACACAGGCGGGGATAACGGGTGGATTGGAAAGAAGTAGCCGTCACAATGCTACTAGCCTTCAGTCAGCCACTCATGCATGATGAAGGCAAGCATATATGTGATTTACGTTCAGTGAATGTTGGTGTCTTTTAGATGGCGCTAACATGCTGCCTTCTGGATGCTACCAAGTGCTCTGGGGCACTTAGAATGCGCCAGGGCTTGAAGATGCCTCGGTTCGCACACCTTCTGCAAATTAGGCCAGTCCCACATGGACTGTGGCGGCCCAGGCCTGCACGTGCCTAGGCGGGACCCCGAAAAGTTCCAAACACCCTCTTCTACAGCTAGGATATCTGTGTGGTCAAGGGGTGACGTTCATGTGAAGGTTGGCTTTGTCTTAAGTTCTTGAGAGCCCCCTAACCTACACTCATGGACATCCAGTGTCCCGACCAGTTTCCATTTGTGGTCCCACTGCAGGGTTGGAAATTCAGGGGAGCTGGAAGCTATTTAGCTCCTGCTTGTAGCCTAGAAGAGCCATTGATGCCAATAGCTACTAGGAGCCACTGTAGCCTCCCGAGATCACCAGTTCCCGATAAAACACACATATGTGAATTTAACTCTGCGTTTGGGACAATCTAATGCCTGCACTAGAATGCCCCTTCTCACCTAGTCCCCTGTATTTCAGCAAAAAATAGCTGCACAACCCCGCCATTCTTCCTCCAGCTTCGTTCTGCTCACGCCCAGATACAATCTCAAGAAAGCAGGCGGCACCAACTTCAGTGTCACTAAGCCCACCATGTGGAACGCCCTCCCCGGACACATCGGAAATGAGCCATGATACCTCGTCTTGAAAAAAACTCTTAAAAACGTGATTATTCATCAAATACGTATACCTTGTTTAAATAACACGCACACACAAACGCTGTCTCAATGTCTTCACTTAGCTAAAACTTTACAAGCACTGTGATACCTGGGTTTGGGCGCGACATAAATGAAATCAATAAATAAAATAAATAAATCTATAACTAAAGATTAGGACACATCTATACAGCATTTAAAGCATAAGGGGTCCTGAATAATAGACAAAATGCAGCGTTCTAAATTTCGGGGGACTATTTAGCTCCTGCTTCTACCTTAGGAGAGCCTGGTTAGCTTAAAACTCACAGTTACCAGGAGCTACTTTTGCCTCCCCAGGCCAACTGGTGCATTACAGACCAAAAATGGGGCATTAACTGAGTTTTTTTAGAATGTAAATAAAGGAGAATTAGGACACATTTGAACATAATGGATCATACGTAAAGGGCGAAACGTTACAGTGTGCATCTCATGTGGAAGTTCGATGTGCGCTGTGTTCTCGCTGCTGGTTCCCCAGCGATAGCTCCTGCCTACTGGGTCATGCCCGACACCCAGGAGCTGGTTTTAGCTCCTGCACATCGAATCTCAATTTCAAACCCTGAAATGATAGATTTGCATCTTACGCAGAAGTGAGATTGGTGGATCGCTAACTGCCAGTTGCTTGTTCACCAGTGGGTTCTATGTGTTAAAATCGTGGCAAAAAAATTGCTGTGGTTACAAAATATCACAGCAAAAATGCAGTGGTTTTGCCGCTGCAATCCATGTAAAGGATGCAGGGGACACACCCGCAACCCCCTGACCCATTATACCATTTAAAGGGAGCGGAGGACACTCCCGCTCCCCTTAAATGGTACAACAGGGTTCACCTTTACCGGGTCAAACCACGGCATCTGTGCCGCGATTTTCCGTATACGCGACATTTTTGCTGCGATTTTATCACTGCATACCCACCATTGGTAGCTCACTGGTTAATGCTGGATACCAATGAGCTACTTTTTGCTCCTGCGTATGCAATCTTAATTTTCGACTAGTGTCGTAAAGACAGGGACCCTCCTAAACCAGTGTTTTGCCTCCCCTTTCCTGCATCAATGCCTTATTTATGTCAAACGATGAAACCCAAGTGTGTTTTTAAAGCACAGTTGTTGGGAGCCCTGCTTTTTACATTAAACACTGCAGGGTTGTGGAGGGCACACTTCGTAGCCAGGATTTTCCAACAAGCGGGTCTGATGCTAATGAAGTTGGATCCACCGCAGTGACAATAACAGCTGTAAATGTCAACAGACCGCTGCTAAGTGGGCATTTGCAGATTTTGGGTGGGGCTTGCCCGCTCAGCCCCTACCCTGTCTACGCCTCTGGCATCAGGACGGAAACTTTAAATGCGAGCAGCGGATGCTAAAACGTACTTTTGCGTTTGCAATTTGTTTTATCTAGCACTGAGCTATGCACGAGGAGTTTGTTCAGTTTGGTCAGTCTATTGTTCAGCATTTAGGCCCTTTTGATGGTCTGAGCGATATTTATTGTTTATGAAGAGGTGCGGTCGAGTGCTGCAAGTCTCTTGTGAGTTGGGGAGACCGATACAAGACCAGTCTGTGTTGAAGCCAAGGTTGCAAGCAGCAACATTGTATGGCGAGCACCGTAATGAACATTGTTAAAACGCGTGTGATAAGAGACGCAAGTAAAGTTAAACTGCTGATGAGTGACTAAACCTTAAAAGTAAGATACAATACCTTTGACAGAGGGGTTCGGCACCACATGGGTGCTCAATCGAAGGTCTCTGTAAGGTATCCAGCTAAAAAGTGGCAAAAGTGAAAGTGAGAAAAGGGTTATATCAAGGAGAGAACGAGTAATTGTGAATCGAAGTGGTCATGCGATGGGTCAACCAAAATCCTGCGTACAGTTGAAAGTCTTCGATTTTGATGAAGTTGAGAAATGTGGTCTGAGCACAGCGTAGGGAGATCAATTGAAGGTTTTATGTTATAGTGGGTCTGATCCCAGCAGACGGGGATCCGGGGTGAACACTAAATCAAGAAGCTGAGAAGTTGTATATGTGAAATCCTAAGAAGAAAGGAACTTTAATGTTCGTCGTGTTGCATCAGGCCCTCTGAAATAAGAGACTCTGATTGGCAAAGAGACTTTGGCACAGAACGCCCTGGCGTTGAGGTTTTGAACTGCACCCTCGTGATAGAGAAGCCAGAGTGTGCTAAGATTGAGGATGCTGCCTTGCCGAGTGCTGAATACATGGGGAAGGGGAGCCAACGGCTTGAATATCCTGACATATAATTTCTTGGACACTTTCCTTTGCATAAACATTGTTTCCCACACTATTTGTACTTAGAAGTAAGGATTGGCAATAGGTTTATTAGCATAGGCCCTTTTACTTGATGATCGTAGCTTGCTCCCATCTTTAGATTTAGGATTAGCTAGGCATTTTTCAAACCCAGTTGAAGTTCAATAAACACCCTTGAACTGTGATCACTTGTGTCTGTCATACTGTTTGATACCATGCCTTCCTTACAGTGGCGACTAGAATTCCTTGCTAGATGCAAAATTGAATACGTCACCCCTGACCACTTTGAAAAGTTTTGTTTGTCACGCTTTTCATTCTCTGGCATAATTGGTTCGATTAGTTGATGTGGAGGACATGACATCCAAAGAAGAGGGATTTCATATCAATTCCCCAGTACATGAAATGTGCTCCTGTATAGAGGATATCGTTTTATCTCAAAGGTCTTTAGGTTGGGTAGAGTAATTGTAAAATTACCCTATCAGATCATGCATGAATGTCCATGAGACTGCATGTTGGGATGGAGATGGCAGCTTAACACAAATTGTCTCCAAAATAGTGCCAATACCGTGTATCAGGAAGAGATATCAATGTCTTTGGCAAATAAGGAGGTGAGTGTGTATCATGGTAGGATCTGGGATGCTGTGAAGGCATATTTGAGGGGCCTGCCACCATCTCAGTATAGCTAAAGAGGGCCCATCAAAGGAAACTGTGTCTAGAAAGTACTCTTTGAACTGCAAAATAATGCTGCCTTCCATTGAGAAGAAGATAATTCAGCCCTGAACCGAGCCAGTCCGGACCCGGAATCGGCTTTAGGTCAGAAAAGCTGAACGGGCAGTGTTCTACACTCACCAGACTTTCTGGGAGAAGGTTGAAATATCGGGGAGGTAATTGGCACACTAAATGAAGCACTAAAGGGAGGCCGGCATGATCCTCCCCATTGAGGGTGGAGATTCGGGTGCAATAAATATGAACATGTATATTAATAAGCCTTTGGTTTATAGCTTTAAAAGTTATAATATAGGAGGAAATTAAACTTCAGCGGGAGGATCAGACCACTATTTTTAGTTTTGGCTATTAGGTGGTGAAGCCACAACCACAGCTACGAAGAAACAGCATATGAGGAGGGAGGCCAAGTGTGTACGTTTTGTTTGTGTATTTACCCACCCATTGACTGCCCATGGCCATGCTAATCACTATAGCTATTCTCACCTACTGCCTGTCCCACCCCACCCAAAAAAAACATCCTACTGGGATCTCTTTGAGATAGCTATACAAGTGTTACCATCAACCTTTGTGCTCGAATGCTTGCCATGGTTTTTCCCAAGCAGTCTTCTGAGACTGAATGACTTAACTGGAGCTGTAAATGCACCACAAGTGTAATAAAAAATATATTCACCAGATCTGCCTTTAGCCACTCTATTTATAAACACTTTGCAAGTCCCTCACTGAAGTCGGGTTAAAAAAAGAACTTGTCAAGCCGACAGTTTTGGCTAGTTTAGACGTATTAGGCATTTACCAGACACCGCTATTATATGCCCATGTACTCGCACCATTGTGCAGCTGCTACCACTGTTTGCCAATTAATACCACAATGGCAGTGCCTGGCAAATGCCTTTCCCATGCAACACACAAGCCAAAACTGTTGGAATTGCCCATGCCTGTTGATAGACTGCAATTGGCATGCCTCTCAGATGTTAAAAGCAAGACCATAGATGGCATGGAGATGAACGATGAGGTGAGGACAGCGGTACGAAGGAGGTAATTGGGATAAACTTGTGGGATAGACGCTTTCCCGGTTGCCTTTTACAGGTGTATTCCTGTATGACATCTCTTATGTGTAGGTTTTGAAAGTACTGCATTGCGAAATTGGCATCTATCTAGATGAAGGAAAGAGTGGCAACTTTGTGTGACGGGTCAGGGGCATGGCCCTATCGGAGGTCAGTGGGGACCCCTCCAAACCTGGGGTAGGTACATGCAGTGTGCTCCTGTATGGATGATTTACTTGTATCCAAAAGGTCTTTAAATTTCCAGAGTCCAACAACAGAGGTGCCATGAAAGATTTAAGAGGGGCCCCAGGCAGCTTGTTTGAAAATCTTGACGTCACCGCCCTAAACACAATGCCCATCCCCGCTGTCCTGGCTAGTCTCATGCTTTGGTTTTGCAGAAATACCTCTCCCAGAAGACACTAGGCCATGACTGGGAAAACCAGGACCGGAGCCACGAAAATGGAATTATGATCAGAGAAAGAACAGATTAGGATTGCCCCCTCGCACACCAATGAAGATGGGCAATACCAAACCTTGAAGACTCATGGACAGTAAGCAAACAGAGGTAAGAAAACCTCACTTCTATGGAGCGAAGTGCAAGGGCAAATCAAATAGTTGGAATCTACAGCGATCACCACGTTGGAAAAGACTGGAAAGGGGGCATGGCTAATGGACTTTTAAAAAATGTGCTGACCCAGTCCCAACCCCCAGAGTGAGAGACCGGCCAGCAGTTCAACCCGGGAGGGCCAATGGAAACCAAGAGAGACAGCAGAATGGACGGTGCTATAAAAGCTAAATCAAAGAGGAGTGGAAGGTATTTGGGTGAGGTCAGGAGCGAAGTAGGAGGATAGAGCGGCCAATGAAGAAGAGTGCGGGAGAGGCAGTGGCGGTCATGTGAGAGATTGCACGTTAGGTACTGTGAGAGAGTGGTACCAATTTGGTAGTGCATTGTGATTTGTTAGAGAGTGGTTGTGGCGTTGCCCCTTTAAGGGTACGCACGCGACGGAGTGACGTATACTCCGTCGCGTGCGCTGTTAAATAAACGGGTCGGTTCCTGGTGACGACAGATCACCGGGGAGCCCACACCGACAACATCTCTGTCTCCGTGTATCACTACCACGGGGGTGGGGGGCTCACGGAGGCGGATCACAGGAGACCGCCAACAGTGGCGACGAGGCCCGGATCGCTTCCTGGGACAAGCGGGGAGTTTCGTCGGGAGCGCAGATGATCGCGTGTGAACGCTCCGACGAACTCCGACCGCAGAGAAGGAAGCGACGCACGCGGCCGGCGGCCATTTTGATCATTAGGCCTCGGAGACTCACGGCTTCATAACGAAGCGCCGGTGAGCCATCCGGACACAATTTTTGGGAAGTTCAGCGGCAGATGGTCGCTGAACACAGCACATGTCAGTTCCAAAAGGAAATTTTGACATTTTCACTACTATTATCGAGGAGAGGCACGGAGACTCCATGGAAAGCCTGCTGTTACACTAGGGGTCTCTTCCTCTACTCAATTTTTGGACACCTCATTGTCTGCATGCCGGCTGGTGTGACACCTCCACGAAGATCACGGCTGGTGGTGAGTTGCGGCCCCTTTCTTCTCAATCCTTTGGGGTGCCTGTGCGCTTTCCACCATGGATCAAGCTGCTGCTGCTGCTGCTGCTGCTGCTGCTGCTGCTGCTGCTGTCGCTCCTGTACCTCCGCCTGCTCCTCCGCCGAAACCACCGGGGTCCCTACAGCCAATGCCTGAGTTTGATATCTCGGGTGCTCCATCTAGCCTGGGACAGAGGTGGAAGATGTGGATGGATAGGCTGGAGATGTATTTCAGGGCCACAATGGAGACAACGGACGACGGCAAGCTGGCCACTCTCCTATACTCTGCTGGTCCTGCGGTGCATGAGGTATTTATGTCCCTGCAGCCGGTGGACGGATCGTTTGCGGCGGCGAAGGAGGCACTCCACAATCATTTTCTGCCGATGGCCAATGCGGACTATGAACGTTTTCTTATGGGAACGGCTCGACATAAAGATGATGAGACTCTGGATGTGTTCGTTGGGCGCCTGCGGCGATTGGCAGCACCTTGTGCCTGGAACGACCCTGAGGTTATGATTCGAAACCAACTCATTCAGGGGTGCAGCTCTGGGAAACTGAGACGCCAGATACTGCGAGAGCCGGGCATCACCCTCCCTCGCATCCTAGAACTGGGTAGGTGCCACGAGGTCTCGGAACTGCGGGCAACCAGGATGGAAGCGGGTGCTCGCCCAGCCAAGATGGAAGAGGTCTGCGCGGTCGGAAGAGGCTGCGGGGTAAGGCGCCCCATGAACACTCAGAGCCAGCGCGCGCAGGGGTTGAATGCCTCGTGCCCGAAGTGTGGGTACGATCTCCCGCACCCTGCGGAATGCCCTGCAACGGGAGTCAAGTGTGGCAGATGCGGAGGCCCTGACCATTTCGCCAGAATGTGTAGGTCTGCCACCCCCAAGATTGTGCCGAGGGGACCAGTTCGAGCCGGCTTCTTCCGGCCCCAGAGGACCTCCAACGTTGCCCAGGTGGACCAAGGTGACGAAGGGGCCCCTCAGGAGGAGGAGGAGGAGGAAGAGGACGAGGAGAACGTGTTTTTCGTGTCCAGTGTGAGCGTGCTCAAGTCCCGCTCCAAAAGACAGCCCAGGTGCAACGTGCTGGTTAATGGAGCCTCTGTGCCGATGCTAGTGGACACTGGCGCATCCGTAAATGTAATGGCCCGCCAGCATTACAAGACCATGCAGCCCCCGCCCGCGCTGGCTGCGCCGAAAGCACGCATATTCGCCTTCGGCGGGGACCGGCCTTTGCCTTTGGACGGTGTGTTCGTGGCTGATGTGCAGTATGGTGACTCACACATACGGGCTAGGTTCTATGTCACACCGGTGAGCGACAACACCCTGCTCTGCTGTGCCGCGGCGGAGGCACTGGGTATCGTCACGTTCGCCTACTCAGTGTACCTAGATGACATCCAGGTCCTCCTGGCCAAACATGGATCCCTGTTTGAGGGCATTGGACAGCTGGTGGGTGAGCCGGTCCGGCTCCATATCGACGAATCTATACAACCAGTGGCACTGAAGCACCGACGGGTTCCCTTTCATCTCAGGGATCTGGTAGATCGCGAACTTGACAACCTCGTGGGGCTGGACATAATTGAAAAGGTTGAAGGCCCTACCCCCTGGGTGTCACCCATCGTCATCGCTCGCAAACCCAAGCAGCCAGATGCCGTGAGAATCTGTGTGGACATGCGGCTCCCCAATAAGGCAATAAAGAGGGAGCGACACCTCACCCCCACCATCGATGACATTATTGCGGAACTGCAGGGTGCGAGATTCTTCTCCAAGCTCAACTTGAGATCGGGTTATCATCAGGTGGTTTTGCACCCTGAGTCCCGCTACATTACTACCTTTACCACACATCGGGGTCTCTATCGATACAAGAGACTGAGTTTTGGGGTGTCCTCCGCAGCGGAGGTTTTTCAAAACATAATAAGGGGTGCACTGGCGGATCTTGATGGCGTCCTAAATATTAGCGATGATATCTTGGTGTACGCCAAATCGGAGACGGAGCATCTGTCACGCCTCTCCAAGACCTTTGAACGGCTACGCTTGCTGGGTCTCACCCTGCACAAGGACAAGTGCGAATTCCTGAAGACGACGATCGAATTCTTTGGGTTCGTATTTAAGGCGGATGGGGTGTCCCCGGATCCCCGCAAAGTGAGGGACATTAAGGAGGCGCGCCCGCCTGAGAATGTTGCGGAGGTGAGGAGTTTTTTGGGGATGGTCACATACTGTGGCCGTTTCATCAGGAATCTCGCATCCCGCTCTGAGCCACTGAGGTCGCTCACCAAGAAGGATACCACCTGGCAGTGGGGCCCTCTGGAGCAGGCGGCATTTGACGATATCAGAGGGGCTTTAGCGGCGCATGACACCATGGCGTTTTTCGACCCGAGCCTACAGACGGAAATCGTGGTGGACGCCAGCCCATATGGGCTTGGGGCGGTGCTTACGCAAGTAGGGAAAGACCAGGAGGTCCGACCAATAGCCTACGCCAGGAAGGCCCTTTCTGACACTGAGCAACGATACTCCCAAATCGAGAGGGAAGCCCTGGCGGTGCTGTGGGGCTGTCGGCACTTCCGCCTCTATATTCTGGGGCGGCCCGTGACCGTAGTCACGGACCACAAGCCGCTGGTGCCGATCATGGCGGGCTCGTCATCTCGCCCGCCGGTGAGGATTGAGCGCTGGATGCTCGCCCTGCTGGAGTATGGAGTGTCGCTGATCTATCGTCCTGGTGCCAACAATGCGGCGGACTACCTATCTCGACACCCCAGAAACGACTCGCAGGGGTCGGCATCGGCGGAGGAAGCCGACGAGCACGTCTGCCTGGTCGTGGAGACCGCGACACCCAACTCCATGCAGGTGGAGGAACTCGAGGCTGCGTCGAGAGGCGACGAATGCTTCGCCATCCTGAAGGAGGCCATGCAGAAAGGAGCCTGGAAGACAGTGCTGGAGGCTGTAGAACGAAGGACATGTGAGGCCCGGATCGCCCTCGAGCAATTGTGGAAAGTGAGAGAGGAACTAACATTCTCAGAGTTGGGGCTACTGCTGAGAGGGGAACGAATCGTGGTGCCCCAGACCAAAGTGGCACAGGTCATCGCACTGGCGCACCAGGGTCATCAAGGGGCCCCCAAGACCAAAGCTCGCCTCCGTCAAAAGGTGTGGTTCCCTGAGCTGGAGCGGAAGGTGGAGGCGTTTGTGGCCTCCTGCGTGTGGTGCCAGGCGGCGGCCCCGGCCCAGAAGGAACCATCCATTGAAGCAATGCCCCGAGGGACTCGACCATGGGAAGTGGTGCACGCTGACTCGGGATCTACGTCCAGAGGTACGCATTTTCTGGTGGTGGTCGACGAGTGGTCAAGATACCCAGAAGTTGAGTTCATAGACTCAGTGGCGTTTGAGAACGTGGTGGTGGCGCTGGAGAAGATCTTTGCCACTCATGGCCTCCCCTCTGTGCTGTGCTCTGACAACGGAGCCCCATTCCAGGGTGAGAGCTTTGCCGAGCTCATGAAGGATTATGGCATCCAACACCGGCGGGTCACCCCACTGTGGCCCCGCGCCAACGGGGAGGCCGAGCGCATGATGCGCACTCTCAACAAGGTGTTCAGAATTGCCCATGGAAAAGGGGAGTGTTTACAGAGGGCTTTGTACGTCTTCCTACGAGGTTACCGAACCACCCCTCACTCGTCAACGGGGGTGGCTCCGGCAGAAGCACTCTTCCAGCGGTGCCCGAGAGATGTCATACCGGAGGTGGGGGACAGAGACCCTGCCGTCATCGACAATGAGCAGGTGGAAGAGGACAGACAGGTCAGGACACAGATGGAAAACATCAGGAGGGGCCTCCGACCCCCACACATCGCGCTGGGAGATGAGGTGCTGGTGAGAAATCGTCACCCCCATGGAAAACTGTCTCTCACGTATGAACCCGCTCCCTTAGATGTGGTGGCCGTCAAGGGGTCGATGGTGACAGCCTCGGATGGAACTTCATCGGTAACCAGGAATGCGTCATTCTTCAGGAAGATAGGTGACACCAGAGTGGACAGCCCGGACAGCCGAGAAGGTGAAGGTGCTCTGGACGAAGGTGGGGGAGAAAATTCCGCAGTGGAGTCTCCGGCTCGAGGCGGACCCGGTCCAGGGACACCAGCCAGGGACGGTGGCAGGAGGTACCCCCTGAGATCAGGGCGTGGGAAACCTGCCCGTCTCAGTGACTACGTTACGGACTGAGCTGGGGAGGCTGACCGGGGACTAATGGTCAGGCCAGGACAGGTACCCACGGGGGATCCGGGGTGGCTGTCAATAAATGGGGGTTTTGTTGAAATTTACAGAGTTAGATGTGTTATGGATGTGTGCTAGTTAGGTACTCCTGTTTCCAATTTGTTGTTATGGAAAAGGAGGAGTGTGGCGTTGCCCCTTTAAGGGTACGCACGCGACGGAGTGACGTATACTCCGTCGCGTGCGCTGTTAAATAAACGGGGCGGTTCCTGGTGACGACAGATCACCGGGGAGCCCACACCGACAACATCTCTGTCTCCGTGTATCACTACCACGGTGGTGGGGGGCTCACGGAGGCGGATCACAGGAGACCGCCAACAGTGGTTATACAGAGACTATTGCAAGGGGAGAGGAAAGGTGGGATGTTTGTGGCTGTACGTGGGGGAGTTAGAGAGCAGAGAGAGAGCACAGACGGAGAGGCAGGAGGTACAGTGAAAGCCAGGAAAAATAATGGAATGTAGGAGGTCTCATCTTGCTCCCTTCTGTCACTGAGTGGCCTCACTGCGCTAGAATCTGTAAGAAGAAAGAAGGGAATTAAGCAGGTGCTAAGGGAGCCAAGTAGGCAAGTGCCAGGGGGCGCTGCTGAACAGCTGATGGAGGCAGACAAGGGCGCTCAGTGCTCTGCCAGGCCACCATCATCCATACAAATATCCTTGAAGTTACGTTTCGTTCAGGCCACTCTTACCTTATCGGATTACGAGGGTGTCAGCAACAATCTGTCAATTTCCCGGCGAGAAACAAAGCCAGGAAGTGTGAAGGTGCAGTGGTCCGGAGTGGCGTCCCTCTGCAGCGCGGAGGTGCGGGTGCCATCTTGCCCATGTCCTGGGTGAAGAGTCGACCCTCTGCAGCGCGGAGGTGCGGGTGCCATCTTGCCCATGTCCTGGGTGAAGAGTTTGGCTCTGCTTGCGAGAAAATTGGCCCCGGTGAGGTCGGCCGGGGAATCGGTGGAGTGGCAGGAGCTGGGCAAGCTGAGGGGAGACAACTGGTGGAAATGAGAGCAGATGAGCTGGGGGACGGCCAGAGCGGGTGCACGGCCCGGGGTAACGTCACTTTTTGCTATCTGTCAGAAAATCCTATCGGTAGGAAAATCTGACAGGAATTGTAATGTCCTTTTTTGCTACCTGTCAGAAAATCCTACCATAGGAAAAAGTGACGGGGTAGGAAAATCTGACAGCCTGACCTGTCATTTTTTCCTACCCGTCAGAAAATCCTACCGAGAGCAGGCATTGGGCAACCCACCCAGGGGTAGGAAAAAGTGACGGCGTAGGAAAATCTGACAGCCTGACCTGTCATTTTTTCCTACCCGTCAGAAAATCCTACCAACAGCAGGCATTGGGCAACCCACCCAGGGGTAGGAAAAAGTGACGGGGTAGGAAAATCTGACAGCCTGACCTGTCAATTTTTCCTACCCGTCAGAAAATCCTACCAACAGCAGGCATTGGGCAATCTACCCAGGGGTAGGAAAAAGTGACGGGGTAGGAAAATCTGACAGCCTGACCTGTCATTTTTTCCTGCCCGTCAGAAAATCCTACCAACAGCAGGCATTGGGCAACCCACCCAGGGGTAGGAAAAAGTGAGGGTAGGAAAATCTGACAGCCTGACCTGTTTTTTTCCTACCCATCAGAAAATCCTACCGACAGCAGGCATTGGGCAAACCACCCAGGGGTAGGAAAAAGTGACGGGGTAGGAAAATCTGACAGCCTGACCTGTCATTTTTTCCTACCCGTCAGAAAATCCTACCGAGAGCAGGAATTGGGCAACCCACCCAGGGGTAGGAAAAAGTAACGGGGTAGGAAAATCTGACAGCCTGACCTGTCATATATTCTGTATCCCTACATATTATCCACACCAAAAATATTGCCGTATATATGGTTGTTTGTCTTGCCATAGGCGATATTTTTGGGGCGGATAATTTGTGGGAGCGGGAGTTGAGGGGGTGTCCCCCATACATTTAAAAATAATGCTGGGGTTGCGGGGGGTGTCCCCCGCAGGGTCCATGCCTCAATATCGCCGCAAAAATACGGCAATATTTTTGTATCACAATATTTTTGCGTGGATATTAACACATGGAACCATTTTTTCCTATCCGTCAGAAAATCCTACCGAGAGCAGGCATTTGCCCGTGTACCAAGAAAGTGGGGTAAGTGGAGTAAGAGGTTATGGAAACAATTCCTCTTTTTTCAGTTTGATGACGTACCCAAGTGGATTGAAACTTTTTGGGTCATTGTACTGCCTCAAAGTGCATTTTCTAAGGATGACAGATTGCGCAACCTCTCTATGCCCCACCACTGCTTTACTATTTTGATCATTAGCATTGCGAAGACACAATACAAGGACATGATTGTTGACAGCTATGAGCTCAAACAATATTCAACTTAGAGATTTGCCAACAGGTTGAGCTTTGTCTGCACCTTTTCTGGCAACATGTCATAACAGTACTTTACATATTGAAATGTCCATATCATTGGAAATGTTATGTTATGTTATAGGTACGTATATAGCGCACTGTCGCTAACGGAATTGGTCCCCAGGCGCTCTGGCGGATCTGTAAACAGGATGAGGGCGGGTAGGGTTAGTCGAGGAGGAGAGGAGTAGAAGGGTGGGAGAAGTGGTGTGCTGTTGGCAGCTTCAACTTGGTATATACAGAGTGCTGGGCTTTGGTGCAAGTATCGGATCGGGCAAGGCCTCGTGTGCTATAGGTTCGCTCTATGTGTTGTTGATGCAGTGTGGTAACGTGTGTGGGGATTGCTGGGATAGAAATGGTTTTGTGAGTGGGTTGAGTATGTTGAAAATTGAGGGTTGGGCTAGTGGGGTCTGTATCCTGGTCCAGGTACCTCTGGTTCCGTTTGGAAAAATGCCACGACCTCCGCACACATAGGGTACATATCTGCATGCAGGTGTGCACTCACTTTTTTTTATAGCTTGTATGTAACCGTACAAGAGGTTGCAGTAATGGGGTACACTAATATGGATTAGAAGAGAATTCAGGGAAGGACATAGAGAGAGGGGTACAGGAAAGGAAAGCAGACCGCGGCTTCATTGATTTGTTGGTGGCTCTGCAGCTGTGCTCCTGGTGAAGCCATGTCCCTGTGAGGGCACTGCCTCGCTGATACCATGCTCTGCCTTCTTCTGCCGAGGTCAGCGCAAGGCAAAGCCTGTGGTCTGTGCAGCTCTCTGCACGCATGTGCAGGGACCTCAAGTTTACTTCTGCTCAGGCCTGCACGTCTCTGGGACGCAAGGTCTGCACAGGCACAACTTTAGCCACCAGGGGCATCACGCATCAATTATGTATGGGGCGCAGTCTGCATGCAAGAAGCAGAGAGGAGGCAGGGAGTGAGACAACAGCCATTGGAATGCTTCAAAAACACACTCCAGGCCATCATTACCCAGCATTCACTCTTAAGAACATCCAGCCCCTCCGCTCCATCTACACACACACGACCATCCCATCCTCAATGACCTCTCAAATTTACACACTATACAACCACTCGCTGGCGTATTTTCAATGACACTAAAAACTCACTTTGAAACCCTTCCTTCTCGACACTGATAAACCCAGACCCTAACAACTATTATTCGAGGCACAAACGACAATATACAGAGGAAACGCATTCGCCTCCTCAAGACCCCGACACCATTGTGCTCACCGGCATTACATCAAGCAGATAACTCCCTCTCACACAAAGACCTTCAATCTATCAAAGAAATAACCCACCTAGCAATCTCCTCTGCAAGCGTCCTAACATCTCACTCTTAAAACACAAACTATCCATCTCCTTCCGTACACAGCAACACCTCCAACGATACGGACCCGTCTATCCACCACCAGAACAATTCACTGCAGTTTCTTTCGCACCTACACAGAATACCCCTTATTTTCTCTAAACTGTTCGCCAACATAAACACCTTACACCCCAGACTGCCTCGTTGTAACAAGCTCACAATCCGTCTGCATGCAAACCCCACCGCTGGTCTCACAAAAAAGCCGAACTCGGCCAAGTCACCCGATGTTTCCAGCAACTGAGCGTTAGATACCCTCACTAATATAATTGCCACCTGTCGAACACATCACAATTCCATACACCCGCCCCACATCTCTCCTTGTCAAGCTTAGCCACTTTGCGATCACCAGCTGCACAAATGCCATTTAATTTCCCCCAAAAGTCCCATCCTCTCGTCCTTCACTACATGAACCCCCTCCAATACGAGACGCTACAATCCCCATGGTCCCACATACCCTGACCACCTAGTCCTTCCAAGTCACACCATAGCAATCTACACACCTTCATAATCCTCCAACAATTCCCTTGATTACTTGTGAACTGATTCACCCATTACCCACCTACTTGGTGCTGGCAGCACGAGCGCTTCTAAGACGACCCCACTTTCAAGGAAGCTCCTCCTCTTCAAACCATTACTCCATCCAAACCTCTCGCTAAAAATCACAACTTACAACCATACATACAACCCAAGCTCTCCTCTTCCTCTCACCGCCTCGTGCTGGTACCAATGGTACCATCCTGCTTGAAATGCATCCACCTGGCCCCTTGTTGTACAACGCCTCCCACGCCAAGACTGTCACTTACGAAAGGAACATATAAGCCACCTCTGTTCGTCTATCCACCTATACCCTCGGTACGTACCCTACTTTCCATCTCTTCCCTTCATTCACCCTTCCACTTACTCCTGCCAGCCAAGGTACGTACAGGCCTCACCCATTCCCTCTTCTCCCCCCCGCTGTCCCCTACTCTATTGCGCCTCTCTCGTATTCTTAAGCCCACTATTCCAGCCTCCTCACTCCCTACCCCCTCCCTTGTCCCCGGTACGCACCGGCCTTCTTCTCTCTGCTCTTCAGAATGAGACAGTCGCCAGTACAGATATTGTGCTTTAAAAACAGGGAAAATAGAAGTAGCGTTTAATGAAGATAGTCATGGCAATATTTTGAATTTGTAACGTTCATGGTAAACTTAAAATGATACATAAAAGAATAAACTGTCAAGCACCAGCACACACAGGGTCAGCGACGAGGCGGGCCCGATGTCACCGAGGTCAGGGGCAGCACCTGGCATCCCTGTGAGGCCTTCACCGAAGAGCCAGACGCTCTGCAGGTAGCCGGATTTACAGCCCTCACGCAGGTTTTTGTTTGAGCGGGACGGGGGCTATCCAGAGGGCGCATTTAATGCAAAAGTTAGAGAGCAGACCAGACTTTTTGGAACACTTCCTTTAACTTTAATATTTCCAATTATCTTCTATCGCACGCGACGCACAACGGCACCACCCGACTGCTTTCACAGGGGGAGCAGGAGCTGTGCTTTATTTGGCTTTCAAAAATGCATATACATAGCGCATCTGAGCTCCGCTTATTGAGGGGGCGAGCGGAGGAGACTCTATTTCGGCGCCCCTGCCCCCAATGCTCCACTACACACAAACATCACAAAGGCAATATGCCCTGGTCTTTCTACAGCACAATTCCAACCATGGAAGTGACTTTTGAATAAGTTGCCATAAGTAAGCAAAATGGGAAACAAAAGCAAATGTAAGTTATTTAAGAACAAACTTACCTGGAAAGGCAGCAGCAGTACTACTCAGGGACTCTACACCTTTCACCGTCCAATTCAGCAAAGAGGCTACTACTCCCCAGACCTGTGCATATAAACATTTCCCTGCCTCCCACTATCCAGCCTTGCCTCTGGACAGCCCCTCACACCTTGCCCCAGTATTCGGCCAATGTCCTTCTGCCATCCTCTTCACCCCAGCATGCCTTTTATCACACTCTCCAATTTGCCAGGCGCCCCTTCCCCTTGGAGCTGCCTGCATCCCTTCCCCCCAAGCCGGTGAACCTCCATGGCTGGTGGGGGGCTCACCACTAGGTGTTAGGTGTGGGGGCCACCAAGAGGCTAATGTGGACAGGTCTGCATACAGACTGGTGCAGCAGAGGTCCACTGCACACCTTACATAACGTTACAGGCTTCAGCATTTTGGAGTTCGTAGTATTTATTATATGTCAAATTTAATATGGAACTCCCAAGTTCCAGGGTGCAACACGCGGTTGGCTAAAATTATAGGATCGTCCTACCATTTCATACACCATGAGGAGAAACTGTACGATTTGGTCACAGAACAAGTGTGTTGATAATTGCCCAGTAATAAGGGTATTTGCAAAAAAAAGATGTTTTT
The DNA here is from genome assembly GCF_040938575.1 of Ambystoma mexicanum. Classification (NCBI taxonomy): domain Eukaryota; kingdom Metazoa; phylum Chordata; class Amphibia; order Caudata; family Ambystomatidae; genus Ambystoma; species Ambystoma mexicanum. Next base: position 678,294,344 of record NC_090925.1, read on the forward strand.
GGAGGGGACACCATTGTGTTACCTGACTGGCATACTTTTGTGTTTGTGTTCAGTGGTTTGTGAAAAATGGCGGTAATTCTGCTATGGCCCATAAAGGTGGCAGTAATGGAATTACCACTTTTTGCCGTGCCACTGAACTTGTAATGAGGCCCTTACAGTGTGCTGCTTTCAGCTCAGTTGGGTGTGTGTTGTGCTTGGTCGAGCTATGGGATGCTTGTGTGAGCTATGGGATGCTTGTGTGAGCTATGGGATGCGTGTGTGAGCTATGGGATGCGTGTGTGAGCTATGGGATGCGTGTGTGAGCTATGGGATGCGTGTGTGAGCTAGGGGATTCTTGTGTGAGCTAGGGGATGCTTGTGTGAGCTAGGGTTTGCTCAGTTGATGCAGTGGGCGGGCATGAAGAAGATGCAATCTAGGGTGGTGTGTGATGTCTTGAGAGGAGCCTGTACTGGGATGTAATTGGGTGCTTGGCTATACAGTTTGGGGAGCTTATGTGGGTGGGTAGGCTGCTGGCGTGAGCTAGGCTGGGTGGGTGCTGTGCTGGGGTGAGTTATGGTGGGGTGCTTGGATGAGCCGCAGTGACGTTATTTGCTCTAGTGTCCTAGGGTGGGTTGGTGATGTGCTGTAATAAGCTATGTTGGCTTGTTCAGATGCTGGGTGGCTAGGTTAAGTGGGCTGGGTGCTGGTATGTGCTTAGGTCCAGTGGGATGATGAGGTGAATTATGGTAGGCTGGTGGGGTTGGTGGGAATAGCTCTGGTGGGTGTGGGGCTAGGGTGAACTAGGATGGGTGGTTTGCCGGGGTGAATTAGGATCGGCCTGCTAGTCTGTGTCATGCTAGGCTGGGGCGTTTTGCTGGTGTGAGCTACGGTCAGTGGATGTTGTACCTGATGAGCTAGGTGGGTGGGTGCTGTGTTGTGGTGAGCTAGAGTGAGTGGCTAGGGGCTGAGATGAGTTAAAATGTGCGCAGTGTTGGGGGAGTTTATAGTGGATAGGATGCTTGGATGATGGGATGCTTTGGTGAGCTTGAGTTGACAGATGGGGTGCTATAGTGATCTTGTGCTGAAGTGATCTATGGTGCAGGGGGTGTTGCTAAGAGCTAGAGAAGGGTGGTTGTACTGCACAGGTGAGCTAGGGTGGGTAGATTGTATGCTAGTAAGAGTTAGGGTGAGTGGAATGTTTTTTGTGGTGAGCTATGTTGTGAGCTATGGTGGGTGGGTGTTGAGCTGGAGAGAGGAAAGGTTGGGAATGTACTGATGCAAGCTGAGATTGGTGTGTGGATGGGTTTGCTGAGGCAGCTTATGGTGCCCTGGGTGAGCTACAATAAGTATTGTGCCAGGGCAAGCTAGGCCGGGAAGTTTATGTACTGGAGCGAGGTAGGGTGGATATGTATTGTGTGGGGATTAGTTAGGGTAGGTGGGTGGCGTGCTGCAGAGAGCTAGGGTGGGTCGGTGTTATGCTGGGGAGCTAGGGCGGGGTGACATTGTTGGGTAAGCTTGTGTAGGATTTGGCAAAGTGGTTTGTTGAAGTTTGGTGGGGTGTGTGAGGTCGGGTGAGGTGTCAGGGAGGTTCTGTGACTGGGGAGAATGGGGCGCAGGGGTGAACTCATGTTTTCTGGGGGGCTTTGGCGGTGGTTGGATAGGTGGGCTGCTGGGATGAGCTATGTTGAATGAGTTGTGCTTGTTTGTATTGCATTTGCATTGGGGTGAATGCTTGGCTGAGCTAGGGTTCCTGGGTGTGGTAGTTTGTGCTGGGGTGAGGTAGGTTTGCTGGGATGAGCTAGGGTTTACTAAGGTGCGCAAGGGTGGTTGGGGTGCTGGGGTGAGCCGCATATGTTTCAGTGATGTAGCGGGGCTGGGAGTGATCAGGAAGTCATAGGGTATGGGGTGGGCTAGGTTATGGGAGTGAGCTTGGGTGGGTTCTTAGGGTGTGTGTGTTTTGGTGTGATGCTGCAACCAGCATGGGGGATTCTAGGTGAGGAAGGGTGGGTAGAGGGTTAGGTGTGATCCTGGGGTAGCAAGTGTGGGTGAGCTATTGAGATGCTTGGGTGGGTTTGAATCCTGGGGTGAGCTGTGGGTGGGTTGCTGGGGCACGCTGGGTTCGGTGGGTGGTGTGTTACTTTGAGGTGACCTAACTTGTGTGAGTGGGGTGTTGGGCGGAGCTATGGTGTTCTGGGGCTAGTTATGAACAAAATGTTTTTTGTGCTTGGATGAGCTAGGGTAGGTGGGTATTGTGCTAGGGTGAGCTAGGGTCCTCAAGCATATGTGCTATTGTTAGCCTAGGTGGGAGGGGTCCTGGGGTCAGTGAGGTGGTGGGGTGATATTATGTTGGATGAGGTGAGCTAATGTGATGAGGTTGGGTGAGCAGGTGACATGGTTGGGTGGGTGCTGTAGATGGGGTGATGTGAGGTAGTGGGGGGTTGGTTTGGTTGAGGAGAGGCGGTGGTTGGGTGGAATTAGGTGTATTAGTGGGGTGATTGTGGGCGGTCTGAGATTTCTGGGGGAGGGTTTAGGGTGAGGTTAGGTCGTTGGGACAGGCTGGGTGGATGAAGTGGGGTGGGGTTGGGTGTGGTGACCCGTAGGCTGGCATATGCTAGGGTCCATGGATGGAGGAAGGGCAAAGCTGAGGCAGGTAAGTTGTTGACCAGAACTACGGTTCCCGAGGGCGTTCAACCTACCAGCGCTTTGTGGTCATAACAATGATATATAGAGTACTATATAAATGCCAAGAAACATAACATAACATAGGACTGGGGTGTGCTCGGATGGTTGGGATTCACTACTGGGGTGATCTAGGGTCTTCCATGTCATGGGTTCGGGGAAGCCATCAACCTTCAAAAAGAAAGTTTCTTTTTGTAGTCACTCTGCCTTCATAAAGAAATTATTTCTGTTGCAAAAAAAATGTTCAAGTGTGGCCCCCTCCCAGGACAAATATTGTTTTTTTCTCAACAAAAATAATAAGTTTCGTTTTGAATTCACTCTGACTTGAGGCCAATGATAAGTCTTGCAGTTTTGTTCTGGATTAGTTGCAGATGACGGAGAGTAGAGGAAGGCAGAATGAGAAAGAGGCTATTGTAGCAGTCCAGCCTAAAGAGAACCAGGGCTCTGGAGACAGTGAGCTTCTGGTGGAAAGTGAGAAAGGGAAGAGTCCCTTTGAGGAGAAGCAGATTGTAGTGGAACTTCTTGGTGACATCCGCGATGTGAGGAGAGAAAGAGAGAGTGGCATAGAAGATGACACCAAGGTTTTTTGCCTTGCAGGAAGGTGAAGGAAGAGGGCCCCAGGCGGACGACCAGAGTGAGAGAGGGAAAGCTGGTGCCAGGGTCCCAATGAGAAGTATCTCCGTCTTACTGGCATTAAGGCAGAGATCGTTGGAGGCGCACCAGTCCTGAATCATGGATAGACTGTCAGGAATGAGCGAGAGAGGAGAGGAGGCTGAGGGGAGCCTGAAGGAAAGCTGAGTCATCCACATAACACTGAAAGTTTGAGGAGAAGGTAGAGATCAGGTGGGCCAAAGGGGGCAAGTGGAGGTTGAAAAACCAGGGTGAGAGTATAGAGCCCTGGGGAACGTGACAGGTAGAGAGAGGTGGCAGAGAGATTGGGACCAGTTTGGACCTGGGAGGGCGGGAGCGATCCAAGAGGAAGGAGGTCAGTCACTCCAGGGCCTGGTCTGTGATGCCCAGGTTATCACAGAGTCGATTGATCAGGATGGCGTTGTTGACTGTGTTGAAAGCAGAGTAAAGAAGGAGGGTGAGGATAGAAGGAATGCTGGAATCAAGGTTAGAGGGCAGATCTTCACCGGTGTTCAGGAGAGCAGTTTCAATGCCTCTGGCAGCTCTGAAGCCAGACTGCTGGTCATGGAGATAACCAACATGTTCAGTGTAGAGAGTAAGCTGGGAGATGGCAAGCTTTTCCAAGAGTTTGCCCAAGAAAGGGGTGATGGAGATTGGGCAATAGTTTTCCGAGCAGGTAGGATCAGCAGACAGCTTTTTGAGGAGTGGGTGCACAAGGGAGTGCTTAAGGGGAGAGGGGAACATTCCAGTGGCTAAAGAGTGATTACAGAAATCGGCCAAGGCTACAGCAAGGGTGTCAATATGGTCCTTGATGGTTCTGGAGGAGCAGGGGAGCACCTGTTTAGGTGACGCTTTCCTAGATCGGACTAGTCTAGAAACCTTGTCAGGTGTTGCCAGAGACAAAGAAGAAAATGGAGGGGGAGAGGTAGAGATGGCCGTAGAGGGCCGAGAGAGGAAGAGGAGATAGAGGACAGGATGTCCTGAGATTTAGCGTACAGAGGGCCTTGGAGGGAACAAGAGAGGAAGAGACCACAACAGGATTGACCAGTTCCTTGCAGATTTTAAAGAGTTTGGCTGTGTTGGTAGAGGCCGCGGAGATGCATGCTTTAATGTGTGCTCTCTTCTTGATGAGTGTTATTGCTTTGACTGGCATTTTTGTGCAACCAGTCTAGGTATGTCTAAATGTGGCCTGGCATGCTTTACTGTAATGATATGACTTGTCTACACTGGCCTACATTGTGCAGCCAGTTGGACATGTTTTCATTGTGGCATTGCATTTTTAATAGAAAAGCATTAATGTTCCTGTGCACTGTTGGTGACTTACATGTATTGGAACAGTGTTACCCTACAAAACAATTGCAAACACTGTGGCTTTATAGTAAATTTTTCTCAGAAAGTGTGCTGTATATTGCATTTAAATACATATTTATATCTTTCTCCTAGTGCAGTGTGTGGCATACCCCTTCAGCAGCACGTTCGTGTATATTGCGCAAGCGTGACAATCTAGGCCGGCCCAGAGTGTGGCGCGACCCGTGATTTGTTGCCGAGTTGGGGGGGCCCCCTCAGCATGGCTCGCAGGGGGGCCCCCACATTTTGTGTTACGCCACTGCCTCCTTCATGCCACGTTCTTCATTCTGCCCAGCGCAACTAACGTTCTTCCGTTCTCAGCCTTCTTGACGGTTGTCAACACTGTTGCTCACTCCACTCTCCTGTCTTCCCTTGCCTCACTTGCTCTCTCATGCTGTCCTTCGTTGGTTCACCTCTTACCTTTCGTATCAATCTTTTTGGTATCCTGGTCTGGCTCTACACCTGACTCTCGTCCTCTCCAATTTGGTGTCCTGCAGGGTTCTGTGCTTGTCCCTCTTGTCGTCTCCCCTTATACACTCCCGCTCTCCCATCTCATATCTTCCTTTAATCTTTGCCTCATTTCTGTGCAGATGACACCCAACTTTTTCTCCTCTCTTTCTAACATTTCTGACTCCCTTGAGGCCAATATCTCTGCTTGCTTCTCAGCTATTAAAACTCTGAATCCACACCCACTTTCTTTACCTTAAAGCCAGTCAAAATCCGAACTTCTATTTATTCCCCTCCTGCACTCTACCTCCCTCTGCCTACCCTTCTGGTATTTCCTTCCCATCTGCTTTAATCCCCTTTATTCTACAGTGAGAAATCTTGGTGTAATCTTTGAGTCTTCACTCTCTTTCACTACTCATATCTCTACTACTGCTTTTATTATTAATATGATGGTATCTATTGAGGCGGACCTAGCTTTGAGAAGCAACAGAGCACTTTACAAAAGTACACAACAATACAGATACATCACAGAGCTCTTTAGAGAGGTATACAATGCATAACAGAGCTCTTTAAAGAGGTATACAACAGTACAGATGCATAACAGAGCTCTTAGGAGAGGTATACAACAGTACATATGCATAACTGAGTGCTTTAGAGAAGTATACAACAGCACAGATGCATAACCAAGCTCTTTAGAGAGGTGTACAACAGTACAGATGCATAACGGAGCTCTTAAGAGAAGTATACAACAGTACAGATGTATAATGGAGCTCTTTAGAGAGGTATACAAAAGTACAGATGCATAACAGAGTGCTTTTCAGAGGTAACAACAGAACAGATATACATCCGGGTGTAGGATACATGGGAGCACAGAGGAGGGGTACAGCTGTACCAGGTGGTGTTGATGAGAGGGGCGGGCGCCATCTAGTGAGTCGGGTGGTGCAAGGGGCGACGTGATGGCCTAGGTGTTGAGTATGAGCGACTCCTTGAAGAGGTGGGTCTTGAGTTCCTTTCTGATTTGTAGGAGCGTGGGGGTGAGTCTGATGCTGACAAGGAAGAGGTTCCATAGTCTTGGGGCATAGACAGAGAATACTTTTTTCTGGCCCTTTCCTTTCTGCAGCGGTGGATTTCAAGTCTGCACATGTTCTGGCAACTGTTGGAGCAATGTCTGCTTGTGTGGCCGCTATCACCTTTATAAAAGTTGTCGTGCCCGTCCCTTCTGGTCTCCTGTCTCGCCGTCCCTTCCGCTCAGTCTTCAACTCCTCTATTCGTCTCATGTTTTCTCTTCCTGCTCGTGATTCCATTAGCAGTCACCGATGCTCCAATTTCCTTCTTTCATTTGACAACCGACTTCTCTTTCACTTTCTCTGCACGGTCTTCAAGCCCTTAATGGTCCTGCTCCTTCCTATCTTGCCCTCTTAACTCTCTCTACCTTCCTGCACGTTCTCTTCGCTCTGAACCTCTTCTCCGTATCTCTGTCCGCAAATACCCTGGGCTCCATCCCGGTTTTGCTCATTTTTGTTACTTGCTCCCATACTTTGGAACTCTCCCTCTCCCTATCTGCTCTTCCCCCTCTTTTCATCGCTTCTGTGCTGCCCTGAAAAATCATTTGCTTTCACTATCATAATTCGTGATTTCCGTTTATTTTACTTGTCATATTATTATTTAATATGACATTTTATATTAAATTATAAAATGTAACTATCCCAAACGGCATAAGGCTAGAATCTAACTACCTATCCTTTAGGAAGAAACTGAAGACACTGTTGTTCTAATAAAGGACCTGCATAAATACTAAAGACCATGTAAAGTTAATCTACTCAGGACCAGTAATTCTGCTCTGCTGTCCCATCACTTTCCTGTTGTCCTTGTCTTTATATAATGCGCCCTGATGCCTGCGGGCTTCGGCGCTATAGTAATAAATAAATAAATAAATACAATTTAAAAAAATTACTTTTGACCAACTTGTATCATTGTTCAGCAATTTGGCGAAAGTGCTATAAAAATGTAATAAAATATGCATAAAATAGAAATAAACAAACTGACTGGCAGCCATGCACAAAAGGCAGGAATATTCCAATCAAATGCTCTGCGTTCTATTACTCCATTAGCACCAGAACCTCTTTACAGCTTATCCACCCGATATCAATTAAGATGATGCCAAAACCCTGTCCACTCAGAGACAGCCAGAAGATGGGCAATAGTGTAACGCTCACCTGGTTCCCACGGAGGCGCGGCGTCGAAGGCGCAGAACTCTGAAGATGTACAGGAAGGGCCCCTCTATTCTGGCTTCCCTGGCTCGTTGGATACCCTCCTTAGGGTTTGGAAGGATGAGCTCTCCATCCTGCTTCTGATGCAGGGGCGCGTTGAAACCCAGTTACTTCACTGGGTTGAGGATTGATGGGAGTTCAGGTAAGCTTGACTGTTCAGGTAAGGTGCTGTAAAAGTTCTCTTCAAAAGTTCAAGCTTAATAATAATGTTCGTTGTCTAATTGCAGCAAGCGCTAATGCTTATGTCTTTTTCCCCTTAGGGGCCGGGGTTCGGAGTGCCGGAGATATGGCGCCGACCCGAAGTGAAACAGTTCTGGATGAGCGCTCAGGTAATGTCTTTGCATTCGCTCATTCAATGTCTTTGTCTTTTTTCCCCATAAGGGCCGGGGTCCGGAGATGCCAGGAAGCGGCAGGACCCGAAATGCAGTGGGAATAATCCAACAGGTAAGACTTAAAAGGAAACTGAGCTTTCCTTATTCCTTTTCTCCCTCTCACCTTTGTTCTTGTCTTTTTTCCTCTAGGCGCCGGGGCGTAGCTGAATCCGGAAGATCGCTGCTGAAGATGGAAGCGCCTTGCAAAGGTGAGTAAAATGCAGCGCTGCAGCGATCGAAACGAAATGCCTTTAAAATGATGTCTTCCTTTTCAGGGCCGTTGGAGAAATGACTCCGGGATGCAGATTTAGCAGGTAAGGGCTTTTCTTCTCCTATTCTCTTCCTTTCTCCCCTTGCAGGTGTTCCAGGGTGCTGGCAGGCGTGGCTGAAGTCAGGATGCAGGAGCTGACACGGTGAGCGTCCAGCTGCTAGGTGCAGAACAACGCGAAGCATGTGTGGCTGTTCGGGTGGGGTTTAAATAGCCTTGGAAGAAGTTCCTGGTATGTATCCTTCCACCAATCAGGTATGTATCCTTCCCCGACCACACCCGGGTGGTGAAGTAGTCCTACAGGTTAAGTAGTCCCATTCAGGCCTCAAGAGGGCCTGGATGAAGCAGCAAGGTTTGCATCAGGTAAGTGTGCACCCAAGCACTTAAACACATATCCTCTTCTATGAGCCTGGCGCCTAAGGCGCCAGGACTGGGGTCCGCTATGAGCCTGGCGCCTAAGGCGCCAGGACTGAGTCCAAAGGGCCCCGACTTGGGCACGCTGAGACTTCCCTGGGGAAAATGATGTCTGCCTCTGGGGTTGCTGGGCCCGGCCTGGCTCCTTAGAGGTAGGCATCATGACAGTACCCCCCCTCAAGGCCCCTCCCAAGGTCTTTTCCTCCGGGGGTTTTGGTTTGTGCGGGAATCTTCGATGGAATCTTTGAATTAATCGTGGTGCGTGAACATAGTTACTGGGTTCCCAAGATCTTTCCTGAGGTCCATATCCTTTCCAATCAACAAGATAGAAGAGTTTCGACTTAACTATCTTGGAATCTAAAATGTCTTTCACTTCGAATTCTAATTCTCCATCAATTTGGACAGGGCCTGGGGGCTCAGACAGTCTGGTTCCAGGTTGTACTGGTTTTAGAAGAGATGCATGAAAAACGGGATGAATCCGCATGTTGGATGGTAAATCGAGTTTAAAGGCCACTGGGTTGATAATAGCTTTGATGGGGTAAGGCCCAATGAATCTGGGATTAAAAGTTCGCTGACCCTTGAGGGGTAGATGTTTAGTTGCTAGCCATACCTGATCTCCTACTTGGTAAGGAGGAGTTTTACTTCGGTGCAAATCAGTGTTTTCTTTATACTTTTTCTTGGCTTGCTGTAAGTGGGTTGTAGCTTCTTTGAAGGCTTGGGTTATTGTGAAATGTAGGTGATTTACTGCAGGCATCTCCAGGGTCAGAGGTGGATCTAGGTCAGAGGTCCGAGGATGGTGACCATACAGGGTATAAAAAGGAGTCTGTCCGGTTCCAGAATGCACTGAATTGTTGTATGCAAATTCTGCAATCCAAAGGATGTCCTTCCAATTCAACTCGGATTGGTGTAACATGCACCGCAGATATTGCTCGAGAGTCTGATTGGTTCTCTCGGTTTGTCCGTCGGTCTGGGGGTGGTGGCTGCTGGATAACCGCACGTCTATTTGTGCTAGTTGGCAACATTTCTTCCAAAAGTGGGAGATAAATTGACTTCCACGGTCTGAGACTAATATGGAAGGGAAACCATGTAACCGCACTATATTTTCCATAAATTCCTTGGCCAAGGTGGAAGCTGACGGCAATCCTTTTAAAGGGATAAAATGGGCCATTTTGGAGAATAGATCCACTATTACGAGAATCGTGTTGTAACCACCACAAGGAGGCAGGTCAGTTATAAAGTCCATTGACAAGGTGTGCCAAGGTGCTGGTGGAATGTCCAAAGGTTGAAGTAGGCCGGCTGGCCTTTTCTTTTGACTCTTATTTTGGGCACAGATTCCGCAAGACAACACAAATGACTTTATGTCTTTTCTCCAAGAAGGCCACCAGAAGTGGCGTTTGATCTTTTCTTCTGTTTTCGCGATACCGGGGTGTCCTTCCATTAATGATTCATGATGACGGGTAATGACAAGTTCCTGCAATTCTTTACTTGGCAGAAATAACTGCTCTTGGAAGTAGGGTAAATCATCCTTAACGGTGTAGTGAGGACCCTTTTGACTCCATTCCAGTAAGGCAGAAGAGTCAAAAAGCTGTTTTACTTGAGCTTGGATGTCCTCAATGGTTTGCAATGAAGTCAAGCCCAGAATTCTTTGTTCCGGTATGATTGGCACAGGTTCTAAACTCGAATTGGGTTCTTCCATGCCTATCCGGGATAAGGCATCTGCCTTACCATTCTTGCAGCCAGGGCGATAGGTAATTACAAAATCAAATTCCGCAAAGAATAAAGCCCATCGGAGTTGTCGCGAAGATTGAGCTTTGGCCGTCTTTAAATACTGCAAATTTCTGTGGTCCGTAATTACGGTGATGGTGTGTCTTGCACCGAGAAGATAGTGACGCCAAGCCTTGAAAGCTGATTTAATAGCCAGTAGTTCTTTGTCGGTAATTGCGTAATTGAGTTCAGGTGGAGAGAATTTTCTGGACCAAAAGGCTACAGGGTGTAGTTGGTTAGTTTCTGGGTCTCTTTGCGACAGGACAGCTCCAATGGCCGAACTGGATGCATCGGTTTCCACGATGTAAGGGAGATCTGGGCGCGGGTGCTTCAATACAGGTGCAGAGGTGAATTTGGTTTTCAGGTCCTGAAAGGCTTGTTCAGCCTCAAGAGTCCATTCAAAGCGTTTGTTTTTCTTTAGGAGAGCTGTGATGGGTTGAACAGTTCGAGAAAATTCCGGGATGAACCTTCGATAGAAATTGGCAAAGCCAAGCATGCTTTGCACTCCCTTCACAGAGCTAGGAGATGGCCATTTGAGAATGGCGTCCACTTTCCGCAAGTCCATTCGGATTCCTTGAGGTGTCAGGATGAATCCGAGAAACTCCACTTCTGTGGTATGAAAAACGCATTTTTCGAGCTTGGCAAATAATTTGTGCTGGCGCAATTTCTCAAGAACTGCCCTAACATGGTTTCTGTGATCAGATTCTGAGGAGGAATACACCAGGATGTCGTCAATATAAACGATGATACAAACATCAATAAGTTCCCGAAGAACATCATTCATGAAGTACTGAAAGGCGGCAGGTGCGTTGCACAAACCGAAGGGCATTACTTGATATTCGAAGAGCCCAAATTTGGTGCGGAATGCAGTCTTCCACTCGTCGCCCTCTTTTATACGTACCAGGTGGTAAGCTCCTCGGAGATCTAGCTTGGTGTACACACGAGCATCTTTTACTTGGTCGATAAGCTCAGGTATCAGGGGCAAAGGGTAACGATTCTTAATCGTTATCTGATTTAGGGCGCGGTAGTCAATACAGGCCCTAAGGTCTCCTTCCTTTTTAGGTACGAAGAACAAAGCGGAAGAGACTGGTGACTTTGATGGGCGAATGAAACCATTGGCCAGGTATTGATCCAAATACTGGCGCAAATGCAGGTTCTCAGGTTCAGTAAGAGCATAAATCCTACTACAAGGTAGTTGTGCATTGGGTACCAAGTCGATTTGGCAATCGTAAGATCGATGGGGAGGTAAGGTCTTAGCCTGCTCTTTCTGAAAAACGTCTTGGAATTCTTGGTATTCAGATGGTAGCTGTACAGGGGTGGAAGTTACAGAGGCTAGACCCATAGCTGGATTCCTTGGGTAACAGGTTGGTTCACAATCAGGAAAAGTTATCTTCTTTGCTCGCCAGTCTATTCTCGGATTATGTGTTTCTAACCAAGGGATTCCAAGAAGTACTTGAAATTGTGGGGCCTTGATCACATCAAACACGATTGCTTCCCGATGTCCGTCCTGACCCACCAGAGTGATTTCAACTGTGGAATGCGTTACAGGCCCTGAGGCTATTTCGGTTCCATCAACTGTAGTAATTACATCTTGGGCTACTTTCGGGCGGAGAGGAAGCTTAATCCTGGAAGCCAATTCACGGTCTATGTAATTTCCAATAGCTCCACTGTCTATGTATGCTTTTATAGCATGCAACTGCTGAGGCTGTTTTGGGTTCACAAGCACCATTGGCATGACAAAATGCGAGGTCAAAGAGTTTGTTTTCAAGCTCGGCAAGCGGACCCCTACGCTTGTCGGGCTAGGTCGTTTCCCGAACCAGGTGTCAATAACTCGTTATCAGTGGCTCCAACCACCTTCTTGGGTGGTTTAACTGGACAACTTTGAAGAAAGTGACCGGAAGTTCCGCAATACAGACAAAGTTGCATTTGTCGCCTTCTCTCTCGTTCCTTCTGCGTTAATGGTCCTTTAACACTGCCAATTTGCATAGGTTCGGAAACGTCAGTACTCTTGGAGTTAACGTGGGTCTTGATAGGTACTCTGGTTTCATACTTGAGCCGATCTGCTTTTCTATTTTGAAGTCTGTGATCAAGTTGAACCACTAAGTCTATGTAGTCTGCGCAGGCCTGGGGTGGATCTACTATCTGAGCTATAACATCTTTAAGCTCTCCGCGCAGGCCTCGATGAAACAATGTGATCCTTTTATTTTCAGGCCATCCGGTTTCCACAACTAGTCTATTAAAGGTGGCGATATAGGACAAAAGATCCTGATTACCTTGTCGTAAGGATAGCAGTTCGTTGTCAAGGGCCTGTCCCTGCGAGTGTCGAGCGAACAATCTGTCCATGCTGGCCTGGAAGCCCTGGAAATCCCAGAGAATGGGATCATCCTGATTTACCAATGGAATAGACCAATCGGCAGCACAGCCACTGAGGTAAGATAGTACAAAGGCTACTTTGGTCTGGTCGTTGGGGAAGGCCCCGGGCCTGCATAAAAAGTGTAAACGGCATTGGTTCATAAAAACGGCATATTTCTTGGGATCCCCCGCAAAACGTTCCGGCGGGGCCAAAGGCATGTGTCCAGGTAGATTGATTTGTACCGGGTTATTCGAACCCATTGTTGTAGAAATATCTCCGGAAACAGGTAAAGGAGTGTGCTCTGCCTGGCCCTGCAATAACCTTTTGGCCAGATCATCAGTTCTTTCCTTGGATAGGATTAGTTCCCTTCTGAGAGCATTAGTCTCCTGGCGGGCTGAGTGCACTTCTGCCCGTAATTCCCCTAAAAGATGGGCCAGCTGATCTGTCTCGGAAGTCTCCATAGCGCCCAGGTGGGAAATTGTGGTAAGGCTTCGCGTTCTGTAACGCTCACCTGGTTCCCACGGAGGCGCGGCGTCGAAGGCGCAGAACTCTGAAGATGGACAGGAAGGGCCCCTCTATTCTGGCTTCCCTGGCTCGTTGGATACCCTCCTTAGGGTTTGGAAGGATGAGCTCTCCATCCTGCTTCTGATGCAGGGGCGCGTTGAAACCCAGTTACTTCACTGGATTGAGGATTGATGGGAGTTCAGGTAAGCTTGACTGTTCAGGTAAGGCGCTGTAAAAGTTCTGTTCAAAAGTTCAAGCTTAATAATAATGTTCGTTGTCTAATTGCAGCAAGCGCTAATGCTTATGTCTTTTTCCCCTTAGGGGCCGGGGTTCGGAGTGCCGGAGATATGGCGCCGACCCGAAGTGAAACAGTTCTGGATGAGCGCTCAGGTAATGTCTTTGCATTCGCTCATTCAATGTCTTTGTCTTTTTTCCCCATAGGGGCCGGGGTCCGGAGATGCCAGGAAGCGGCAGGACCCGAAATGCAGTGGGAATAATCCAACAGGTAAGACTTAAAAGGAAACTGAGCTTTCCTTATTCCTTTTCTCCCTCTCACCTTTGTTCTTGTCTTTTTTCCTCTAGGCGCCGGGGCGTAGCTGAATCCGGAAGATCGCTGCTGAAGATGGAAGCGCCTTGCAAAGGTGAGTAAAATGCAGCGCTGCAGCGATCGAAACGAAATGCCTTTAAAATGATGTCTTCCTTTTCAGGGCCGTTGGAGAAATGACTCCGGGATGCAGATTTAGTAGGTAAGGGCTTTTCTTCTCCTATTCTCTTCCTTTCTCCCCTTGCAGGTGTTCCAGGGTGCTGGCAGGCGTGGCTGAAGTCAGGATGCAGGAGCTGACACGGTGAGCGTCCAGCTGCTAGGTGCAGAACAACGCGAAGCATGTGTGGCTGTTCGGGTGGGGTTTAAATAGCCTTGGAAGAAGTTCCTGGTATGTATCCTTCCACCAATCAGGTATGTATCCTTCCCCGACCACGCCCGGGTGGTGAAGTAGTCCTACAGGTTAAGTAGTCCCATTCAGGCCTCAAGAGGGCCTGGATGAAGCAGCAAGGTCTGCATCAGGTAAGTGTGCACCCAAGCACTTAAACACATATCCTCTTCTATGAGCCTGGCGCCTAAGGCGCCAGGACTGGGGTCCGCTATGAGCCTGGCGCCTAAGGCGCCAGGACTGAGTCCAAAGGGCCCCGACTTGGGCACGCTGAGACTTCCCTGGGGAAAATGATGTCTGCCTCTGGGGTTGCTGGGCCCGGCCTGGCTCCTTAAAGGTAGGCATCATGACAAATAGTCAGCCTTGCATGTGCCATCCTTAGAAATGTGGGCTTGCAATGTGTCTCCACTGGGTGGCACTTCAAGAGGTGGCACAGGGCAGCCCTTTTTAGGAAGACAGCTCAGGTGCTAGGCAGATTCTCATAGGCAAAGTGGTATTCATCAATAGGAGGCACTAGTGCATACTCTAGAAAGGGGACAGCAAGAGAGCCTTCTCTGGGAAAGTTGACCATAAGCAGAAGACTATCCCTGTCTACGGAATCCAGGTGCCTGTGGTCCAGGACTGAACTAACCCACATTCACTTCTGATAAGGCAGGCGTGAGCATGTCCACGCTGCTCCAGAACATTCAACAGTTTCTAGTCAATAGTGAAGTCTCATTTATTGTGCGAGGCATTACAGCATCCAATGCATCTATCCAATTTCTTCACATTTGACTGAAGTTAGTATCAGAATTGTCCTCACGGATTAGTACCCCACAATAATGAACTTTGTATCTGTTATTTGGACTGTCAGATGCCTGGAGAATGAAGAGGTCCACAGAGGTGGAGGAGTGAACCCATCCACAATGAAAGGTAGAGGCTATTCTTATCTATAAATCTTCCAAGTGAAATGCCTTCCATCTCACTGAATTACCAGGATAAAGTCGTGTTTACAACATCTTCAAATCATCTTGGCTGTAAAAGGTGGGATTTTCATCTCCATACTTCTCCCTAACATGCTCCGTAATTTGGCATTTGGGGAGGTTATCTGTCTGTGCAGTGCCCTTAAGAGTCTGCAGTGAAGTGTAAACATGCACAGCAATCACCTTACAATTGTACTTTGAGGCTCCTTTGACATCAGAATGCTGGCCCACCTTTATCTTTGCACTGCACCACGCAGTGATGGGTGCATATTTATGGGGTGTTGGCAGAATGACAGAGATGCAAACAGCTTCAAGCAACTCAAGTTTCATCCTGTGGACCTGAGTCTTACCCATTGATATACAGTCCAATTTTGGACACTGCCAGTCCCTTCATTTCTTTCTGTAGTCTCCCACATAGTAATTTTCATTTATTTTACTAAAATGATAACATTTGTCCGAAATCATCCTACCTCGCAATATACCTGGACGTGGCATGGCACAGCTGAATTGCCAACACACTTCTGTGCCATTCCAAAACCCATGCCCCATGTAGATGGTGGCAGGGGAGCCGACTTATGAATTTCCAGGGGGGGCCCAAATACAGGAAGTGACATCACTGGCAGTTATAGGACTACAAATTTTCATGTAGTCGCCAACTTGGTGCAACGCCGCGTGGGGGGGTGGAGTCGCACGCAGCGCAGAACAGTGGAAACATTGGCTAGCATGTACTGCATATACTAAAGTCAAGTAAGAAGGAGATTTAAGTCTTCGAGTTGCATTCCAGTAGGCCATCACTGCCCCTACTCCACCCCTCTATAATCATCCAGGTTGTAGTAGCCCTCAAAAGGCAGAGCAACACAACTAGGATGGGAGAACGAAATGCCGTCCCATCCTGTGAGTGTGCCAAACGTCAGAGCAAAGACTGTGCGGGTGCCTCCTACCTTGGAGCACAATCTCACTAATTTGGTGCAAATCTCGCAAGTGGGAGCATGGGAATCCCCTGCGTGTGTGTGGGCTGCAGACCCCGGATCACATGCTCACTTCTTCAATGTGAAACTCTGGCCAAGGCTCTTTGGGCAAGCATTCAGGATGGGTCTCACACCTATAAACAGTGTGATAAATTGAGTGGGCACCTCACTCCTTGGAGCATAGTATCAACCGTTGCTGGTAATCTCACAACTGAATGTATGGTTTCACTCTTGGTCATCTCAGTGACCCCATGTATATTAATGGAGTCAGTCTCCCATCTGGGAAGACAATTATATTTCTGTTAAAACACTCTGAATTGTCACTCCAGTTTTCTCGATCTATAGATCCATACCATATTCATTCAGTGTGTGCAGGGGTGATAACCTGTGTCTGAGGGAGCTCATTCTTTCATTCAGGAGAGATAAAGGGGTAACAACCCCCTGTATGTGGGATCAGGCTCGTTTTGCCCCATGGCCCCTCCAGAAGGAGTGAGCAGGTTTTAAGACCCTGCTGATTCTGCTATCCGACAGGCTCGAGCCTTCTATCCCTTGCCCCATCACGGCTCCCAACATCCTGAGCGGCAGCTTATGGACAGCAGGCAGCTCCGGACATGCCTGTTGCCAATTGAATGTAGACAGATCTACTATTTAGACTCTGGGAGAGAGCCATGAATCCACATTGGTGGCGAAGAAGCACTCAACATAAAGAACACAATGTAATAGTGTTGCAGTCCTGCTGAGAAATGACAATTCTGAGCATGTGAGCAGTAGGCTGGATCAGTGCTGCCCCATAAAAGGTGTAGAAGCCTCTGTGAGAAGTGGCAGTACTGGCCCAACGGTGAGAAGTGTAGTATTTTCACATTAACTATGCTTAAGAACTTTGGGTTATTGAATAGTGCTGCTACATTTTGAGTAATTCCATCCCTTTAAATATATGAGCTCTTGTATAACCACGACAGTGTTGAGATATTCTGATGATGACAGACTTGCTCAATAGTTCTGGTTCTGTATCATTAAATGTACTTCAGATCTTTAGAGTATCAGAAGGATAGCTCAGGGGCAACGTGCTCGCCTTGGAAGCAAGACGACACAGAGCAACACTGGTTCGATCCCTCGGTCCGCACAACACAGGTTCGCTCCCTCGGTCCGCACAACAGAGGTTCGCTCCCTCGGTCCGAGCAACACAGGTTCGCTCCCTCGGTCCGAGCAACACAGGTTCGCTCCCACAGTCTGGGCTTAGAAACCTCTGGGTAGTACACGCATTATAAATGACCAATTAAAATAAAAAGAAATCATCTGTTGAGAAGTGCTGGGGCGTTGTCAATAAGAGTGTAGCAGCTCAACTGAGAGGTGCTGATGTTGTCCCATCAAAAGTATAGCAGCCCCACTAAGATGAACTAGCATTGCCTCAACAAAAGCATAGTATTATCGCTGAGAAGATTCAACAATTATAGAAGCCCTGTTACAGCAGTACTATCCCATCAAGAGTATAGCCAGCTAACTGAGGAGCACCAGCATTGCCCCATTTCAAATATGGCAGCTCTACTAGAAAGTGCTGGCTCACACGCCTCCGCTCCCTGCCCATAGCATTCACCCTCACTACGTGCACACTCAGAGACATGCAGACAGTTTCATTTTCCCTCTCCCTGCCCCTGCTCCCTGCCCCCTCCCTCACTTTGCATCTGTACCTCCATTTCTAAAAAGCCTTCTGGGTTGGGTATACCTCTACATCTGTTCACCCCTCTTTCGAAGAGAGGTGCACAGATGTACAAATACACCAAACCCAAAACGATTTTTAGAAATTGAGGGACAGACTTGTTTTGCATCTGTGCCTCCATTTCTAAAAAGCCTTCTGGGTTGGGTGTACCTCTACATGTGTTCACCCCTCTTTCCAAGAGGGGTGCACAGATGTACAAATACACCAAACCCAAAACGATTTTTAGAAATTGAGGGACAGACTTGTTTTGCATCTGTGCCTCCATTTCTAAAAATCCTTCTGGGTTGGGTGTACCTCTACATCTGTGCACCCGGTGCCTGAACTACAGCGAGAACCATCCATTGAGGCAATGCCTCGAGGCACGCGACCCTGGGAAGTGGTCCATGCGGACTTCGGATCAACAACTATGGGCACCCACTTCTTCGTGATCGTCGATGAATACTCAAGGTATCCGGAGGTGGAGTTTGTGGAGTCTGTGGCTTTCGAACACGTGGTGGTGGTGGCCGGGGAGAAGATGTTTGCGGCCCATGGATTCCCCCACACGTTGTGCTCATTCAACAGGGCGCCATTCCAGAGTTAACGGTTCTCGGAGTTGATGAAGAGCTGCGGGGTACAGCACCGGAAGATATCCCCCTTGTGGCACAGGGCAAATGGAGAAGCCGAAAGGCTAATGAGGACACTGAATAAGACTTTCAGGATCACCCAAGGCCAGGGACAGTCCCTCCAGAGAGCTCCCTATCAGTTTCTGCGGGTGTACCACACCACCCCGCATGCATCCACGGGGGTGGCTCCGGCTGAGGCTTTATTCAGGCGTTGCCCACGGGGCCTGATACCCAAGGTTGGGGAGAAGGATCCGGGGGTGATCGACAACCAACAGGTTGAGGTGGACCGGCGATTGAGGATCGAGCAGGAAAACATGCGAAGGGGTCTCCGCCCGCAGCGGCTGGAGCCAGGGCACGAGGTCCTCATCCGCAACAGACAACCTCATGGAAAACTCTCATTTCCCTACGAGCCGGAGCCGTCAAGGGGTCGATGGTGACTGCCGCGGACGGAAGGTCCGCCGTCAACCGGAATGTGAGCTTCTTCAAGAAGCTAGGGGACCCGAGAACTGACCCACCCTACACCGGCCACTGGGATGACAGTGTCTGCTACAGACGGTGTAGAGTACACCTTGATGAGCGGACAGTGCCTCTGTGAGTAAGGAGCATCGGCCCGGGTTGCCTCCCATCAGCCAGTGGGCCGGATCTCCCAACGCAGAGAGGCACTGATTGAGGAGGCATGGAAGTGTTGGGGGCCTCCCGGATAGACGGCTCCCGACAAGACACCTGAGAGGGTGCTGGGAAAAGAAACAGGACGTCAAGTGGCCTGCTGCTGCTGGCAGGCGCCCCAGATGCACTCTCAGTGAAGTTGCTCCCAATCTAGTGACCACCCAATCAGAAACGCAGTAGATTCACCCTGAAAGCACATAGGAATTTTTGGTGAAAGGCACACATCACACATTACCCAGGATAATTGATTACAGGAGCAGCAGGACAGCAGGACATCCTACAGCAAGGCAGGGCAATGCTTGAGGTTTGCCTGCTTCCATCTGGGGGTGGGAGGACCCACGGAAGCTAGCAAAGATCACACTGCATCTAAACCTGGTGACTGATAACCAAAATACAGTGCCCACTGACTGGCTGGCGCAGACAGCAGCACCTGGAACTGCTGGTGGGGAATAGTAGGAGGTGGAGGGGCAGCACATATACTGGAGAGGCCCATCTGGACAGTGCTAAATGAAACGCGGGGTCAGCAAATGAAACAAGGTACCCAAGAGGCCTTTTGACAACAGGTGGCATAGGGGACAGGCAGCAACCTGCCAAGGAGCGCACCCCATGGCAAAATGGCCAAGGAAAAAGGGAAGAAAGCGCTACAGCAAAGCAAAATAGATACGTTTGCGGCAGGAGACCTCGCATCATCGCAGACTGCCATAATGAGCATCCCCAGTACACAGGCCCTGGCCCATGATCCTGCTATCTCACTAAGAGATATAATGGGGGCCATTACCACATCCCGGACTTCGTGGAGAAAAAGATAAATGGACTGTCCTTCTTGCACCAGGACTTCCACAAGCTCTCCACATGGGTGGGGGAAGCTGAACAGCAAATATCGGACACAGAAGATGCAGTGAAATAGATGGAGAAACAACTGGCAGCAGTATCCCAAAAGCTCAAGGTCCTCAAAAACCGAGCGGAAAACAGTGATGGGAGGTTGAGGCGAAACAACCTCTGCATCTTAGGGCTACCGGAGAGAGCATAGGGACCTAGCATGCAACACTTTCTGGAGCAGTGGCTCACAGACCTTATGTTGCCTAAGAAGGTGTCCAACCTCTTCGTAGTAGAAAGAGCCCACAGAATTCCCACCAGCAGGTGCATTCCATGAGCCCACCCGCGCACAGTTATCGTAAGTCTTTTGAACTATAGGGACAGGGACGCCCTCCTGCAGATGGCACAGGCCACCAGACCAATTACACTCATTGGCTCCAGATTTCGGGGGAAAGTTGCTCCCCAATGGTCTCAAGTACGCCCTCTTCTGCCACTCGCAGTTAAAAGTATACCACAGGGCGTAGGCGCTCCTCTTTTGCACACCACACGAGGCATGGGAGTGATACAAGACCAATATTCAGCCTGTGCCGGCCTAGTGGCTCGGAGGGAGACACAGCGGCAGGTGCCGGAATAGGTGCCATCCTCAGCCCCACTGTATTCGCAGGACCCTGGGGCACCGGAAGACACTGGCGACTCCCCGGATCAAGGGTTGGATGGATGGCTGGTTAAGACTGGTGGCGCTGGAGATTAACATCAATCTCCAGCGAGTAAAGTTCATATTTCTGACAGATGTAACTTCGATGAATTGGGCCACTGAACGGCAGACAGTCAGGGCGCAGGCCCTGGTGGGGTTTGAGCTGTCTCAGCTGTCGCTCCACTCATGGCTGTTTTAGTTAGACCGTGCAAGGTTCGCACGGCCTCAGGACGACAGTTGCTTCAGTTGGTTATGAAGTGCGGGATGGGGGGGTTTGGGAAGTTTTGCACTTGTTGTTGGTGCACATTGCTTGGCGAGGGCAGGGGGACACCAGCAGGGATGGTACAGGTTTCACCCCTGGTCATTAGGGTGTGCAGGGGTCCCCAGGGTAAGAATCCTTGTTTATGGTTCTTCGGGGAGAATGCCACATGACAAAGGTGCCACGTTATTAACGTGGAATGTGAATGGCCTGTGTTTGGGTATAAAACTCAGACTTGTTCTACAGTTCCTTAACTGGTCATCTCTCCTTCCTCCACCCTGATCATTGCTACCATCTACCAGCCCCCTGGCACTTTGTCTCTGTTCCTCTCTCAGTGGGCAGACTTCTGCTCTGCCCTATTTTCTACCACCGCCAACCTGCTACTACTTGGGGACTTCAACATCCACCTAGACTCCCCTTGCACAACAACCACCCTCTTCACTGACCTCTGCTCCTCCGTATCCCTCTCCATTCTTCCTTCTGGCTCTACCCATTCTGCTGGACACACACCAGATGCCATCATCCACTCCACCCTCACCCTCTCTACTCCCCTGGACACTCCTCTCTCCTGGTCTTACCACTCTCTCCTCACCTCCACCTGGGTCCCTATGGCCCTGTGACAACTCCTCATAAAGCCCTGCCAACCTCGTTCATGAACATCCGTCTGATGAAACAAGTGTCATCTGCCTCCTTCTCTTCCACCTTCATTCCCCCTTGGCCCCAACACAGACGCTACAGCTGATTCTGCCCTCAGCAACCTCTATCTGTCCATCACCAACACCCTTGACATCCTTGCCCCAGTCATGATGATCTGCCTGAAAACTGCCTCCAAGTGTAGTGGTACGACTCCGATCTTGCAGACCAAAAGCGTAAGTGCAGGGCTGCTGAATGTAAGTGGCACACTTCAGGCTCACCCTCTGACAAACTGGCCTGCCTCCTGATCCAGAGACACTACAGACTCTCTATCTGTGCCAAAATAAGAGCCCACATTCAGGCATGAGTGTCCAATGCATCCAGTAACCCGGCTGAACTCTTCCAAATGTGAGGGAACTTGCCAACCCATCCGCAGCATCTTCTGCCCCTACTCCTTCCCAGGGCATCTGCAATGCACTCGCCTCTAACTTCACTTCCAAAACCCAGGACATATTGAACAGCCTTGTCACACACACTCTTCCAACCCAATCCTCCCTCCTCTGCCCCCCACCACTCACCCTCCTCCTTCCCCTCCTTCACTCCTGTCTCCTCTGAAGAAGTCACCAGAGTTGTCAACTCCATGAAGGTCTCCTCCAAACAGGTTGCTCCTGTCTCCTCCAGAACCATCAAGGAAAATATCACCTCTCTTGCCCCTGCTCTTGCTGATCTTTGCAACCACTCCTTTGCTACTGATTCTTTTCCATCTTCCCTCAAGCGCTCCCTTTAAAAACCTTCTGCAGACTCTTCCTGACCAGCCATCTACCGCCACATTTCCATCACCCCCTTTCTGGAAAAACTGCTCGAGAAGCTGGCCCTCCCGCAACTCAACTCTCATACTGAACTTGTTGGCGGCCTACACGACCACTAGTCTGTATTTTGAGCTTCCAGAGGCATGGAAACTGCTCTTCGGAACACCTGTGAAGAACTACTTGCATCTCTTGACTTAACTCCCCTGCGGTCCTCATCCTTCTTGATCTCTCTTCTGCATTTGACACAGTAAAATAGTCTATCCTCATAAAAAGGATCCATGAAACCCTTGGCATCTCTGAGCAGGCACTGGACTGGCTTACTCCTTCCTAACCGACCGTTTCTCCAATACCATTCTGGGCCCTTTCTCCTCCCCTACTTTTTTCTCCACCTGTGGCATCCCCCAGGGCTCCATTCCTTTGCCCTGGCTCTTTAAGATATACCTTTCTCTGCTGGCACCACTCATTTCCTCCTTCTCCCCCAACTTCCAGTGCTACGCTGACGATACACAACCTTTCAACAAACCAAACAGAGACGTGGGGAAATTTAACGGCAATGGGATTCATCCCCAAAACATCTCTATGCATCATCAATGACTACAGAACATCGCTGCATTTGTGCTGTCACTTCTTACAATGAACAAACCCACAGTTCATACAACAAAGAACTGTTTACGCTACACCATCATCATTATAGTACATTAAATGTTATTAATAAACATACACGATTGAGATAAAAACACTAAACCTAGTAAACAATACACACATCTTGAACAAAGTGACAAGTGCAGTGCAAATCACAAAGTGCAAAGCTACATAAAATTTGAAACAAACAAATCTTAACCACTACTGACTAACTAAAGCCAGTTTGGTGCGCTACTCTTAAACTCTGTTGGATGGTGGATAGGAAGACAATTTCATGAATGGTTACTCTACCCTCTTATATGTGTAGACACATTGGTGAATCCTTTAATACTAAAAAAGGTTCTGAACAAAATTAATATCTTAATGTAAAACACTGTTTTCTAATACAGTGCCATTCGAAATCCGCCATGTTTCGTTCTTTCATTACTAACACACAATCCACAAGATCTTCGTCAGGGTACCCAACGTTTGTGAATAATAGTATGCACTGTCTTGAGATCTTCAAAAGTTAAAACCACTATTCAGGTATTTTCGTCCAAATGCGTGAAGGTACTTTTTTATCGAACAATCAAAGGTCCGGTGGGATTGTCTTCGGAGTAGACTCGGATCTCTCATTCTTTTGTCACCATCATGATAATGTGAAACTCTCAATTAATCTCTGCTGGCTGTTTAGTAATCAAGCCATTGTGTGGCATCTCACATTATTTATTTATTTTTGTAAAAAAAAATGATTACATATTTAAACAAACAAAACCAATACAAACCAAACTTGCAGTGCAAATATCAATAGTACTGTTTCCACAATGTTCATTTCACAATTTTAGTCACTGCTCCCCTTATCCCACCCTCCCTTACGAGCCTATTTATTCCACTCACTTTGTATCCACACCGCGTGGTGGGGTCCCATTTTCAGTAGATACTGTCAAATCTTGTATCGTTCCAAACAGTTCAGCTACCAACAATTTCCATGCCATCAGGGTTCCCACCTCTTCCTCTCCCCCTATGTTACTTGCCTCCTGCCATATCATGGTCTCCGCCTCCGCCCACTTCTGCAAATCCTTCCACCACATCTCCACTCGTGGCCTATGACAAGTCTTCCATCCCATGGCAATTCTCCTTTTTGCAAGCACATATGCTAAATCCTTCAGTTTATTGACATGCTTAAGTTCCTGCGATCTGGGGAACCCCACCAGTAAGCAGGCCCAGGCTGAATCTATAACTATAGTGACCCCCTTTTCCGCCAGTTTCCCAGCTACTTCGCTCCAGAAGCGCTCAATCACCGGGCAGGACCAGAACATATGTACCATATCAGCCTGTTCTTCGTCGCATTTGGGACATGCTTGTCTGCCAGCATTTGCAAACCTTGATATCCTCAGGGGTGTCATGTATGCCCTGTGCATAATATATAATTGTATCGGTTTCAATCTAGCGTTTCTTGACACCTTTTTATGGTACCCCAGGGCACGTTCCCACATCCAATCCTCTATCGGGGCTCCCACCTCCGCTTCCCAGTCTAGTCTCAGTTGCGTTAGTTCTTTCCCAACCTTGGACATCATCATTTCGTACAATCTAGAAATCTCATGCCCTCCCACCGTTATATCATATATCGTGTCTATGGTAACATCCAGCTCTTCTTCCAGTACTGTTTCAGGCCAAGGTTTCTTAATCTTCTGCGCTATTTTATAATATGTAATATATTGACCCACGTGTAACCCCACTTCCTCTCCTAGCTCTTCAAAGTTTATGATAATCCCCCCCGCCAGACATCTCCCATAGTCACCAACCCCACTGATTCCAAGTGGTTCCTGATTGTCATTCGTAGCTGCTCATCTACCCCAGCCAGCGCAACCAGCGGTATCTGCTGGGAACATGGGACTGGGTTTTCCATCATCTGGCATGCTCGGCGCCACATCCTCCACCCAAGCGTCATCATTTTAGGGCGAGCTTTCATTTCTGTCTTGGGCAGCCAAATCATCTCTTTTAAATAAAATGGGGCACAATCTGCTCTAAACAAGCTGGATTCAGGGGTCGCTTCGTCTGAGAGCCATTTAGCGACATATTGCAGTTGGGCCGCTACGTAATAGACCTCAAAGTTAGGCAGTTTTATTCCCCCCTTTTCATAAAAGTTCTGCAGCTTCCATAGTGCCACCCTATTCCTGGTACCTTGCCACAAGAAGTCCCTGCACATGCCGTTCAATCTGGTGAAGAACTTTTTAGGTATTAGGTACGGAATGTTCCCGAAATAATGCAGGAGCCTGGGTAAGACCACCATCTTGAGCATTGCTCCTCGTCCCATCATTGCTAGGGGCAACTTCACCCAAAATGTCATACTCTTTTCAATTTTCACTATGGGTACTTCAGTATTGTACCTATGTTCTTCTTCCACCGTGTGGTACACATCTATCCCAAGGTATCAAAAAGTACCAACAGCCCACGGAGCTTGCAGCACCGGCATCCGCCCGACAGGGATCCCCTTATAACTACCTAGCGGAAAAATAGTAGACTTCTGAGGATTCACCGCAATGCCAGACAGCCCCGCGTACCTATCCATAACTTCCAGGATGTACTGGAGATTCTCCTGCGGGTACTTCAGGTACAGCAGCAAATCATCCGCATACAAGGAGATCAAGTGTCACTCCCCTCCCACCTCGATGCCTATCGTACTGTTGTCTGCGGTATATCGCCAAGGGTTCTAGAGCTAATATGTACAGCATAGGGGACCATGGGCACCCCTGTCTGGTACCTCTGCCTAGTTGCCATCTCTCGGAGATCACTGCTCCTGTTTTGACTCTGGCCAACGGTTCACTATATAGCATCTTTGCCCATCTTATGTATCCAGGCCCCATACCATAGCCCGCCAAGGCTGCCAGCAGCCATGGCCACTTGACAGAATGAAAGGCCTTCACGGCGTCTAGGGACACTATTGCCATTTCACCCTCATTCTTACTCCCCCATTCAACCATCCGATGGAGCTGTCTGTGATTATGAGTTATGTCCCTATTCGGGACATAGCAAGTCTGGTCGGGATGTATTAGTTTGCCAATGACTCTTCGCAGTCTGCTTCCCAGGACAGCCGTCAATATCTTGCTGTCCTGGTTCAGCATTGACAATGGTCTATAGGAGCCACAGCTATGTCCAGGCTTATTAGGTTTGGGAAGCTGTATTATGATCGCTTGTCTAAGTGATTCTGGCAGCCGTCCCATCTCAAACGCTTCATTTAGCATTTCCAACATCGGGGGGAGCACTTCTGCCTTATACACTTTATAGAACTCACTTGGAAACCCGTCCGACCCCGGGGTCTTACTAGTAGGTAGCTGTCTCACCACTTCTTCTAACTCCTCCAATGTAATCGGTGCGTCCAGCTCCTCTCTATCTTTGGCACTTACTTCAGGCAAACCTTTGTCTTCTAGTGTATCTATTATTTCTTCATAACTGCTTCTCTCCTCATCCCCGTATAGTTCCCTGTAGTAATTTGCAAACTCCTTATTAACTCCCTCCTGGGTGTCAGCTACACTGCCATCTTCTCTTGTTATCGTCCTAATGGTGGGTCTGGGGATCTCGCTCTTGTATAACCATGCCAAAAGCCTTCCTGTTTTATCTCCTCCCGCATGCTGTCTCTCTATATATTTTTTATAGTTAAAATTACACAGTCTATCCCATTGTTCCGCACATGTCTGTTGCAGTTTAACTATCAACTCCATGTCTCTTTCAGTATCATCTCTCCCCTTCAGCGCCTTTTCCAATTCCCTTTCTGCTTCCTGTAGATCGGCCAGGATTCCTCCTTGCAGGCTTTTAGATTTTGCTATGGCGACGCCCCGCATCACCACCTTAAAGGCTTCCCATAGCGTGCTCGCTGAGTCCACGCTACCCGTATTCACCTCAAAGTAGTTTATAATCTCCTCCCTTATATCTTCCCTAAAAAGGGGGTCTTTAAGCGCTTCTGCCCGGAGACGCCATGTCGGGATCCTTGCTCTTGGGGGGTAGTATTGCCAGCCAATAACCAGGGGCGAGTGGTCTGACAGGACCCTCGCCTTATATTCTGCATGCACTGTCTCCATCATTATTTCCGACGTGGCAAAGACGTAGTCCAGCCTCGTATGCAACTGTTGCAGGGCAGAATAGTGCGAGTACTGCCTTTCTTGGGGGTGTTTCATTCTCCACACATCTGCCAGACCAAAGTCGTCTAGCAATGTCTGCAGCGCTTTGGCCGCCGGGGCAGGTCTATCAAACTTCCGATCTGATCTGTCCACCTTAGGGTTCAGTACACAGTTAAAATCCCCACCCCAGATCTCCGCACTCCCCATAAACATGCTAAGATTAGTACTCAGGGTTCTGAAATATGTTGCTGTATTCTGATTGGGGGCGTAGGTGTTTACAATGCATATCTCCCTGTTCCCCACCAGTCCCCTCAGCATAACCATTCTCCCATCTGCTTCCACAGCTTCCTGCAACAAGTGAAATGGGACATGCAGCACCACCCAGATGAGCACTCCTCAAGCATAGGCAGAATATGTCGAGCCCGCCACGACCCCTTTCCATTTCTTCACCACCGTTCCCAGCTTTTCTCGCGTCAGGTGAGTCTCCTGCAGCAGTGCAATATCTATCTTTTGTCTGCGCAGGTACAACATAACCTTGTTCCTTTTTAGATAACTATTGAGGACCCTGACATTCCATGTAATTATTTTAAGGTCCCCCATGGCTTGTTAGAGTTCCCATTCCCCCTCCCATCAGTGCAGACCAGTTTCCCTTCCCGTTCCTGTCTATATAGGCTCGTTCTCCAGTTCAAACTTCCCCTAACTACAAACACCCCAAACACCCCTCCATTTCTCCCTCCCGCCACCCTTCCCTTCACCAACTTCCACCCCAACAATTGCCCAGCTCCATCCCTGGATCTCAGGCACCCCTGCATCTAGCCCGGTCCGGCAAAAGCCTGTGCTCGCGGCTCAGCAGGGTAAAGGTGCCCTAGCGGCCGCCTTACTACTAACTTTTTGGGGGTGAAAATAGGTCTCTATTGTGTTGCTCCTGGTTGTCCTAAATTTGCTATGCATAGCACTACCCAGCTCGCTTATGCAATTAGTGTACTATATTCCAGTCCGACTCGGCAGCGGAGTCCAGAAGCTACCTATTATCGAGCAAATGTTCCCAAGATTAGTACTAGGACTCCCCTCTCCCGCTAATCCCCACACTGGACCTGATGTATTCTCATCACTTATCGTGCTTCTGGCGGTCTTGCTCCTCATCTTGCTCCGGGCAGCCCTGCGAGTCCAGCCAAGACGTCACTTCCTCCAGGGTGTCGAAAAAGAACGCTCTGCCTTTATGCAAGACCTTCAGCCTCGCAGGGTACAAAAGCATATACCTGATGTCAGCTGCTCGCAATCTTCTTTTAATCACCACATAACTGTACCTCTGTCTCTGCACCAGCATAGTATAGTCAGGGTATGCAGTGATGTTAGTAGAAGGTCTTTCTATCGTTCCACCTTTGCGAAAGTACTCCAGGATCTTCTCCCTATCTCTATAGTTCAAAATGTTCGCAATTATCGGCCGTGGTGGGGCCCCAGGCCGCGTTTTCCTCATCAGAGCTCGATGTGCACATTCAACCGCAAACCCCTGCGAGAGCTTATCCGCCCCTATCTCTTGCAGGATCATGTTCTCCACATAATTTGTAGGGTCATGGCCTTCTTCTCCCTCCGGCAGGCCGACCACTCGGATGTTGTTCCGTCTCGCCCGTCCTTCCACCTCTTCCACTCGATTTTCAAGATTAGCCACCTGCTGTTTGAGTACGTGGACCTCTTTTGCGTTATTCGTGCTAACCTCCGTGTTAGTCTTCACCGTGCTCACAAGGCCACTTGTCCTTTGAAGGCAAGCGTCCCCAACCAGCACGATCCTCCCCGCAATGAGAGACAATGAAGGACTCTCCCAAAATGGGAATAAGGCCAAGACAGAGTGCGGGTGAGCGTAAATGGGAGTTTATCAATCAGAATAGGGCATGCAAAGAACTCTGCAACCTCCGAGAGCGCTCTGTCTGACAATAGCAAAGACAGGCGTATATATTTACAAAAAACGTCATAAGAACCTACATACTATAGGGGGCACAAGTTCATGGGGATTGGGTGGCGACGACTAACTATAGGTGGTGCTGTGATGTGGTTGGCTTTGGCTGGAAGACGTCACTGGGCAGCCTCGTGGGTTGGGCTGGGCCTGGCCGGGTGGCGGAGTTCATCCAGGCGGTGTTGTGGGGCCATCGTGGCCAGTGGCAGAGATGAATGTCTCTTCCTGACTTATTAGTCCTATGCCATGCACACCGCAGTCATTCGAGCATTTTTAGCCTTATCTTCTTCAGTAAATCTTATACTAGGTTATACAACAGGTTAATGCAACACAGGAGGAATGCACCTTGTGAGGGGACTGGAGGTAATACGTCAGGGCATGGTTACCAGTGTCCTGTTGACCGGGGCCATAGGTCGAGGGGCTAAGCTTCAGGGCCTGGCACGGGCGGTACATGTCTTTCTGCTTTGTTAGAAGTTGTTATGGATGTTCCGCTGTTTGTTGTCAAAGTGTTGGGTGTCTTTATTGCACAGGGCCATAAGTCTGAGGTGGTCCGGTGGGTTGTGAGATTTGCGAGGGGGCGCGTACGTTCAGGCAGAGGTTTACTGCTGTGCTGTAAATAATGCAGGTGGCAGGTGGTGGCCTTGGGTGCTACAGAGGGGGTTACAAATCTTTGAAGCGGCTCCAGTCTGGTTGGGGGAGGTAAAGCAGCGCGGCGTGGTCTCTGCTCTCATGCCTTTGGCAGCCCTCACAGGGTGGGAGGGGGAATGGCCTTGCAAGTATTTCACAAAGGTATCTCCCTCGTGTGTTGCTGAGTTAGGTAAAAAACATTTAAGCATTTGAACATTCTATAATACTCATTCAAATCCTTTCTAAAACATGCATTTCAACTTTGCTGGACGTGTCTCGATTATACCCAGTCTGAACACCGTATTCGTACACTATGTTTTAACAACTACAATATTTAATTATATGCATATATATTTGCAGTAAGTGAGGTAGTAGTCGGGTTGGTGGAATACATAGGAAATGACTCGCCACTGTACGCGACGGTGGTGGCACATAAGAAGCTTAGACATACACACATAACAAGTGCATTTCTTGCGCATCCTTCGCATGAGATCCACAGTCTGGTTACATTCATTTCCTCGCATATTCTAGCAGCATTAGTTCAGGTATGGCGCGAGCCCATGAGGTGTAAGTTTTCTCAGTAATATTCGTAACAACTAGATTCCTGGTGCGTTCCGTCATTATTAGCACCCAACTGCAATGATATATGTTCATCATCACTTATATCATGGGGGCATGATCTCTTGTAATTATACATCTTACAGGTTTTTACAATATAAGGGGTTTTATGAGAGGAAAGCATCTTTTGCAAGTAGTCTCAACATTAATATACGAGGATTGTCGGGCCTGTGATGACCATTTTATTGTTCATTTCATTTTGCTTAGGCCTGCTGGCCGGGTCAGGCTGGGAGCGATGATATGATACACTGCGGGAGGTGAACTGTTACAATGTCAGTGCATTACACTAGCTCATGTTCTTTTGGTTCGTGGGAACGAGCTCGCAGCGGATCTACCAGGGTGCTGCGGCAACAATGATGACTGAAACCCTC